>NC_139219.1:52140726-52818226 GCF_055691185.1 Crinia signifera | reverse complement strand
TTCACCAGCATCAAGTCCCTGAGTGCCCTTCTTTCCTCATTTGTGTCTTCACGGGCTGCGAGGCCCAATATAATCTGGACTCAATATAAGTCCTGGGTGCCGATCTTTCGCTTGGATATATATATATATATATATATATATATATATATATATATATATGAGTAATGCCAAGAATTCACCTAAAGTGAGTACCAATGGTGGTAATGAATGTGTGAAAAAGAGAGGTTTGCTTCAATGGCATGATAAGTTCTGTTTTATTGATAAATAAAACTTTACAATGTATAAAAAGTCATCCTTGACAAAGGCCCAGAGAGGCTGAAACGCGTTGGACACCCACACCCATACAAAAGACCACCAGCAAAGGCACAGTCTCCTCTGCTACGAGTGAGCGCACAGACCGCCGGTGACGTCACTCCGGGAACAGCGGTCCTCTCGCAATCACTGTATCCCGAATGTCTCGTCCCGGATGCAGCAGGGTCTGTGGAGCCGGGACATCAGTGAACGGCTGACAGACATCCTCTGCAGCCGTGAAGCCAAACTGCTGCACCGCCGGCCACCCAGACCACCAGGGAGAATGGGCAGCATCAATGCAGGTTTACTGCAGCGCACCGTATCAGCACGGACAGGGTAAGAAGCAAGTGTGTGGGACGCCGCTCCTTGCTCATCACACACCCTCCTCCCCCACCCGTGACTTTGTTTCCATTATACCACAGCAGGAACTTTACTCCCAGTGCTCATTGACTTTGATCACTCAATACCCATACCCCTTCTACCCCATGCAACATCACACCTGGTTTGAGACATAAGCCCGATAGGTCTTATGGTATAAAGGGGCCTGTTAGTTACCCCCATTCCCAGAAGGGCTCATCTCAGGTGTACAGCTTGTACTTACCTGCTATCAGGCATCCAGGGTACTGACTTTTTATAGATTGTAAAGTGTTTTTTTTATCAATAAAACAGAACTTCTTCTCATGCCATTGAAGCAAACCTCTCTTTTTTTACAAATTCATTACCACCATTAGTACTCGCATTAGGTGAATTCTTGGCATTACTCCCATTTATATATATTCACCCTAACTCATACCACCTACACTAGTTGAGCACCTGAGGATACCGTGCAAATTACCCCCACTTTGAGTTTTAACCACTCAGTCAAGCTGCTCCCACAACCCCGGTGATTAGAGCACTGGAACCAACAATCTATTCATACATCTTTTCGCACTTCACATGCCCCAGAACCTAAAACACATGCATCAATTTTGACAAGTTTTCGACTCCATTTTGCTTATAGAAGCAAAAATCAAATCAAAATCAAAAGGTTTCTAGGACGCTTTAGATCCGCTTTCTATTCATGCGCACTCCCGTTTTCTCTATATCAAAAAGAAAAATAGACTGCGCAGGCAAGGAAATATCGAATTCAATCCAGTAAATGGAATGTGTACACTGTAACTTGAATGCAAATCGAATTTGATATCGAAATCGAATGTAAAATCTAATGGAAAGCAAAGGCCAAATTGAAAGGTGGAGGATTTGGGGAAATCGAAAGCAAATCGATGCGTGTATACACATCTTAAACAATATACTTCAAATAAGCACATTTATTTTAAGTCATTTTCTTTAATAAAATCAAAAGTGCATCATAACTTTCATTTCTGACATAAATTCTTCTCCCCACTTGTCAAGTAGGTCACATGTAAACAACAACCCAAAGCGATTTGTCTCCACGAGACTTCCTCAGGGGTGTATTTACAATTTTAAAGCATACAATCAACACAAAGCACAAATGTGGAAGACATAGGGCTTTACAAATTAAATCATTTACAGAGGTAAAAGCCATAACAACAGGATACAGGAGTATACAGTATTTGATTATTGTAATTTAAGAACAATGATTATATAAGGTTTTAAAAGAAAGCAAATCATTTTAATTAAGATAAAAGCTATGTTGCAAAACTACTATTGT
This sequence comes from Crinia signifera, assembly GCF_055691185.1. Lineage (NCBI taxonomy): Eukaryota > Metazoa > Chordata > Amphibia > Anura > Myobatrachidae > Crinia > Crinia signifera. The sequence continues at coordinate 52,816,263 of NC_139219.1, read as the reverse complement.
TATATATATATTCTTTATTTGGTTCTGGCTAACAGGGAACCTAGTGAGTAAGGCTGCATTTATATTTAAAATAGCGTGAATAGATATATCCAAGCTGGCGGCACTCCGAATGATGAAAAAAATAAACAGATTCATGGATGAATTGGCAAGGTTTCAGCACCTTGATTGCGCTTTTTTCAAGCCAAAAACACCTCACCACTTTTAAATAGTGTTCCCCCATCAGCGTCTACTGATCATCATGTCGCGCTTTCAGCAACGGTCGGCCATCTCTTATATTCAATGAACAAATACTTCATTTGACAAATTAGACTGGCAGTCACTATTGTATGTTTTTTTTTTTTTTTTTTTTTTAAAGTGGTATTTGACCAATTAACAAGTGGTCTCATTGACTTTCAGCAAGTATGGAATAATTCTAAATGTTAACTATTTATTAGAGACAGGAGTAGGGGTACTTTTATCTCGTATCCCTATAAATTTCATTGACAATAAAAAATGACAAGTTGGTGTAAACTGGCTGACCATTCTAACCAGTGTCACAAAAGAGGGACAATGGAATGAGAAAGTGCTGGGGTAGGGAATAGAGAAAGGGAGAGGGAGATGAGAGGTGGGTATAAAGTGTAGCGTAAAGTAGAAGGAGATAGATGGAAAGTAATAGTCAGATTGGTAAATAAATAATAAAAGGCAAGCACCGTAGCTAGTCTCTTCTATTTCCCAACAATAACAGTCCTCCTTTACTTTCATGATTAACTGAAATAAATGGGTCTATAAGAAATAAAACTGAAGTATACAACCACAGAAGGAGGGTAAGTGTATGTAGGCGGGATGCCACCTGACATACCTATTCCCACACACCTCATTGACTTTAGCAAAACAAATTGCTCAAACCTTTCTGGGACACACCAGGTGCTCCACAAACAGGCCACCACCGATCACCAGGAGGAACATAGGATCCAGGTGAGGACCCTATGAGAAAGAGTTCCCTAAAGGATTCCCTCACACCTCTCATAGGTCCCTCAAGAGTGACACCGTGGTGGTCCTACTGTGAGACACAGGGTCCGGTCCCAGGAACTAAAGGCCCAAAGGGTCTATTCCACTGCACCTACACATCTATTTATTATTGTTGTAAATAAAAGTCACCCATTCCCATTCCCCACCATCACACCCTACACCATCTGAGTGCGCAATTCCCCCCGAGAACCATATAGAATCAACAGTTTGTGGACTGAACCCAGAATTTGCTGCACCATCCCCAACATCCCACATGGATATAGCGCAATACAAATACATCTCTTAACAAGTATACAACCACTGACTTTATTGCACTGAAGTGATGTTAGTCAATGTTTGGGGGCTCATGCAGTGTTGGTGTAAAATCTGAAAATATATGGCATGCTTCTAAATACGGGACGTTATAATATGTCCAATACCTCTCCTGGAGGAAAATTTCAAATTAAAGGAAGAGTATAAGATTAGATAGCAGTAAATAGTTCTAAAACATACTTTGACAGTGGCACTTTTCTATTAAAACTCTGTACCTTCGTATAAAATGATGGATAGTATTTAATTTCACAGAAAGCCATTGTACCATGGCAAACAAGTTCCATTCATTATTACACAGACAAAACATAAGCAAAGTATACAGCACAAGCGTGTTTATGTAGAAACACATTAATACATTGAAAGATGCCAGTGTTGTAAGCTGTCCTTATGGCTGGTACTTGGCAATAGTTTCAAACAATGACAAGGAACCAATATTTATATGATGATCAAAATAACATTTCTACAGAAGAGCACAAACAACAAATTCGACAATCTATGGGCACATAATTGCTAGCCTCGGAGGATGTAAATCCAGCCATGCACAGAGAACTAAGATCATGAATTAATAGTTCAAGCCTCAATCAAACTTTGCAAGAATACACAAACTTACAAACTAATAATACTCAAATAACAAAAAGATAATTTGAACAACTGAATTTCCAGCTTCCCTCTCCACATTTTGACTATAAAGCACATACAAGCGAAAGAGACACTTGGTGCAAGCAATGTAACGTGGGCAACCTGATGCATTGTGAAGGGCTGCATACAATAGTGTATGAGGATACATCTGTATATACAAATTCAAGTGGGCATCTTCCTCTTCCCGAACTGTACCTGTCAGGTCATCCCTCCCAAACCATCTTTCACTTTTCTTTCCTCCCCTTTCAGGTCCACTCTGTCTCTCTCCTCCATTCACATCCGTGTGGAGGTCACCCCCCTGGTTGTTCCTTCCCATTCCTCAACAACTTTGCTGCCTTACTTTCCCACTTCCTCTTCTCTGACCTCCACTCCATTATCCTCAATGACTTGAACATCCATATTTACATTACTTATACCCCTTTTACATCGCTGCAAAAACCCTGATTTTCCCTTGTGGACCCGGGTCAGCGGCAGTGTAAAAGGGGTTAACCCGTGTCCCTTTACACAGTTCCTGTTTACAGCAATGGGGGGGGGGCACATGGAGGTAGGGCGGGGGGCGCGCACAGCCTCCGCTGCTGTCTACTGTACTGTGAAGACAGTAGTGGAGGCAGTGAATGGAGGCAGGGAGGTGGTGAATGGATGCATGTGTGTGGCAACACCATCCTCTCCTCCATTTCCAAAACTGCTGCCTGGATGTCTCTTGACTCCTACCTCTGCTTTGCCCCCATATCCAATGCCTGGCTCAATCTTGTCGGTTACAGCTACTGCAACAGTCTCCTCACTGGCCTCGCACCCTGCCAGCTAGCTCTCCTCCAGTATATCCTCAACTCTGCAGCTAGACTTATCTTCCTCTCCAATAGAGTTGGTGTGTTATTGCGCTGCTGACAATCTAATTATAAAGAATAACACTCAAATTGCGAGACAGTTGTGCAGATAAATAAATGAAGGACACACTGCTTGTACAGTATAAATTTTTATATAATAAAATGACGTCATCAGAAAGGGACGTACTTGGGCTACACGCTGCCGCTCACGAGTTTGCTGTGCATCCCCCAGCTCTCGTCTATCCCGCAGGGCTCACGCTCAGACACCACCTCCAGCGTCTGCACTATTTGGACGCTCCTGCTGTCCGAGGAGATAGCGCTGGCTGTTGGCGCATTGAAGCGCCCTACACAGGACCCATTCCAGCCGCCCCCTCTAACAGGAGCAACCAGCGGACGATTCTGTACTAAGGGGTGAGATAAATCCAGAGCCCCGCTCTGCATCATTGCACTAATTCAATTAACATCTGCATTATCTGTGCTGCTTGGCTAAAAATCTTTGGATGCGTGTGACTTAAGGTGCCCATACACTAGTAAGATTTGTCTTCAGATCTGGCTGGTTGGAACAAAAACATGGTTATGGATGAGTGACAGTTGGTCAGTTTTACAGCATTTCCAAGTAAATGGTCAACTGTCATTTGCTCTCATCCATAACCATTTTTTTGCTCCAACCAGCCAGATCTGCAGATAAATCTGCATGTGTATGGACACCTTTACATGCTAAATTGACTACCTATTCAGCTCACTATTTCTTCATATTACTAACAAAAACTGCCTATGGACATTAATCTACTAACCAACCACTAACAAAATATATGGATACTAACAGATGTCGTTCTAAAATTATCTGAAGCACATTCTAAAGCGGAGCTCCCAACTATAAGTCCAGCCCCCTTTTTAACTCCTTGACCATATGGTATATATACTCCTATAGCCCAGTATAATTTATATATTGTCTATATATATTTTTTTATTTCTTTAATTTTTCTTTTATTTCTTTATTTTTGTTTATTTTCATATGTGTAATTTTTTCATGTATTGTATATTGTAAGCTTTTTATCATGCATTTTATTATATAAAAATGTATACTGTACAAGCAGTGTGTCCTTCATTCATTTATCTGCACAACTGTCTCGCAATTTGAGTGTTATTCTTTATAATTAGATTGTCAGCAGCGCAATAACACACCAACTCTATTGGTCCATTTTTGCAATTCTTTTTGTGGGTTGAGGCAATCCCACAGGTGTTGTATGCAGCAGCTGACAATCATTGAACTAAACACCATGGTGTGATTTTAACTATTATTAACCATATATATAGCGCCGGGGACCTTGCAAACTGAAATTTGGCTATTTAGCCACTTTCAGCGAGTGAGGAATTTCTTGTTATCTTCCTCTCCCTCCACTGCACTTTTGACAAACTCCTTCAAGCAAATCTGCACTGGCTCCAATTCCCCTACAGGTTCCTCCTCAAACCCCTGACCCTCATATACAAGGCCCTCTCTAACTTCACTGGTTCCTACATCATGGCGATCTCTGTCATGCTGTGGGACAACTCTTCTCTACATCTCAGCCGTTCTGAGAATTGTGGTGCTGTTACCTGTGCTGTGTTTTAGTTTTCAGTTACTGTTTAGTTCTGTGCACCCTGTATTGTTCTGGGATCTATTCGATTGGTTGACAGTCAATAGGTTGTCCACTTTTGGCCGACAGTTAATAGGTGGACACATGAAAAAGTCAACAGGCTTTAGGTCAACATTGGCAAAAAGTTGACACAAGAAAAGGTCGACATGAAATTTTCATGATTTTTTTTTTTAAATCGACTTGTTTTTACTTCATGATCCAAAAACTCATGTCAACCTTTTCCCGTGTTGACCAATTTTATGTTGACCTTTTGTCGATGTCCACCTAAAGCCGGACGCCCTTTTTCATGTTTCGACTTATTGCCTGCCAACCAGTAGTGATGCCAACCTAATGATTCACACCCATTGTTCTAATGTGTGCCATACTGTTTGGAACCACTTGTGGTGCCTTATAAATAAATGTCATTTAGAGCACACTACAAGTATAAACTGTATAATCAACATTCCTTTAACAACCAACAGAAAAGCAGCCTTTAAAATCATACAAAATGTACATCAGCTTTGCTGCCCTATGAAAACCGCCATTCAGGGGAATATAAACTCTCAGAGAGCTATTTCTAGAATGTGACGAGAAAATGTGACACGTTTGTGCAGCAGTTCTCTGATGTGTTCTGAGACCAAACATACTGAGGGCATCCCTAGGGCCAAGCCTGTACATGCTGTGCACATCTGCCATGGACCCGAGTGTCAACTGTCTCTTTATAGGTCACTACTCTTCTGGGGAAAGTACAGTCTTAATGGATTGTTTTCAATGAGAAGCTCACCAGATTTATATGACATAAATTCAAAGACTCCAATGAGTCTATATTCAGCAACATGCAGTCTTATGGAATAAATATATTCTGACAGGTATTTCAACAGCATGTGTTGATTTATCCTGCATCAATAAAATGACTTTACAGCTACAAGTAAAAAAAACAAAAAAAAAACAGACCGGCAAGGGATAAATGACTGTGTACAGTGGGGCTACAAAGAATGCAAACTCTGAATGTCTACATAAATGTGACATGTATATAAATAATATATAAAGAAAACCCAATACTTTTTAAACATTTTTACTGATCAACATGAACCAACAGTATTTGACAATCTGCTGCCATTTGGGGGTGGGAAGGGGGTGGTCACTTTGTGGGTGTGACAAGGCAAGGATCTCCCTCTAAAGGAGATGTCCACCTCTTTGTAAGATCTATGGTGGTTAGATCTGCTGTGAAGAGCCACCGATGGCGTCACAGATGATCCTGTATCAAGAGAGGCAGCACGGATCACTAATGTGAGCAGGAATCATCTACTTTTATCAGACACCATACTAGAGACTCCAGACACTTCTGAATCATGTCCATGTGTGCTAACAGATGTGTCACAACACTACAAACTACTTAGAACTACTGGTTTAACTTTAATATAGAGGTATATTAATTTATATCAAAATAATTATAGGTAATGGTGTGTACACAAGGGCCCTTATTCAGATCTGATCGCAGTACAAATTTGATCTCAAAATGAGCAAAACCATGTCACTGTGCACTACAGGTGGGGCAGATGTAACATGTGCTGAGAGAGTTAAGGGTCCCACACACAGCTCCATTTTTCAGGCATTTTCTGAGCGATTTTACTAAATTGCTCAGAAAATGCCTGAAAACGCATGTCAATCGCTGTGTATATAGCCCATACAGTAATTTACAAGCGCACCCCCACCATTCTGAATCTGCACAAGATTCAGAACGGCCCAGTCGGTATATTCAGTGACGGTCACTCTGATGCTCCTGCTCATCTCCCGCATGTGTGCTGCGGGGATGAGCAGGGCCATCTGAGTGACTGTCACTTAAGACGCCAGAGCACGCCACCCAGAAGAAGCCCCGCTGCCGCTATCCGCAAGCACCACTGAAGCCGCTGGAAGCCCTGCTGAAGACAGACGCCTCCTGCACCTGCCGCGCCCGCCCTCTGCAGTCGGATGGAAGCTGAGAGGATGCGACGCTGGAAGACTCCGGAGTTGGTTGGTAAGTATTTTTTTTTTTTTTACACTGTGCCACCAACGGTTGAGGGGAGAGGGGGATGCCCCACTATAGCACCAACAATTACATTTTTTATGGGGGTCACTACCACCAATTATTAAATGTTGGGGGGGGGCTCACTGTACCACCAATGACTAAACCTATTTTTTATATAAGACATGTTTGTAATTACATGGATCTCACCAGGGATAGATACATGCTGTACGCACCCTGATAATGATTATGGCTTATGAATCCCAGTGTATACATAGAGGTTGGGCATATGTGCAAATAGCCATGCGGGCAATAAAGGTGTAATTACAGATGACTTGCTTTGCAAATGTATATGATGGAGACAATATGAATGTGAACAGATATACAGTATACTGCATCATCCCCTAAATGCAAGTACAGTTGCAGATCAATAGTTGGTCACAGTTTTTTAGCCGCATAATAAAGAGATTAAAGAATTTTACATTATAAAACGAAATGAAACACAAAGTTTCTTCTTATTAGTTCTTATTTTTGTGATGAAGTGCAGTTTTTTACGTCACTTTTTCTGTGGCAGTTGTGACAGATTTGAAATCTCCCGTGCTGAATCTCCCATTATGAATCTCTTACACAAATCTCTCTGTATGTGGCTAATTATCTGAATCAGTGAAATCTCCCGTGCTGAATCTCCCATTATGAATCTCTTACACAAATCTCTCTGTATGTGGCTAATTATCTGAATCAGTGAAATCTCCCGTGCTGAATCTCCCATTATGAATCTCTTACACAAATCTCTCTGTATGTGGCTAATTATCTGAATCAGTGAAATCTCCCGTGCTGAATCTCCCATTATGAATCTCTTACACAAATCTCTCTGTATGTGGCTAATTATCTGAATCAGTGAAATCTCTCATGCTGAATCTCCCGTTATGAATCTCTGGCACAAATCTCTGCGTATGTAGGGCCCTTTACATTTGGGTGGGGTTAAACTGAAATCTAAATTGTAGTTATAAAGATAATGCAGCCAGTATTTACCCTGCACAGAAACAAAATAACTCACATAAATCTATCTCTCTGCACATGTTACATCTGCCCCACCTGCAGTGTGCGTGGTTTTGCCCATTTTGAGAACAAATTCGTACTGCGATCAGATCTGAATAAGGGCCAAGGTGCGATTATAGTCAAAATCGATAGCAAGTTAGTGCAAAGCGCACCGTGTTTGCCAGCACTCAATCCAGATTCCATAACTATGCGTGGACCAGCGGCATCGAAATAGAATGAAGAAATAGACTATTCAATAATACTATATCAGAACTACAGCCATACTGCTCAATGCAGAATAGCCACCAATTACCACTATCCCCCCGCACCGTTCCTCCTTACCTGCTACGGATATTGATCCGCCGGATCGGCCCATGTGTAAACACCTTTAATTCTATTAAAATAGGCCAAATACTGTATTGAGTTGAACAGCAACTGCATAGCAATACACAAAAGTAATGAAAATAAGTTGAAGCATATAGGAGATGGCAACATTTTTGAAGAGGAACTATGAAATATTATATTTGACATTATATTTTTGTCTTTTACAGGCTTACAGTATTAAGAGATGAATGCAGAATATTCTATGTTTCAGAAAGTTCATAAAGTATTATTACTTTAAAATGCTCTTGAGTGTCGCGGTTTGACTCTCAGAAGTCTTGTACTTTTAATCAGCTATTCTAATCCTCTTCCTACAAAACATGGTGTAATTTGACATCATTGTGAGTGTGGCCATGTGTGAAGAATCAAGAATTACAGATAACTGGAGTCAAACGCATTCCCCTAACATGGAACAGAATGAAGGAAGACATAAACCGAATGTTTAACTCATTTTCGGCACAATTAGGCAAATGAGTAACTCGTAAAATTAAGCTGGTTCTGTTCATTATTTTGTATCATTAAAGAGAGACAGAGAGGGGGAAACTGAAACAAGGCTATTAATAAGCAGCATTCGTGATCTTTATGCTGTTAAAAAGAAAAAAAGGACAAATGAATGTATCTCAGATGACCAGAATTATCACGGACCCTCGGGTATCTTGGTAGAGCTGCCATTATCAAGGGGATGGCTTTACCACGTCTCCTTTACATGCTGAAGGTTCTAGCCATTCTCCTTACCATAAAACATATTCAGCTAATTAATACGTTGTTTTGGTTATTTCCCTGGCAGGGTGGCAGGTCTGGTATCAGTCTCCAGAAGCTGCATCAACATAAATGTAATGGCAGTATAAATGTTATTTATTTACAGTTTCTTATATAGCGCTGCAGACTCTAATGCGCTTTACAATTCTAGACAGTGATGAAACAAACTGGGTAACAACAGACAGACTTGGAGGTAGGAGGGCCCTGCTGCAAGCTTACAATCTATAGGGATATAGGAGGGAAACACAAGGACAGGCACCAGTAATAGCATAGCAGTCCTACCAATTTGCAAGTCCTGAAGGGAATACCATAGCAGAATCATACTGTCCATTGCGACTATATCTCTACCACATAAAGTGACAATCTGACATCACATCATGACAGGTAGTCTCGATATACCACACACAACCAGTGCAGGTTTCTCTGTATATTTATACTAGTTCTATTTCTACTCCTACTGTTACTCTTATACGGCCTACACACATGCCGATATTAAGGTTGCTTAGTTTGGCAAAGTCGCTTAGCAAATGCCCTCACATCGTTGTATGTGTGGGGGCTATATCGGCAGCAGTGCGCGTCCCCGCGCGTCTTTATCGCTGGCCGAGATTGATGGACAGTGTCCATCAATCTCGGCATCGGCAGTGTTCTCCCACCGGAGAACACTGGCGCTGTCTGCTCGCTTAGCACACAGAGCTGACAGCTCGCTCTGTGTGTGGGCTGTCAGCTCTGTGTGCTATGCGATAGCGGCGCAGCACAGCCCGACCTAGCATAGCTAGGTAGCCCTGCACACATCGCTATGTGTGTAGGGCCCATTACAAACAAAATAACACTTAAAAAAGCGCACAATAAAAAAACAAGAATGTGCAGCTGTGATTTATACACTTACACAGAGTATATATCCATTACTCCAAAGTAATAAGGGATCTACAGTGCTTTATTATTTACATACAGTATTGTTCACCTCAAAACACCACCTGGTGGAGAAATAGGTAGAATTATGAAAATAGATAAGATAAGTTAGTCCAAGATAAGTCCAATGGATTGGTATATCCTTATATTCACTGGGGATACTGGCTTCCCTTCCTTGGGACACTATTGGTAACTACAGTACTAACCATTGGATACCGGGAACACCCCACAAATTACAATTTGCCCTTACGCACTCAGATCCTTCCTTTTACACATTATTCCTGCTTCCAACACATCAACTTCAAGAACAGAGTGATCACTTGCTGATTAATATATGCCACCTCTTGACAGGAGCAACTGTAATGACCTTGACAGAATTCATTGTAACGAGATAATCAATGTTCTTCACTTCACCTGTCTGCGGCTTTCATGTTATGTCTAATTGTATATATATATATGGGCTATATTTCTTTGGTCTCTAAAAAGCTTTTTAACTGCTATATTAACCCCTTGAGTGGTGGGTTTTGCTGGGGCAGGACAAACCTACCAGGGCAGGTTTGTTCTGCCCCAGCAAAACCCACCACAGATCGTACGAGCCACCACCAGCCCCACCTAACCTTCGCTCGGGTGTTCTGAGCTCCGCTGCCCCATCCGTCAGTCACATTGTTGACAGATGGCAGTCTCGGGGATGTTCGTGGCGGCTCGGGAGGACTCAGGCGTCTAAACTCCAGAGCACACTGAGTCCCCCCGAGCCGCCTACGCCACTGCTGTAAACTGCATGGCGGCTGGGGAAGGGGGGTCAGAGAGCTCCGGCGTACGATCACTGGAGCAAAGGTCATGGGGGGCTCTAGAGGTGGTGCGCCAGTGGTGCACACCTGAACACCACTGGTGCGCAACTATTCCACATTAGTTGTATGCCCGGAAATTTTACGGGATAGCCCGAGCCTGGAAAATTTCCGGGCATACCACCCAAGGGGTCAAACTGCATATAGAATTACTAACTCATAAAAGATACTATCACAATATAATAAATACATTGGAGAAACTCTTGCCAAAAGTAAGTTAAATCACAGCAATACTATAAAGAGGTATATTCAATGTGGCTGGCGAGGTTTTTTTTGTTTGGCCAGGATGGCTTGTTTTTGTTGAGGATCGCCGAAAACAAGCCATCCTCGCCGTTTAACCCATCTTGCCCGCCTCTCACCCAATACTATGTTCCGGGAAATCCTCGCCATCAATTCCCCCGAACAGCGAGGTTCGTCGCTAATGCAGCGTGCCAGCTACACATAGCCACGAGCTTCAACGTTTTGACGGCCGCACTCGCCGTTTCCACCTCGCTTTGTAGAAAAACTGGGCTGGAAACCGTGAATGCAGGGGTGGGTTGAATACTGAGGGTGGGCTATGTGGGTGAGCAATAGGCACTTCTCACTGTCATAGATTGCCTGTTTAGCATTAAATATACCCCACAGTCTTTGAGATGGATATGTCAATGTTCAATAGATTTATAGGTGGTATCACAATGTTTTTAAAGTTAATTAACTCTTAGCAATATATTGTTTGGAGCTACAGCTACATACTGTCAGTATGAAGGAGAGCACCTTATTCATAAATCCAGCCTGTGTTCTTCTAGGCATGATGAGCACTTTAATCTCTGCCTAGATACAAGATGGGAGCCAAATCAGAGGATGTTTAATACAGGATGCAATCGGGATGCCGGTATTCAATGTACCGACACCGGTGCAGTCAGAACACGGCGATCGGAACTACAAAAAAGATTAGGATGCTGGAATACCGACAGCCAGCATCCCGATTGGTAAGCATGTAGGGCAGGCTAGTGTGAAAGCCAGGGAAAGGGGGGAATGTTACGGTTAGGCTGCGAGGAGAGACACCCATGTAAGTTAGGTACTTACAAGGGGGTCAGAGTACAGGGGTTAGAGTTAAGCCCTAATGGTGGGTGGGAAGCATCAGGCTGCAGCTGGGGGAGTTAGGAAGCTGCAGCTGGGTTAGGATGAGGGGGGAGAAGTTTAAGTTGACATCATAACTGTCAGGATATCGTATGTCCCCAGTTTAGGCAACTTTTGCCAATATATAGCTAGAATCAATTTCACCAGGATCATGACTACTAAAAGAATACTTTCAGCGAATGATCTTCTCCAATTCAAAATACACTATAAATATATATATATATATATACACACACAGACACACACACACATTATTACAATAATCACTGGCAGATCATATATAACGCAAGTTATTATTCTTTAAACCCTATGTAAATGGAACATTAACATTTCCTTGAAAATAAACCAAAGAAAACATAAGTGGTTGAATTGAAAGTGCGTTAATGTGTATTTACAAAAGCTGCGTACTTACATAATTCATAGAACCCAGTATGTGGTGATTACCTAGAAGAGCACTAGGCATTATACATGTAGCTACATTAATTTTATTCACAGAAGAAAAGAACAGACAGACCAGCTCGGCCAAGTGTCTGGCCTCCGCACTCCATAGAAAATGTACACCCACCTGCTTTAATAACAGGTGATGGAAGATTCGGAATTGGGAGACCCCCCTGCAGCATCCAGTCTGGAAGAACACGTTTCCTCTGTGCAGAGCCCGATTGTTCCATATTGTCTTTAGTGCCGACAGCAGAAGACTGAAATAAACAATATTAGAATGTTATAAGATGGTCTCCTCTGACACGTACACAGCGTTATAAAATACAGAGCAAAAATACATGTGGCACACAACTTCTAGCTGTACAATCAGTGAGCATCGTTAGATTTCTTGTGTTCACTCTAAAACCCAGCACCTATCAGTGAGGAGAGCAGGTTTCATTTTTAAAAGGGCAAAATTTTAGACCCGATTTATCGTTACAGCTACTGTAGTGATACATCCGTATCTAAAATTGTACCCCTAAAAGTTCAAATATACCCTCATCTCTAAAAAGGTGCAGGGTGCTAGAATGAACAGTAAATACATTGATGTTTGCAATTATTAACCAAGATATAAACATATGTACTGATGCAGAACGGAAGTGCAAATCTTTTTAGTTTGTTCCTTATATTCTCATGGTGAAATTAATTGTATTTATATTTGCGCAATTAGTTTGCTGTTAAGGTGCCCACACACGCACCGATCCCGGAGGTGCGATGCTATACGATGGGGTGCGCGCTCCCGCGGCACCCCATCGCACAGTACAAAAAGTATGTGCTGCACATACTTTTTGTACTAGCTTTTTCTAGCATAGCATCGCATCGTATGAACATTGTATGCACAAGGCATACGATGCGATGCTATGTGTGCTAGTTAAGCCCACAACGCACGCCGGGATCGGTGCGTGTGTGGGCACCTTTAGAAAGTCTTGAGATGCAATAAGCAGACCATGAAGAGGCAGTGTCTTTCTTATTGATCTAAGGATTGTCAAACTGTAGACTGGGGCAGGATGGAGGAATCACGATTGAGTTTGGCATGGATTTGCCTTGTATAGGATTGCCCCTTTGTAAAAAGTCTGAGTTCGGATGGCAACCCGAACACAATCGCTATTAGTTTTAAACTTTCTAGCAAAATGATGGTAAACTTTTTAGACTTAACCATATATGTTGAGGATAATATGATAGAGACCTTGGTCTTCATAAAACTCTCAGACTCCAAGGTACTCTTTACTTAGAAGGGCGCCCATCTCGGGCATCTCGGGGATTGAATGCACTAAAAAATCAGGTGCGATCAACCGACGAGATGCCCGAGATTTCCCATAGGGAACAATGTTAAATGTCTCAATTGACCCGATTTTCCTGTTCAATGCCTCAATTGACCCAATTTTTCCATAGGAAACAATGTTAAATAGGCCAAATAGGCACCCTGAAGTGAATAATGGCCACCCGAATTGTTAACGCCACCCCACGATCAACGTCAACCCGAAGCGAGGCGAGCGCAGCGAGCCCGCGAGGGGCGGGGGTACGCGTCCTACGACCTTTTCATACCCCCACTATCCACGTCGGCGTGGAGTTTAGAATAGAAAGTGTGGCGAGCGCAGCGAGCCACCGAGCCCGAAGCGTGGCGAGCGCAGCGAGCCCCGCGAGGGGACGCGGATACCTTCACAGGTATCCGCGTCCCCTCGCGGGCTTCACAGCTGTCCGCGTACCCTCGCGGGGCTCGCTGCGCTCGCCACGCTTCGGGCTCGGTGGCTCGCTGCGCTCGCCACACTTTCTATTCTCAACTCCACGCCGACGTGGATAGTGGGGGTATGAAAAGGTCATAGGACGCGTACCGCCGCCCCTCGCGGGCTCGCTGCGCTCGCCACGCATCGGGTTGACGTTGATCGTGGGGTGGCGTTAACAATTCGGGTGGCCATTATACACTTCAGGGTGCCTATTTGGCCTCTGTGGCCCATTTAACATTGTTTCCTATGGAAAAATCGGGTCAATTGAGGCATTGAACAGGAAAATTGGGTCAATTGAGACATTTAACATTGTTCCCTATGGGAAATCTCGGGCATCTCGTCGGTTGATCGCACCCGATTTTTTAGTGCATTCAATCCCCGAGATGCCCGAGATTTTTTACTAACGATCCCCACGATCAAAATCGTGGGCGCCCTTCTAAGTAAAGAGTACCGACTCCAACACCTTCATTGACCCAAACAGTAACCATCTTAAACGGTGGCTTACCAACGTTCCTAAGAGTCAATTCATTCGTCTCAAACGAAATTGCTCAAAAGAGGAGTCTTTTAATGAGAGCAGTATGGTAATGAAAAGGAAATTCCTCAATAAGGGTTATAAAAATAAGTTACTAGAGGATGCCATAGAGGAAGTAGAAAAACTCCCTAGACATGAGTTATTGGCACCTAAAGCACCCATGGAACGGGATAAAATGAAGTCAGAAATACCCATCATTCTGCAATACTCAAGTCATCACAAACACATTGAACATATTTTTTATAAAAACTGGAACCTGCTTTTAAAAGATCCTATTTTAAACACCATCTTACCCGATAAACCAAGATTTATTTATCGGAGAGCTCCCACAGTAAGAGATAGGATTGTATCCAGTGCATTCATCAGCAAGCCTATTGGTGGTGTAATTAGAAGCCAAGGTTTCCACAGATGTGGTGACTGCGCCATGTGCAAATCTTGCAGCACTACTGATAGAAAAACCATCGACCTGTCTTTTAATAATCAGAATTTTAAAATCAAACAATTTCTCACCTGTAATTCTAAGTATGCCATTTATGCTATTATGTGCACGTGTAATAAATTATATATAGGGAAGACGACCAGGGCACTGAAAGTGCGATGGTCGGAACATATCCGTAATATTAAAAAAGGTCATATGGATCATCCCTTCTCGATGCACTTTAAATCATGTCACCAGAGTTCAACCAATGGCATTGCAGGTTTCTGGGGCCTCGAACTTGTTAGAGACAACTGGAGGCATAACACTAAAGATCGCCTACTAGCCCAGAAAGAAATGAGGTGGATCTATAATTTGAACACCTTGGCACCTAATGGTTTAAATTCTGATTTTGAATTAAAATGGTTTTTATAAGATAATGTCTCTTAATGAATTTTAAACTGCATTTTATTGTTCTTGTATCTGTTATGTAATTATTTTTATATTGTCTTTGTAAAGGTGTGGTATTTATATGTGGCCGATCTTATACTGTATTTTTTATTTATTTATATTTATATTAGCGATATTTGCACTATTTTTTGCACATGTATATTTTGCACATTAAACCTGCATCATATGCTGAGAAGCGCCTCCAATTGATAGGCCTACACAAACGGAGGTATGCGGAAGTGACGTTTGCGTTCCAGACGCGCGTCACTCGCTACTTCCGGGTACGGAGAAAATGCTTAAAAAGCATTCTCCGCACATACTATATATTCCAATATCTCAGTGTAGGCGTTTTGAACCCTAACACAGACCTGTATCATTTCAGTATATTTGTATATCCCTTGGAACATGTAGTTTAACCCTATTATGTACACTTCCGGAAATTCCCCCTCCCCTTTGTGGGGCGGACTTTCAGTCATCATTGCTGATCCATGCCACAGGTATAAATACCACTACCTAGCACAGTTAACCTTGACAAAGACAGCTTGTCTGTCGAAACACGTTGGTGGAGAGGACCTGTGCTGACTACATCTGTACCCCTGGAATTGCCTGGTTAGCGGTGGGTGGCCACGCACCGTCTTTTCAGGTAATCCTTTAAACCTACCAGCTTGGGGGCAGTTTGTTTTGATGCACCCATTTTTTGTCACCCAAATAAAACTTTATTACTGAGTCCATCTGAACTCTCCTCCTTTCTTTGGGACCACCGGGAACGCATGAGCACCACTTGTTATAAAGGGGACTCAAGGACAGCCAGTGGACCAAAAGATACCTTGATAGGAGAGGCACTATATTTGTACATGTCAGTACGGTACGCACCGACTCCTTCTTTGTTTGAGCAAAGTGGTGTCCCACAGAAAAAGATCTAAAGATACCTTGATGTGACTGCATAACAAACACTTCGAGTGAGTGAGGGTACGGGATCTCCTATATACCCAGGAATTCACCATCTCATTCCCCTTCGTATATATCTTTGTGTCACTAAGACATTACACTAATATATGTCTTCCTTTCACTCTTATACCCAATACATATGAGACATACATTGGTCTCATATATAGGGAGATAGAACAAGGGATCCAGCGCCCACTTTACATTGGTTTTTTCTAAAAGACAATCGCTATTACATCCGGCCCCACAAGTTACTGTTAAAAAAATGAATAAATCCCCTTGTACAGTAAAATTCGTAAGTTGATGACACCATAGATAGCAAGTTACCATTATCATTTCTAATTTCAAGACGGAGAAATTTGTATTTGGAGTACAACTTAAACAGTAGTCAATGTGCATAAAGAAAGAACTATGGTTTAATAAAAAAAAAAAAAAACAAAGGAACCAAAAATCCAGTTTCATGTATTTTTATAGGATTGCAGCAGAAAGATCACTGGAAGCTCACATCACAGTGCATTGATTATGCTAACATATGGGTGTTCAACTCCGTGCTGTATTTTGACAGTTAAAAAATTGCATTTTTCACCATTTTTAGGTCAACTTTACATCCGACCTATTCAATTAAAATGCTGATTTTTCGACTGTTGAGAAAACTCTTACGGTCAAAAACACATGAATCTGTGAATTGATCACTGATCCACGTGCTTTTGTTGAAATTGCAAGCATTTTTAAGTAGACATTTTAAATAAATGAAACTGCATAGGTGAAACACGACTAAAAACCATCCAAAAACGGCCACAATTGAATAGTAAAGTTTAGTAAGTATAGTTTTTCTGACTTAATTGAATACCCCCCTTTGGAGGGAATGTAATAGCCTCCGAGTTTCAAAAGGCTGTATGTAATATATGAAAAGTGCCAGAATCATTCTCGGCTGGAAGCAATTTGTGGTTTCAATTAATTATTTCATTTTCTAAATTTAAACATTCAAATCATCAAAAGATATAACAGCCAGAGAGATGGCAACGAATACCGCTTTCAGATCGCAAATGCAGGGTCGCACCAGGACTTTTAAAACTATTCAGTCCCAGTGTGACCAAGCATGTGCCGTCTGTTCAGATCGCCTCTGCGAACCGACAATATTGCCGGTTCGCTGACATCATGTGGGGGCGTGACGGAGCATCGAAACGTCATCGGGGTGGGGGAGCAGACAGCGCTTCGAGACGGTGCTGCTCCAAGTGCTGACTCCTCCATAGTGTGAACGGGAAACGGGTCGATTGACCCGTTTAACCAATTCACACTTCACAGCAACGAACCGGTAAGAACCCTGCTTTTTACCCGGTTTGGATTGCCGCGTTGCTGCCGGTTAGCTGTAACCGGTAACCCCTTCACATCGCACTAATTACCAGGTTGAACCAGCAAGAACCGACTTGTACCCGGTAATTAGGTACAATGTGAAAGGGGTATTAAAAGACATTTGCTAGGGTAAGCTATCTCTGGAAAGTGAAATAGCGGGGAAAAAATGAAGCTTTCTTGTCTGACACCGAACATTAAAGAATGTAAACAAAGAAAAAAAAATCAACACTACCTCTTCATCTTAGGCAAGTATTGCAATAATTCAGGGGATTTAAAGCGTCTCCAAAATTTTTATAAATTGCACTAGGCATTACAATCAGGTTGGCACTATAGCAGAGGGACACATAATGTGAGGCAACCACCATAGTACCATTCATCACTAGGGTGGCCAGTAGACGGTGGAAATCCCCCTAGGGAAGTGGGGCATGTAAAATAACATGATAGGGAGTATACTGGGGATATTCCACACACCCCTTTGGCTGCAACTAAATGCCGCCAAAAATTGCAAAAAATGATATTCCATTCTTGATGCTCCTTATACAGGAGACTTTAGAGAATTCCATATTCCATTCTTTCTGATTAAGTGCTTAGGCTTATATTTCCAAATGTGGATATGGCTTTCAGATCAGGTTTTATTATTCCTCCAAATTAAACATGCTTATTTATTTTTAACATTTTGATCATATATTGATTTTTTGATCATCAAACTAGGACTTCTCCAGACTGCTTTATCTGGCCAATGACTAATTAAGGTGCCCATGCACGTATACCAGTGGTTACCAAACTGTGCGCCTAGGCTCCCTGGCGTGCCTCAGAGCACTTGCAGGGGAGCCCTGGGTTGGTGGTCCAGAACCAATTAAAATTATTTATGGCCAATGAAATAGGCAAAATCAGTGCTCATGGCTTCCAATTATAAAATATGTGTGTAAACTAAAGTGAATCATGTTCCTCACCACATAACTGGACCTAAGGATGCAATTTAATCACAACTTATTTAATTTAATATTTTTTTCTGAAACTCTCAGTAACAAACTTTTGGCCTAGGGGTGCCTTGAAAAATATTATGATAAATTAGGGTGCCGTGATTCAAAAAGTTTGGGAACCACTGACGTATACGATTACAGCACACCGGACCGAGAAATTGGGTGATAAGTGTGACATAATACACTCCGATGTGCAGTCATTGTTTTTTAGGCCGAATTTAGATTAAACCTGTTCAATTAACACTGTCAAAAACCACCCAAATTACTCGCCAATCCACATGTTTTTGGCCAAATTGCAGCATTTTCGCCCATTTTTTATTTCCTTTTTTTGCAGATGTCAAAGAAGTTCAAAAAGTTTTGCATCAGCAAAAAAAAAAAAAGCCTAAGAAAAACGGTTATGGTATATTAGATCTACAGTCATATGGTCGAAAACTAATGGTCGACAGTCACAAGGTCCACAGGGTGTAAAGGTTGACTGTGAAAAGGTCAACATGATCAAAAGGTACTATACTGCTTAGGTGGTATCTGCCTTTATAAACCATTAGCTACTATTTTTGACTGCACCTCCATAAATGATAAAGAGGTTTTCTTGCTTCCAACACCATAATATTTAGAAAGCTGGGGCACACATAGAAATCAGATAATCTTCCAGTGCTCAGCACCTTAAGAATTTTGTTTTCTGCAGAAGAGTCTACCGCACAGACTTCTAGAAAACTAAAATGCATAAATAACGGGGGTGAATTTCTCATTGCCGGGAATATACGATTTTCCTATTCATTTGAACGGATATAAAGGAATGACTGTAGCACCTGGAGAACAGAACACCGAGCTTGGTTTTAAGCCGCCAATTAATGAGCAGCAGATGTATGGAGAGAGGAGAAATGTGAAAGATGAGCAGGAATTGAAGGAAAGCTGGCGGGAGAGTAATAAATTACTCTGAGCACTAAAGGGAGTCCGAGATTATTTTGGAATTACAAAAATGGCAATGAGTAAATAAATAATAGGCAATATATATTTTGTAAAGTGACATGCAGAAACCAAGGGCCTAATAATAATAATAATAATAATAATAATAATAATAATAGTAATAGCATTTTTATTTAAATATCAGTAATAGGCTATTATTTACATTCAGATGGAGCCATCCTCGTCTGTCCCTTTAATAGGATTAAGTGAGCCAGAGCTGTCGGACTGAATCCTCTGCTAATCCCCTGATGTATTGTTCTATGTACTGTATTGCAGCTGAGAACAATAGATGATAATAAGCCTTGGTGAGCCATGACTCATCAGAGAAGGCTAGTTGAGGAAGGCTCCATCTGTATATATTACATTTAAACTTACAAGGAGTGGTAATGCCTTTTCATTTGTCATTGAATTGAATCATGTGCCCTAGTGTAGCCGTATTTTGATTAACCTCACCCCTAGGATATTTATTATTGATATATTTTGAAAAAAACCTTAAGTAAATTGTCCCTGCCTGTTATCTTTAGGATCAGGTATGTGGTGGTGCACAGTTGTACTTCTAATTGTCTACATGTTTTTGGGGTTGATCCAATTCTCCATACTGTGAATAGAACTGGGAGGGAATTCCTGGAGCTATCCTAATCAGTGTGCTGCTAAATCAGAGAATGCCGGTACTCATGGGTGTTAATTCGTGAATACCGGCCTTTTCAAACATAAGTGCCTCCCGCGAGGCTGTTTGAACCACCGTTGTTCTGTCATATTTTTGCTAGCACCGCAGGATATGATTAGAATAGGTCTGGCGCCATTCACTGTGCACTGCGTATTGAATCGACCCCATATGACTGGCATCCATTAGCACTGGCATTGTCCTTCACTTTGACCATAAGTAATTTGATTTGGCCCTGGACCACCCCTGGGAGCCTAGATAAATAGTGTAGGAGCCATTGCACATGTATTTGTGGATCATTACAAAAATAATTGCTGTACAAGGAGGTAACAAATACAAGCAGTATATGTATGCCTTATTAGGTGTCAGAAAAAAAAAAAACAAATTCTACCAGGCACAGATTCTATGGGGTAGCTGTACATGAAGGGGGGGGGGGGAGATGGGTTACACTCAAACTTTGCACACACGCTACATACTCTCCTATTCCTGGAGTCACCATGTAGCATCAGTGTAGTGGAGGCACAACTTTGTGGCTAACGGTCAACAAGCGGTGTGCCTGTTCACTAACGCTGCATGCAGAGTTCAGGAATAGCAGGTCTTTCAAATGACAAATGACAAACACGGTCATACCTGCAAGCGGCATAACAAACTGTGTACATAGCCAAGCGGCGTGGCATTTTTACACCTGTGCCTATGATCCTACATAGGTCTAAAGGCCCCCATACACTATGCGATTTGGGCCAGGTTTCAGCCAATTCCGGAGGATTGGGACAAGAAATTGGCCCAAATAGAATGTGTCTGCCGCCTGATCCAATGCTGCACATATGATCTCCTTGTCGGACCGCCTTGTGGCGGCAGGGAGCGGGGATCGCATGCAATACATTACTGGTAGAAGGGCAGCATGAGATGTATCGCATACAATCATGATGCCCGGGAGGGGGATTGTGTAATAAACCGGAAAGAATATTAATTCCCTTTTCCTTTCCTCTAGCAGGTAAGTGTATTAACTCTAGGAATTTCCATGGCAGTGTTTCTTTCTTTTATATGTCAGGTATTTTATTTTATAAGTTAAAACATTAAAAAGGTATATGCAATAAACATTGCATTAATACTGTACCAAAGATAGTTACGATCACAAAGGACATAAAACACAGAACTATAAGACAATTTATATATAGATATTCAACATAGATATACTGTTACCATTTTCACATGACATCAAAATGGCAATATTATCACTATTATATGCTAAAATACTACTTTATTGTTGTGCAATAATATACCTAATGCAGCTGTAAACCGTTACTTTGTCTATTTATTAGGTAGTGACTATAACCAAAGTGTCTATTTTTGTTTTGTAGATTGGAGTCCCGCACTGAGTATTCTGGCAATGGGTTTACTGTGTTTGTAATCCACAAGTGAAAGGTAATAATTGCTGGCTTATATCACAATGTAACAACACTGTATATATCCTCTATCCACTTTTCTTCATATCCTTTGCCTAAGTCAGTGGTTCCCAAACTGTGTGCCGTGGCTCCCTGGGGTGCCTCGGGACACATGCAGGGGTGCCGCGGCTTGGTGGTCCAGGACCAACTCAAATTATTAATGGTTAATTATTTATGAGCAAGACCAGTGCTGGTGGCTGGCAATCATAGAATGTGTACAAACAGAAGCAAATCCTGCCGCTAAGAATCGCATATAAACCCAATCTAATTCATTTTTTTTGGACCTAGGGGTGCCGTGAAAAAAATTCTGATTCTCTAGGGTGCCCTGAATCAAAAAAGATTGGGAACCTCTGGCCTAAGTCTTTACACCTTATTGCTTATTACAGTCACTACAGGTTGAGTATCCCTTATCCAAAATGCTCGGGACCAGGAGAATTTTGGATAACGGATTATTCCGTATTTCGGAATATTTTTATATCTCAATGATGTATTTTGAAGTATCTTGCATTTATGCTGTATAAACACCAAGGGTGACATTCTATGGGATGAGATAAATGCGTGTTTTTTTTATCACACCACTTCGCCCTTTTTCAAATCGCAAGATTGGGCCATTTTTTGCATATTTAATGAGATGCGAAAAACGGGCCAAATAGTGCGAATAGGTGCGAGTTGGTGCGATGTCTTTAGTCCTGAAAATGTGCGATTTTCATGTCTGAAAATCGCACGTTTGCAGGAAAGCGCAAATTTAAAAAAAAAAAAAAAAAAAAACGAGCGCGGGGTCCCCCGCCAGAGCATAACCAGCCCCGGGCTCATTGAGCCGGTGCTGGTGACATAAAATCAGGGTCCCCGACAAATAGGGGTCCCCTTGATTTAATGAAACCAGCACCAGGCTCAAGGTCCGGCGCTGGTTCCCAAAATACGGGGGACAAAATGACTAGGGGTCCCCCGTATTTTAAGAACCAGCACCGGACCCAACCAGCCAGCAGGGTAATGCCACAGCCGGGGGACACTTATTATATAAGGTCCCGCGGCCAAAGCATTATCCCCATGGCTGGTCAGCATGGGCAGGGGTCCTGGGGAAGTGGGGACCCCCCCAATGAAGGGGTCCCCCCCCCTCCAGGACTTACCAGCCCATGCTGAAAGTCCGGGGCTGTCCCCGATGCCCCTGGGCGGTGGGCATCGGGCTGATGGATTGTGTAAAAAAAAGAAGATAAACTATTGTTTTCTACTGGCGAACTATGATTCCCAGCAATCCTACCCCGCATGCTGGGACTTGGAGAACCACAAGTCCCAGCATGCGGGGCATTAAAGGGCCCGCTGGCACTTGTAGTTCTTCAGTACAAAAAATAGTTAAATAAAACACACTGACACCCTGAAAAATAAAAGTTTAATACATACACAGCCCACACACACTGATACTTACCTACCTTGAGCCCGTAGGTCGGTCCCTGGATCCTGGGTCCGGGGCTCCAGGGCAGAAGAGTCCGGTTCCGGGGCCTTGGTCCTGGTTCCGGGGCTGGTCCTGGGGTTCCGGGGCTCCAGGGCAGAAGAGTCCGGTTCCGGGGCCTTGGTCCTGGTTCCGGGGCTGGTCCTGGGGTTCCGGGGCTGGTCCTGGGGTTCCGGGGCTGGTCCGGGGTCCAGGATCCGATGAAGTCCACAGGGGTACCTGAGGAAGGAAATCCTACTCACCTGGTCCCCGGCGACGACATCGGCATCCTCTACGGCAGACGCGCTGCTCCCGGCTGCTGTGTTACCCGCTCTCTGACTGAAGAGACGCAGAGATTTTCATCTTCCGCGCCTTTCCTCCGGATGATTCTATTCGCCGCCTAGCGGCCAATCAGGAGCCGACTTTCTCGGCTCCTGATTGGCCGCTAGCCGGCCAATGGAATCATTCTGAGAAGAGGCGCGGAAGATGAACATCTCTGCGCCTCTTCAGTCCGAGAGCGGGTACCACAGCAGCCGGCAGCAGCGCGTCTGCTGGAGAGGATGCCGATGTCGTCGCTAGAAACTTGTTGTTAATAGATTATTTGGGTACATCAGAAATTATACCCAAAAGAGAAAACTGTTGTGGTGAGCCTTTACACAAATTAGCCAGTATGGGGGACCCTATAGTACAAATAAAGTGATGTTATGCTTTATGTTTGTCTCAAACGGTTTTGTTTTATGCCATTTTATTGTAAAATATATTGCTATAAATAGCAACCGGTTGCAAACTTTTTATTGTTATATTGTGCAAAAAATAATGGTGTGCGTGTTTAGAGCATTTCGGTACTTGTGTAGTTTCACGTGCGTCAGAGGGGTAGATTTATTATAGCGGCGCCTATCGTGGCGCTATAACAGTTCCTGCTTCGCCTCATTAGCGAGGCGAAGAAGGAGGGGACACTGACAAGATCTATTAAGATCTTGCCGCTGGAGTGGGGGAGCGCTAACTCCCCCCTCCGGCGATGTCCCTCCTGGAGACAGCGCATCAGTTAATACTGATGTGCCGTCTCCCCCCCCCCCCCCCCCGGGGGTCTCGCGAGATCCCAGCGCAGCTCAGCGCCAGCAGCAGGGACAGCGCTGTCCCTGCTGTTAGGTATAGGGCATCGCTGCCTGCAGCTGGCGAAGTCGACAGCTGCTGGCGGTGGAACGGTCAGCGATGCTGACCGTTCATAAATCTGGCAGGAGGCAGGGGCGCAGTGCAAAATATCACCCCTGCGCTATGCCTCCTGCCCCACACCGCCGGCGTTAGAGTAAACGCTCGGCAGGTGTGATAGATTAGGGGAAGCACTATCCCCTGCTATAACGCACGGGGATAGTGCAGATTCCCCTGATCGCCTAGTAATAAATCTACCTCTGAGTCCCCTTGCGGGGCTCGCTTCACTCGCCCACGCTGCGGGCTCGGTGGCTCGCTACGCTCGCTGGCGCCGTGAAACTACACAAGTACCAGCATTTCAAGTGTTAACTTCACACCTGTCCTATTAATAATTAGCACAAAAACAAATATATTTATTGTCGCACTGTGTCTTCTTGGATAAAAGATTTGAGTGCAGTAACAGACACAACAGTTTGTTCAGCTGAAACATAAAATAAACAGTGCCCTCTGGTGGAATACTAGCTATACAGCCTTGGAACAGAGATCTCTTCTAGAAAATTGGCACTACAGCCTTGGAACAGTGCTCTCCAGTGGAAAACTAGCTCTCTGGTGGGAAATTAGCCACACAGCGGTGTAACAGTTTGGCTTGCCCACACTACAAACGTTTCCTGTTATATTTCCTGTTGGTTACCTCAAACATGACAATAAATCATATGGGACAGACAGATAGCACTGCTACTTGAATCTCAATGGACAAAGGCCCTTATTCAGATCTGATCGCAGTACAAATTTGTTCTCAAAATGGGCAAAACCATGTGCACTGCAGGTGGGACAGAAGTAACATGTGCAGAGAGAGTTCGATTTGAGTTATTTTGTTTCTTTGCAGGGTAAATACTGGCTGCATTAAATTTTACACTGCAATTTAGATTTCAGTTTCAACACACCCCACCCAAATTTAACTCTCTCTGCACATGTTACACCTGCCCCAAATTTGTACTGCGATCAGATCTGAATAAGGACCAAAGTGAATAATTGCTCACTGCCAAAATAGTGCAGCGTATACACCACTAAAACTGATTTTTATACATAGCCAGAAAACTGCTGTATTCACACTTCCAATAAATGCACTTGTGGAGTCACAATAACAAAAGATCAAACCTATGTCTTGGGCATTGATTAGATGTTCTATAGTAAGCATAATATACAGGCACTGCACTTGATCTTATATTCTGCTACTACGTAGCGTCGTACATATATTGTAATGCAGTACACTGTACATCTATAAGACATAGTTTTCCGATTATTTGCATGTGTAATATATTGAAGGATTCATAACGCCTTGCTTCAAGCCTGGAGTCTGCAGGATCAGACTGATCTCATGGTTCTGCGCTACTTTATTCTGCAGGGAAAGTGCTTCTCATTTCTTATTTTACTTAAGCAAATGTTATACCTTTGTGTAATCCGCTGGCGTCCTTTTGATAAAATCCAGAGACATTTTTATGAGTCAGAGATTTCAGTGTCTTCCATTCGTTTAAACACTAATAAGTCCAATGCAAGCTGGGTTCTAATAATAATGGACTTTTATATGAGGGTTAGTTTGTTCAGCCGAGCCTCCTGCTTTGTTTGCTGTTCCACCACATCACAGTACTCTGAATGCCCAAAGAACTAGCTTAGTATATATTTGGGTACTTATGTATTATCAGGGCGCCCAATTAGCATACGTATGGCACTGTAGGAAAATGGCATTGCATGCGATTCGATTTTCCTATGTAATTTATTCACCGCTCTGTACCCGCAGGCGGTGCGATGCGATCGCATGCAATATTATAGGTGCGATGCCATTGACTTTGCTATACATTTGTATGAGATGCAATGAGATTTAGGCACCTCGAAGCGTGGAGAATGCAACGAGCCCCGCGAGGGGCGGCGGAACCCGTCCTCCCGACCTTTTCATACCCCCACTATCCACGTCGGCGTGGAGTTGATGTTATATAGTGGGGCGAGTCAAGCTTGGAGGGTCTTCATCCGCTGTCATATATATATATATATATATATAACCAGAGTATCCCTCCCTTGTTAGGGGGGAAAATGAACACTCTCCTTGTGAATAATGGTACAAAGTCACTGGTATAGTAAAAATTCAAATATAGAGTTTATTCCAATAGGTCAATTTCCATCATTGCCCCGACGTTTCGGTCCACAAACGGACCTTCCTCAAGGAGCCTATAATACAATATATATACAATAAATCTTCAACCCCTAGTAACCTCCAGCAGTACCTACGTCCGAGATACGTCTGACTTCATTGATAAAATATCACAATTAAATCTTACTGATACAGTCAAATTGGCCACCATGGACGTATGTTCTCTATATACGGTTATTCCACATAATGAAGGTTTATCTGTCTTACGTGAGATGCTCGACACTCGGATCTGTCTGGAACCACCCACCGATTTCCTAATCCAGCTGGCACAACTTATACTTACATGTAATCATTTCATGTACAACAACAGTTACTATGTGCAGATCTCAGGGACCGCAATGGGGTCCAATTTGGCCCCATCTTATGCTGGACTTTACATGTACCACTATGAACTGTCACGCATCTTGCCACATTACTCTGAATCTATTATCTTTTACAAACGATATATAGATGATGTATTCTTGATCTGGGATGGACCCATTGAAAGCTTTAACCATATGGTCTCTGACCTCAACAATCTTGGTTGCCCAATCAAATTTACCCATGCAATAGACTCTCAGTCTATTCACTTCCTTGACATCAATGTGTCTATATCCAACAATAAAATCGAAGTCTGTCTATACCGCAAACAAACTGACCGGAACACGCTTTTGGTCACCACAAGTCAGCATCCTCCAGCTTTGAAGGAAAATTTGCCTATATCGCAATATATGCGAGTGATTCGAAATAACTCCAACAACGAGATAATGGAGCGACAAATAATAGAAATGACTGCGCGGTTCACTGAAAGAGGATACACAAACCTGACCCTTAAAAGATGTCTGCACAAAGCGAGAAAAAACATGCTCAAAAAATACTCAATGGCAAACCAAGTAACCAAGTCTAAGATTGACCAAAGGATGATTTATGTGAACACCTATAATCACGCGTCACCTGCCATCCACGATAGTATAAAGAAACATTGGCCAATAGTTTCTTCTGACCCTGCACTGAAATTACATAAACAAAAAACACCAATGTTGGCTTACAAGAAAGGCCCTAATTTGAAGCAGCTATTGATGCGGCCCATGCTTAACCCTAACGCTGATCAAAAAACCACCTGGCTTTACACCAAACGCCCTGGCTGTTTCAAATGTGCAGGATGCACGACATGCAGTGGCATGATCCAAGGTCCTACTTTCCCACATCCACATTCGGGGAAAGCCATTAAAATTCGATACCGATTACATTGCCAAATGGACCACCTCATTTATCTCTTAAATTGCCCCTGCGGGCTAGCCTACGTAGGGATGACAACTAGAAAATTTCGTGAGAGGATGGCCAATCATCGGAACTCCATTCGGGCCGCGATCGACACAGGGAAGGCTGAGCTCCCAATCCCTCGGCACTTTCTTGCTGCGGGACACCAAACAGCCACATTAAGGTGTCGCCTGATTGACTGGGTTCCCCCCCCAATAAGAGGAGGTGACAGAGGGCTACTCCTCCGCAAGGCTGAATGTAGATGGATTCACCAACTGGACACATTGTCCCCGCGGGGGCTCAATGAGAATAACCCCTTAGCCATCTTCCTCAAAAAGACCTAAGAATCATTGTTCATCGAAAGTGCCAATTGAGACTTTTTCTTCTGTATTTTTTCTCATGCGTTCTCATATTTTTTTTATGTTTTTTTGCATGTTTCTCTTGTGTTGTATATATTTTTTGTTTCATTCTGTTTTTCGCTGGTGATGTGTTTCATCACATTTTTCTTGTCTATACATCTCTGGCCACCTGGCAGGCCATTCACCATTATATGATGTAGTGATCACAGTGATAGTCTGGTTTTTCTATACATTGTTGGCTTTTTAACTTCTAGCTATATATTTACTCACAGTATATCTAATCGATATGACTAGTTCACAGACACTTTGCAGATGAGAATTTAGTTATAGCCTCAATATTATTCTATGACTGACCACCCCCAGATCCTTTGTAATCTTAATGTCATAATAATCCTCATAAAATAACCGAAAGCATAAAATAAAAACACAAATAAATTAAAAATATGTGCTATATGCACTAGAAATTATCCCAAGTTGTCAACACTCTTTTTCTTAAATTTTTCTAGTTAATCATGTATTGAGGCTATTTACTATCTTTCCCATCTTTCACCAGGACAAGCTTCACCTATTAATCACAGCGGGCTTTATATCAGCGCTACCATATTTTATAGTATATCTGTATCACACTCTTTGTTCCCTTATTACACCTAGGTGGCGCCAGCACGATGTGCGGTCCACCTGCGGGTCAAATGGCGGCCATGTTTGCCCCTGAGTCAACATCATATACACTTCAATACACGGTTGCCTCCGTTGTAATAGCGCTTGAGCAGACGTTAATACGTCTGCTAGCGGCCCACTGTCTCTTGGCCACAGCTATCCTGATGTTTCTGAGCCGGCGCATGGTACCGATATCTTCGGTAACCATGCGGCTCATAGATGCGTTCCACCGGCGTCACTTCCGGGTTACGCACTTCCGGTTTTACCGGAAGTGCGCGGACGCATCGCGCTGATTTTCTAAAATTGGCGCCAATACAGCCCCTTATCACCTCAATTACTCAGGTATATAAGCCTGCCCTGCACAGCACTTGGTTGTGGCTGTCTCCAAATCCTCCAGGGCTGAGGTATTGACTTGTATATGCGCTGCCGATCCATCTGAAAAGTATGTTACCTATCTTTTCTTTTACTATATGCACTCTGGATGTTTTAGCTAAGTTGGTATCCTAGCATATCATCTGGGTGATATTTATTGTATATATATTGTATTATAGGCTCCTTGAGGAAGGTCCGTTTGTGGACCGAAACGTCGGGGCAATGATGGAAATTGACCTATTGGAATAAACTCTATATTTGAATTTTTACTATACCAGTGACTTTGTACCATTATTCACAAGGAGAGTGTTCATTTTCCCCCCTAACAAGGGAGGGATACTCTGGTTATATTTGGGACACATGGTGATCCATGTTAACCCCCTATGGACACCCCTGACTTTACTCCTTTTGCAAAGTGAGAGTGCGGTTTTCCTCGATTCTATGCATGGGATGTGACTGATTATGACCTAATCAAGTACATCTCTTGACCTGTCACCCACAAAGCATCAGACCCTATATAGGGATTTGGCTTCACCCACACCCTGGTGTCTGTCACAAACAGAGTGTTTTAATATCATCTTTTTCTGTGATATAGCGACACCCTACATCAAATTGTCTAGTGAAATGGCTGCAGGTGGATTAGGTTTTTTGGACGATAATCTTTTGAATCAAGCTGAGACTGGAATCGTCTCACTCACAGACGACGACGCGGACAAGGTATTATTCGACCAACTTGAATTCGATGTCCTTCCCACTGAGTCACCAACCGATCTTTATGACCGTCTCCTGAAACTCCGAAAGAGAGAGACTGATCTCTCACTTCACGGCCACTTTCTCTCCGAGTACCACAGAAAAAAGTACATACCAAGGGGGTTCAGGGTACCCAATATCCCCACATTGGGACGAAATAACCCCACCTTCTGCAGCAAATGGTGTGGGGTCTTAAATAAGTGTTCCCTGGACCTAATGCTCCTGGTAGTTGAGGAAGTGGGTACGGAATTGAGAAAAGTGAAGAAAACCATTGAAGACTTTGGCGTCGAACATTTGGCTACCATCAAAAGTGAAAAATCTTGCAATTTGATTGATAAACTCCGTGTACAGGTTGACAATTACAAAAGGGATCTAGTGTCTTTCAAAAGGAATAAGTTGGCAGTTGTGACTGCAGATTACCAGAATCATACCGTCTATAGGTGGTTATCTGGGGACTCTAACACCAAACGCCCACAACGTCCATACCGTAACCGAAGACAACCTAGGAACCCTTACAATTTCCAGACCGGCTCGTCTACGTCTGCATCTGACACAGACCAGTCCAGTGCCACACAAAGTTTTTTAGGCGCGGGTCCAGGCCAGAACACTCAGCCCGTGAAACCCAGAAGAGGAAGGGGCACAGGCCTCATCCAAGAAGTGGTCGATTTAGGCAAGCGCAATCGAAAACAAATCCAGAACTAGTTTTCAATCTGTCAGATAAGACACTATCGCCTGAGATGATCTCCTTGCTCAGCAAGGGCCTATCCTTCGTTCCCACCCAGCCTCTCGACACTTTCTCTGCTACAGTTGACCTTTACAAGTTCAGTCGGAAACTTAGATTACACGAACAATTCAAAGATACTCCCACCATTGAACCTACCACGACCTTTCGTCCATCTTCCACCTATGATCCAGCATCAACTAATGCAAGCATAAAAACGTTTTCCAGAATGTTAGAACAAGAAATAGTGAGCACGCCAACCAAACCACGTTTTGACAATCTCACATCTGGTGAGAGAAAAGCCCTTAGTGAGCTAAAACAAGATGCCACCATAGTTGTCCGCCAAGCGGATAAAGGGGGCGCAGTGATTGTACAGAATTGGAAAGAATATGACACAGAAATAAAACGCCAACTTTCTGATGAAGGCACGTATAAACTGCTCAGGGGTAACCCTATTCCTGAATACAAGCGACAAGTCGACATGGTTCTCCAACAAGGACTCAACTCCAAATGGCTCACCAAAGAACAGTTCAATTTTCTCACAGTACAATACCCGGTTTGTCCAATCATATACACTCTCCCAAAAATACACAAATCCAGTACAAACCCCCCGGGTCGACCCATAATTTCAGCCCGTTTATCATTATTACAACCACTGGCAATCTTCCTTGACCATCATCTTCAACCCCTAGTAACCTCCAGCAGTACCTACGTCCGAGATACGTCTGACTTCATTGATAAAATATCACAATTAAATCTTACTGATACAGTCAAATTGGCCACCATGGACGTATGTTCTCTATATACGGTTATTCCACATAATGAAGGTTTATCTGTCTTACGTGAGATGCTCGACACTCGGATCTGTCTGGAACCACCCACCGATTTCCTAATCCAGCTGGCACAACTTATACTTACATGTAATCATTTCATGTACAACAACAGTTACTATGTGCAGATATCAGGGACCGCAATGGGGTCCAATTTGGCCCCATCTTATGCTGGACTTTACATGTACCACTATGAACTGTCATGCATCTTGCCACATTACTCTGAATCTATTATCTTTTACAAACGATATATAGATGATGTATTCTTGATCTGGGATGGACCCATTGAAAGCTTTAACCATATGGTCTCTGACCTCAACAATCTTGGTTGCCCAATCAAATTTACCCATGCAATAGACTCTCAGTCTATTCACTTCCTTGACATCAATGTGTCTATATCCAACAATAAAATCGAAGTCTGTCTATACCGCAAACAAACTGACCGGAACACGCTTTTGGTCACCACAAGTCAGCATCCTCCAGCTTTGAAGGAAAATTTGCCTATATCGCAATATATGCGAGTGATTCGAAATAACTCCAACAACGAGATAATGGAGCGACAAATAATAGAAATGACTGCGCGGTTCACTGAAAGAGGATACACAAACCTGACCCTTAAAAGATGTCTGCACAAAGCGAGAAAAAACATGCTCAAAAAATACTCAATGGCAAACCAAGTAACCAAGTCTAAGATTGACCAAAGGATGATTTATGTGAACACCTATAATCACGCGTCACCTGCCATCCACGATAGTATAAAGAAACATTGGCCAATAGTTTCTTCTGACCCTGCACTGAAATTACATAAACAAAAAACACCAATGTTGGCTTACAAGAAAGGCCCTAATTTGAAGCAGCTATTGATGCGGCCCATGCTTAACCCTAACGCTGATCAAAAAACCACCTGGCTTTACACCAAACGCCCTGGCTGTTTCAAATGTGCAGGATGCACGACATGCAGTGGCATGATCCAAGGTCCTACTTTCCCACATCCACATTCGGGGAAAGCCATTAAAATTCGATACCGATTACATTGCCAAATGGACCACCTCATTTATCTCTTAAATTGCCCCTGCGGGCTAGCCTACGTAGGGATGACAACTAGAAAATTTCGTGAGAGGATGGCCAATCATCGGAACTCCATTCGGGCCGCGATCGACACAGGGAAGGCTGAGCTCCCAATCCCTCGGCACTTTCTTGCTGCGGGACACCAAACAGCCACATTAAGGTGTCGCCTGATTGACTGGGTTCCCCCCCCAATAAGAGGAGGTGACAGAGGGCTACTCCTCCGCAAGGCTGAATGTAGATGGATTCACCAACTGGACACATTGTCCCCGCGGGGGCTCAATGAGAATAACCCCTTAGCCATCTTCCTCAAAAAGACCTAAGAATCATTGTTCATCGAAAGTGCCAATTGAGACTTTTTCTTCTGTATTTTTTCTCATGCGTTCTCATATTTTTTTATGTTTTTTTGCATGTTTCTCTTGTGTTGTATATATTTTTTGTTTCATTCTGTTTTTCGCTGGTGATGTGTTTCATCACATTTTTCTTGTCTATACATCTCTGGCCACCTGGCAGGCCATTCACCATTATATGATGTAGTGATCACAGTGATAGTCTGGTTTTTCTATACATTGTTGGCTTTTTAACTTCTAGCTATATATTTACTCACAGTATATCTAATCGATATGACTAGTTCACAGACACTTTGCAGATGAGAATTTAGTTATAGCCTCAATATTATTCTATGACTGACCACCCCCAGATCCTTTGTAATCTTAATGTCATAATAATCCTCATAAAATAACCGAAAGCATAAAATAAAAACACAAATAAATTAAAAATATGTGCTATATGCACTAGAAATTATCCCAAGTTGTCAACACTCTTTTTCTTAAATTTTTCTAGTTAATCATGTATTGAGGCTATTTACTATCTTTCCCATCTTTCACCAGGACAAGCTTCACCTATTAATCACAGCGGGCTTTATATCAGCGCTACCATATTTTATAGTATATCTGTATCACTCTTTGTTCCCTTATTACACCTAGGTGGCGCCAGCACGATGTGCGGTCCACCTGCGGGTCAAATGGCGGCCATGTTTGCCCCTGAGTCAACATCATATACACTTCAATACACGGTTGCCTCCGTTGTAATAGCGCTTGAGCAGACGTTAATACGTCTGCTAGCTGCCCACTGTCTCTTGGCCACAGCTATCCTGATGTTTCTGAGCCGGCGCATGGTACCGATATCTTCGGTAACCATGCGGCTCATAGATGCGTTCCACCGGCGTCACTTCCGGGTTACGCACTTCCGGTTTTACCGGAAGTGCGCGGACGCATCGCGCTGATTTTCTAAAATTGGCGCCAATACAGCCCCTTATCACCTCAATTACTCAGGTATATAAGCCTGCCCTGCACAGCACTTGGTTGTGGCTGTCTCCAAATCCTCCAGGGCTGAGGTATTGACTTGTATATGCGCTGCCGATCCATCTGAAAAGTATGTTACCTATCTTTTCTTTTACTATATGCACTCTGGATGTTTTAGCTAAGTTGGTATCCTAGCATATCATCTGGGTGATATTTATTGTATATATATTGTATTATAGGCTCCTTGAGGAAGGTCCGTTTGTGGACCGAAACGTCGGGGCAATGATGGAAATTGACCTATTGGAATAAACTCTATATTTGAATTTTTACTATACCAGTGACTTTGTACCATTATTCACAAGGAGAGTGTTCATTTTCCCCCCTAACAAGGGAGGGATACTCTGGTTATATTTGGGACACATGGTGATCCATGTTAACCCCCTATGGACACCCCTGACTTTACTCCTTTTGCAAAGTGAGAGTGCGGTTTTCCTCGATTCTATGCATGGGATGTGACTGATTATGACCTAATCAAGTACATCTCTTGACCTGTCACCCACAAAGCATCAGACCCTATATAGGGATTTGGCTTCACCCACACCCTGGTGTCTGTCACAAACAGAGTGTTTTAATATCATCTTTTTCTGTGATATAGCGACACCCTACATCAAATCGTCTAGTGAAATGGCTGCAGGTGGATTAGGTTTTTTGGACGATAATCTTTTGAATCAAGCTGAGACTGGAATCGTCTCACTCACAGACGACGACGCGGACAAGGTATTATTCGACCAACTTGAATTCGATGTCCTTCCCACTGAGTTACCAACCGATCTTTATGACCGTCTCCTGAAACTCCGAAAGAGAGAGACTGATCTCTCACTTCACGGCCACTTTCTCTCCGAGTACCACAGAAAAAAGTACATACCAAGGGGGTTCAGGGTACCCAATATCCCCACATTGGGACGAAATAACCCCACCTTCTGCAGCAAATGGTGTGGGGTCTTAAATAAGTGTTCCCTGGACCTAATGCTCCTGGTAGTTGAGGAAGTGGGTACGGAATTGAGAAAAGTGAAGAAAACCATTGAAGACTTTGGCGTCGAACATTTGGCTACCATCAAAAGTGAAAAATCTTGCAATTTGATTGATAAACTCCGTGTACAGGTTGACAATTACAAAAGGGATCTAGTGTCTTTCAAAAGGAATAAGTTGGCAGTTGTGACTGCAGATTACCAGAATCATACCGTCTATAGGTGGTTATCTGGGGACTCTAACACCAAACGCCCACAACGTCCATACCGTAACCGAAGACAACCTAGGAACCCTTACAATTTCCAGACCGGCTCGTCTACGTCTGCATCTGACACAGACCAGTCCAGTGCCACACAAAGTTTTTTAGGCGCGGGTCCAGGCCAGAACACTCAGCCCGTGAAACCCAGAAGAGGAAGGGGCACAGGCCTCATCCAAGAAGTGGTCGATTTAGGCAAGCGCAATCGAAAACAAATCCAGAACTAGTTTTCAATCTGTCAGATAAGACACTATCGCCTGAGATGATCTCCTTGCTCAGCAAGGGCCTATCCTTCGTTCCCACCCAGCCTCTCGACACTTTCTCTGCTACAGTTGACCTTTACAAGTTCAGTCGGAAACTTAGATTACACGAACAATTCAAAGATACTCCCACCATTGAACCTACCACGACCTTTCGTCCATCTTCCACCTATGATCCAGCATCAACTAATGCAAGCATAAAAACGTTTTCCAGAATGTTAGAACAAGAAATAGTGAGCACGCCAACCAAACCACGTTTTGACAATCTCACATCTGGTGAGAGAAAAGCCCTTAGTGAGCTAAAACAAGATGCCACCATAGTTGTCCGCCAAGCGGATAAAGGGGGCGCAGTGATTGTACAGAA
The DNA here is from genome assembly GCF_055691185.1 of Crinia signifera. Classification (NCBI taxonomy): domain Eukaryota; kingdom Metazoa; phylum Chordata; class Amphibia; order Anura; family Myobatrachidae; genus Crinia; species Crinia signifera. Next base: position 52,780,867 of record NC_139219.1, on the reverse strand, counting down.
TTGGAAAGAATATGACACAGAAATAAAACGCCAACTTTCTGATGAAGGCACGTATAAACTGCTCAGGGGTAACCCTATTCCTGAATACAAGCGACAAGTCGACATGGTTCTCCAACAAGGACTCAACTCCAAATGGCTCACCAAAGAACAGTTCAATTTTCTCACAGTACAATACCCGGTTTGTCCAATCATATACACTCTCCCAAAAATACACAAATCCAGTACAAACCCCCCGGGTCGACCCATAATTTCAGCCCGTTTATCATTATTACAACCACTGGCAATCTTCCTTGACCATCATCTTCAACCCCTAGTAACCTCCAGCAGTACCTACGTCCGAGATACGTCTGACTTCATTGATAAAATATCACAATTAAATCTTACTGATACAGTCAAATTGGCCACCATGGACGTATGTTCTCTATATACGGTTATTCCACATAATGAAGGTTTATCTGTCTTACGTGAGATGCTCGACACTCGGATCTGTCTGGAACCACCCACCGATTTCCTAATCCAGCTGGCACAACTTATACTTACATGTAATCATTTCATGTACAACAACAGTTACTATGTGCAGATCTCAGGGACCGCAATGGGGTCCAATTTGGCCCCATCTTATGCTGGACTTTACATGTACCACTATGAACTGTCACGCATCTTGCCACATTACTCTGAATCTATTATCTTTTACAAACGATATATAGATGATGTATTCTTGATCTGGGATGGACCCATTGAAAGCTTTAACCATATGGTCTCTGACCTCAACAATCTTGGTTGCCCAATCAAATTTACCCATGCAATAGACTCTCAGTCTATTCACTTCCTTGACATCAATGTGTCTATATCCAACAATAAAATCGAAGTCTGTCTATACCGCAAACAAACTGACCGGAACACGCTTTTGGTCACCACAAGTCAGCATCCTCCAGCTTTGAAGGAAAATTTGCCTATATCGCAATATATGCGAGTGATTCGAAATAACTCCAACAACGAGATAATGGAGCGACAAATAATAGAAATGACTGCGCGGTTCACTGAAAGAGGATACACAAACCTGACCCTTAAAAGATGTCTGCACAAAGCGAGAAAAAACATGCTCAAAAAATACTCAATGGCAAACCAAGTAACCAAGTCTAAGATTGACCAAAGGATGATTTATGTGAACACCTATAATCACGCGTCACCTGCCATCCACGATAGTATAAAGAAACATTGGCCAATAGTTTCTTCTGACCCTGCACTGAAATTACATAAACAAAAAACACCAATGTTGGCTTACAAGAAAGGCCCTAATTTGAAGCAGCTATTGATGCGGCCCATGCTTAACCCTAACGCTGATCAAAAAACCACCTGGCTTTACACCAAACGCCCTGGCTGTTTCAAATGTGCAGGATGCACGACATGCAGTGGCATGATCCAAGGTCCTACTTTCCCACATCCACATTCGGGGAAAGCCATTAAAATTCGATACCGATTACATTGCCAAATGGACCACCTCATTTATCTCTTAAATTGCCCCTGCGGGCTAGCCTACGTAGGGATGACAACTAGAAAATTTCGTGAGAGGATGGCCAATCATCGGAACTCCATTCGGGCCGCGATCGACACAGGGAAGGCTGAGCTCCCAATCCCTCGGCACTTTCTTGCTGCGGGACACCAAACAGCCACATTAAGGTGTCGCCTGATTGACTGGGTTCCCCCCCCAATAAGAGGAGGTGACAGAGGGCTACTCCTCCGCAAGGCTGAATGTAGATGGATTCACCAACTGGACACATTGTCCCCGCGGGGGCTCAATGAGAATAACCCCTTAGCCATCTTCCTCAAAAAGACCTAAGAATCATTGTTCATCGAAAGTGCCAATTGAGACTTTTTCTTCTGTATTTTTTCTCATGCGTTCTCATATTTTTTTATGTTTTTTTGCATGTTTCTCTTGTGTTGTATATATTTTTTGTTTCATTCTGTTTTTCGCTGGTGATGTGTTTCATCACATTTTTCTTGTCTATACATCTCTGGCCACCTGGCAGGCCATTCACCATTATATGATGTAGTGATCACAGTGATAGTCTGGTTTTTCTATACATTGTTGGCTTTTTAACTTCTAGCTATATATTTACTCACAGTATATCTAATCGATATGACTAGTTCACAGACACTTTGCAGATGAGAATTTAGTTATAGCCTCAATATTATTCTATGACTGACCACCCCCAGATCCTTTGTAATCTTAATGTCATAATAATCCTCATAAAATAACCGAAAGCATAAAATAAAAACACAAATAAATTAAAAATATGTGCTATATGCACTAGAAATTATCCCAAGTTGTCAACACTCTTTTTCTTAAATTTTTCTAGTTAATCATGTATTGAGGCTATTTACTATCTTTCCCATCTTTCACCAGGACAAGCTTCACCTATTAATCACAGCGGGCTTTATATCAGCGCTACCATATTTTATAGTATATCTGTATCACACTCTTTGTTCCCTTATTACACCTAGGTGGCGCCAGCACGATGTGCGGTCCACCTGCGGGTCAAATGGCGGCCATGTTTGCCCCTGAGTCAACATCATATACACTTCAATACACGGTTGCCTCCGTTGTAATAGCGCTTGAGCAGACGTTAATACGTCTGCTAGCTGCCCACTGTCTCTTGGCCACAGCTATCCTGATGTTTCTGAGCCGGCGCATGGTACCGATATCTTCGGTAACCATGCGGCTCATAGATGCGTTCCACCGGCGTCACTTCCGGGTTACGCACTTCCGGTTTTACCGGAAGTGCGCGGACGCATCGCGCTGATTTTCTAAAATTGGCGCCAATACAGCCCCTTATCACCTCAATTACTCAGGTATATAAGCCTGCCCTGCACAGCACTTGGTTGTGGCTGTCTCCAAATCCTCCAGGGCTGAGGTATTGACTTGTATATGCGCTGCCGATCCATCTGAAAAGTATGTTACCTATCTTTTCTTTTACTATATGCACTCTGGATGTTTTAGCTAAGTTGGTATCCTAGCATATCATCTGGGTGATATTTATTGTATATATATTGTATTATAGGCTCCTTGAGGAAGGTCCGTTTGTGGACCGAAACGTCGGGGCAATGATGGAAATTGACCTATTGGAATAAACTCTATATTTGAATTTTTACTATACCAGTGACTTTGTACCATTATTCACAAGGAGAGTGTTCATTTTCCCCCCTAACAAGGGAGGGATACTCTGGTTATATTTGGGACACATGGTGATCCATGTTAACCCCCTATGGACACCCCTGACTTTACTCCTTTTGCAAAGTGAGAGTGCGGTTTTCCTCGATTCTATATATATATATATATATATATATATATATATTCCATATGGCTGGCACTCGCAATAAATATCTTCATATGCTGGGGTGACCTTCCAAAGCAGTGGAACAAGTCCAGAGTTTTATCAAACAAAGCAGAAGAAAATGGAGTCACTCACCAGTCTTTTTCAAACAGCAGATATGTATTTATCAGACAGCATCGCAGAGCCTAGTGGCAGGATCATGCCACTAGGCTCTGCCATGCTGTCTGATAAATACATATCTGCTGTTTGAAAAAGACTGGTAAGTGACTCCATTTTCTTCTGCTTTGTTATATATAAAGTGCATGCGGCACTTGGGTCTTACAATAAAACAAATCAACTCGTAGCCACCTTCATTAGGTTGACGTTTCAGCCATTTGATATGGCTTTTATCAAAACAGCATATATATATATATATATATATATATATATATATATATATATAATAAAATAAAAACTTACTAAATCCTCTACAAACTCTTGGATCTTCACTGTGCTACAGCTTGCAGATGGCGGTGATAAAGTTGGGTTAGTTTGAGCACAGACAGGAGAGGTAGGATTCTCCGGTTCCACTTTTGAGCCGGAGGCCATTGGAAAGCAGGTAGACTTGTTATTTAATGCACAATCTTCTTCAAGTGCATTACCGGTTCTGCAAAACAGATATCACACATAGTTGGTCAAACACAACCACAGTAGGGCGTAAACAAAAATAAAAAAAGGGAATCACAGCCGACTGCCCATTCCGCAATTCTGCCAGAGCTAAATCAGATTTTACATGCAATCACTTCCTACTAATCAGGGGCTTTGTAGCAGGCCTCTTAAAGTCTGCCAAGGTACTATAAGTGCAAGTCTTTGAAGACAGCATTTTATAAAGCATATTGTAAATGATCATTTTTGGGGAAAAGCTGTATCTATTACCTCCTAGTTTATATTGTATTGCTTTTTTGTTATTTTGCTCAATTCTTTAGTGACAGCTATAAAATACAGAGAGCATCACAGTGACCTATATTGCAGTGAACGCCTTACAATACAGAGAGCACTGGTGACTGCCATACAATACAAAGAGTGTCAGTGACCATATATAATACAGAAAGCATTGCCAACCACCATATAATACAGAAATAATGGCCTTATTCTAGTTCACTCTTTCTGACAAAATCCTTCTTAGATGGACAAAACCATGTGCACTGCAGGTGTAGCAGATGTATGTTACTTGTGCAGAGAAAATTAGATGTGGGTGGGGTTTTACTTCAAACTGAGATCTATATTGCAGTGTAAAAATAAAGCAGTCAGTATTTACCCTGCACAGAAACAAAATAACTCACCCAAATCTAATTCTCTCTGCACATTTTACATCTGCCCCCCCTGCAGTGCACATGGTTTTGTCCATCTAAGAAGGATTTTGTCAGAAAGAGTGAACTAGAATATGGCCCTAAGTACATTACCTCCCTGTCGCACAGGAAAAAAATACTTCTCATATTCTAAAGCCAATACCTAATCCCTTCTTTACCCTAGTAGAGATCTCTGTTCCTTTTGTTGTATGTAAAGACAACATTCAAAAAGCAGCCAGACAGACATTGCCAGCTGTGTAAAATCTGTGAGTAAGGAGGAGGGAGCAACCATCACCAGGAAGACCGCACGCCACCCCTGGCGGGTGATAAGACATATGTAGCGGATCGCCCTCCCTCCCTGGTTTTCAATTACTGAATTATTTCTCACCAGGAATCAGTCACAGCGTTCCCCCAAGTAACCCTAGAACTTACCTGCCCCAATCATGTGCTCCCAACATTCATTCTTTGTTCTTCTATCGCTCTCATTGGGCCAGATGTATCAAGCTTTATCACTTTTTGAAGCTTGATACATCTGGCCTTTAGCATGTTAGGGTAATGCACACCCAATATATTTATACTATTAACACTAGTCTTCACTCATTTAAAGTCATGCTGGATATCTGTAGTACAAAGAGGCTGAGTTATAGGTTACATATAGGCAAATAAAATGTTCATATTGTAAGCTTCTTGGCAGGGCCCTCTTCCCTCCTGTTCTCACAGCCTTCTTCTCCCGAACTTCAAATGCAGATGTCTACTTCTCAGCGACCATCAACCAGCATCTCTTCTCACTTGTAATTACAGTATTCACCACTTCCAAGAGCAACCTTCCCACATAGGGGGGTATTCAATGAGAATACCTGCGAGGTGCAGCGAATCATTTTTAGGACATTACCGGCGGGCTCCGGTATTCAACGTGTCAGGGGCTCGCTGCCCCTGACTGGCGAATATGAGCTCCTGCGGCGTATGCCACAGGGAGCCTGAGGACGGTGGCAGGCAGAGAGATGGAAGTCTCTCTGCCTAGCCCAGAACGTTTGTGGGGGTTAGGTGGGCTCCCCGGGTGCCAGGCAGCACAGGCTGCCCCCCGGGGGTGCCAGCAGGGGACCTATATTCACTATACCCGATCGTAACGATCGGGTGCAGTCAATATATGAATATGTAATGAGCGGCTCGGCTCCGGCGCCCCCTGCTGGCTGCTGTGTTAAAAAAAAAAAAAAAAAAAAAAAATTTTTTTAAATTAAATATATATTCATGTGCTTACAGCAAATGAATAAAAGTAGCATGCCCCTCCTCAGAATAAAATTCCTGATTTTTTTACACCAAATGTAAAAAACAAAACACTTTATTTTAAAAGTTCACATTCCACTTCTCCATAAAAAGATAGCGATTGCTACTCGGTGAATCATGGCGAAAAAAACCTTCAAATGTATTCGCCATGTGGTCATTGAATAGGGTGATTCACCGTTTTAGTCAAAAATTCGCCAAACAGCACAAATTCGCCATAAAAACATGGCGAATCAGGCTCATTGAATACCGCCCATAGTCTCTCTCAAAAAGTGTATTCAATGCACAAATTGCGAGTCCTGCTGGTTTCTTTTTTTAGAGATGTTCTCCATTTTTCCCTCAGCATCTTATTTAGGTGAACTGTAAGGTTATCTTTGTTAAAGTTGTTATTTTTTTTTGTTTTTTATGGCTTATAAATTAAAAAAAAATGTACTCTAATGTATTTATTGCAAGTGCCATAATGCTGTACTTCTAGATTAATTTATTTGGAATTTAATAAGTTATTTTAATGGTAACCAATAAGAAATCATTTTGGAATGCTCCTAGTAATTTCCCATGCTTCCTCTCTTCTTCCTCACCTAACCCCCAAACAGGCTTATAAACACGCTAACAATTATAAAATAAATTAAATAAAAACACAGGGCAAAGAAACAATGCTAAAAGCACAACACAAGGATAAAGGCCAAACAGAACAAAATACACCCGTCTGCACAAACCCAATTAAAATAGTCACACAGCCATTTGTTGTAAAATAAATACTGAACAAAACATTAACCTTTCTAAACCTTTATAAAAAAAATACAAGTCCACAAATGCGAGGAACACGCTGCTGAGATGAACACCCTCAGGAATATCCCAGTCTGACCAGCTCACGTGGAGAGCAGGAGAAAACAGATGTCTCCAGCTACAGCACTCCCATTTGAACTCACATAATTATGCTAAGTTCGCAAAAGGGGCCGGTGAGCTGGCCACAAGTTGAATACTGAGGAAGTCAGAAATGAGGAGACTAGGTGATTCATCGCGCCCTACGGGCGCTCTTCACACCGTTGTAAGGGGCTGCGCCCCCTTAATTTGTGAACATTTGTATATGAGAAAGATGGTTAGAATTGTATGAAAGATGGCCTGTATTGCAACTTGAGTTATAGGTGAAATGTGTTAAATAGAGAGCATATGATTTGGAAGGGGGTGTGTATTGTTTTGTTTAATTAAAAAGCGGTTACAGAGTAAGATGTACATTGATAGTGTGGATAGTACAGTGACATTTGTGGGTGTGGGGGGGCTTACGGTTCAGGAGAGCAGGAAGCTGGGTAGTGATAGGGGTGTGTGAGTATACGGGGGACTAAAAAGGGGCTTAGGGGTGCCGTGAATTGCTGGAGGGGCGCGGGGGGTGCCATGAATCAAGGGAGGGAGGGGCGCAGGTGTCCGCGAATCGCGGGAGAGGGCGGGGGTCCGCAAAGCGTGGGAGGGGGCGTGAATTGCGCGAGGGGGGGTTGCGAATTGCGGGAGGGGGGGTGCGCGGGGGGGGTGGCATGAATTGTGTAAGGGGGCGTGAATCGTGGGAAGGGGCGTGAATCGCGCGAGGGGGGGTCCGTGAATTGCGGGAGGGGGGGGCACGGGTGGCGCGATGAATCACCTAGTTGGTTATATAATCTCGTAGAAGGATGGTAGGATGTTGCGGTCATTCAGAATGCATTTACATAAACAGTAATAGTAGCAGTAAAGGATCTGACTTAAAACACCTACAGTAAAACAGAACAGGTGTTATATATTATACAAAGAATTGGTTGATGATGTCTAGGTTGACGTGCACATAGTTGTCACTGGAAAAAAATTGCTACAAGAAAAAAATCAACACAGGAAGGTCAACACATGTAAATGTTGACATAAGTGTGGCACTTCATTGGTGTCCATGTCGACACATGAGAATGATCATGAAAACATTCAAAAAGTGAAAAATAAATCTTCAAAAACTCATGTCAACCTTTTTCATTGTCGACCATAGCCATGTCAGTGTTTTGCATGTTCTATTTAATCGTGGGGTTGCCGTGAATGGGGGGGGGGGGGGGGGGGGAGGTGGGGGGTGTCTGCGAATTGCGTGGGGGGTGCCGCGAATTGCGGGAGGGGGGGTCGCGGGGGGTGGGTGACGCGAATTGCGAGAGGGGGGTCGCGCGCGCGGGGGGTACCGCGAATTGCGGGAGGGGGTCGCTGGGGTGCCGCAAATCGCCACAAGAAAAAATCAACACAGAAAGGTCAACACATTAAATGCTGACATAAGTGTGGCACTTCATTGGTGTCCATGTCGACACATGAGAATGAATATGAAAACATTGAAAAAGTGAAAAATAAATCTTGTCAACCTTTTTCATTGTCGACCATAGGCATGTCAGTGTTTTGCATGTGCCATTTAATCGTGGGGATGCCGTAAATGGGGGGGGGGGAGGGAGGGAGGTGCATACCTCCCAACATGACCCTCTCCAGGTTTCTGGACTTTCTTCTTAATTTATGGATTACCATCACCTGTGCTTAAACACCTTTCTTATCAAACAGGTGATGACAATCATAAATTAAGATGGAAGTCCAGAAACAGAGCATTCTGTCCCTCCTGGAGAGGGTCATGTTGGGAGGTATGGAGGTGTGGGGCGCTCACCTGGTGTGTCTGGTGAGTAGCTGTGTCTTTGCTGTGTAACATGGAGAGGCAGAGGGTGTCTGGCACTGTCTGTGGACTCACTGGGCCGGTTCTCTGTCATGTGAGTCAGTCATGTGAGTCAGAGGCTCCACCCAGCGTTATAGCTCCAGACACACTTTGAGTGACAGATGTAGCCAAATATATAAGAGATAAGAAAAAGTGCCGAGCACTTCAGCGAGATCACAGGGACACAGAACAGTGAGCGGTGAGCCAGACTCTCAAAAAACATTGAATACTCCTCTATAAATAAAATATAATAATAATTTTAATTACTATTTAAATAAATTTCTGGACAGATCTTTCCAAATGGCTTTTGAAAATAGAGTAATTATAAATTTGAAAATGAAAAAAAATCAGTTACACCCTCGTCAAGGAGATCATTCAAAGAATACTGGACTCAGTTTGTGAATGATAAAAGCATTATGAACAAAAGAATTATGCACACATATTTATGGTATTATGGGAAAAAAATTAAACATATTTAGGCAACGGAGATTATTATTAATAACACCCGATTACCCAGTATCTCTGGTGAGTCTAGTAGAAGGAACAGAGTTGTTGGAGACAAGGACAGTGCAAGGATATACAAACTGATAACCAGCGGAAAGAATACCGATGCCGGCATCCCGAAGGAGGGAATTTGACATGAATCAGGGTAAGTATACTTGTATGCTTCCCCTTCCCCTCATAACCCTCCTACCCCCGAAGACTGACCCTAACCCACCCTGTTGGTGCCTAAACCTAACCCGCTCTCCCCACAGCCTAATCCTAAACCCCTCCCCCAATAGTGCCTAAACACCTCCATCCACGGCCTGCCCTTAACCTGCCCTGTATACTCACCATTTGGGTTGAAAGCTGTTGGTATTCCGGCATCTGCTTCTTGATCCTTTCGAGGATCTGGTGACGGTCTGACGGCAATCGGGATTCCGGCATTGGTAGCCCTGCTCATAAGAATCAGACTGCAGTGTTTGTAATATTACAAACATTCTAAATACACATCCCTTAGATCAGCCATTCTCATTCTGTGTGTCACAAGTAGGTGCCCGGTGTGTCACGTACACTGCCAGTATGGTGACAGAAAAAAAAAAAAAAGGCCAGGTCACACAAATGCACCAGGGCAAATTAACAGAGAAGAGGAGGTAAGTGTTCTTTCCCACGCTCACCCCTGCTCCAGGATGAGTCCTGGCCAGAGAGTGCGCTTTCATGCTCCTCCACCCAAAGTCCCACCCAGCTTCTGGCATTCTGCAGCATTAGGGAGATGCCAGATGCAGGCACACAGTCGCAGCAATCTATCACGTAGAGGTGCCGGAAACAGGCAGCTGATAACTCAGTAGAAGAGGAGAAGAGGAAATAAAGTGAAAAGTAAACTGAAATTGTGAAAGAGGAGGGAGGTGCTTGGTTTGTAAAGAATAATATAGTATGTTCTTTGGGTACAATGAGGTTAATTTACAATAATGTTTATATTGTTCAAAATCAGGGTGTCACAGCACCAAAATAATTTGAGAAGCATTGCCTTAGATGACACCATTTAAGAAGAAAATCTTAATAGGGTAACAAGTATGAGGCGATGACACTACAAGAATAAAACAATTAACATAATGAAATGAAAATGTATTTTCTTTTTTTTAAGTATGATGCTTGTTAATTTTTCCTCCTTTAAACTGGAGATCAAAGCAGTATAGTGATTTGTTGTATGAACGTGAAATTTGTGTTATGATACAATGGTTAATTGAGCACAGATTAAATGTTCCTCTATAATTAAGTTCTCTCATCCACTGATAATCACTGCTTGGCAAATGATCTACAGAGAAAGTGTAAGCTTTTACTGCTATGATTAGGGCAAGTCACAGTAATTAGTCAAAGTGCTTCTCTGGAAATATAAAACGGTCCTAGCAGAAAATAATTAAAGAACAACAAGAGCTATTGAAAAAAAAGAAATGCGGTTTACGTGGGTGTTGTGCGGTCAGCAGCTACTTACCTATTGTATTTTTATTAATTATCCAAATACTTTATGATATTTATAAAGTTATTGCTTTAAGTCTTAAATGGCTGACTATTACATGAAATCTTTAACCCATTTATTTTCCAGCTTCAATGGCAGTTATTTTTTTTGCATAAATACAGATAATATAAGTTTAATTAACTGAAATTAAATTAAATACTAACATTTGTTAATTTCAGCTTTCAAAAACAAATAGTAATTTTATTTCAAAATGGAAATGTCAATTAGGGAAAGTGAATAACTGTGACTAAATAGTTTGCACCAGTGGTCCTTAAACTGTGCGCCGAAGAACCCGGGAAACCCAGGACCAATTCAAAATCAGTTATGGTCAATGTGATAGGCCACACCAGTGCTTTAGGCGTCACATCTCTTATATATTTAGCCAGATCTGTCACTCAACCCCTGTGGAGAACGTTCCTGTGTAAAACAGTTTCACTTTCATGTGTCTGACGTTCCACCCCCTTGACATCACCTCCCCCCGCCCAGCCAGGGCTACAGTACACGCCCACCATCCACCATTACTCCACAGCCACCATCCACCATTACTACTGCACATCCCTACCCTCTGCCAGGACCCCGCGACCCCCCTCCCGCGATTCGCGGGATCCCCCGGCCCCCCCCCCCCCCCCCGCGATTTGCGGGACCCCCCTGCGACCCCCCCTCCCGCGATTCGCAGGACCCCCCCGCAACCCCCCGCTCCCGCGAATCGCGGGACCCCCGCGACCCCCCCTCCCGTGAATCGCGGGACCCCCGCGACCCCCCTCCCGCAATTCGCGGGACCCCCGCGACCCCCCTCCCGCGATTCGCGGGACCCCCCGCGACCCCCCCTCCCGCGAATCGCGGGACCCCCGCGCCCCCGCTCCCGCGAATCGCGGGACCCCCCTCCCGCGATTCGCGGGACCCCCGCGACCCCGCGACCCCCTCCCGCGATTCGCGGGACCCCCGCGACCCCCTCCCGCGATTCGCGGGACCCCCGCGACCCCCCCCTCCCGCGATTTGCGGGACCCCCGTGAACCCCCCTCCCGCCATTCGCGGGACCCCGCACCCCCCCTCCCGCCATTCGCGGGACCCCCGCTTTCCACCCTCCCGCGAGTCGCGGGACCCCCGCGACCCCCCCCTCCCGTAATTCTTTTTTAAGTCTTAAATGGCTGACTATTACATGAAATCTTTAACCCATTTATTTTCCAGCTTCAATGGCAGTTATTTTTTTTGCATAAATACAGATAATATAAGTTTAATTAACTGAAATTAAATTAAATACTAACATTTGTTAATTTCAGCTTTCAAAAACAAATAGTAATTTTATTTCAAAATGGAAATGTCAATTAGGGAAAGTGAATAACTGTGACTAAATAGTTTGCACCAGTGGTCCTTAAACTGTGCGCCGAAGAACCCGGGAAACCCAGGACCAATTCAAAATCAGTTATGGTCAATGTGATAGGCCACACCAGTGCTTTAGGCGTCACATCTCTTATATATTTAGCCAGATCTGTCACTCAACCCCTGTGGAGAACGTTCCTGTGTAAAACAGTTTCACTTTCATGTGTCTGACGTTCCACCCCCTTGACATCACCTCCCCCCGCCCAGCCAGGGCTACAGTACACGCCCACCATCCACCATTACTCCACAGCCACCATCCACCATTACTACTGCACATCCCTACCCTCTGCCAGGACCCCCGCGACCCCCCTCCCGCGATTCGCGGGATCCCCCGGCCCCCCCCCCCCGCGATTTGCGGGACCCCCCTGCGACCCCCCCTCCCGCGATTCGCAGGACCCCCCGCAACCCCCCGCTCCCGCGAATCGCGGGACCCCCGCGACCCCCCCTCCGTGAATCGCGGGACCCCCGCGACCCCCCTCCCGCAATTCGCGGGACCCCCGCGACCCCCCCCTCCCGCGATTCGCGGGACCCCCCGCGACCCCCCCTCCCGCGAATCGCGGGACCCCCGCGCCCCCGCTCCCCGCGAATCGCGGGACCCCCCTCCCGCGATTCGCGGGACCCCCGCGACCCCCTCCCGCGATTCGCGGGACCCCCGCGACCCCCCCTCCCGCGATTCGCGGGACCCCCGCGACCCCCCCCTCCCGCGATTTGCGGGACCCCCGTGAACCCCCCTCCCGCCATTCGCGGGACCCCGCACCCCCCCTCCCGCCATTCGCGGGACCCCCGCTTTCCACCCTCCCGCGAGTCGCGGGACCCCGCGACCCCCCCTCCCGTAATTCGCGGGACCCCCGCGAACCCCCCCTCCCGCGATTCGCGGGACCCCCGCGACCCCCCTCCCGCGATTCGCGGGACCCCCGCGACCACCCCGGTATCCGGACTATTGTTAGACAGCACTTACATCGACAAATCACACAAATTAATGAGAGCGCATATGAACCAGTAAAAAATTTACACATTTATTTAAAAACAACAATATCAATCAACACCTGAATATTAACGGTATATATAAAAATTGGGCAGTATTCCCTGGTAACAGGTCAAGTCCTATAGACTTAGTCCTCGGACTAACTTGATCTCAATTAATGTTCCATTAACTGGGGAATGTACAAACAGTTCCAGATAAATTTATCTCACCACTTTTATCAGTTGCACAAGATTTGTTCTTGTATTTCCACAGCAAGTCCGGAGCTTACCGGATGAGGGGTTCTGCAGCTGGGTTGGACTAGATCCGACAAGATCCGACAAGGGGGGGTGGGAGATGGAGCGTACTGCAGCTTGCGGTCCCCGGACAACGTGGTTGATAATGCGGTTGCTGTGTCGGGGAAGATTGTAGCCCGTCTGCAGTTTTCCGAGTCCTTTGGCGTCCCAGATGGTATTTACAGATTGGAAGGTTCGGCTGTCGGGTAGGAAAGGCTCCAAGGGGGGGATCTGCAATCTGCGGTCCTCGGACTCTGCGATAGATGTTGAAATCGCTGTGTCGGGAGGAGATGGTTACCGCCTGCAGCTTGGAAGCCCTCAGCGCCGCAGATCTGACAGGCGCTGGATGGCACAACCCGCCGCTCGAATTCTCCGCTTTATAAGGATTAAATGCCAGAGTTGGTAGGTCCTGCAGAAGTGGTGTGGTGGGAGAGGAAATCTGGAAGCCCAATAGTGTAAAAGCTCAGCTCCTTGACGCGTTTCTCCGTCAAATAAATCGGACGGTTTCTTCAGAAGGTCTGTGAGCTGGTGTCTTCCAAGGGTTTAAAAGGCGACCTTATCCAATGGGAGTGTGGTATTAATGCGTTATACCTGTGGCTCAATCAGCCTTTGATTACGTTTACAGGTGAATTTTATCTGTTTATATCCATTATTTCTTCAATGGCAATTATACCCGCACTTTCACATTTTGACTCAAATGCATAATTAGTCTATGACAAAGTTTTAGACTAATAAATTCATTTCTTATATATTATTTAATACAATAATTATTTAGTACATATATTATCTAAAAAACGGCATCTCTGAGCATAGTTTATTTATTACTATATTGATATATTAATCCTCTAAAGTCAATCAATTTGGATGCGTCTCTCTGGTGGCTCAACAGCAGAGAGCTCAGCCAGAGAAGATATACATCTAGGTCCACGGTTCAAGCACAGAAGCGTACACCAACATTTGAATGATGTTCAATAGTTAATTAATTTTTATTTCCTCAGTGGAATATATTTATTACTTTATACCCATTTATTTGTAATCAATTTATATTGTTTGTAGATCAAGAATAAGGTAGAAGAGACAGTTATCACAAAAATAGTAATAATAATAGTAGCTAACTTACAATGAGTCAGTAAATAGCATGATTAACTAAAAAGCAAACTTGTCCTTTTGTGAGGGGCAAAATACATTTAAAGGGACATTAACTAATAGAAATATCTACCGGTCAGATACACAACATTATGCGACATAAAACAATTATTTATTGTAAAGTGAATAATTTACTGTTCAATCGTGATCAGGTCATGTATTGAATAGATTATCAAAAAACATTACATATGTTATTCTTTTTTTATTTATTTTTCGTTTTTTTATATTATATTTTCTTTTTTTCTTTTTTTCTCTCAATGTATTTGTAAACTGTGTATATAAATAAATAAATAAAGACTTATCCGGTGGAAAAAAACTTTAATTATGTCAATGTTCATATAAATAAATAGAAATGGAGGTTTTTCATGAGAAACTTTAGTGTGGAGAGGAGAAACTTTAGTGTGAACGACATACGACTAATAATGGTATTAGTTTGGTAAATACGCCTGTATATAATTTTTAAAGTGTCTGTCTGTATTTCTAAACTAAAACTCTTTCAATTTTGTTCCAGACATTTGAGGTAACGGTTGTTTCTATCCGAAAAAACTTTTAGATAATATAGATATAAATATGAATTATAAATAAAAATAAATATAAATATAAAAAATAAATAAATAAATAAATGAAAATAAAAATAATAATAATAATAATAATAATAAAAATAAATATAAAAATAAATATAAATAAAAATAAAAGATATTTGGACTCTAACTAAATAATAATAAGTATCAAAAGGGCAAAAATTGGGTTTTATATCTTGGGTTATTCATATTCCATTTAATTCTATATTGTCATTAAGGCCTGCAGGAAATAGGGTCCCTAGTGAGAAAATCCAGAAGGCTTCTCTGGTACAGAGTCTAGTATAGCGATCCCCTCCCCTAAATGTCGGTTCTATTTGTTCAATCCCTTGAATTTTCAAGACTCTTGGATTACTTTCATGTTTTGACTTAACATGTCGTGATAAAGAATGGTTGAGGACCCCCTTGATGACATTCCTCCTGTGTTCTAAGAACCTGATATTGAGGGTGCGGATGGTACGTCCCACATATTGGGCTCCACATATACAGGTGATCAAATAGATCACATAAGTGGAGGCACAGTTGATGTGATTTTTTAATTTCATGACTTTTGCCAGATACAGTTGAACTGAAATTTTCACCAGTGTTAATATGTGGGCAAGTCATACATTTATTTCTGCCGCATTGATAGCATCCCTTGTGGGACGTGTTACTTGGTAGGTGGTCCTTATCAAGGTCTTCAAAATGGCTAGGTGACAGAATATCTTTCAATGTTCTGTTTCTTTTAAAGACAACTCTAGGTTGTTCCTCAAGATGGGGTGCTAAGATATTATCGCACATGAGTATTCTATGATTATTCTGAATTATTTGTCTTATTTGTTGGGAGTGACTATTAAATTTCGATATAAATGAGGGTGGTTTTGAAGTTTCTATTTTTTCTTTTGTTTTGGTGTTCAAAAGGGTTGTTCTGTCTATGCTTGAAGCTTTCGCCTCTGCCTTTTCTATAGTCCAGTTAGGATACCCCAATTCTCTGAATCTTTCTGCTAACTCATCAGTTTTGTTTCTTAAAGGTGGTTAGATCGGTGCAATTCCTACGTATTCTACAGTATTGGTTAGATGGGATGTTATTCAACCATGGTTTGTAGTGGCAACTCTGATAATTTAGGTAGTTGCCACTATCTACCTCTTTCTTGAAAGTTGTAGTTATGATCTTATTGTTTTGAATTTCTATTGCTATATCCAGGAAATTGATCTTATGTGAGTCATAGGTTGAGGTGAATTTTAAACCATATGTGTTTTGATTAAGTGATTCTAAAAACTGATCTGCTAAAAATGTGCCACCCCGCCAGACAAAAAATAAATCGTCAATGTACCGACCATAGCGCACCAGGTTCGCCCCATATGGGCCGTTCCAGATGTATTCTTCTTCGAAACGGCCCATGTATAGATTGGCAAAACTGGGGGCGAACCTGGTGCCCATGGCGGTACCAAGTGACTGTAAATAATAACCACCATTAAAAGTGAAGTAATTGTGTGTAAGGATAAAACGGATGGAGTCCAGAATAAACTGTTTCCTTTTTTCCGGTATGTTGACTGCTGTATCCAGATAAGACTGTACAGCTATTATGCCTTGATCATGAGGTATATTAGAGTAGAGTGACTCTACATCACAGGTCATTAAGATGTAGTCTGGACTCCATTCTATATCCATCAATAGATTCAAAAATTGAGTTGTGTCTTTAAGGTGAGACGGGAGTGAAGTAACTAAATCCTGTAAAATGTGAATCGACAAATGAAGAAAGATTGGTGGTGAGTGACCCTATACCCGAAATAATAGGACGCCCAGGAGGTGAGGTGATGGATTTGTGTATCTTTGGAAGGTGATAATATGTGGCTGTTTTGGGATGAGGAATGAAAATGTAATTGAACTCTTTCCTGGAAATAGCTTCATCTTTGACAGCTTTGTCAAAAAACATCTTAATTTCTTTACAGTATTCAGATGTTGGATCCTTTTTTAGGGGTCGGTAAAATTTAGTGTTGTTTAGCTGGCGGTAGGCTTCTGTACAGTAATCCTCTACATTTTGTATTATAATGCCGCCGCCTTTGTCGGCGGCTTTGATGGTAATAGATCGATCATTTTTCAATGCCCTCAATGCCTTATACTCATTGGGGTGTAGATTACTTTTAATACTACATTTAGACTCTTTTGAATTAATATCTTCACAATATTGGCTAAAATCTTTTAGAGTTAAGGAATAAAATGCCTCGATGCACCCTCCTTTAAATTGCATCGGATAAAATTCAGATTTTCTTTGTAGTATCCTCTCTCTTGTTGGCTTTTCACATTCAAACAATTTAAGATATTCAGAATTATTCTCTTTTTCTAATTCTTCCAATATATTAACCATGACCATATCTGTTTGGTCCAATGTGGTCTGTATTTCAATGTCAGGTTGATTTTTATGGCTTTGATTTAAGAAGTATCTTGTGCGACACAAATCGCGAGTGTATCTATTCAGTTCCACAAATAAATCGAAAATATCGGGTTTTCTAGATGGTACAAATTTAAGACCTTTGGAGATCACAGCTTTCTCAGTTTCACTTAAGATTCTATCAGACAGGTTAAAAAGTCCCTTTTCTCTTATTCTCTTCTTATGCTTTTGCTCTGACTTTTTTCTCCCTCCTCTTGTTCCCCTGTATCTCGTTCTTTCCTTTTTTCCTTACATCGACAGCCATTACATCGACACCATTAGTTCGACAGCTCAATAGGTCGACATGGTTTTAGGTCGACATACCATTAGGTCGACATGTTATTATAGGTCGACAGCTCATTAGGTCGACATGTTTTTAGGTCGACACTGCCATTAGGTCGACGGTGTCTATGTCGACAGTCAAAAGGTCGACATGGGTTTTTTCACTGTTTATTGAGCCGACATGTGCCGACAGGCGGTATTTCATGCCCTACTATCCACTAGGGCGTGGTGGGAGAATAAAATAGTGTGCCGAGCGCAGCGAGGCACCGTGCCCGAAGCATAGCGAGCGGCTGCGGTACACTTCAAACTGTGTCCATGTCGACTGTGTCGACATTTCGGCCAAAAAAACAGTGAAAAAACCCATGTCGACCTTTTGACTGGCGACATAGACTCTGTCGACCTAATGGCAGTGTCGTCCTAAAAACATGTCGACCTAATGAGCTGTCGACCTAATGAGCTGTCGACCTAATGAGCTGTCGACATAATGACATGTCGACCTAATGGTATGTCGACCTAAAACCATGTCGACCTATTGAGCTGTCGAACTAATGGTGTCGATGTAATGGCTGTCGATGTAAGTGCTGTCTAATATCCGTCCCAGACCCGACCACCCCCTCCCGCGATTCACTGGACCTCCGCGACCACCCCCTCCCGCGAAACGCGGGACCCCCGCGACCCTCCCGCAAATCGCGGGACCCCAGCGACCCCTCCCTCCCGCGAGCCCCCTCCCGCGATTCGCAGGACCCCTGCATCCTCCCCTCCCGCGATTCGCCGGACCCCTGCGACCCCCCCTCCCGGCATTAAAAGGGCCCCCCGCGACCCCCCCTCCCGCGATTCACGGCACCCCCCCCTACTGTGATTTGCGACCCCCCTCCCGCAATTCGCGCCGCCCCCTCCCGCGATTCACGGAACCCCCCGTAGCGCCCCCCTCCCGCGATTTGCGGGCCCCCTCGGCACTTCTCGCGATTTGCGACCGCCCCCTAATTCACACTTTCGGGGACCCCACCTCCCGCGATTCATGCCCCCCCCACGCAATTCACGGCACCCCCCACACCCCCCTTCCTGCGATTCGCAACCCCCCACGACCCCCCCTCCCGCGATTCACGAAACCCCCCGTAGCGCCCCCCTCCCGCGATTTGCGGGCCCCCTCGGCACCTCTCGCGATTTGCCACCGCCCCGTAATTCACACATTCGGGGACCCCCCCTCCCGCGAATCATGCCCCCCTCACGCAATTCACGGCACACCCCATACCCCCCTTCCTGCGATTCGGAACCCCCCACGACCCCCCCTCCCGCGATTCATGCCCCCTCCCGCGATTCACGGACCCCCGCACCACCCCCCTGCGCCCACCCTCCCTTGATTCACGCCCCCCTCATGCAATTCACGGCAACCCCCCACACCCCCCCTCCTGCGATTCGCAGCCCCCCCACGACCACCCCCTCCTGCGATTCATGACCCCTCCCGTGATTCACGGACCCCCTGCACCACCCCCCCTTGACTCACGGCACCCCACGCGCCCCTCCCGCAATTCACGGACCTCCGCAACCCCCTTCTCCCGCAATTCACTAACCCCGACAACCCCCCTCCCGCAATTTGCGGACCCCCCTTCCCACGATTCAAGCCCCCCCGCGCCCCTGTCCACGATTTGCGGACTCCCGCTAACCGCCGATCCCCACACACCACCACCCCTCCCGCAATTTGCAGACCCCCCAGACCCCCTTCCGGCAATTCCACCCCCCAGCGGACCACCGCGGCCCCCGCTCCCGCATTTCACGTACCCCCGTGACAATGGGGGATCCTGTACCACCACAAGCAGGTACCGCCCCTAGGTGGGAAATCCGGCCCTGGCTGCCGCACTGCAGGTTTCCCCACTGCCCTCTGCACCAGCGCCACAACTTTTATCAATGTCTTGCCCACATACCACTATTATACAGCCTCCTGCTCTCATGCACGCTCACTCCCTCCCAGTGGGAGGAGACGCTCACCCACTGCCGGGAGCTGCATACTGTCCCCCACCCTCCTCCAGTTCTAGGGATGCCCATCGACCATCAATGATTTTCAAATAATCGATGGTTTATGGCCGATGTTGAATACTTTTGCCATCAATGTGGGAGGACACTGCCCTGCCTCCTGTTCTCCTGCCCCGTAACTTCCGCCAGTGGAGACCCGCTCACCCTGTGTTGCCCATATTCCCCTATCTTGCTTTACCGCCCAGCCTCCTGCTCTCATGCACCCTAACTCCCACCCAGTCGGAGGAGACACTGACTCCTGTATTTCTGTGCTGCCACGCTGGACCCTCACCCACTGGCAGAAGCTGCACAGTGTCCACCACCCTTTTTAGTCCCCCGTATGCCCACACACCCCTATCACTACCCAGCTTCCTGCTCTCCTGAACCGTAACTTCCACCACTGGGTAATCGCTGACGCTGTGTTGCCCACATACCCCTATCATGCCTCATATCCCAGCCTCCTGCTCTCATGCACCCTAACTCCCACCCAGTAGGAGGAGACACTGACTCAGGGCCACCGTCCGGTACTCCTGTGCTGCCACGCTGGACCCTCACCCACTGCCAGAAGCTGCAATACAGGGCATCTTTCATGCAATTCTAACCATATTTCTCACAATACAAATGTTCACAAATTAAGGGGCGTAGCCCCTTACGCCGGTGTGAAGAGCGCCCGTAGGGCGCGATGAATCACCTAGTCATAAAATAAAGACAAACAGAAGTCAATCCTGTGCCCTCACCACATAACTGAGCTTAAGGAAGACCGATGAACAGAATTTACTTCGGTACTTATGTAGTATCTGGGCGTCCGATTTAGAAATCGGATCGCATCGCATCGCATGCGACCAAATCGTATGCGATGCGATGGTCAAGATTTTTCTATAGGATTCAATGTTAAAATGGTCTGAGTCCATTTTAACATAGAATTCAATGGGAAAAAGGGGTCCTTTTCCTTTCCCCACTATCCAACTGGGCATGGAGTTGGATATAAACCTGTGGCGAGCGTAGCGAGCCACCGAGCCCGAAGCGTGGCGAGCGTAGCGAGCCCCGCGAGGGGACACAGAATACTTTTTAAGAAATATGCGTCCGCTCGCCACGCTTCGGGCTCGGTGGCTCGCTGCGCTCACCACGCTATATAAAATCAACTCTATGCCCACTTGGATAGTGGGGAAATGAACAGGACCTTCTTAACATTGAATCCTATGCAAAATCGCATCGCATCGCATCTGATTGTATGCCTTAAGGTAAGGCATACAATCACAAAATCGGACGCCCAGATACTACATAAGTACCTTTACTTCATTTTATGAATTTTGCAATAAGAATCTTTTAGCCCAGGATTGCAATAGAAAATGATAATACTTTAATGGCCCCCATACACTAGACGGCTTCTCTGAGGGGAGAAAGGACAAATCATCTATATACATATGTCTAGTGTCAGTGATACTACGTCTCTTTCTCACACATGCACAAACACAGAAGGTAGGGGACTTCAGGGATCAAGGATAAAGCAAGAACATTCCTGTGCCCCACATTGAAGCTTTTAAAGAACCAACTCCTGGCATTGACAAGAGGCTTTTTGAGAGCATTCAGTTAGTTTGTCCTATGTGGGGTGAAACTTTCTGTAATGTCCCAATGGAAGCTGATAATATACAAATCAAACCTGTACTGTTGTAAAATAGAAAAACCTACAATATGTGAAACAAACATCTGCTGCCTTCTCCAACCTCAGATGCTTCACTGGCGATTCAGTGTCTGCCGCAACCTCAGCAATGTTCCTAAGATCCACTGTCTGCCACCTGCCCCACCCCAGCTACAGTAGGTCCCTGGAGATGCTGACTGCTGTCTACTCAGTCTTTGGATACATTCCTATAGATGCGTAGTCTGTCAGCTGCAATGTAATGGTGTGCTGGGAATATACACTAGTGCAGGGGTGCTCAAACTATTTTGCTCTAGGACCCCATCAGACAATAACAATTATTACAGGACCCCAGCAAGTTACCACATGTGTGGTCAGTGAAGTAAAGTGACCGCTATTGTAACAGGGAGTCAGTGGGTAATGGGGGGGGGGGGGGGGGAGCAGGAAGCAGTGGGTGTTTACTTAATGATTTATACCCTGTTCCCCCTCCACAGACACATTTGCCTGATGGTCAGCAACATAGTCGTGACCCCACGCTGAGGTGGTCAGGACCCACTTTGGGGTCAGGACCCACAGTTTGAGAACCGCTGCACTAGTGCATTTACATGCAGAAAATTGGGGCCCCTTGACAAGCGGCAACTTTAATGGTTTTAATCCCACACTTGCAGTATACTGTTGTTACATATACATACATGTATGGCATTAATACTGCTACTTAGTATTAATTTATTAATTAATTTGTACAATGCACAAAATTGGTAAAACTGGACATAGTGGGGGAAATGTAATAGGATGAGAGATTCAAAAAGTGAGAGATTTGGTAAGAAATCTCCAGTTTTATTTAAAATCTGCAATCATTTACACAGCAAAACCAGTTTTATTTTAAAGTGTAAATGATTGCCGCTTTAAAAAAAAACCTGGAGATTTCTTACCAAATCTCTCACTTTCTGAATCTCTCCTATTAAATTTCATACAACATGTTTTTTTTTTTTATTGCCTTGTACTATCATGGCAGCTTTCAATACTTACCCCGTTCTCACTGCAGGCAAATTCCCGGAAATTTGCCTTTTAACACAGGATTTTTTGCAGTGTGAACGGGTCACATACCCGGATCTCATACACGGATAAAACCCTTCTTTTTACCCGTGTTTGAGATCCGGGTATGCAGACACACTGCATAAAAACCCGTGTTAAAATGCAAATTACCAGGTAGAACTTTTTCACACGGGAATTTGCCTTGCAGTGAGAACGGGGGTCCGTCCATGCAGTCCCCGGCATTTTAATGCCGGGTAAGAGCCGTGTATTTCTCACTCGCAGTGAGAACACTGTATTAGGCTATAAAAAGCCTAGTTGGGTGTGGCCCTGTTTAGATGTTCCCCTCTGAAGTTGGGAGGTGAGTTAATTTAACAGTTTTTAGCATCAAAACTTAAGATTCCCGACATACAGATGATGAATGATTTGGAAACTGCAACAAATAAATTGAAAGGCCCAAGAACTAAATACACAAAAAGGTACATGGAGCAACCATTCCAATTTATTTTAGCTTTGTATTGCATTTTAAGTTTGGAAACTACTACCCATTACTCGTGGTTCAATGTCAAGTACGACTCGTGATACAGACCATTGTGGACCCCATTACTTTCCACAAATGCCACCAGGATATTAAATTAACTAAAAAGTATATTTTGGGCTCCTTTCTATGAATTTATAAGAAATCCTCAAAGATAAAAATATCAGTGGATTCTTAACCTCATGTCAAATGAAACAAATAAATAAAAAAATGAACAGTGACCGATGAGAACTAGCACACAAATTTTTGAAAAGGCTCTTGGGATTTTGTTTACTGCGTATGCTCCGTATTTGGCTGACTTGCCTGCGACCGAATAAGCCTCATAAATCGACAACAAACAAAAAAAAATGTCCAGGTGCAGAAGTGTAATAAGGTGCCCATACATTAATGCGACTTCACCGGTAACAAGTCGCAGCAGATCCCTCTTAAGACACCTGGGAGGGTTCACATGGGATACGGTCGGTTGGTCGACCTAAAGATGGTCAACAGTCATTAGGTCAACACCGTTGGTTCGACATACTTCAAGGCCAACATTGGTCTAGGTCGACATGCAACAAGGTCGACGGGTCATTAGGTCAACAGTCAAAAGGTTGACATGTGGTTTTTCACAGTTTTTTTGAGTCGACATGTGGTATTTCATGCCCTGCCATCCACTAGGGCGTGGTGGCAGAATGGCACCGTGCCCAATGCATGGCGAGTGCAGCGAGCCATGCATGGGGACGTGGTACACTTAATCCTGTGTACACGTCGACATTCGGATAAAAAAACAGTGAAAAACCCCATGTCGACATATTGACTGTGGACCGAGACCATGTCAACATAATGCTTGTGTTGACCTAATGACGTGTCGACCTTGTCTCCTTTCGACCTAGACCCCTGTCGACCTTGCAGTATGTCGACCCAAAGGTGACGACCATCTTTAGGTCGACCCAATGATGCGCATGGGACGTGCATCGGATTTGGCCACTTTTCAACCAATTTATCTACCCGATCCGCCAGAATCGGGAAAAAGTAGCCAAATCGGACAAGTGTATAGCCCGCATAACTACAAGTACAATTGAATTTATTCCTATGAAACGGTTAAGTATTTTATATAGCCTCTTATATTACCATAGACTGTCAGTCTATTCCAGTGAAAAAGGGATCTATGCGTAAGATGTCAAAAGTCGGATTTCCTCTCCATTTTGCTGTATTTGTAATGGAAGATTGAAGAAAACCACATGGTGTACCATTACAGACATCAAAGTGCCTACATGATGCCAAGCAATCGAAGAGCCATTACCTGAACAAACATTGATCTATGCGCCAATATTGATTTTTTTCAAACAAAGATAATAAGATGAAGTAAAAATAATGCATTGCATTACAAAGCTGTTATATAGAGGTCATCACACTGATCAGTGCATAGGGGAAACATGTATTCTGCCCTTCACAGAACGTCATACTCGGTGGAGTTTTTATTGCTTCAGTGTTACTGGTGCTCGCCAATGCTAGAATTCAACTTTCAGATAATGGGGTTGATGCAGCGGCAACTCCAGTGGTGAGACTGCAGCGCAGTACAAAATTCAAATAGGGGAAAAACATCAACTGCCAGTGAGTCAGTCAGGAATGGCAGTGGCTGTCAGTAGCTATGGCTCTGCTATTTGAATTTTGAACTGTGCTACAGCCCCGCCTCTGGAGTCTCCCCTGGGTTGATGTATCAAGCAGTGAAACGGGTGTAGAAGTGGGCCGGCATACTTGATAAATGTTAGCTAGATGGGCAATGTCTCTACTGGGACACTTCTCCATTATTTTCTCTACTTGATACATCAACCCCAATGCCTCAAAATAACTGTTATGGTTGTGACATGCAGTGAACAGCCATTTGTAGCAACGTGCAATGAGGGTGTGTGAGGCTATCTACAATGGAACCTTTAATCAGAGCGCTGAGACATTCTGTGGATTCATGTGATACCCCTCCCTCTCAGCAGCTACCCTGCTGTTACCCCTGTCATTAGAAAGTGAGTAGACTCTGGTAGACTATATCATATAATGATGTGCAATTAGTATTACAGGGCATAGAGGGTTATTCTGATTCATTCGGAAAGGCACAATCACTCTCTAATGGACAAAACCATGTGCACTGCAGGTGGGGATGATGTAACATGTGAAGAGAGTTAGATTTGGGTGTTTTATTGTTTCTGTGCATGGTAAATACTGGCTGCCTTATTTTTACACAGCAATATAGATCTCAGTTTGAAGTACACCCCCCACCCAAATCTAACTCTCTCTGCACATGTTACATCTGCCCCACCTGCAGTGCACATGGTTTTGTCCATTAGAGAGTGATTGTGCCTTTCCGAGTGAATCAGAATAACCCCCATATCGAGCAATAAGAAAACATTCCTCAGCATGGTTACATCCCCATTTCAACCAGTAGGCTGAGCTATTGACTCAAGGCAGAGGACATGGATTCAGGTTGTTTACACCACATTGTGACACTAGCACCTACATATCACAGCAGTAAGCGAGATTCATTAGAACAAGCCATGGTTTCTCAGTCCCCAGTTGCGTAGTCCTGGTGTGTTTGTGACAACAGGATTTGGTCCGCATTCTGGCTGCCGGGTGGGATATTAGCAGTCACAATACCGATGCCGGGGGGTAGGCAGCAGTTGTGAGGGTTAGGTATGGGGGCCTTAGAACTCCACACCTTGTTGCCAGCAATAAATCCTTATCTTACAAATCAAGTCCAAAACAGTTTAAGTAGAATAAGGAGTGCAGCACTGTGGCATCCATATGAAAAAAAGAGCACTTCACTGGTGGCTGGATATGCTCCTTCAGCAGTGCATCCACATAGAAACCCACTACTATTAGGCTCTACTGCTGTATTCTCCTGATGGGCCTTTCCTGCTTCGGTCCAACATTAACATTGTCATCCACATCAACTCAACTGCATACGTTCCTACGTAGAAAACTTTTACCCTTTTCCAACTGACCCAAGATCTGAAACACAGTTCCAAACCAGTCAGACCTGGAATAATGCTGGGTACACACCAGGACGACTAGGGCCCGATCCCCTCAATCTAGATCCAATTCCGACCAATTGGATGTAGATTGTGTGGTGATTGGGCCCTTTTCTGTCCTGGTGTGGACCGATACCGATCCGATGCGCGGTCCCTACTGCTGCAGGTAGGATCTGAATGACGACCATACAACCGGGTGCGGGTCGCCATCGGATCGGACCCGCTCACGGTGCACATCGTGAGCGGGTCGTGCCCCCCCCGCGCGTCACCGTGAGCGGGTCGGACGAGACACTGACGACCCGCTCACGATGTGCATCGTGAGCGGGTCGTCGTGGTGTGTACCCTGCATAACCCAGTTTCTACAACAGCTACAATGTGGATTATTCCCAGGTTGGATTCATTTGGGCTTTACACGGGGGTAGAAGCACAGGGAGTCTCAGCAGCAGCATTTTATCACCCCCAAGTCAATGTCATTGCACCAGGATTCAGGAAATTCAGCTGTGTCCTGTGTGCAGGCATGTATGTAAACAGGAGCCGGGTCACATGACTCAGATTACCCTTTAACCCTGCCCCTCACCCGGGTCATTCCTGGGACCAATCCTGCAAGTTAGCTGGGTAGGATTACTGGATCACTGGACCCGGGTTAACCCAGCAACCACCTGGGTTTTTGCGGCAGCGGAAAAGCAGTATTAGAAATACACAATAGGAAAAAAGTTTGGTAGGATATGGATTACTGCACTTTACACTATAGACTATTTATAGAACAGAGAGGGAAATGTTAAAGGATGAGAGATTTAAATATGCTACAATTTAGGAAATAAATGCAATAAGCCGTACTTAGAAGAATATACATTAAAAAGTGTATAAACAAAAGCTGAAAACAAAATAGACCAATGTTGAATGAGAAAAAAAAATGTTCAATTTGATCTACAGTAGAAGATTTTTCAGGTAAAGAAAAATAATTCTGTATTATGTGATTCTAGTATAACCCTGCAGTCATGTCTTTACCTTGCGGTTTCGTCTTTTGAAATATTTTCTATAATGACCTGGAATGAATATTTGTCGGGCAAAAGAGAAAAGCAGTCACCAGGGTGCAGACTCTGCCATTCATTCCTCTCTAAAGGTACAAAATTGCTTCTGTCGGTGGCTTGATAAAAACAAGGGTTCACGTGTACCTGCAATTAAGCACAGAAAGAGGGCACATGAAATAAGAACGATTATTGAAATACAATGGAGACATGCTTTTTAAATGCTGAGATATAATAAGTAGTGGAAATTGTCTTTCTTTCACAGCATTCTCTGTACAGTACATGCTAGAGTGATTTAAGAACCTGGAGAGAGGATCAAATGCACAGAGAGTGCAATTACAGGTTGAGTATCCCTTATTCAAATGATTCCGAAAACCATAGTATCCAGAATGTGAGAAAAATGATTTTTTATTTTTTTTTGCTGAAAAGCTCTACTGGGGACATGATATGTAACTGGCACTACTGAGGACATGATATGTAACTGGCACTACTGAGGACATCTGTACCAGCACAACTGGGGACATGATATGTAACTGGCACTACTGAGGACATCTGTACCAGCACAACTGGGGATGTAACTGGCACTACTGGGGACATGATATGTAACTGGCACTACTGGGGACATGATATGTAACTAGCACAACTGGGGACATGATATGTAACTGGCACTACTGAGGACATCTGTACCAGCACAACTGGGGACATGATATGTAACTGGCACTACTGGGGACATGATATGTAACTAGCTCTGCAATCAAGATCAGTTCCTGAGATATGAAACAATGTTTGTGTATTGTTTTGAAACTTTTTTTTTTTTGCTGAAAGCACTACTGGGGACATGATATGTAACTAGCACTACTGGGGACACCTGTACCAGTACTACTGGGGACATGATATGTAACTGGCACTACTGGGGACATCTGTACCAGCACTACTGGGGACATGATATGTAACTGGCACTACTGGGGACATGATATGTAACTGGCACTACTGGGGACATCTGTACCAGCACTACTGGGGACATGATATGTAACTGGCACTATTGGGGACATCTGTACCAGCACTACTAGGGACATGATATGTAACTGGCACTACTGGGGACATGATATGTAACTGGCACTACTGGAGACATGATATGTAACTGGCACTACTGGAGACATGATATGTAACTGGCACTAATGGAGACATGATATGTAACTGGCACTACTGGGGACATGATATGTAACTGGCACTGCTGGGGACATGATATGTAACTGGCACTGCTGGGGACATGATATGTAACTGGCACTGCTGGGGACATGATATGTAACTGGCACTGCTGGGGACATGATATGTAACTGGCACTACTGGAGACATGATATGTAACTGGCACTACTGGGGACATGATATGTAACTAGCACTACTGGGGACATGATATGTAACTAGCACTACTGGGGACATCTGTACCAGCACTACTGGGGACATGATATGTAACTGGCACTACTGGAGACATGATATGTAACTGGCACTACTGGGGACATGATATGTAACTGGCACTACTGGGGACATGATATGTAACTGGCACTACCGGGGACATGATATGTAACTGGCAATATATATGTGCAAGAAAATGATTGCTCTGCATTCAAGATCAGTTCCTGAAATAATACACAAACATTGTTTCAGGTTTTGAAACCTTGTTTCATACAGAAATAATATATATTTGTGTGCATTTCATGTGTTTGATGTGTTTGAACAACATAAATGCAAGATGCCTCATGATTCCTCATTGAAATATAAAACTATTCCAAAATACAGAATAATCCATTATCCAAAATTCTTCTGGTCCCGAGCATTTTGGATAAGGGATACTCAACCTGTATTAGAACTTTAAATCTATTTGAGTAAAACAGTACACCGATATCGTTGCAAACTACGGAGTAAGAAAAGATTTGATCAGCGTTCCAAGGACAGGCACAATGATGGGTAAGGCATACAACACCAGATCCAGTTTACAGAAAAAGGTATGTAATGGACATTGAAAGAGTAGAGATTGCGCATATATAAAAGATATCAATGACGTGTTGCTGGAATTTAAAGCCAAGCAAAGCATCACTTAGAGCACAACCAGAGAGTGGTAGTACAGTAGTTGTGACCTTCAGACATTAATACGGCACATAGGGAAAGCATTATCATAGAGATCTGTAGCACCATGTATCACAGCAGAACCCTCATCGTAAAATGAAAGAGACTACCCCTGTATTCTTGTACAAGAAGCACATGTGAACTCTAGTTTTATTGCCAAAGAAACATATTTTAATAAATCGCAAAATGTGAGATTAAACATATATTTGCACAATTCATTCTATTCATCTTTCATTATTTATTTTTTTAAATCTTGTTTTTTAGCATTTTATTTTTTTGTGTTTATAGAGGCAACTACATATTTTATATAAACCCAATGACATTAATTGAAAACATAATGATTTGCAGAACATGGGGGAAAAAGATACAGGTTGAGTATAGGTGGCCAGAAAGATCTGTCTACAATCATGATTGTGTCCAATTTCCCTTAAACTCCCCGCCAGTCCTTGGTCGTTTTTGGACACACAATGTACCCACATCCGGTCATACAATCAGTCCTACAATCCATCTGCTGCATGATTGTAGCTTAATTTAAATAGGGGGCTGGCCTACTATGATCAAAAGGATAGGAGTACCAAAAATCCATTTATTTTTTATTTTATTTTTAATTTACAGGTTGCCAGCAACGACCAATCTGGTCACATCTGCTGTGTTATGCCATTATTAAATAGCCCAAATGCAGAAATCCTCTGAAAACTGTTTTTAGAGCAGTGACAGAATTGTGCAAAAGGACGTCCACCGCTCTTCTTCAGCCGCCCTCCCGCCTGCCGCTTGGAAACTTCTACGGCTCCCAGCATCATCACTGCCACGGGCCGTCCGGATGATGCACCTCTCTTCTCTGCTAGTCAGGGAGGGAGTGTCACATGACTCTAGCATGGCTGCTAGCGACCATGCCTGATTGCATGGCCAACTGGCCAATAACACTAGCAACTGCGGCATGTGTAAGGAAGGAAGGAG
Source organism: Crinia signifera (assembly GCF_055691185.1). Taxonomy (NCBI): domain Eukaryota; kingdom Metazoa; phylum Chordata; class Amphibia; order Anura; family Myobatrachidae; genus Crinia; species Crinia signifera. The sequence goes on along the minus strand of NC_139219.1, from coordinate 52,750,854 downwards.
AAATATGTCGCTCCGACCTTCATCCCACAAGGTGTACTTCAACATACAGTGACCCCGAATCAGCCAGAACAGGAAATGGGGCATGGCCTCAACAAAGGGGTGTGGCTTTGTGGGATGCAATGATTGTGAGCCCTGCCGCGTGTGCCATCTGGGAGATGCTGGCATGCCACCTGTCCCTCTGTTTCCTGTGAATAGACTATGTTTTCATGCAAGCAGCGTCTATTCAGGAGCCAAGTGAGAAAGTGTGCTGAGCGATCTGTCACTGACCGTGTTCTCAATAGGACCGCGCATCGCCGTTGCATACACCTGGAGCAATCCGTGCTCCATTTCTAAGTGATCTAGTCAGATCGCTTAGAAACGGGTCTGGAAACTCCCTGCGTGTATGCCCCTTTAGGATGCCTTGAGGAACGCATCTGAGAAACACTGCTATAGACAGTTAAAGAAGCATAAAAACCAAATTGACACCATAGTAAAAAAAAATTATAATAATAATCATCCCATAAAAATGACTACAATTGGCTTTGTCCACTTATACCTTGCTTATTTTCCAACCAGACTAGCCACACACCACACGAGAACAATTTTCAAGCATTTTGGCAATGGTCACATTATACAGGAAACCAAAGCTAATTACACTAAAAAGGTACAACTACAAAACCAAAGACATATGCTGTGTAAATTACTGTTATGTGTTTTGCTGCTAAATTAAAGAAGCATTTTGTTTTACAGGCATTCATTTTCCATAAAAACAAAATTTACAGCCTAGAATCAAGGGAAAAGTGAAAACAAATCTTTGGTGAAAAAGCAATATTTATACATAGGAGTTTTATTCATTACAGAAGAGTAATTGCCTGAAATTGTACCAAATATGTGTCTGAAATAAGCACGGAACGGAAGGGAGGGGAGAGGGTAGTGAAAATAGGACTGAGCTGGTGGAATCTGGTGTATATCCCGGTGATCAGTCATTGTGATGGGAATATATCCCTGTATAGTTACTATGTAGAGTAATAAATTAGCCAACAGGGGAAAAAATGGGAGAATAAAATAAATCATGTACTTGAGAAAAACTGGTAGAATACAAGATTAGATTTTAGGGGGGCAGGTGGCGTTAGCTTCACAGGAAAATATTTAGCTTATAGCTTCTTTAATAAGTCATGGCTTCTCATAAGGAATAGTTATGATTTATATACACTAATACCATGCAGCTGCAACAGGAAAATCTAATAATATATGGACCATATTAAATATCAGAGATACGTACATCTGTGAGATGCCGTTGGAGGATCTAGGGGAAAATACATGTAATCCATCATTTACCTGGATGCCTCATTACACCAGTGCATGGAAATAATGACTGTATTTAACCAAGTAGAAAATACAGGAAAAGTTGAAGCAATAGTAGGTTACTTTATATGGAACTTTCACAAATATATCCTTTAAGTAAAAGTTTACAAACTTTATCAAACTTCAGGTGTTTAACGTTAAAGTTTACACCTGTCATGCAGATGATGGCACGCTATTGACCTGTATTATTCTTTGATATTTTAGATTAGTTGGAAGCTACTATGTACAAGTTTATAGAATGCACTTGACAAACGTTTACTTCAAAGCTGAAGATTTACCCCCACCCCCACCCCCAGTTAAGAACAATTTACATAAAAGGCATTTAAATCAGTTAATTGTGGACTTTGAGGTAATCCAGTGAATGAGATCTTGGAAGGTGGGTTTGCAGGGCAACTGGGCACTTGGAAGGTCATTCTGCTTGACCCGCAAAGCTGCAAAATAGTCGTCAACTATCGAATGAATACTCTAGCGCTCGTAGATCTAAGACGCTCTCTGTTGTCTTAAGTCTGCGGCACCCCTGTACGGGAAGAGGGCGGGCAGCTGACATCAACTGCTCACCCCCGGCACACTTCCATGGAAACGTCCAGTGTTTTCATGGGACCGTCCATGAAATGCTTGGCAATTCCATGGGCGCTACCAGTGGCCTCAGGGCTATTTTTCAGCAGGCTCCAGCAGGAACTGAGGCCCTTATTCTAGTTCACTCTTTCTGACAAAATATTTCTTAGATGGACAAAACCATGTGCACTGCAGGTGAGGCAGGTGTAAAACCCCACCCAAATCGAATTATCTCTGCACAAGTAACACCTGCCTCACCTGCAGTGCACATGGTTTTGTCCATCTAAGAAATATTTTGTCAGAAAGAGTGAACTAGAATAAGGACCTCAGTTCCTGCTGGAGCCTCCTGAAAAATAGCCCTGAGTGGCCTCCACCTCAAGCCCAACCCCCCCCCCCCCCCCCCCCCAAAAAAATCAATTTGCTGAGCCCGCTCGCACAAAGTGGCTGCAAATGTGCATAAATGTTTATGCGCAGTAGCTGAAAATCACTCCCCTGTGTGAACTCACAGGGGAGCGATCAGACCAGAATCAGGTCCTTGGTCCACTCCACCCTCCTCCTCCTAAAACTGCAGCAAATCACAGCATTCTGCAATGGGGGTTCTTAGTGATATGGAAAACTTTACTGAAATCAGTATTCGTATTATTAATAATAATAATAATAATAGTATTATAGCTTAGACTTTAGAGATCCTTTCTTGCAGGATTTCCCCATGCAATAAGCCAATGGGCCACTTCTGATGTGAAGGGAGAAAGAGATGACCGTACATGGAGAGTATTTTAATTCGGTAACCTCCATTGCTGGGAATTCAACGCTCATCCTGTAACGGAGTTTACACACTTCTTAAAGTTATCAACTACATTTTTCAGGCACTTCATAAAAGCGGCATTAAACACCTCATAGTACGCAATGTTTTCACTGTAGCCACAGATTCTTGGCATATACAAGTTAAAGACACTTACAAGGTCATCACTGGTTATTCCGTTATACTAAAACATTACACGTAGTTCAGTTTCCGCAGCCTGATGGAGGATACAAGCTGAAACCAGCATTCTTTCGCAGACTATTGTTGGTTAAGCTATGGTTGGGACCACAGGGCTAATTCATACCTGATTGCACAGCTGCGGAATTACAGCGGACACCATACAGTTAAGAGGCTGCCGTGCTAGAGTGAAACTCCGACTTGAGAATGAATGTGCTCGCTGTGCGAATGAGTGTGTATGGCTGCAAATCTATTCGCAACCGTGCAAATACCTCCAAAACCCATCGTAACAGGCTCACCATCGCATTATTTGCTGGAAGGCATTGCACATGCGTACTACGGGTCAAACACACGAGCAAGCAGAAAAGTTAGAACCACAAGTGCAGTTAAAGCAGCTGTAAATGGGAGTGTGTAAAGCTCCCTGTAATTGTAAAAAAGGAAAAAATAGTATACAGTGCTAGGATTGACTGAATAAGAAATTAAATCATTTATCCAGCAGCAGTTCAATGCACCAATAAAGTTGAATATGTTTCCAAGGAGAATTTAGAAGAGTTCCAGAGAATTATCCAGCATTATGGATCCGGATTAACTCAGTGGAAAGGCAAGATGTTGTGGGTGAGATGGTTTCAATACACCCAAATGAGCCTTGGTATATGGACTGAGGCTGTGGAATCCTTTTGAATTTTTCAAGCTGGTCCGGGTGGTTAGATAGCAGGTGCAATCATAGGTGAATCTAGGGGGTGGTCCAGGGGTGCACAGGACCACCCATTAGCACATTTTGTAGCTGAGGGATGGGGCTTTCCAACGAGCCTAGCCCCGTGTCTCTAGCCCCCTGGGAACCAGAGATACTGCCAGGCACATCTGGAACGTTTTCCCTATAGGATAACATGGGACCCGCTAATTCCGACCCCAACCCAGTTCAACGGCTGCCAGTTCCCCCTTCGGCATCACTGAAGCTCGAGGTTGATCTCAGTCTAACCCAAATCGCTGGGCCTTCAATCTGATACCAGGCTGGATCCATATGGGTTAATTGGTTCCAGGGATATTGAGGTTAAACCGTTTTTTTTTTTCATTTCTTAAATGTAATTTCATGACTGTTTATGTTCTTTGAGTGCAGATTTCTCTGGAACCAAACAGCCCAGTTTCACGGGTTCAAAATCATTTGAAGCCAACTCAAAAGTTCTTCAATATGATACTGGTCTCATGTAAATGGGTCAGTTGGTTCCGAAGTTATAGCTGGTTGGTTTAAGGGGGGTAGGGAGAGGGGAGTGATTGTCTCTCCCCCTCACACCAGAAAATGGGAATGTCCTTGCATGATCCTGGGACCATATTCCTGGGTAAATCGCTGCATTTTCTGTTGTGAAAGGGGTATTATTTCAAACAGCCGTGACCTGCAGTGCTCTAAATACAGCCAGGCAGCCCCCTGCTCTCTGCCCAGCTGTCACCCCTGCAGCTTCCGCTCCAATTCTTCTCCCCGCTTTCACCTCAGCCAGCCCCCCCCCCTTAATCATGTGATGCCAGCGCCCGGCGTGCTCCCCCGACATCACGCACAACAACAGCGCGCACAATATTTCAAATGTCCATTCGGCTAGAGGGGACACCAGGAGGGGAGTGGGAGCGTGCTCTGCGCTGCGCTCCTCTCCCCATAGAAGCAGCTGCACCGCTCTCCATCTCTCCCTGCAGCAGCAGCGAAGGCTCATATAAAAATTTACAGTAAGTGGCACTTTTGGGGGCATTGCTTAAGGAAAGCTACAAGTGGCGGTATGTGGGGGCATTACGCATAATGTGTGGCTTAATGTGTAAGGGGCATTACGGTGTGCAACATCATGTGTAAGGGGCATTATGTGTGCAGCATCATGTGTAAGGGGCATTATGTGTGCAGCATCCTGTGTAAGGGACATAATTTGTGCAGCATCCTGTGTAATGGGTACTATGGTGCGCGGCATCATGTGTAATGGGTACTATGGTGCGCGGCATCATGTGTAATGGGTACTATGGTGCGCGGCATCATGTGTAATGGGTACTATGGTGTGCGGCATCATGTGTAATGGGTACTAGGGTGCCATCAAGCAAGAACCCCCTAGCAATGAGCACGTAGGTAAGCAGCACTTATGTGGCAAATAAGTAATGGGCATTATGGTTTGTTATATAGTATGTAATGGGCATCATGATGTGTGGCACAATGTGTAATGGGCATTATGGTGTGTGGCCTTATGTGTAATTGGCATTATGGCGTGTGGCTTTATGTGTAATGGGTATTACGGAGTTTGCTAAAATGTGTAATGGGCATTACTGTGTATGGTCTAAAGTGTAATACCACACCCCTTTTTGTGATGCCACGCCTCCTTCCCATGAGGCCACGCCCCCTTTTTGCCACAAGGCTACGCCGCGCAAAGGTCCCCCTTCTATTGTGTCTAGATCTGGGACCACCCATTACCATAATTCTAGATTCGCCTATGGGTGCAATAGGTAGCTGGAAAAAAATGATGGCTCAACGCGTTTCGACGTGCTAACACGTCTTCTTCAGGAGCAATAATGGTAGCTGGTAGTTCATCGATAATTGTCCATGGTGTAAATTTGCAGCCGTGCAATCAAGTGTCAATTGACGCACATTAGTATAAAGGTTGGTTGCAAAGATCGAAGAGAGAAAAAACAATCAACAGTAAAGATTTTTGAAATGATGTTGGAATACGTGAATTGTGAAATAATTTTCCCACTTCGTATACTGTATTTAAAAAAAAAAAAAATTGGTAAAACAGAGGATTCTTGGTTTGTAAGGTTAAATCTATTTCTCCATGTCCAAAGTGATAACTCACTAGAAAACTGTAGATCCTCCTCTCACACCCCCTGCCCTCCTGATCATACTGTGCAAGGTCCCTAAGGACAGTGCAAAAAACTAAACTCACACAAATGGAAACAGATTTGTACAATATGCATAAGGGTGGGAGAGCATTGTTTTCATGATGGACTCAGAGAAATGGATTGAACGGTGAGTACCAAGATAAAGCCCCATACACACTAGGCAATATTATTCACAATACTGCTCAGAAAGGTCGTTAACGATCCCCAAGTATGTCTAGACAAGGGAGGTCCTCCTTAGCGATGGCCACGCTGCAGCGGCAGCACAACGGTCGCCACCCCCTGTCGTCGCTTACCTTGGGGCAGGCATGAGCAAGTGTGTAAGCATTTGTTGCTTACACACTTGAAGTGTCCCGCAGATGTAGTCAGGGAAAGATTTGGGTGCCGGACGGGTTCCCGACAGTCATTTACCCGACCTCGGGATCCCGACTGTCAAATCGCCGACATCCGGGTGCCCGACGGCCACCAGCTCTTTTCCCTCGTGGGAAATAGGTGGCTCGCGCAGCGTGGCGAGCCCGCAAGGGGCTTTTTTGCGCTCGCCATGCTGTCTGACTCCGGGCAGTTGGGATCCCGACGTCGGGATAATGACTGTCGGGATCCCATACCACACCCGAAAGATTTATCTGGTAAGCCGCAAAAATCTTGTTTTCGCAGTCTTTATCTGGAAGGAAGTACCAAAGCTACCTGTCTGCTTTGGAGTACCCAGACGGATCTGAACTTAATATTTAACATCCAAAGTCAGATTCACTGGAAAGCAAAGTCATAAAAACTGTAACATTTGGTGAATGTATGTACTGAGGATAATGTAGCTTCTCTACAGTATTTCTGTATGACCTACACTTTTCCAGTACAGATAATACATGAGGTGGTTATATACAGTAGTGATGGAATACATGGTCAATACAATAACAGCTTTTAAATACTATTCATTTAGACTGCACAAATTCTAAATTTTGCAGCGCTGGTAAAGGCCCCGGTACTTGTGTAGTTTCACAGCGCCACCGCACGCACAGTCTGTGTTTGAAACTTGGCAGCTTGCCAGACTCTGTGTTTACTGTGCGCGTGCCGCTCTAGCTGGTCTCAGCGCAGCGCGTGCCTGCTTTACATATGTAATCTACGTTATCAGCGTAGCGCTAGCAGCAGTGCACGCTGCCCAGCGCTGACAGGTCACTGTGGTACTTGTAGTTCCACAGTGAAATAGACAGTCCTGCACACCGCTGACAACGGGGGCATATAAACTGGACACCCCGGCACACCGCTAACGTACGGGGCTTCTAAACTACTTCGGGCTCGGTGGCTCGCTGCACTTTATAAAATCAACTCCATGCCGACGTGGATAGTGGGGGTATGAAAAGGTCGGTCGGACGCGTACCACGTCCCCTCGCCACGCTTCGGGACAGCGTGGATAGTGGAATTAACAAGGTCGACAGCTGTTACGTCGACTAGTGTCATTGTGAACAGGTTTAAGAGTGTTTTGCACAGTGCACCCTATGTACCCCTAGATCCAACTAAATTCAGACGTTTTAGTGTCTAAATTTAGATGCCCTCTTCTTAGTGGTTTCCAGGGAGTCTGGATTTAGACGCTTTAGCGTCTAAATTTTAGCGTGTGCCGGGGTGTCTAGTTTAGAAGCCCCGTACGTTAGTGGTGTGCCGGGGTGTCCAGTTTACATGCCCCCGTTGTCAGCGGTGTGCAGGACTGTCTATTTCAATGTAGAACTACAAGTACCACAGTGACCTGTGAGCGCTGGGCAGCGCTCGCTGCTGCTGCCCAGCGCTACGCTGGTAACGTAGATTACATATGTAAAGCAGGCACGCGCTGCGCTGAGAACAGCTAGAGCGGCATGCGCACAGTTAAACACAGAGTCTGGCAAGCTGCCAAGTTTCAAACACAGACTGTGCGTGCGGTGGCGCCGTGAAACTACACAAGTACCAAGGCCCCCATCCACTAGTGATATGTGTCTCAGCAATAAGTTGGATGCGTTTGCTTGCAATGTGAGAGGGACATTCCCGGGGGACAGGATCGCATAGGATACATTATATGGGTGTGGATCGTATTGGTGACAGTCATTAGGTCAACACCGTTGGGTCGACAGGCAGCAAGGTTGGCAGGTGTCTAGGTTGACATGGGACAAGGTCGACATGGGTTTAGGTTGACAAATGCATTTGGTCAACAAGTCACGAGGTGGACATAGGTTTTTTCACAATGTTTTTGCCCAAATGTCGACACAGTTGGAAGTCAACCGCAGCCCCTCGCTTTGCTCACAATGCTTCGGGCACGGTGCCTTGCTGCGCTCGCCACACTATTTTATTCTTCCACCAGGTCCTAGTGGATGGTAGGGCATGAAATACCGCCTGACTGCACATGTCGGCTCAAAAAACAGTGAAAAATCCCATGTCGAGGTTGCGACCTGTCAACCTAACCCATGTCGACCTAGACACCTGTCAACCTTCATCCATGTTGACTTTGTTGCCTGTTGACCCAACGGTGTTGACCTAATGACTGTCGACAATACGACAGTATCCCACATTATATGCGATCCTTTTGCATACAATGCATCTCATGCGATCCTAGCAGGGCTAAAGGACAAATATTTGTGGCAGTCAGTAAGATCTGCGACTGCGATGTGAGACCCACGGGAGCGCACCTGGCATTGCAATCACATGAAAACAGGCCATATTGCACTAGTGTATAGGGGCCTTAAGAGATGGTCAGCACAACAAAAACATGAACTATTACAACAATTACAATAAAAGGACTGCCGTAATTATAGCAATACTAAACACTAATGGAGATATCCTATTACCTGCGATCGCTGATTGCTGGTATTGACACGATGCTATCTAATTAACCCCAATAAGCCATCATGAGCCTCGGCCTATCGGAGATTTGTTCCGCCCGCAAAGCGAAAGAGAAAAAAAAGTGAAAACTGTCTGTTTTTGGATCCCAATGTGTTAACAGTATACCGCTCAATGGGTTGTAGCATACCGAAACCCTGGTGTTATTTCTTTATCACATTCATTAGGACTTTCTTAGAGACGGGCACATTATTTATTTTAATAAAACAATATTAGCATCATGCCACCAATGTTTCTACGGTCTTCTATTCACATCTAAATTCCCAGGAGCTCGCTAACAAGAAGTTATCAATTTTGCAATTGTATTACGTCCAGTTTCTAAATGTGATTTGCTATCTAGACCGCGTGGAATATTTCCTAATATCTGCAGGGAAGAGTATAAATCTCAGATGATATTAAAAGTTATCTAAAAAAACATGGTGCCCAGCAGCAAGCATCTGTGTGCGCAATGCGGTATAAAGTGTCACTCATTAGCCTGTTTAGGGAAACCAACTTCACGTCCTGCTAAGACAATTACCCTCACAAAGTAATGTGTGCATTATAGATATGTCCACATAGATCTATCCTCCTTGCACACTAAACAGCCCTTCTAGCCGCGCCATGGTGTGACTCAGTAGCGCAGAGTCTTTTACGGGAAAACTCTGTAATGTAGCATTAAGTATGCAGATATGGCCGGGGTCACACACAGAATACAGGCATGTCACATATATTGAACAGCGGAAATCTGCATGTGTATCCGATTCACACCATTTTACTGTAATGGAAGTAGCACGTAAAGACGCTTGACGCTACGCGTTATCTATATGGTGACTTGTAGTGAACGGTAGATTGATGATGTGAACGCTGCTCTACATCTAAGATAAATAAATTACTTAATGACTGTTTGTCACCTGTCAACATAATTAGAATTCACACACACAAAATGGACAGCGAGACAATATATGCAAAAGGAAAAAAAATGAATGTTGTGTAATGATAGCAGTATGCAGTCCAATTTATGCAGAGCATATAAAGTATACAAATTAAATTAGGCGGATTACACAGGAGTTATCAATATTTATTAACATGTATTTGTATAACCCAAGCATATTCCGTTGTGATATACAAATGAGAGAAAAAGAATAATAAAATGAGACAGAGAGAGAAAAGCACCTGGTTACAATGTTTTATCATTCAGTTATTCATTTTCCTTTATGATTTATAAGGGTAATTTTAACCCAATATCTAATTAATTTATTGGTACGCTAGTTAAAATCAAAATGACGGCTTCTGCAATGTACTTTCCTTTTGAGCTGTGACAGTTTTTAGCCCGATGAATGGAGAAAGGAAGGCGCTCTCTTGTTGTGGGGGCACTCTAAAGCTGTGTGCACAGGGTGCAGTGTCCAGTTTACATCAGCGACCAGAGATGATCTCTGATGAACAGGAGACTCTGCCGGGGGGGCCGCAGAGGGAAACAGCTGGTCGCAGGAGCTTGCAACCATTAGGGGGCTGAACACGGGAGTGTGCACCCGGCGATTTATCGCTGCAGCACAAACAAATCACTGGCAATACGGTCGCTCACCGTGTGTACACAGCTTAAAGATCCATACATACTGGGCGACTATGCCCTGCGTGTATGGACAGCCATGATCACGTTAATCGCTGGCGGGTAAGCCGCTCAAACTGAGCGGCTTTCCCCCTGCCCGGCGCTGGGGGTAGGACGCATTTGCATAGCGCAGAGCTATGCAAAGCCATCCTCAAAGACGCTCAACAGCTTTCCCGGCGATGATACAGGAGTGCGCAGCAGCACTCACTGCCGGCGCATACACACTGGGCGGCTTTGAGCTGAAAGCCGCTCAAACGTGCTGTTTGAGCGACTTTCAGCTCAAAGTCGCCCAGTGTGTATGGGCCTTTAGTTTTAAAACTTAGCTTTTAATAGTGTGAGATAAAAATCTAGAAAGACGTTCCAGATGAATGGACACATGGAACCAAACTTCATTACACTGAATAAGAGAGAAAAAATACAGATAGTAGTAATTATACAGTAAATTAGTAATAATTATTTGGCATTTGCCTAAATGAAATTAAGCTTGCGAAAATATACAGCTGTAAAAAAAAAAAATTACGTAAATTGGAGAATTAATAGCAAATCAAAGATTACTATACAGTGTCAGTCGCAATGACTTTGTATAAGTCTTATGGCGCAAATTGATACACTCTATGGTAATTACTTGGCGTGTGTCTAAATTGGTTAAAGCCTGCGACAATGTACAGCTGTGAACAACAATACGTCAATTAGTTAATAGCCAATCGGAGATTAATATGCAGTATCAATCACAATGACAGTATTATTCTAATGACCTTAATTGATACACACCCTGTTTACTTCTGAAATACCTTGGGAAAATAAATAAATGGAATGACAAAGATTAATAGGTCTCCTGGTAATGGTGATGCAAGTGCGGTTTGTTAATTATAACAGGTATTCAATCTGTGAGGATACATTCAATCAGAGGCGTAACTCTGAGAGACAATGGAGTCATTTGCCGCTGGGCTCCTGCTCCCAAGGGGGCACTTCTCCTCCCCTGTGAGTATGAATCAGTTAATTGAAAGCCATCAATATCGCCTTTGTGGCTGAAGAACTTACGCCACTGCATTCAATGATATAAACTTAGATATAGGTACATTTAAGACAAGCTTCATCACACCCATCTGGAGGCAATTAGGACCTTCCACAAGGTGCTGTCCCAGCTGTCTAGTGTTCATTCTAGCACTCGCTATATTTGAAAACCCATGCAGTTCCTGTTCTCTGCCTGGGGTGTAGCTGTCTGCTGTGGTGTTTATAGCACAGGTCTAGTTTGCATATCAGTGCTGATATACAGATCACACTGTGCTAGAAACACTACTGCAGACAGCGACACCCCAGGCAGGGAAGAGGAACTGCATGGGCTTTCAAATATAGCGGGTGCTAGAATGAACACTTGCTGTCCCACACACTGTTGGGCCTCGGATTGAGGATAAAAACAGCCGTGAATTAAACAATCCGTGGCCATTTCTGACAAAACAGATCAGACTTATAAAAAAGTCAAATCGGACACCTTTCAATGCTGTCAGGAAAAATCTGTATATTGAATACTCCCCTAAACCTCTAATCTCTTCATTTTTCCTACTCTTTCTTACCTTTTTTGCTATCCACCTTTTTCTCCCATCTTCTCTTTGCATCTCCCTTTCTCTTTCCATTTTTCCTACCCCTATTGTAATGTTTATTTGTTGATACCTCTGCTTTTAGCCAAAGTTATATGGTATTTCTTTCTCACCAGGTTTTTATTTATTGCTGTAACCCATTTCTTTCTTTGCTGGATTAACCTACTTTATCACATCTCCTTATCACAGTGCAGTAGCTAACTGAGGGGCAGATTTATTAAGTTTGGTGAAGTGATAAATTGTCTGGTGATAAATTACTGGCCAATCAGCTTCTAAATGCAAAGTTACATTGTGTTTGAAAAATGACTGTTAGGGGCCAACTGACTGGTACTTTATCACCAGACACCATCACTTCACCAGGCTTAATAAATTTGCCCCTGAATACTGTTTTCCAGTATATGTTTCACAAGTATCTGCGTACAAAACCATAAACAAACATGTTCTCTAGAGCAGGACAGGTATGCTTCACACAGGATCTGTACCTAATTAATAACTGGTAAAATGCCTCCGGGCAACTGGGAAGAATAAAGCGCATTATGAAAGGTCAGGACTGCTTAAAAATTCATGGCGCTAAAGCAGAGATGGCAAAAATTGCATCACAATTCACAGGAGCAATTTTCTACCTCAGTTTATTGAAATCTGCATAGAGTAATCAGGGTTGCCAGTCAGGCCTCAAGTGCACATTGGACGGAATGAAAGCCTGTGCTTCTGGTAATTGACCATTAGTAGGATGAGAGATTCAGAAAGTGAGAGATTTGGCAAGAAATCTCCAGATTTTTTTAAAGCGGCAATCATTTACACTGCAAATCCAGTTTGATTTTGATTTGTAAATGATTGCCGCTTTTAAAAAAACCTGGAGATTTCTTACCAAATCTCTCACTTTCTGAATCTCTCATCCTATTAAATTTCACACAAAGCATCAACACCAGGTCATAGCTTGTCAATACTTTGGAAAGCCAAGGCTTAAGGTCCCTGATATTTTTCATACCTGCAACTTTTAAAGCTTTCACTGCCCCCACAAAATATTACAGCTTCCCTCTTCAACCATTGCATCGGTTTCCAAGGGAGAAGAATAAAATAATACAAGTTTTGTTCTTCTTTCCACAGATCATGGGTTTTGACATCTGATTCAATAGGACTAGGTTTCAGAATCGGGTGTGGATCGTTTTATCGACACTGGTCACTGTTTTTTACCCAAATGTCGACACAGTCGACATGGACAGAGTTGGAAGTCAACCGCAGCCCCTTGCTTCGCTCGCCATGCTTCGGGCACACTATTTTATTCTCCCACCACGCCCTAGTGGATGGTAGGGCATGAAATACCGCCTGTCGGCACAGGTCGGCTCAAAAAACAGTGAAAAAACCCATGTCGACTTTGCGACCTAACGCTATGTCGACCTAAACCCATGTCGACCTAAACCCATGTCGACCTAAACCCATGTCGACCCAATGGTGTCGACCTAAGTGTGGTCGATAATACGACCGTATACCTCAGCATCTTACTCATCTGATAGGTGTATACTGTATATGCTATATGTAGGAGTATTCAAAGATCGACACTTTGGAAACAACATGTGCAGAAAGAACAGATCCTAAAGACTTTGGGTACTTAAATTAACAGCGGTTCTCTACGGCAATTACACAAACACAAAAAAAAACTGAAAATACATCCAACTTCTGCTACACAGTACAAATTGGGCTTGATGCAGTTTTTATCAAGAAAATCAAGAGTTGCTGCCACACTGTGTGATTGATTTAGATTTGCACAGAAGGGCTGCACGAGGATTGCCGATTATCGGGAATCTGTGACCATTGTGTGCGTAACGGGCTTTGTGCTGCTCCATAGGGTTCGCGTCTGCCACTGCCTGAAGGGGGCTGCATTCATGAGAAATGGGGAGTGTCCATCAGCACATGAGACATTGGTTTGGATGGACATATAGGTCTAACATACATGCAGTTTGTTTTTTTTGAGTAAACTTAAGTTAGATATATATATATATATATATATATATATATATATATATATATATATATATATATATATATATATATATATATATATAGAAGAATGGCAATAAGGCGTCACTCGGAGACTGCATAAAGGTTCAAAGCTTTATTGTGGTGACCGACACCAGTGTTTCGAGCTTTATGCTCGTCCTCAGGGTACGTACGTACCCTGAGGACGAGCATAAAGCTCGAAACACTGGTGTCGGTCACCACAATAAAGCTTTGAACCTTTATGCAGTCTCCGAGTGACGCCTTATTGCCATTCTTCTACATTGGGTCCCAGCACCTGGGAAGGCACCGGAGCAAGTACAGCTGATACTTTGGTTGAGTGCCGGATTTCTTCTTTTGCTATATATATATATATATATATATATATATATATATATATAATATACCTGAGTGTCAACGCTGCTGTGGACGATCCTCCAAATATCCGCTAAATGGCAGCATCGCTCTCAGCGACTGTTCTTTTAGTATAAATAAATACAAATGCAGCCAAGTCAATTAATTCAACTTTATTTAAATATCCCAAAAAAAGAACTGTCGCTGTGAGTGGCGCTGGCATATTTAAAGTATATATTTTGAACATCTCTCGCAGTAACGCTGGCACTCAAAGGGTTAAAAATAAAAAGGGTTCTTTAGCATTTTTCACACCTATTTCAACAAATTCTCTTGGCACTCAAAGGGTTAATCATACATTGATGGAAAGTTCCAAAATACCTTCCACTGTGCAAGTAGCGCCATCTGCTGTTTAAAAAGCTGAACTGAGCTCATTTCACCAAATCTGGAATTCACTATAACAATTACAGTAAGTCAGTATGTGTATTACGTTCTTAGCCATGCACTGCCTGTTAGCTTTCATTTGAAGGGTTGGCTAAAGATAACAAAAACCGGTACTTCTGTATTATCATGGCGCCCTCGATTTCCCTCGCGATGCGATTGTACCCGATTTTTAATTGTACAGGCACCCAGATGCCTGATTCCTATGTTAAATGCCCCCCCCAGACCCGATTTTAGATTGTACACCCACCCTGATGGGTAATGACTATGTTAAATGCCCCCACGTCGGCGTGGAGTTGATTTTATATAGTGTGGCGAGCGCAGAGAGCCACCGAGCCCGAAGTGCGGCGAGCGTAGCGAGCCCCGCGAGGGGACGCGGAATACATGTTAAGTAATCCACGTCCGCTCGCCACGCTTCGGGCTCATATTCCGCGTCCTCTCGCCACACTATATAAAGTCAACTCCATGCCGACGTGGATAGTGGGGGTATGAAAAGGTCGGAGGACACGTACCGCCTTCACTCTTCAGGTTGGCGTTGATAGTGGGGTGGCGTTAACAATGGGGGGGCATTTAACATACTCATTACCCATCAGGGTGGGGATACAATGCAAAATCGGGTCTGGGGGGGCATTTAACATGGGAATAAGCCCAAATCGGCCATGATCGCATTGCATCGCATCGCATGCCATTATAATGGCATGCGATGCGACGAGATGTTAAAATTGTATACTCAGCAAGGGGAAAGTCTGAAATCGGGTCCCATCGCATGCCATCGCATACCTTAATTAGTGGTATATGATGCGATGGGCGCTGTGATAATACACAAGTACCCAAAAACCTTTACCAAAACTAAATGGAATTAATAGTTAGAATTTGCCTGTAATGGCCCAGCCTATTAGATAAGTTTTGCTATGAAATACAATGTAATACAATTCACAATGTATAAAGCCGGTTACATACCTAATGATTTCTGTCCAATCCGTCTGGTGAGCACAACAATCTGGCAATGTATGGGAGCAAATGATAACCAACCATTCTCTCCCAAACACTGGAAAATGGACAAAAACAATTGTTCGGATACATTTTTCAAATCAAATGTATTTAACCAATGTGGCTGAAATCATTATTGTCTGTTTTCAAGTGTTTGGAAGCAAATGCTAAGGTGCGTACACACGGATAGATTTGGCCAACGATTCAATCTCATTAACAATTTCCATGAACCTCCTGCACAAACGATTTGGTGACAAATGATGAACGATTGAGCAAACGACTACACATGAACGATTGATATTTAACGATGGTGGAGGGAGAGGGAGCCAGTCAATTAGCCTTCCCAAATCGTTAATTGTGCATACACATGAAACGATTGGTACACATCGTTAACGATTGGTCGCTGATCTTTCTGCATGCAGGAAAGATCAGCGACCTCTACCAACGACGGTTGGGTACGCGCATCGTCTGATATATCGTTCATACACACGGAACGATTGGAGCGTTTGGTTGTTTCAATCGGTCGGGAACGCCCAGATCTTTTGCCAAATCTATCCGTGTGTATGCACCTTTAAAGTCTCATAAGCTCCCACACATTACCAGATTTTTGTTCCCACCAGACAGATTGGAACGATAAATCCATAGTTGCCTCCCCTCTTGCATTCTGCATGAGACTTCCTGAAATAGCAGCAATCTCCCTGATTTAACCAAACCCATATTTATCACTATGGGTACATGCATATTAAATAAGGTTTCAAATGGCCACTTATATGGAACCATGTGTAAGACACAACACATGAACAAGTCCTTACATGTATCAGTGTCTTTTCTTCAACAAGTACAGTAGATATTACTGTTTTGGGGCTCATCTACATTTGGATGGAAGTAATTTTTGGACATGCCTCTCAGATGTAGTAGTGCATATCCATGCTTCTAGGTGCTATCTTCCAGGGCCTGCCCAAGGGCCCCCAATTCTGGTGCCTCCTTTACATAACCGTGAAAAACTCTCTCAAAACTACTGTATGTAATTATGGTTAAATTAAATTAGGATGTTATTGCATAGGCATCACCTTTATAATCACATATAATATGCTGTTAGAAGAAAATAAGTATCACTCCAGCCATAGGGCCCCCTAAGGCAGGAGGCACGGACACTCTGGGCCCAACCACTTAATCTGACTCTGGTCCATATATAGAGCTAGACACGCCATTTGAGTGGCGCACGACACGCCCCCACAACGGAGGCACCGTGCAAACTTCTAATACCAACTCTAATCTCCCTGAAACTAGTTTTCAAAAGTAGGCAAGTATAGATAAATCTTAAGGTGTGTACCAAGCATAAGACAATGGGACAAGAGAAAAAAAAAAGTGTTCAGGCATATTAGCTGAGAATGGAACAAAGGAGACTTATACCCCTTTTTCACCGCCGAAAAATCCGGGTCAGCTGCGGGTCAGACCCGGATCATCGGCGGTGTAAATGGGGTATATCCGTGTCCATTTACACGGGTCCTCTACCCAGGTCCTGACCTGGGTAGAACCCGGAAAGGACCCGTGTAAATGGCGGTGTAAATGGTCCCGCTGCGGGTGCAGGCACCCGCAGCGGGTCCACAGCATAAGGATTTCAGTAAAGGCTGTTATGCGCATTAAATTTTGGCAATGAGACACTTTAATCAAAAGGACATTGGAAAGGACACCCCCGCTACCACTTCACCCGCTTCACTTAGAGCCCACTTCAAGATATCCTCCAGTTGCAGACACAGACCCACCGTCACAGACGCAGTGGCAGAGCGCCGTGTGAGCCATACAACCTGAGAGGTCTGCACCAAAGAAGGCGGCCGCTGTCGGGACAATACAAACGGCTGAGCTCCTGCATTAACCCAGGACAAAGGGGTGAGCTAGTGCTGCGGCGCACTTTTGTCTATTGACTGTGTGTACAATTTGAATCTACTACCGTACAGCCAGAACTGTGTGGAGGCAGGACGGACACTGTCTATCGCAACAACCAGACAGAAGTCCTTGCCCCCAACTGCACGGGCACTTGTACACCAGATTAAAGTGTCTCATTGCCAAAATTGAATGCGCATAACAGCCTTTACTGAAATCCTTATGGTCTATATCTCTGGACCATTCTAGTCCCTAATCAGAACTTTATTGGGACCCAATTGGTAGCTATATCCCTGATGAGAAAAGGATCACTATATATGGTCGTGTTCACATCCCAGTGGTACTAATTATGTTGCACCAATAATGTGCTTTTAATAATTGTATTGTTTGTATATGTATTGTGTGTTTGTTTTAATAAATTGTTATTCTTCTTGTCTACCTTTGAGCGCCCCACATATTTCCTTTTTTTCCTGTAGTTTTTAGAGGTTGGCAATCCTCTTATGTGGTGGCTGCAGGGTAGCAAGTTACAACACTTAGGGCCTTATTCTGGTTGGTGCGGCCGTGCCGTACGCGTACGTTCCGGGGTTTTTTATGATCTGCGCATGCGTACATTCGCTAATGCGCAGGCGCGAACACTCCACAACGCTTACGGACGGGTCTCTACGTGCGAAAAAACCTGTACGCGAGTGTACGGGCATTGGGGGCGGCATAGGGGCGTGTTGAGGGGAGCGGCCGAAATAATGATGGAAAATGGGCGTAAACATGGGCGTACACGGGGGTGTGCACCAAAAATGAGCGATGCTACTACCGCACGATCGACTAAAGCACCGTTCATTTCGGACACAAAACAGGCGGCCGCCAACCGCCATCTCAGACCACCCCTACAGATACCGCATGCCAGCGTGCGCCTGGGTTTGCTAATTTACGCTGATTACTACTCAAACACATACACCTGAATGTAATAACCAATGCTGCAGTCTATTAAGTCCAAACCATGATTTCACTACCTGCAAGCCACACACAGCACTCAAACACATTGGAAGCTTATCTTTCTATACTTCTCTACATTTAAAGGTTTGTTTAATTTAAGCTAAGAATCTTTTTAAGACCTGCTTATATATGCTAAGGTAGGTATTTGTTAAACAGTTATACACATTCACTACGTGCTTTCATAGACTTTACACAGTAGCACACTCAATCTACACAAGTCGACATGTGTCAACATGTTCACTCTAATACAAACATAGGTTTTGTATTTATGATACAATAACATAAACCACATCTAACACCTACAAAGGATGTTTCAGCAATGTTTTAAGCCCATGCCCACTATTTTGCACATTAATTAATTCAATCAATTAATTAATTTTCATAATTATAGTTGAAAGGCAAGATTTGCAGGTCCATATATGTGAAGGGTATGTCAGCGTACACGGACGTACGCTCACTCTCACGAGCGGTGACATAAGCTGAGTTTTCTATTGAAAACTATAGGGACCCGTCCGTGCAAGCTGGCGTACGCTCAGATAGCCGCAAGAAGTCGGTGGGAAGACGGACGAGAGACGTCCGTAAACGGTGGTGTACGCTCAATTGTACGCCAGTTGTCGGAGTGTAAGGGCTGGCCCGTCCGTGTACGTTGGCGTACGCACAATTGTACGCCACTCCCCTTTGACGTTGTTTCTGGCCGTATGTATGCGGCTGAGTTGTGGGTGGACTTAACCCCAACGGCCGCGTACGGATAGCGTACGTTAATAGCGAACGTACGCACGTTTGGCCGCTACGATCAGAATAACCTCCTTAGCCCCTAGCGCCTAAGACTAACTTTCTGGTATTTAGTCGGAATCCCAGGCTGTTTATTTCTGATCCAACAGTAACTCGACAATCACCATTCACTGTTCCGAAAGTCCGCGGATCGGCGAAAACTGCAGCGTATTGGCGAAAAGCGGCCGTGAATTCGACAATCCATGATCTTTCTGACAAAACAGATCATACTTTAATGCTGTCATTAACAACATAATTGAATAGACGAGTGTCAAGTGTGTGTACTCGCAGCCTTGCAACAGGAAACTATCACCTGATGCCCCACCGAACACCCATGGGCCCCCCTCCCCTGCTGCCTTGAGTCCGCTCACTAGCATGCAATTGGACGTGTTGTTCGCATACACATCCACTCGCATGCGGCCGAACGGAACAGAAATCATTCACTGTCGCTCACCACTGAATGATTTCTCTTCTGTTTGGTTAAAAAAAAAAGTCAATCAAGAACCAGGGGCGGGCGCTGACGTTATATGACATCAGCCGCCTGCCCCTAACAGGCACTGACCTGCCTTAGTGTATATGCACAATATCGTTTGTCCAGGACATTGGAAATTTCAAAGGAAATTGTTCAGCAATATCAGTCACTGAACACATCATCTTGTGTATGTAGACGCACAAGGAGACTGTGCTGATTAATGCAAAGAGACACTTGTATATCTATGTGCGACTGAGTCTCTGAGTCAGTACACAAAGTGATAGAATATATTGATCACAGATTTATTCTAATACGAATTCTATTCTACTCTGTATACAGCCTCCCTCACACACAGATATACAAGTGTCGGCTGGAATCGGTACATCTGTCAGAATGAACTTAGGTCTACAGTCATTAGGTCGACTGGCACGAAGGTTGACCTGATTTAAGGTCGACATGGGCCAAGGTCGACATGACTTAAGGTCGAATTTGCATAAAGGTCGACATGAGGAAGGTCGACAGGTCATAAGGTTGACATGGGTTTTTCACTGTTTTTTTATCCGAATGTCGACACAGTCGACATGGACACAGTTGGCAATGAGAATCGGACCCTCGCATCGCTCGCAATGCATCGGGCACGGTGGCTCGCTTCGCTCGCCACAGCTTTAATAACCTCCTCCACGCCCTAGTGGATGGTAGGGCATGAAATACCACCTGTCAGCACGTCGGCTCAAAAAACAGTGAAAAACCCCATGTCGACCTTATGACCAGTCGACCTTCCTCATGTCGACCTTTATGCAAATTCGACCTTAAGTCATGTCGACCTTGGCCCATGTCGACCTTAAGTCAGGTCGACCTTCCTGTCAGTCGACCTAGTGGGGTCGACCTAATGACTAGACCTAAGTTCATTCTAATAGATGACCGCTTCCCTGTCACATCACATTACTTAGTACAGTCTCCTCTTACATCCTAGTCACATTGCATTGCGCTGAAGACACAATGTTGGTAATAAAGGTGAACTAGTATTAGCAGAGCTGCACAGGTGCTAGTGCCTCACTTACACCAGGAATCTCCCACTCCATGTAATATTGAGGCTAGATTATGAGGACACATCGATGTGCCTGGTCCTGACAAAGGTTTGGTAACAGCTTGCCTTCATACCAAACCAGAGTAGCCGGTCTCTTCCCTGCAGCCCAGGCCGGGGACAGCATGCTAAAAGTGCTTCCGGTCACACCAGGACACAGAGGCTGATGCTGCCCACCCTGCGTTGCTAGGCTATGAAATGCATCAAAGTAAAATACGAATGAATAAAACCTAAAAAGTGGAGAACCACAAGTCCCAGCATGCAGAGCATTAAAGGGCCCGCTGGCACTTGTAGTTCCACAGTAAAAGAAATAGTTAAATAAACACACTGACACCCATTAAAAATAAAACTTTAATACATCCAAACCCACACATACTAATACTTACCTATCTTGAGCCTGTAGGTAGGTCCCTGGGTCCTGGGTCCGGGGCTCCAGGGCTGGAGAGTCCGGGGTCCGGGGCATGGGGCTCCAGAGCTGAAGAGTCCGGGGTCCAGGATCGGAAGAAATCCATAGGGGGACCTGTGGAAGAAAATCCTACTCACCAAGGTCCTCAGGCCTCTGTCCTCTTGATCCGACGTAGTCCAGGTCTTCTTTAAAAAAAAAAAAATGCGTGTACTCCCGCTGGTACCCGTCTGACGAACTAGCTGGAGAAACGCTGATGCTCCATCTTCAGCGTCTCTCCTCCGAATGATTCTATTGGCCGCCTAGCGGCCAATCAGGAGCCCAGTTTGGCGGCCAATAGAATCATTCGGAGGAGAGACGCTGAAGATGGAGCGTCAGCGTCTCTCCGACTAGTTCGTCAGACGGGTACCAGCGGGAGACGGGAGGACAAACGTCGGATCAAGAGGACAGATCTTGGCTGAGGACCTTGGTGAGTAGGATTTTCTTCCACAGGTCCCCCTATGGATTTCTTTGGATCCTGGACTCTTCAGCCCTGGAGCCCCGGACCCAGGAGCACCGGGCCCCAGACCCAGGGACCTACCTATGGGCTCAAGATAGGCAAGTATCAGTATGTGTGGGCTTTGGATGTATTAAAGTTTTATTTTTAATGGGTGTCAGTGTGTTTATTTAACTATTTCTTTAATGCCCGCATGCTGGGACTTGTGGTTCTCCAAGTCCCAGCATGCGGGGGAGGCTTGCTGGAACTCATAGTTCCATGGTATAAGAGAATAGTTTTTCATCTATTTTTTGCACAGAATCAGCTCAATGCCCACCGCCCAGGGGCATCGAGGACAGCACCAAGCTTCAGCCTGGTCAGGTAAGTCCTGGAGGGGGGGACCCCTTTATTGGGGGGATCCCCACTCCCCCAGGACCCCTGGCCAGGCTGACTGGTCGGTAGGTTTAATGCTTTGGCCGCGGGACCTTACATAATAAGTGTCCCCCGGCTGTGCCTGGGGCTGGTTCTTAAAATACAGGGGACCCCTAGTCATTTTGTTTGGATTTAGATTTCAGTTGTTAGCAGTTGTGCAATTTTCTATTTCATTCCACATATTACTGTATCTTCCTTAACATATAATTGTTCTTTTCTGGTACGCATGAAGCTGAAATATTAAAATGCCACCAAAGAAAAGAGCTTGATATGGTGGAAATAAAAACAATTCCACAAGGAATAAAATGTTAGCGGCAAATAAACTATCTTCTCGGACAGCGGAATCTCAACATTTTTACTTTTCAGCTTTTTTTTTTGCTCCAATAATGATAGGAAGCTAGTGGAATTCCTAGTTGCATTATGAGGAGTTTATTATAAATGTATATATTTTTTAATTGGGTTTTCATTTTACTGATGTGTATAACATTTAGCATGCTTTTTTATACTATGTTATTTATACTGTGAGTTTTAAATTTAAATTGATTTTTGTAAACAAACATTCTTTAAATCCCAGGCAATGTCGGGTACTCCAGCTAGTTTATGTATAAACTGAGATCTGCTGTACTTTAACTGGATTAATCAACAAGTATGATGTTCTGCCGTTACCTGAACATTATACACATATGCAGTGACATCTACACAATAAAGCAGGCCCTATTTGTGTACGCAACTTACATTCTAGTAAATGCCTCTGAAATTCCTTGTCCTTTTAAATTCAAACAAAATCCTCTGCATAATTCCCAGACACTGAGACATACTGACCATTCAGAAACTTCCAGCGAATATCAATCAGCACAGAGGACAAGGGGACACACACTGTTTTAAAAACACAGATCAAGATGCCATTATCAACAATGCTTTTTTATCATGAGCAAAATGGATACCAGGCCAAAAGCAAAATAATCAGTTAAAGTGCCATTTACTTTTCATTTCCCAGAAATAACAGGGTAAAAATTGGCTTGTCAAAAATCCATGATCATTACAGGTATTTTGGAAAGTGTTCACATCATACACAGATACCACAGGCTTTAAGTTAACACTATTATCAGTACAGAGAGCAGTTTATTTCAACTGGATTGCCTTCACAGGTCATAATTTCACAAAAAAAAAAAAAAAAAAAAAAAAAGGAGAACATTTTTTGGGTGTAGTTTGAGTGTCATGATCTTAAACTAAATGATGATGACAACATAGTCATGTCTTAAGTCTGTTTACAAAAATAAATAAAAAAACAGAATGCGTGCCCCATCAGTTATAGAACCAAGGACGGTTACCGATAAAGCAGGGAGACAACAAGTATGAGCTGAATCGCATAGGTTACACTACGAGGCTATGTCACACTGTCAACATTAGAACGGTGTTACCCAAAGTGTAGGGTGACCCAAGTTACCACAACCCACCTGGCTGGACTGTAGTTAACTATGCCGACATTTGTAATGTGAACATATGCTGACATAATGTTAACATTTAACAGTTTGAAATTGGCAAAAAGTTCTTATTATGGTTCGGCTGTGGTTGGCCCCGCCTACTGAAATATGACATTGCCTACGGCTGAAACGTAGGGGCGGATATATCAAAGCTTATAGAGATATTAAGGAGTATATTCAATGCGGCCAGAGAGGGGGTTTTTATGGAGAGGAAGGCTTGTTTTCAGCGAGGATCACCGAAAACAAGCCATCCTCGCCGTTTTACCCTCTCGCTGGTTGCTCGCTGTGTTCTATATTCTGGGGAAGTCCCAGCTGTCAGAGGACGGTGAGGATTCCCCCGAATGGCGAGGTTCACCGCTAATGCAGCAAGCACGCTGCATATAGCCGCAAGCCTCGCTGTTTTTACGGCCGCACTCGCCGTTTCTACCTTGCTTTTTAGAAACAGGCAAGTACTGAGGGCAGGCTATGACGGTGAGCAATAGGCACTGCTCGCCTTCACAGCTTGCAAAAACGGCATTGAATATACCCTCATAGAGGAGAGGGATAAAGTACCAACCAACCAACTCTTAACTAATATTTCAAACACAAACTGTAAAAAAGGCAGTTTGAAGCCGATTGGTTGGTATTATATCTCTCTCAAAGCTTTGATAAATCTGCTCCTCACTGGCACCTTGATGACACACCAAGAATCAGGAACATCAAAGGCTCTGCTAGTGTTCGTGCTAGGCTGTGCCCTGCCCCTCTAGCAGCATCCTGCTTAAACAGCCTGCTGCTTGTCCCCGCCGTAAGCATGGGAAGCCCAGCGTCTCTACGGCAGTGACTTCGGGCGGGGCCAGGCCCGGCCCATTTGGTGATGTTGGCGGGTCCCGCGTGCCTCCTTTCGTGACGGTGGCGGCCAGGTCCGGCCCCTTTCGTGAAGTCGCCATCTGGATCGGCCCCCTTTCGTGATGTCCTAGCCCAGGCCTGGCCCCTTTCATGACATTAGCAGCCGGGTCCACCCACAACGGTGACGTCGGCAGGCCCGGTCTGCCCCCTTTATGCTGACCCTGTGCACCACCGCCCTGCCCAGTTCCTAGAAGGAACACTAGCTCTGCTAAGACCTACACAGCGGGGTTGGAGAAACCTGTCCTCGTGATCAACCAACACTTTATGTATTTCAGGCAACCTGTGGATCTATATTAGGAATGAATGCAGCAGGTTTGTAACGGTGACAGTTAGTAATGACAGCTGTGCACCAGCTAAGTAATATGGTAAACGTGGACCGGTTTTAGATATCGAGGACCTCACCCCTGGCCTATGACCTACTCGGAAATCCAGCCCAAACTTGTCATGTATGGGGTAAATGGATCAGCAGAATCCAAAATATGCTTTCCTTAATATTAACCCAAGTGAATTTGTCAAAATAGGTGTGAAAATTGCTAAGCAAACATTTTTATTCATCATAATGATCTGTAACGCTTACCTTATATAGGTATTTACGTATAGGCAATTGTTTATTTGATTTTATATAACAAATGTGAGAGACGCTGGCATATTTAGCTGATAATTTGCGCATCTCTCACAGAGATGTTGGCACTCAAAGGGGGTTAAAACATTAGAACAATTTTAAAATAGGACATTTTAAGGGTCATATCCTTAACACTGAAAGGACTGTTGATTGTAAATAAATTGTTATCCACAATTGACAATTTGGATAAAAAAAAAAAAAATTCAGTGATACAAGACTTTACTTTTTTTTTTTTAAATGCCATAAGCTTTCTCCAAACATGGTATCATTATTTCCATTTATGTTTATTAACTGACTTTGTGGGCATGTCAGTGCACTTCACTGTCTAGAGTTCCCAACCCCCTATCATTTGTTTTTGCTTGCACACCATATGGCCATACATTTACACAGCGTCACCATATATAGAACTGAATCATCACATTGTCGACCTTAGCCATGTCGACCTAAGCCCCGTAGACCTAATGTATGTTGACCCCATTACCCACACCCGCTACTTTAATGTGCAACCGCAGAAGAAAAAAAATGGCTACTCGTACAGTAGCGCCCTAGCCATTCAAAGCATTTCATACCAAATAAAACCGAAAGGGAAAGGTGTTTCTAATGGAGGAGCCACAGGGTCCTCTCTAGCAATGGTTATGGGGGTATAGATCCTCTTTAGTTGTTTCCAATAGAGGTTGACTTGGTCCCCACCACTGTCAGACTACCACTGCCTCGTTTCAGGTCGGTGGTGTCCTGAACAGTGTATCTCTGGTGCAGCAACAAGCCAATGCTGGTGGCTACAGTCTTGGTCCAGAGAACTCATGTGATGTCATGTTCCTCACGATAAACAGGTGGTTGTACTTTCTTCCAGCCAATCCCGGGAATGCCATCCTGATCGGGCACAGGAGAGAGATACAAGCACAGCATAGCGGACAGATGCGATCGTACTCTTCCCTATGGCATAAACTTTGACGTCCGCCAGCGGGCGCATGCCCCCAGCTCCCATTCACTTTAATGGGACCTGGTTCAGAAGAAAACACTCACAGGCATTTGTACTAAAATCCTGCTACAGCTCACTGCTAAAGCAAAGCTGTAGTGTGACACATATGTCTAAAATGATAGGTAGAAACAAACTAGTTGCTATGGGCAACTTCTCCAGGCTCCACTATTTTTCTATATCAACATCCTCTTCCCTGAGGACCAGAGATGGGAAACAATGATGTAACAGCCTGGCCAGTATTTATGTCTCAAGTTGTCTAGACTGAACAAATGTTACTGATGTGTGCGATAAACAGTTTTAAAGGGCAGGACTACAGCATATTTTCAATGCAATTTACCAACAGCAATAGAGCAGAGATAAATATGGTATGTTTCTACCACATCTCATGTTGGGGGAGAGCAAATATAGACTTTTCCCTTAGCAGAACATACCTGCTGCCGATATGTAGAATGTACATAGATTTCTTAAACACTTGAAGAGTAATGCAATTATTTATTCTTTTTTTTAAGTGTCTTTTAAATAAAAAAATATTAATTTAAAACTGAAATGATCAGCATAACATGGCATCATAAGGATTAGGAACATTTGTTGTACAGTTCATTTGTTCTTCATGTAGTCCTTAAAAGCACAGTCTTCGGGGGTATATCCTACTGGAATGGATCCGACAATATCTAATCAATGCGGCCAATTCCGAATGGCTGCTCACCAGGCCGGTGCCTGGACCCGGAAAAAGCAGGCAGATTGGTGGCTATTCCACCAATCCACATGTTTTCCAACAGGTCTGAGCATTCCGACCTGTCGGGGAAAAAAAGCCCAAAAATTGAATAGGTGGAATCATGAATTATACTAAATAAAAGTCAGGAACTGACGTTTTCGACAAATGGCAGTTTCCGACTGTAATTGAATACTGCCCTTAACCCCTTCCCGACATTTGACGTATATATACGTCATGGTCGGGAAGGACTTCCCGACACATGACGTATATATACGTCATGGCTTTAAACTGTCACTGCGTCTATAGACGCGGTGACAGTTTGGAGATGTCTGCTGTCCCTGACAGCAGACATCCCCCCTCGCCGCCCAGGGGGGGCAGGGGTGCCCCCCCCGGTCGGCGATCGCTGCGATTGGCTGTTCAAAAGTGAACAGCCAATTGCAGCGTTTTCTGTGTTACCGGCGGCTAAGCCGCTCGGTAACACAGAGATCGGTGGTGATCGGTGCTGTTAAGTACAGCACCGATCACCACCGAGCGGCAAACCGCCCTCCCACCCGCCCTTCCACCCGCCCGGCAGCCCGCCCTCCCTCCCGGCAGCCTCCCTCCCACCCAGCCAGCAGCCGCAGCGCCAGCCCCCCTCCCACCCCCCCGCCAGCAGCAGCACAGTTAAATATTTGATTTTGGGTAGAAATTCATTTATATGACATTATATATATATATATATATATATATATATATATATATATATATAAATATATATATATATATATATATATATATCTCCTGATTGGAGAAAAGTGTATCTTGTATGAACTACATTACTTTACATTGATTGCCTCAAACATTGTGGATACAGTGACATTTGCTTAGTGAGCACTCACAAGCTACTACTATGGAGCATGACCCAAGGATTGGTTCTGCTATCACCCCATTGGGTGAGACCCTGAGTTTCTCACAAGAACAAATTGAAACCATCTTATCCCAGGAATCCGCAGAGCTGCCCGATGTGACACCTAACATGGAGGACCTGTTGTCCCAACTATTCAAACTCAGAAGGAGGGAGACAGATTTCAAATTGCACAGCTCGTCTTTAGCAAATTATTTTAGAGAGCACAAAATTCCCAGGGGGTTCAGGGTGCGAAATGTACTGACTATTGGGAGAACGAACCCGGAATTTGTTAGGCGCTGGATCGCCATTTTAAATAAATGTGCATTTGATCTGATGATCCTTGTTATTGAAGAGGCAAATCGGGAGTTGGCGGTGACAAGGAATAAGATTGGTGTGTTCCACTCTCAACACAAAGAGGTGTGGAACAATGAGAAAAATCCAGATTGGCTCCATAAATTGGAAGAAAAATGTGAAAAATACTTTAGAGACTTGGTTAAATTTAAAAATGGCAAAAAAGTGGCTGTGGATACAGACTATGATGACAACCGTGTCTATCGGTGGTTATATGGGGGGGATTCCATTGGAAACAATGACCGACCACAGAGGAGACGTCGGCCATGGAACAAAAATAAAAATGCTCTAAGTGGTACAGAACACAGCAGTAGTGATAGTGATTTTTTAGTATCAGAAACTGATGACGCTCCAGCTTCCCAACAGGTCCCTTTAGGGGCAACCTCCAAAAAAAGAGGGGCAAACGCCCGACCACCCGTCGAGGCGGCCAGAATCAGAGAGGTGCGGCGAGCAGCCACAATTGCATCGACGAAACTCAAAGTCTGATTTTTAATTTATCGAATCACGTCTTGTCTGCTGCAGAAAAAAGTGTACTGAATTTGGGCCTGAGCTACGTCCCCACTAATGGTTTTGATGAGTTTGCCTGGAAGCTTGAGTTACACCAGTTCTCCAGGAGACTCAGACTTAAAGAACATTTTCAGAACACGGTGGGTAATGATTCTGTGTCCGTTTTTGATCCCTTTATCCGCAAGGCTGTGAGATCGAACTTTGACCCGGTTTCATACAATGGATCGATTAAATCCTTTACAAGACTCATGGACGACTCCGTGAATCGCTTCCTTGCGACACCACGTTCGATCCGTCCTAATCTCACTAAACAGGAAACTTTGGCATTAAAATCCTTGGAGAAGAATCAATCGATTATCATTCGCCCCGCTGACAAGGGCGGGGCGATCGTTATTCAAAATGTGGAGGATTATAGGGAAGAACTGAGGCAACAACTGCAAGACCCTGATGTGTATCAAAAATTGGGCAAAGACCCCACCGGGGAATACCAACAAGAATTATCTTTGGTCTTGAATGCAGCACACAGTGAAAATAAATTGCCTACTAAGGTTTGGAAGTCCCTATGTGTGAAATTTCCGAGAGTGCCCATTTTGTATTCCCTTCCGAAGATCCACAAAAACCCCACTAGACCTCCAGGGAGGCCTATTATATCGGCCAGAGAATCTTTAATGCAACCAGTGTCACAGTTATTGGACAGCATCCTGCAACCCCTGTTACCAACACAACCCACTTTCCTTAAAGACACTACGTCCTTTTTGTTGAAGATTAAGGAATGCGGGGTGATCCCACATGGAACATTGTTGTGCTGTCTCGACGTGTGCAGCCTGTACACGTCGATACCCCATGAAGGAGGTCTAATAGCCATGCAGAAATTCCTGATTGAGAATTTGGACACCACTGCCTTTGATCACAGTCTTTTCCTGTCTCTACTGGAACTTACCCTCCGTCGGAATTTTTTTCTCTTTGATGGAGAATTTTTTGTTCAGCGTAGGGGGTGTGCCATGGGATCTTCTGTGGCACCCTCCTACGCGAACATTTTTATGTTTGCTGTGGAGCAGGATTTGTTTTTCAGCGATCTGTTGATTAAAGAGCATGTACTGATGTACACACGGTACATCGATGACATCTTTATGTTGTGGACAGGAGGCGAGGATAAGTTTCGACAAATGATGTCTGATATTAACTCTTCTAGTCCCCATATTAAGTTTACCTTTACCTGTGATCTTTGTACGGCTAATTTCTTGGATGTGAACCTCCAGGTGTCTGATGGAAAAATTGTCACTAGTGTATATAGTAAAATGACAGACCGCAACACTTTGTTGCGTGCCACTAGTTACCACCCGCCAGCCCTAAAAAATGGCCTGCCACTATCGCAGATGATTAGGGTGGCCCGGATCACGAGTGACACTAACCTGGTTAGTGACCAACTGGATCAGGTTTCTAAGAAATTTGAAGCCAGGGGTTATCAGAGATCCCTGTTAGAACAGACCAAACAGAAAGTTTTGAAAATGAACAGAGAGGATTTACTTAAAACTACAAGTAGGGACAATAGTAAAAAAATTCCATTAGTATGTACATTTTCTACATCTAATCCTATCTTACAACGGGCCACTAAGGCCTTATGGCCTATTGTTAGTACCGATAAAGACCTTCCGGTCTTTAAACATATGAAACCAATGGTAGCCTTTTCCAGAGGCAGTAATCTGCGGGACAGATTGGTCCGAACCGATATTACAGGTATGGGTAGTTCTAGATGTCCCAACACCTATTTCAAAGCACCCGGGTGTTATAAATGCAGTGGTTGCGCTACCTGCAGCCTGATGATACCTTGCAAATCATTCAAACATCCACATTTGGAGAAAATATATGACATTCGTTTTGTGCTAGGGTGCACATCTATGTACGTGGTCTACGTCATAATATGCCCGTGCGGGCTATATTACGTGGGCCAGACCACCTGTAAGTTTAAAGATAGGATGGGCGGTCATCGATCATCAATCGGCCTTGCTCTCCGTGGACGTGACATCGACCAACCGGTCGCACGCCACTTCAAAAAAATGAACCACCCCCTGCAATCTCTCCGATATTTTATGATCGATCAGGTCCCCTTATCTTTGAGGGGAGGTGATCGGGCAAAAAAATTATTAATGAAGGAGTCACAGTGGATTGTTCGTCTGGGTACCACCAACCCAGGTGGACTCAACGAAAAAATAAACTGGAACAGTCTAATTTGAGCCAGTTAGGATGTAATAGTGATGATCTGAGTTATCTTTGGTACCTTTTGATATTTTTTCATGTATATTTTTTTATATATATGTCTTCCAAGATTTCATTCATAGTTTATATCTTATGCGTATATTTGTGTGTCCTTGATGATGTTCTTTTTGTATGTTGCTTAAGTGTTTATTACTGGTGTTTTTGTATTTTTATGTCACTACATGTTGGGGTGGAAACCCATGCACTGATGGCTTGTTTTTTGTCCCCAGGGTGCTGACGAGGTTAGCTGCAGGGGAAGGTTATCGCTGTGGGACCCGGTGAAACGCAAGCAGGTGGAACGCTTGGAACGCTCCCTGACTTCCGGGTACACGTCTCTGGGGATCCGGCGATGACGACTTCCGGCAGTGGACGCGCCGGTGCCCGGCGGGGATGGAACAGCGCGGCATGGTGATCTATTTATGTGGGTAAGTGTATTTTATGTATGTTCTTTGCTGTGCCCTGAGGAAGAGGCGGCTTGCCTCGAAAGCGCTCGGCGCTAATACAGCTTCGTTTTTGCATATTTAAACCATTTGTGTCCGTGTGCCTCCTTCCTGCTGGACATATATATATATATATATATATATATATATATATATATACACATATATATATATATATATATACACATATATATATATATATGTATATATACACACAGTGATCGGTGCTGTTAAGTACAGCACCGATCACCACCGATCGCCAGCCCCCCCTCCCACCCGGCAGCCCCCCCTCCCACCCACCCGGCTGCCGCAGCGCCAGCACCCCTCCCACCCCCCCACCAGCCGAAGCGCCAGCCCCCCTCCCAAAGCTGGTGAGCAAAATGGGGTCACATGTGGGGGGGTTCCACTGTATTGGTGCTTCGGGGGTCTTGCTAATGCGACATAGCACCCACCTTTCATTCCACCTCCAAAAATCACTCCTTCCCTTCTGAGTCCTGCCATGCACCCAAATGGTATTTTTGGGTCACATATGAGGCATTGCCGTACTCGGGAGAAATTGGGGCACAGATTTTGGGGTGCTTTGTCTCCTTCATTCCTTGCGAAAATGAAAAATTTTGAGCCAGAACTGCATTTTTGTGTAAAAAATTACATTTTTTTACACAAAAATGCAGATCTGGCTCAAAATTTTTCATTTTCACAAGGAATGAAGGAGACAAAGCACCCCAAAATCTGTGCCCCAATTTCTCCCGAGTATGGCAATGCCTCACATGTGACCAAAAAATACCAGTTGGGTGCATGGCAGGACTCAGAAGGGAAGGAGTGATTTTTGGATTTTGCAGCACAGATTCTGGTTGAATGACCCCTGAAGCACCCATACAGTGGAACCCCCCCACAAGTGACCCCATTTTGCAAACTACACCCTTCAGGGAATTCATCAGGGGGTATAGTGTACATTTCAAACCCCCAGGGGTTTCACCAATTTTGATACAACTGAGCTGTGAAAATGAAAAATTAAATTTTTTCATTTTCACAGCCCAGTTGTATCAAAATTGGTGAAACCCCTGGGGGTTTGAAATGTACACTATACCCCTAAATGAATTCCCTGAAGGGTGTAGTTTGCAAAATGGGGTGACTTGTGGGGGAGGTTCCTAACTTTTAGCACTTATGGTGCCTAGAAACCTACATGGTGCCTAAAAAAAAATCTCATAAAAAGGAGGCTCCAAAATCAAGTAGGTGCTCCTTCTATTATGAAGCCTGTGGTTTGGTCAACGTGCACACTAGGGCCACATATAGGATATTTATGAAAACAAAAGAATTGGGGGAATCAATTTTTAGTCACATTTCTCTAGTAAAATCTACTGTATTCGTTAGAAAAATGTATTAAAATTGAAACTCTGCAAAAAAAAAGAAATTTTGAAATTTCACCTACACTTTGTTTTAATTCCTGTGAAACACCTAAAGGGTTAACAAACTTCCAAAATGCTGTTTTGAATACTGTGAGGGGTGCAGTTTTTGAAATGGCATCATTTATGGGGGTGTCTCACATACAAGTCCCTCAAAGTCACATCAGAACTGAACTGGTCCCTAAAAAAATCAGTGTTTGAAATTTTCTTGAAAATTTGAGAATTTGCTATTCATATTTGAAGCCTCCTAGTGTCCAAAAAAATGAAAAGGAGGTTGAAATAATGATGGCAACATAAAGTAGACATATGGTCTTTGTTAGTTATTAACTATTTTGAGTGGTATGTTTATTTGTCTCTCAAGCAGAAAATGTGACATTTTGCAAATTGCAAAATTTTCCATTTTTTCACGACATTTTGGTATTTTTCACAAAAAAACACAGACTGTATCGACCCAAATTTACCACTAATTGAAGTACAATGTGTCACGAGAACACATTCTCAAAATCACTGGGATAAGTAAAAGCAAAAAAAAGTTATCCCCACTTAAGTGAAACATGTCAGATTTGAAAAAAATGGCTCTGTCAGGAAGGCAAAAACTGGCTGTGTCAGGAAGGGGTTAAGCCCCATATACAGAGAGAGATATCTGCTTAGTGATGTGTGTTAAGCTAGTGTAGGCGATTTCCATTAAGCTTCCTGTTGGCTAGATCGCCCATACACACATAACAATGTGTGCTTAGCGATCTGTGCTAACCAATGTTCTTCATGCACATGCAGGCGATCTTTCTGGATTTACATATGCTAAGATTTGAGTGGGCAAAGGCGATATGCAGTCCATCGCTATGGAGCGAGTTGTGCTTAATTTCTAAATGATCTTGACAGATAACTTAGAAAAGAGGCAAAAATTGATCAGTGTGTATGCGCCTTCAGTTATATTATAGTGATAGGTATATTATTGCGTTATTGGCATTTATGGTTAAAGCACATGCACATTGACATGGTAATATTTAAAAACAAGACAATTTATTTAATAAGATTAGAGGAAAATAGTAATTACCGGTTTAATGCGGAGCTTGCCATTCAACACTTCAAGTACAGCATGGCTTCTGGATACTCTTTTATCTGAAATCTAGAGCAAAAGTAAATGGTCAGATATGCACATATGAATCACTGCAAGCAGACCCCCAACAGTACCTGACAGCCTAGAAAAGCAGAGCTCCAACAGTGCCAGACAGCCTAGAAAAGCAGAGCTCCAACAGTGCCAGACAGCCTAGAAAAGCAGAGCTCCAACAGTGCCAGACAGCCTAGAAAAGCAGAGCTCCAACAGTGCCAGACAGCCTAGAAAAGCAGAGCTCCAACAGTGCCAGACAGCCTAGAAAAGCAGAGCTCCAACAGTACCAGACAGCCTAGAAAAGCAGAGCTCTAACAGTGCCAGACAGCCTAGAAAAGCAGAGCTCCAACAGTGCCAGACAGCCTAGAAAAGCAGAGCTCCAACAGTACCAGACAGCCTAGAAAAGCAGAGCTCCAACAGTACCAGACAGCCTAGAAAAGCAGAGCTCCAACAGTACCAGACAGCCTAGAGAAGCATTCTACTGTACGTAGAAGATTGGCG
This sequence comes from Crinia signifera, assembly GCF_055691185.1. Classification (NCBI taxonomy): domain Eukaryota; kingdom Metazoa; phylum Chordata; class Amphibia; order Anura; family Myobatrachidae; genus Crinia; species Crinia signifera. Next base: position 52,716,653 of record NC_139219.1, on the reverse strand, counting down.
TATATATCAGTCTGCGCAATTACAGCTGCCTATATTCAAACTGAGATAAGGGTACCACCTAGTACCCTTGTGATATAGCAAAATAGAAAAATGATCTCAATTCTAGGAATGTGGGCGCTTATAAGAAAAAGAGACTGGTACTCCCCTGTACAAGTGATGTAACACGATATATCTCCTCAATTCATTCTTTCCATGATGGATAATTATGAAACGACAAGAAAGGGAGATAGAGGGCAGATCCCCTCGTGTAATACAATTACAACTATAGATTCTTTCTGTGAACTAGTTTTCAATGAAACGGTTCACAGGGTGTTATATAATTATATATCGGGTGTTGACCCCTTTTAATCGCACTCACAGCAGTTATATGTTAAATAAGCATATCATATCCCTCAGGATTAAATGAAGATCCCCAAACAGTTAAGATGTGATGGGGCAGAAACGCCTAATCAATTTACTCACACAGCGCTAGAAGCATTAAGCATGATGAGGTCAGACAGCCTGCTTTATCTATGGGCAGTATCTGCTGAATGTGAATGACAAGACTGACATGTGAGAACATGCCTGTATGTTAGATGTCACCAGTGCCCGGATGATCACTGCATACACCTGTTACTGTACTGTAATAGCAATAACTCTAATGTAATAGGCCCAACCGTGTACATAGCATCCAGCAGCCATACTCAGGCAGCAGCACTTACAGCCAGGAAGGGTCCTCTTCCTATCACAGTCTCTCCCTTGGGAAGTAGATAGGTCCCACTCCCATCCGTGGCCTTCAGTTGGTAATCGGACATGTCACACAAGGATCAGGGAGCCTCAGGCTCACTCCGGCGTAGACTCACTACCACAGGCTCCCAGCAGCTCTGGCAGGCAGAGTGGCAGTACCACCCCGGGAAACACTGACTGTACACAACAACAGTGTGGGAAAACCTCCTGCCCACAATGCTGCTGCCGCTGCGTGCACTTCCTGATGGTTTGTCACGAGGTGCCGCATCTACCAATGACGTGTGGGGAAATACATTCTCATAAAGTAAACAAGAGCAAAGGGATGACTTTTTTGGTAGACTAAATTGTGGTGGGCTAAAGGACCTCTGATGACATCACACCCATGTGACCCGCTGTTATGTGGGAGGAGTCAGTACACTGAGTTTCAACTTTCAGTTCCTTCTGCTCCAGGCAGGAGCAGCATGTGCTGCGGACTGTGTGTGTGATGTCCCAAGTATCAGGTACACATAGTCACATACACCCAGCGGCCCCCACGCTGTCCCCCCTGCACATAAGAGTACCCCACACTGTTCCCTCCTGCACATAATACCCCGCGCTGTCCCCACTGCACATAATACCCCGCGCTGTCCCCTCTGCACATAATACCCCACACTGTCCCCTCTGCACATAATACCCCACACTGTCCCCCCTGCACATACTGTGCCCTCACACTGTCCCCCCTGCACATACTGTGCCCCCACGCTGTCCCCCCCTGCACATACTGTGCCCCCACACTGTCCCCCCTGCACATACTGTGCCCCCACACTGTCCCCCCTGCACATACTGTGCCCTCACACTGTCCCCCTGCACATACTGTGCCCTCACACTGTCCCCCCCTGCACATACTGTGCCCCCACACTGTGCCCCCACACTGTCCCCCCTGCACATACTGTGCCCCCACACTGTCCCCCCTGCACATACTGTGCCCCCACACTGTCCCCCCTGCACATACTGTGCCCCCACACTGTCCCCCCTGCACATACTGTGCCCCCACACTGTCCCCCCTGCACATACTGTGCCCCCACACTGTCCCCCCTGCACATACTGTGCCCCCACACTGTCCCCCTGTACATACTGTGCCCCCACACTGTCCCCCCTGCACATAATACCCCACACTGTCCCCCTTGCACATAATACCCCACACTGTCCTCCCTGCACATAATACCCCACAGTCCCCCCTGCACACACTGTGCCCCCACACTGTCCCCTCCTGCACATACTGCCCCCACACTGTCACTCTTGCACGCACTGCCCCCCTTGCAACCACCTCCCCCACCCCGACACCTGTTCTTATCACCCACCCCCGTACCTTACCTGACGGCACAATTCCCCCCTGTGGAACCCCCTTCTTCCCACCCGAGGGGGCACCCCCCTTCATACCTGGCATGGCCCCTTCCTGCTTCTCGTCCAACGGCACCCCTGCACTTCTCAACGCCCCCGGCTGGCACCCCGCCATCCCTTGCACTAATCAAAACACCCCTGGCGGGACTACTCCGCACTTAAACCCCCCCCACGCGCTTCTCACCTTCTGCGACACCACCTTACCTTTTCATCCACCAGCTTCTCGCCAGGCAGCACCCCTCACGCCCCCCATTCTTATCCTATGGCATCCCATTCTTTTGGCCCGACAGGCACCCCCTCCCCGCTTTTTACCTGGCATACCCCCTCCCCGCTTATCACCCGACAGCATCTCCTGGCCGGCAGCCACCCCCTGCGCTTCTCACCCATCTAGCGGCACCCCCCCTTCTTACCCAGGCACCCCAAACCCCCTGCTTATCTTCAATCCGGTGGCATCCCCCTCAGCTTCTACCATACATACCCAGGCACCCCCCTTGCCTCTCACCTGCACAGTGACACCCCCCGCCCCCTGTTCTTAACCTGTGGGACCTCCTGCTTCTCATCTGTCTGGCGGACACCCCACCACCCTCCAGCGCTTCACACACACACACACACACCCCCCACACTTACTCGGTAATCTCCCCTGCCTTTCACCCCCCTTCCCGCCCAGCGGGCATCTCAAACCCCCCCTGAATGCTTACCCGGGCACCCCACCTTGCTTCTCACCTACTCGGCGGCATACCCCCCTTGCACTCCCTGCTTCCCACCAACCACCACTTCTCACCTGTCTGGCGGGCACCCCCCACCACTTCTTGCTTCCTGCTTCTCACCCCATGGTCCTCACCCGGTGGCAAGCTTCTCCCTAACCCGCCTGGTTCTTACCCTGTGTGGCACTCCCCATTCTCACCCAGCGGCACACCCCGTCCGCTTCTCATTCTCCCTGGACACCCAAAATCTCCACCCTTCCCTCCATCCAACACCCGGTGCCTGCACCCTGCCGCCCCCTCCATTCATCTCCCACCTGGTGCTAGCAGCCTGCACACACAGCGTCCTCCCCATATTTCACACCCAGCACCAGCAGCCTTCCCCCTTCCATTCTACATAGGTGCAGGGAGTGCAGCTGCTGTGGGGCCCAGAGCTGAAAGAGGCTCACTTTGCCTGTCAAAGTATCATGTGCTGTATACATTTTTCAGCATTAGATGATAAATAGGGGCCCTTAAAAACGTTTGCTATGGGGCCCACATGTATCTAGCTACGCCACTGGGTACCGGCGGGCCAATAATGCCCCACATGCTGGTACCTGTGGTTCTCCCAAGTACCAGCATGTGGAGCAGGCTTGCTGGGACCTGTAGTCCTACTATAAAAGACCATTTTACTGTTTAAACAAGCTATCAACCCTGCACCCACCATTCAGGGGTGCAGGGGATAGCCTCGGGCTTCAGCGGACAACCTCGCCGAGTGTTACTCGGCAGGCTGCCCCTAGAGCACGTTAGGTGTGCTGTTAATACACCCAGTTAACCAGCATTAAGTGCAGATATGTACTTAACATTAGTTGATACTTCTGCCCTATAGCACGCTCCTGCTCTTAGCAGAGCTTTCAAATGTGGTCACTGCCGGACTGACATTAGAGATAGAAAAAGAAAAGGTGAAAAAGGGATGGGGGGGGGAGGGGGTGAGGCGACGGCAGGTCTTGCTCCAGCATCAGCCTTCCATGCACTGGCTTTTACAGTTCTGCAAAGGCATGCTCTCGTGCTTCCCAGCGCTGGCAGCCCGTGCTCACCTGTAATAGCACCAGCTGCCAGCATTGGGGAGCAGTAGAGCACTGGTGGCAGGTAGCATCGGGAGCAGCAGTACTCCAACAGCAGGCACCCGGGTGCAGCAGCGGATGACCCAGGGAGGAGAGTTCAGACAGCAGTGGCGGGTGGTCCAGGGAGCAGGAGTGCTCCGGCAGTGAGACCTAGGGAGCAGAGCTCTCGCAGCAGTGGGTGGCCCAGGAAGAAGAGCTCCAGCAGCAGGCCCTGGGGAGCAGCGTGGGTGTCCGGCTCTGCCATGCTGCAGATCAGGGCTCAAGAACACAGGACGGCGGCTGCAGCACTCTTCCCACACGGGACACTGGGGGGGGGGACTTTTATCAGTATTCCTTAAACACCGGCTGCAGCAGAGCGTGAGGCGTCTCTGGGGACCCACTCAGTTTAGGGGTCAGCAATTAGGGGTAAAATTTTGCTAACTCTGCTCTCAACCTATTACATTTGGCCCTCTGTCTCTCCTTTCTTTCCAAGACACGCTCACACTCTTGCTCCCATCTTTCCTTTTCTCCCTCATTGACATTCTCTCTGCTCGCACTCCTCCCTTTATCTTGATATTCCCCTTTCGCATTTCTTTTTCTTGAAGCCCCCTCTCCCTCTTTCTAGCTCCTCTCAATTTTTTGCTCTTTCCCAGACACCCTTTTTGTCTATCAAACCACTTACTCTTTCTTCCTTCCCACCTAAGAGGCCTTGTAGTGACTGTAGAGGGGGAGATCACTGGTTGTGTTAGGGGCGTTACGGTGTTTGGCATATTGTTTAAGGGTCATTAATAATAATAATAAAATAACGAGGGGAGCATGAATCAGGAATGGAAATACAGAGCTATGGATTGTTTGGTTAACCCCCCAAACCGATTTCTTGCCTAGGGCCTATTGCTGCCTTCTCGGACACACTGTGTCCTCTTCTCTCCCCAATCGCCGCCATGTCCTGCCCGAACCTCTCCGCCTCCCTCTATAACGATACCCTATCTTCGGCATTGGACTCTGCCTGCCCTCCCTCCTCTATCCCCCTTCGATGCTCCAACCCCCAACCGTGGCACTCGCCTATCACTCGATTCCTTAAAAGTGCTCTCGTACTGCTGAGCACTTCTGGAAGAAATCCCGCTCCCTCGCGGATTATATCCATTTCAAATTCATTCTATCCTACTTTAGCTCTGCCCTTGCTCTGGCCAAGGAATCCTACTTTAAGGCCCTCATCCTTTCCCAATCATCCAACCCCCGCAGGCTCTTCAACTCCTTGCTCCCCCCCCCTCCTCCTCCAGCTCTTCCTTCCTCCATCGTAGCCACTGATTTTGCTAACTACTTTTCAACCAAAATCTCCTCTCTCAGGATTGCCATCACTGCTGCCATGACCTATTAAAGTCGATATTTTAATAAACCAGTGGATAATAAAGTAGTTTATAGTAGTTGATAGGAAATGTATTACGTAGCCACACGTATATTCATGCGCGGGATACACTCTTGCGTCTGAGACTCTCAAAAATATTTTATACTATGAACATTTCTATATAAGTACACGAACAGCTCAACAATTACATTAATCGTATTATTCACTGATAACGATTAAAGCTGAAACTGCATCCGAGACGCCTGTTTGATTATAATGAAATAATACACAAACACATTTGATTATGAAGAGATCACAGATCTGACCCTGTGTCGTATTATATTGAAGTCCATAGTGGATGCAGGGGGTTACAGTATAACAAACTATATATATATATATATATATATATATATATATATATATATATATATATATATATATATATATATATATATATGAGAACGTGGGGATTGGCACTCAGGACCGATGGAGAGATGCCGGGGTGCCTTCCACATAGGATTATACAATACAAGTATCCACCGAGATTCCTTTACAGGTCCCAAAGCAGAAGAAGAGGCGGCACTCAAAACGGACTTTTCAAATCAAATAAATCTTTGTATTAAATCATGAAATAAAGGTGCAGTTCGACGACGTTTCAAGACCAAAACAACGGTCTTTTCATCAGGTCCATACAATAATTACACAGTGCAATATGTGATCACAAAAGTATCTTACCTCAGAGGAGACTATATAGACATAAAGTGTAGTAGTAGCGTGCATACAGGACGCCAGCAGCCGGTGCACAGGACTTCCGGTTCGGCAGACCTCACGGAGCCGCCTCCGATGGGGAGTGTCCACTCGACGTCACTATGGCAGGGCTGACAGCGAAAGAAACTGTGAATGAAAACGTGAGAAAAACAACTGTCAACGTAAAAATAGTGTGGTGAAAACAAAAGCTACTGTTAGAGAGATAAATGTGTGAGAGGAAAAGTAAGTGGGAAATTAAAACCAGACGTACAAAAATACATATATACGAATAACTTTAGATAAGCACCGGCTCAAGGAGGTTGAGAAAGGACATAGAATAATTGGTACTTAATATACAATTATGCGATAATGCAGCGGGTCTAATTGATCCCGTACGTATGTGTAAATTTGCCCGAGGATTGTCAGTCCGTGCGGCAATTCAAGTACTAATTTAAATCATTATATCATAGAAGAAACCAAGTAACTGTATTCGGTCCTGAAATCATCAGGTACCGATATTGAGCCAGTGAGTCTGGATTGTGAGCACTCAGGTTAAGCGCTAATCTATCACAGGAAGATGTAAGGTATATAAACCAATATAACATGCACGTACACTATAGTTATACTGGGGGTGTAGACACCCACATAAGTATGTCTAACATAATCGACCTGTGTAAAATCAATAGATCTATTAAACGCAGGGTCAAGTATAGCATTACAATTAGACAACGTATGGCGATATGCATATTTAAGCAATTGTTACTGTAATTTATGCACAATACCGTATCATGATGTTACACTTATTACAAAAAAATGTTCCAGGTAAATTTTTCATTCAGTCCTTTTGGGGACAATGTATTTAGCAGGTAAATCCATTTGGACTCACACTGTGACAATTTTTTGAGGCGATCACCTCCTCTAGGGATAGGGGGAATGTGATCGATTATTTTGCAACGCATGCTGGTAAGGGGATGTCCAAGGGCTCGGAAATGCTTTGCCACCGGTTGTTCCACACACTTGGCATCTTTTCCTGCTATGGCAGCCCGAATTGCTGCCCGATGTTGAGCCATTCTGATGCGTAAATTGCACGTTGTTTGCCCGACATACATAAGTCCACACGGACACGTTATAGTGTATATAATGAAAGGCATAATGCATGTCAACGTGTGTTGGATGTGGAATTTTTTACCGGTATGATGATTCTTTACATAAGCCCCCGGTTCCATCGAGTTGCACGTAGTACAAGAAGGGCATCGTACACTGCCACGAATTTTAGTGGGTAAAAAAGTTCCACGATTTAGAGGCGTCAAATTCGTTTTTACCAACATATCCTTGATACTTCTACCCCTCCTGTATGCTGGCATAAGTTGTTTGTTCTTCAGGCAAGGCAAAGAAGGATCACTTGTTATCATTGGCCACAGATTTTTTATCGATTTAGAGAGGGTCTCGCATGTGGGGGTATATTTAGTGACAAATGGGATTTTTTCGCCCACAGATTTTTTATTGCTGGTTTTTAGTAGATCATCTCGAGATAATTGCAGCACTTCAGCCTTTGTCTGTAGTAATTTTTTAAGAGGGTACCCACGATCCACGAACTTTTTGATCATGTCATCCAGGGTGTCAGCCAGAATAGGTTTACTGCTTGATATTCGGGCTGCACGCAACATCTGTGATCGCGGCAAACCCCTTTTCAGTAAAGGGGGATGACAACTGGAGTTTAGTAGGAAAGTATTCCTATCCGTGTCTTTGTGAAACACCGATGTACTAAAGGTGTTATCCTTTTTTGATATCTTTACATCCAGATAATGAACTGATGATGCATCCATGGTGGATGTAAATTTAATTGGGGTATCTTGGATGTTGATATTGTGGATAATGTCCCTTAACTCCTCTTGAGTGCCGGTCCATAGTATCAGCAGATCGTCTATGTAGCGGCAATACATGAAAATCTTGGCTGAAATTGTGGCATCCTCAAAGAAAAAATGTTGTTCTTTTTCAAACATATATATATTTGCTATGGCCGGTGCCACTGGGGATCCCATGGCACACCCCGTGGTTTGGATGAAATATTGGCCATTATGGATGAAGTAATTGTGGGATAACGTGTATTCAAGAAGTTGGATAAAAAGTGGAATAGGTATGAGATTGAATTTTTTCCGTATCAAGAAAGCCTGAGTAGCTGCCAATGCACCAGAGTGTGGGATAACAGAATATAGGTTTTTAACGTCCAATGTGCATAATTGCAGGTCTGGAGGTGGAGCTGGTAGAGTCTTTAATTTATTTAGAAGCTGGGTCGTATCTTTGAGAAATGTCGACTCCTGTGTCAACAATGGTTGCAGAAAAGAGTCCAGCCATTTGGAGACAGGATGTGCTATAGAGTCAATGGCCGATATTATAGGCCTAGGCGGAGGATTTTTATCATCTTTGTGGACCTTCGGAATTGAATAAATAACCGGTATCCGGGGATGTTCCTGAAGCAGTTTATTGCGACTTTTATTGTCGATTTGGCCCGTGTCCACAGCCTCACGTAGTATGCTTGCCAGTTCTTTGTTGAACTTCTCTGTTGGATTCACTCGCAATGCACAGTATGTTTCTGGATCATTTAGCAAGATGTCAAGATTTGTCACGTATGTAGCTCTGTCCTGCAATACAATACCCCCGCCCTTGTCGGCGGGGCGGATAATTAGGTTTTTATCCTCTGATAGATGTTTCAAAGCATTCTGTTCCACTCTGGACATGTTGTTATGGCATTTTTTTTGATTAAGGTCATACTCGGTTATTGACTGGTCTAGCAGACGATTAAAGGTCTTTAATGTAGGGTTCGATGATGGAGGATCAAATGTAGTAGTTTTGTTTTTTATCAAAGATGCCGGGGTATTCAATTCGCTTGTTGCAGGTTTGAACTGGAAAAATTCTTTTGTTTTTAAATTTCGTTGTAAGCCATACAGGTCAATTTTCCATTGTAGGTCGCTATGTTTTGTAGAAGGGACGAACGATAATCCTCTGTTTAAAACCGACAATTCTGGTGGAGTTAAAATGTGTGATGACAGGTTAAACACTAGTACCGGCTGCCCCTTGCTGGCGGCTTTGTATATCCTTTCATTTTGGCCCCCCCGCCTGGTATACTTGCGGTTTTGGTGCGGGTTATTGCACCTAAAGGGCCTGATGTACTAGCGGAAGGATCATCGGATTCCTGTATGTTGAAATCACTGTCACTGTTTGTTGCAGAGTCAGATCTAGGTGTGTTGGATCTGTGTTGTTTCCAAGATTTGCGCTGTCTGTAGGGGCGAGAAGTTGTAGGTTGAGATCCGTAAAGCCATCTATAGACTTTGTAGTCTTCGTAATCTGTTTTAACAGTAGATAATTTTGTTTTTTTAAAGGCCACCAGATCTTCCTTGTACTTCAAACATTGGACTTCCAACTTTTCCCACAGTTGTGCATTCTTTTTGTCATCCAAGATTTTTTTGTTGGATGCTTTTATTTCAGCAATCTTGGTTTTAGTTTCTGTAAGAATCCGTCCGGACTCAGCAACCACCAGAAGCATTAGGTCCATACTGGCTTTATTCAGGACTGAGACCCATTTTCTGCAAAAGTCCGCATTATTGCGGCCGATCGTCGGAATGTTTCTAATCCTAAAGCCACGTGGGATCATATTAGATCGGAAATAATCCGATAAGGATGTACCGTGAAGTAAGTAATCTGTCTCTTTTTTGAGATATTTAAACAGGGTATTAAACAGTTCATCTGGTGTAGTTACGTCGGATTTAGGACTTAAATCCTGTTGGAAAAGGATTGCATCTGCTTGTTCCTGTGATAGAGAAAGGCGTTCGCCCAAATGTTCCTTGAGATCCAGGAAAGATAATTTTTCCATCCTTACTGGTGTAAATTACTCCAATTCTGTAAGGTAATTTTATAGATCACAAGTTGCCAGGTGAAGGTGAGAAATGTCCAGGGTAAAGCAAGTAGAATTTTGCTCCGGTGCCTCAACTGGGTGAGATATCCAACAGGAGATCCCACGCATATACAGAGAACGTGGGGATTGGCACTCAGGACCGATGGAGAGATGCCGGGGTGCCTTCCACATAGGATTATACAATACAAGTATCCACCGAGATTCCTTTACAGGTCCCAAAGCAGAAGAAGAGGCGGCACTCAAAACGGACTTTTCAAATCAAATAAATCTTTGTATTAAATCATGAAATAAAGGTGCAGTTCGACGACGTTTCAAGACCAAAACAACGGTCTTTTCATCAGGTCCATACAATAATTACATAGTGCAATATGTGATCACAAAAGTATCTTACCTCAGAGGAGACTATATAGACATAAAGTGTAGTAGTAGCGTGCATACAGGACGCCAGCAGCCGGTGCACAGGACTTCCGGTTCGGCAGACCTCACGGAGCCGCCTCCGATGGGGAGTGTCCACTCGACGTCACTATGGCAGGGCTGACAGCGAAAGAAACTGTGAATGAAAACGTGAGAAAAACAACTGTCAACGTAAAAATAGTGTGGTGAAAACAAAAGCTACTGTTAGAGAGATAAATGTGTGAGAGGAAAAGTAAGTGGGAAATTAAAACCAGACGTACAAAAATACATATATACGAATAACTTTAGATAAGCACCGGCTCAAGGAGGTTGAGAAAGGACATAGAATAATTGGTACTTAATATACAATTATGCGATAATGCAGCGGGTCTAATTGATCCCGTACGTATGTGTAAATTTGCCCGAGGATTGTCAGTCCGTGCGGCAATTCAAGTACTAATTTAAATCATTATATCATAGAAGAAACCAAGTAACTGTATTCGGTCCTGAAATCATCAGGTACCGATATTGAGCCAGTGAGTCTGGATTGTGAGCACTCAGGTTAAGCGCTAATCTATCACGGGAAGATGTAAGGTATATAAACCAATATAACATGCACGTACACTATAGTTATACTGGGGGTGTAGACACCCACATAAGTATGTCTAACATAATCGACCTGTGTAAAATCAATAGATCTATTAAACGCAGGGTCAAGTATAGCATTACAATTAGACAATGTATGGCGATATGCATATTTAAGCAATTGTTACTGTAATTTATGCACAATACCGTATCATGATGTTACACTTATTACAAAAAAATGTTCCAGGTGAATTTTTCATTCAGTCCTTTTGGGGACAATGTATTTAGCAGGTAAATCCATTTGGACTCACACTGTGACAATTTTTTGAGGCGATCACCTCCTCTAGGGATAGGGGGAATGTGATTGATTATTTTGCAACGCATGCTGGTAAGGGGATGTCCAAGGGCTCGGAAATGCTTTGCCACCGGTTGTTCCACACACTTGGCATCTTTTCCTGCTATGGCAGCCCGAATTGCTGCCCGATGTTGAGCCATTCTGATGCGTAAATTGCACGTTGTTTGCCCGACATACATAAGTCCACACGGACACGTTATAGTGTATATAATGAAAGGCATAATGCATGTCAACGTGTGTTGGATGTGGAATTTTTTACCGGTATGATGATTCTTTACATAAGCCCCCGGTTCCATCGAGTTGCACGTAGTACAAGAAGGGCATCGTACACTGCCACGAATTTTAGTGGGTAAAAAAGTTCCACGATTTAGAGGCGTCAAATTCGTTTTTACCAACATATCCTTGATACTTCTACCCCTCCTGTATGCTGGCATAAGTTGTTTGTTCTTCAGGCAAGGCAAAGAAGGATCACTTGTTATCATTGGCCACAGATTTTTTATCGATTTAGATATTTGGCCCGTGAGGCTGTGGACACGGGCCAAATCGACAATAAAAGTCGCAATAAACTGCTTCAGGAACATCCCCGGATACCGGTTATTTATTCAATCCCGAAGGTCCACAAAGATGATAAAAATCCTCCGCCTAGGCCTATAATATCGGCCATTGACTCTATAGCACATCCTGTCTCCAAATGGCTGGACTCTTTTCTGCAACCATTGTTGACACAGGAGTCGACATTTCTCAAAGATACGACCCAGCTTCTAAATAAATTAAAGACTCTACCAGCTCCACCTCCAGACCTGCAATTATGCACATTGGACGTTAAAAACCTATATTCTGTTATCCCACACTCTGGTGCATTGGCAGCTACTCAGGCTTTCTTGATACGGAAAAAATTCAATCTCATACCTATTCCACTTTTTATCCAACTTCTTGAATACACGTTATCCCACAATTACTTCATCCATAATGGCCAATATTTCATCCAAACCACGGGGTGTGCCATGGGATCCCCAGTGGCACCGGCCATAGCAAATATATATATGTTTGAAAAAGAACAACATTTTTTCTTTGAGGATGCCACAATTTCAGCCAAGATTTTCATGTATTGCCGCTACATAGACGATCTGCTGATACTATGGACCGGCACTCAAGAGGAGTTAAGGGACATTATCCACAATATCAACATCCAAGATACCCCAATTAAATTTACATCCACCATGGATGCATCATCAGTTCATTATCTGGATGTAAAGATATCAAAAAAGGATAACACCTTTAGTACATCGGTGTTTCACAAAGACACGGATAGGAATACTTTCCTACTAAACTCCAGTTGTCATCCCCCTTTACTGAAAAGGGGTTTGCCGCGATCACAGATGTTGCGTGCAGCCCGAATATCAAGCAGTAAACCTATTCTGGCTGACACCCTGGATGACATGATCAAAAAGTTCGTGGATCGTGGGTACCCTCTTAAAAAATTACTACAGACAAAGGCTGAAGTGCTGCAATTATCTCGAGATGATCTACTAAAAACCAGCAATAAAAAATCTGTGGGCGAAAAAATCCCATTTGTCACTAAATATACCCCCACATGCGAGACCCTCTCTAAATCGATAAAAAATCTGTGGCCAATGATAACAAGTGATCCTTCTTTGCCTTGCCTGAAGAACAAACAACTTATGCCAGCATACAGGAGGGGTAGAAGTATCAAGGATATGTTGGTAAAAACGAATTTGACGCCTCTAAATCGTGGAACTTTTTTACCCACTAAAATTCGTGGCAGTGTACGATGCCCTTCTTGTACTACGTGCAACTCGATGGAACCGGGGGCTTATGTAAAGAATCATCATACCGGTAAAAAATTCCACATCCAACACACGTTGACATGCATTATGCCTTTCATTATATACACTATAACGTGTCCGTGTGGACTTATGTATGTCGGGCAAACAACGTGCAATTTACGCATCAGAATGGCTCAACATCGGGCAGCAATTCGGGCTGCCATAGCAGGAAAAGATGCCAAGTGTGTGGAACAACCGGTGGCAAAGCATTTCCGAGCCCTTGGACATCCCCTTACCAGCATGCGTTGCAAAATAATCAATCACATTCCCCCTATCCCTAGAGGAGGTGATCGCCTCAAAAAATTGTCACAGTGTGAGTCCAAATGGATTTACCTGCTAAATACATTGTCCCCAAAAGGACTGAATGAAAAATTCACCTGGAACATTTTTTTGTAATAAGTGTAACATCATGATACGGTATTGTGCATAAATTACAGTAACAATTGCTTAAATATGCATATCGCCATACGTTGTCTAATTGTAATGCTATACTTGACCCTGCGTTTAATAGATCTATTGATTTTACACAGGTCGATTATGTTAGACATACTTATGTGGGTGTCTACACCCCCAGTATAACTATAGTGTACGTGCATGTTATATTGGTTTATATACCTTACATCTTCCCGTGATAGATTAGCGCTTAACCTGAGTGCTCACAATCCAGACTCACTGGCTCAATATCGGTACCTGATGATTTCAGGACCGAATACAGTTACTTGGTTTCTTCTATGATATAATGATTTAAATTAGTACTTAAATTGCCGCACGGACTGACAATCCTCGGGCAAATTTACACATACGTACGGGATCAATTAGACCCGCTGCATTATCGCATAATTGTATATTAAGTACCAATTATTCTATGTCCTTTCTCAACCTCCTTGAGCCGGTGCTTATCTAAAGTTATTCGTATATATGTATTTTTGTACGTCTGGTTTTAATTTCCCACTTACTTTTCCTCTCACACATTTATCTCTCTAACAGTAGCTTTTGTTTTCACCACACTATTTTTACGTTGACAGTTGTTTTTCTCACGTTTTCATTCACAGTTTCTTTCGCTGTCAGCCCTGCCATAGTGACGTCGAGTGGACACTCCCCATCGGAGGCGGCTCCGTGAGGCCTGCCGAACCGGAAGTCCTGTACACCGGCTGCTGGCGTCCTGTATGCACGCTACTACTACACTTTATGTCTATATAGTCTCCTCTGAGGTAAGATACTTTTGTGATCACATATTGCACTATGTAATTATTGTATGGACCTGATGAAAAGACCGTTGTTTTGGTCTTGAAACGTCGTCGAACTGCACCTTTATTTCATGATTTAATACAAAGATTTATTTGATTTGAAAAGTCCGTTTTGAGTGCCGCCTCTTCTTCTGCTTTGGGACCTGTAAAGGAATCTCGGTGGATACTTGTATTATATATATATATATATATATATATATATATATATACTAACGAGTAATACAGTACAGCTTATACATGGGAAAGAGACATTACTACAATGGATATAAATGCAGGTACCGCTAACACTTAAGAACTAGCACATATAAGGAACAACAATTACCATCAAGAGGAAGCCGAGACCACAATTGGATAAGAATCCCCCCAAGCACTCTGTGCACTCTCATCAGCTCCTTTCGGCTTCCATTACCACCTTTATGCTGATGATACCGTAATCTATCTCTCCTCCCCCGACCTATCCCCATCACTCCTGTCTAAGGTCTCCGAATGCCTCACAACCATCTCAGCCTGGATGATCCAATGCTTCCTGAAACGAAACATGGCTAAAATTGAACTTCTAATCTTCCATTCCCCGAACATCCCCTCTTCTCCCACTATATCCATCAGCATTGGTGAAACCGAGATCACCTCCACCGACCAAACGTGCTGCCTCGGTGTCATCATTGACTCCTCCCTCTCTTTCACCCCCCACATTTGTGCTCTCTCACAGTCTTGCCGCTTTCACCTCTACAACATCTCGCGCATCAGACCATTCCTCTCCACTGACGTGACCAAAATTCTCGTTCACTCTCTTGTCATCTCTCGTCTTGACTACTGCAACATCCTTCTCTCTGAGCTACCTCTCGCCCGCTTCGCCCCTCTCCAATCCATTCTTAACGCCGCTGCTAGGCTCATCTTCCTCGCCTGCCGCTCTACCCCCGCCTTGCCCCTCTGTCTATCTCTTCACTGGCTCCCCATTCCTTTCTGAGTTATCTTTAAACTCCTCACCACCACCTACAAGGCTCTCTCCTTCTCCACTGCTCCTTACCTCTCTTCACTGATCTCTATCCACACTCCCTCCCTTCCTCTTCGCTCCGACCGCTGCCTGACCTCTCACCTAATCACCTCCTCCCACTCCCGTGTCCAAGACTTCTCTCGCGCTGCCCCTGCACTGGAACAACCTCCCGCCACCCACCAGGCTTTCTGATTCTCTTACCTCCTTCAAGTGCTCCCTCAAAACCCACTTCTTCCGACAGCCTATCCCTCCTCCTCCTAACCTCTTTCGCTCCTCCTATCCTGTCTACCCTATCCCTCCATCCGTTCCTACTTATCCTATTGTTTTTTGTTCGTCCACCCACCTCCTTTTAGTCTGTTAACTCTTATGAGTAGGGTCCTCCTGCCTCACGTACTCACCCTACCTCTTTACCTCACCTGTGCTTCTGTCCCGTTCTTCCCTTCCTCTACTTCATCTTCAGTCTCCTTGACAATTTCAACACCTACTTCAAAACTAATGCTGATTTTAGTTCTAACAGCTTGCTGATTTTAGTTCTAACAGCTATACCCCTATTTATGCTGTATTTTATCAACACACCCTGTACGTTACCTTGTAATTTGTGTTTGTTTGCTATGTACGGCGCTGCGGACACTTTGTGGCACCTTATAAATAAACAAACTACTACTACTAGGGCCCTATTTAGCCTAAATCCAGCTCTGCCTCCTTCCCACCACCCCTTCCTGCTCTCACAATCAAAGGCATTGTCCCTCAAAACCTGCACATCCTACCTGCTATAGCATGTTTTTGACCCTAAATTGTGGCCTGGCAACTCATTTTAAAAAGAAAATTAGGGTCCCTGGGGACGAGCTCTTCTGACCCTGACATGAGCTGGCAATGGCGGCCAGGGGGAGGGAGACATACAGGAGCGGCTAGGGAAATGGGTAGCAGCGGAGCCAGGCAGATGGTGACTTGCATGAGAGTATGGGAGGCCCTAATGTTTGAAAGAGCTATCAATGCTGGTAAAAGGAGATCTGCCTCCTATTCCCACATTGCCCTTTCACCTCATCTCACTGCCCAGCCCTCTAGCCCACTGTCACCTCAATCCATTTAATCTTGTCCATCGTTACATTACCACATCCCATCGCCCTATTAAACACACCCCCATCACCACCCCTCCCCCCCCATCTTCTTGCTCTTTCTCGTTCCCTTTTCTCTAGGCTATGCTCTCTCTCCAACCCTCCGTCACCCTCTCGCCCCCTTCTGTCCATCCTCTTTTTCTCTCCCCCTGCTCGCCTCTCTCTCCTTCTCTGACAGTCTCTCTCTTCCCCCTCTCTACCTGGTGCAGCCTCTCTTCCTAAAAAACACTAACTCCATCTTTAACCATCAATTGTGCACTGAAAATCTTCATTGAATTCTACTTTTTGGAAAAAAAAGACTAATAAAAATTATTGCATGGACTTCGTTTGTATACATCATTTGAAATAACAGTTAAAGGAGGGTTGAAAAGACCAATTGGGAGATCCAGTAACCCCACAAGGTGCCCAGGCCAGGCGCCACCACTAAGCAACTTGAGGCATTTGCCTGGGGCGCCGCCCACTTAAGCGCGGCACTTGGGCGCTGGACCCCCCCTGGATCAAGGTAAGCGGTGCAACTATCCCCCGGTCACCCCCACCCCCTGTGGAGTAATGCAGCTGCCCTCGCGGCATCACCCACCAGCCCCTTCCCCGGTGGAGCGATGCATCGCCAGCTGCATCACCCGCCAGCCCCTTCCCACCCATGGAGCAATTCGGCAGCCGCATCACACACACCCCTGCGGTCGCATAACACCCCCACCCCTATGAAGCAACATGGCAGCGGCTGCATCACCCCTGCCTGGGCCGCTCCAGTGCCTTGCACCGTCCCTGAAGGTGCCATCCCACAACTGACAGATGTCTGATTCAAACCTCTGGGTATAGGCACACTTGGATTTATACCATTCTTATTTAGAAATATATATATATATCTGTGAACTTTTAAGTAATTTATTGTGCCACCTAAACCAATCAGTTACACAATTTGTGTCCCATAGTTCTTTTTGTATCCGTCCCACATTCTGCCTCCTTGTGCCAATCCAACAAGAATAAAAGCGCTTGAATTGTGTTATGTTATGTATAAAAATGTGCTTATCCGCTCAAAAGTAAAAAACAATAAAAGGTAAAGAGTAAAGCAATGCAATTTACAATGTTTACAGCCCTCCGTGGGCATTTGGTGGGGTAATGCGGTCCGAGTGGTGGTTCCGATATGCGGCACTATGGTGGAGACCTTTGGCAGCCCTATCTGTCCCTAAGCTTACCTAGGTCTTCTGGCCTTCTATCTTCTTCCATACTGTTCTCGTTCCGGACCTCCGTGGGTGTGCCGTTCGTCACCAGAGGCTCGGATGTGGTGACTTCCGGTATCGGCAGTGTGCGGAGTTCTGTCTTCCCCAGGCTTCCAACGCGTTTCCAGAGGTGAACTCTCTTTGTCAAGGATGCCTGATGCTGTTTCCTTCTCAGTATTTATTTGTTTTTTTCTTCTTTCTTTATTTAAAAATGGTCATTGTTTTTGGCGGCAAGCACATGTGTAGTTCATTAAAGTGAAGTCAGTCACTGTATATTCTTGATATGTTTTTTTTTTAAACTATAAAAAAATTTAAAAAATTACATAATGCAGGAAAGAACGGAAGGGGAGTATTTTCACACAATTCAACACAATTCAAGCGCTTTTATTCTTATAGCAAAACTGTACCATTTCTGAAAAGCTGCTAAACTGAGCGCAGACCACACTTTTTTACTCCTTTTGCAATTACCCTCTAAAATCCAAGTCTGACTGATTACCCTGGCAGCTCCCCGGGAGAGCTCACATGCTATATGGCACTGGATGTGCCATTTTTTTACATGTAATAAATCCCTGGAAGCTGCAGACGGATGTTTTTTTATTTCATTCATCCGCCTGACTCTTAGTGCCCCCCCTCCCCCTACATCGGATGTGATACATCACAGGTGCTGAGAAGCACCCTCGATGTGCCGCTGAAGGCTGCCCATAAGATTTATGTGCAGCACGTATGCTCTCCAGCTCTGATCTGAACACACGGGACCACGCATCGGATCAGAAGTCATTCACATGAAATTTGAGCAGATTTCACATGATTTCTTGGCCTGATTCGCCAGAATCGAGTGAAATCGGGCCAAAATCACATAGGGTATGGGGGCCTTGACTGTGCCCTGTTATGACTATCTGTTCCTCTTCTGCCTCTCAGAGCCTTTGTCTGTGCCCCTTCTACCTAAATGTGCCAATATATGTGTCCTTTCTGCCAGTTTTCCTCTCCTCCTGTTTTTGTACTATTTTGTCTTTATTTCGCGCCCTCTCTTCTCGCCTCCATGTTCCATCCCTTGCCCCCACCATTTGTTGTATCACCTGTTTCAGTAGCACCCACAGCTTGTTCCATTCCCTGATCTATGGTGCTTCAGTCAGTGCATTCCAACTGCCCGCTATTCAGTGTCCCACTGGCTCCACATGAGTACAGCTGATTCGCTTCTCCTCATCTGTGCCAACCAAGCTAGTCACATAATCGGTTCCTGCCATGGATCCACACTTGCTGGCAGTGGCACCTGGCAGTAACTAACCTTCCTCCCACCCCCTGACACCACTGGCCCAAGAGATCCAACTATGCCCACAAGCTCTCCACCTAGAGGAGTGTGGCTAATAGCTTCACCCCGCACTTCTCTTCTGCAAGTCTGGTGTATTCACATAGAAAAGAAAACACGGTTTGTGTGTGGGGATGTCAGACATTTATGGTGTGCCTGTGCACACAACACACCCTCCCTTCGCCCACTAGGATTTAGCCTAGCTATGTCTAAATGGGCTACAAACTTCTGGTCTAAAGGACCTGGTTCTTTATGCAAGTGTTGTAATATGTGATGTCCCTTTGCCCACTAGGATTTAGCCTACTTATATAAAATGGGCTAGAATCAAGTGGCCTAAAGGACCTGGTCCTTTACACCAGATGCTCATAAAATATCGGGTCCCTTTGCCCACTAGGATTTAGCCTACTTATATAAAATGGGCTGGAATCAAGTGGCCTAAAGGACCTGGTTCTTTACACCAGATGCTCATAAAATATCGGGTCCCTTTGCCCACTAGGATTTAGCCTACTTATATAAAATGGGCTGGAATCAAGTGGCCTAAAGGACCTGGTTCTTTACACCAGATGCTCATAAAATATCAGGTCCCTTTGCCCACTAGGATTTAGCCTACTTATATAAAATGGGCTGGAATCAAGTGGCCTAAAGGACCTGGTTCTTTACAAAAGATGCTCATAAAATATCAGGTCCCTTTGCCCACTAGGATTTAGCCTACTTATATAAAATGGTCTGGAATCAAGTGGCCTAAAGGACCTGGTCCTTTACACCAGATGCTCATAAAATATCGGGTCCCTTTGCCCACTAGGATTTAGCCTACTTATATAAAATGGGCTGGAATCAAGTGGCCTAAAGGACCTGGTTCTTTACACCAGATGCTCATAAAATATCGGGTCCCTTTGCCCACTAGGATTTAGCCTACTTATATAAAATGGGCTGGAATCAAGTGGCCTAAAGGACCTGGTCCTGTACACCAGATGCTCATAAAATATCAGGTCCCTTTGCCCACTAGGATTTAGCCTACTTATATAAAATGGGCTGGAATCAAGTGGCCTAAAGGACCTGGTTCTTTACACCAGATGCTCATAAAATATCAGGTCCCTTTGCCCACTAGGATTTAGCCTACTTATATAAAATGGGCTGGAATCAAGTGGCCTAAAGGACCTGGTTCTTTACAAAAGATGCTCATAAAATATCAGGTCCCTTTGCCCACTAGGATTTAGCCTACTTATATAAAATGGTCTGGAATCAAGTGGCCTAAAGGACCTGGTCCTGTACACCAGATGCTCATAAAATATCAGGTCCCTTTGCCCACTAGGATTTAGCCTACTTATATAAAATGGGCTGGAATCAAGTGGCCTAAAGGACCTTTACACCAGATGCTCATAAAATATCACGTCCCTTTGCCCACTAGGATTTAGCCTACTTACATAAAATGGGCTGGAATCAAGTGGCCTAAAGGTCCTGGTCCTTTACACCAGATGCTCATAAAATATTGTGTCCCTTTGCCCACTAGGATTTAGCCTACTTATATAAAATGGGCTGGAATCAAGTGGCCTAAAGGACCTTTACACCAGATGCTCATAAAATATCACGTCCCTTTGCCCACTAGGATTTAGCCTACTTACATAAAATGGGCTGGAATCAAGTGGCCTAAAGGACCTGGTCCTTTACACCAGATGCTCATAAAATATCGGGTCCCTTTGCCCACTAGGATTTAGCCTACTTATATAAAATGGGCTGGAATCAAGTGGCCTAAAGGACCTTTACACCAGATGCTCATAAAATATCACGTCCCTTTGCCCACTAGGATTTAGCCTACTTACATAAAATGGGCTGGAATCAAGTGGCCTAAAGGACCTGGTCCTTTACACCAGATGCTCATAAAATATCGGGTCCCTTTGCCCACTAGGATTTAGCCTACTTATATAAAATGGGCTGGAATCAAGTGGCCTAAAGGACCTGGTTCTTTACACCAGATGCTCATAAAATATTGGGTCCCTTTGCCCACTAGGATTTAGCCTACTTATATAAAATGGGCTGGAATCAAGTGGCCTAAAGGACCTGGTCCTGTACACCAGATGCTCATAAAATATCAGGTCCCTTTGCCCACTAGGATTTAGCCTACTTATATAAAATGGGTTGGAATCATGTGGTCTAAAGGACCTGGTCCTTTACACCAGATGCTCATAAAATATCAGGTCCCTTTGCCCACTAGGATTTAGCCTACTTATATAAAATGGGCTGGAATCAAGTGGCCTAAAGGACCTGGTCCTGTACACCAGATGATCATAAAATATCAAGTCCCTTTGCCCACTTGGATTTAGCCGACTTATATAAAATGGTCTGGAATCAAGTGGCCTAAAGGACCTGGTTCTTTAAGTGCGTCTTTTATCCCACTAGGAAATAGCCTAACTTTAATGAATGGGCTAAATCAAAGTGAATAGAGGGACCAGGTCCTTTAACCCACTAAGGAATAGCCTAGTTTAATTGAGTAGGCTAAATCATTGTGAATAGAAGGACCTGTCCTTTAGCCCACTAGGATATAGCCTATTTGTATTGAGTGGGCTAAATCACAGTGCCTGGAGGGACAAGGTCCTTTAGCCCACTACAAAATAGATTCAGCCATAACTTATTCCCAGTATACTACAGCACACATATAAACACCAGTGTTGCTATGTCTATTATTGTTTATATATTAAAATTATACTTCATTCGTAAAGATTTTAATAATTAAATAACCAAATCTAGCTACATGTGACGATGCAATATTTATTTATTTTTTGATCAAACCAACAATTTTTTGGCAAGCGGAAGAACCTCATATCAGCGCTACATAGTAAGGTCCCGATTCAAACCCATTTTGAATGGTCTGCGAATTCGTAGTATGTCCGATAATCGACCAATCGCACATGCGCACGGTACCCAGTGTGCACGCGTGAGCCGCCAGTCCCAAGGCAGCTTCGCTGGCTACACTCAGGGTGATTGACACCCTGCAGGCATTTGGGGGCAGTAATGCAGCATTTTCTGGGAGTGCCCCAGAAAACGCAGGTGTTCCCCGGCTGTTGGGAGGGTCACTGACGTCATTAGCGGCCTCCTCCCCAAGGCAGCGAAGAGTAAGCAGGGGGGAAATTATTCAATGGTGAGTAATTTTCCCCCTGTGTGTATGGCTGCCAACGCGTTCACCGCCGCGCACAGGGTTGGGAACTTAGCAAGGCAGCGTTTACCTGCTTATTGGGCTCCGTACACTCTCAGCCCAGCAAACTCATCTGAATTGGTTCCTAAAGCTCCATACTAAGCGATGTTTTACACAATATCACCAATTTCTCCACTTCTGAGCGAATTTGTTTAAAATATCGTTTTGTGTGTATGTTAAATATCGGCAGACATCCAGGCTCCTGCTGGACGTTAACGATGCCCTCTGTCATTCTGCCTGTACAGATGAGGGAGTGCATCATTAACAAATGAAGCATGGTCCCAGCTCCCCCCCCCCCCCCCCCCCTCCGATCTGCACCATCACCCACCTCCACTAGCCGGTGGCAGCAGCTAGTGCAGACAAGGGAGTGGAGCCAGCAGCAGAGCACATCCTGGAAGGAGAGAATGCACATCTTCCACAGCAGTCACACGAGCAGCAGTCTCAGCCTACCCAGACGCAGATGGCTCATTGGGATTCTAGCCCATTTTATATAAGTAGGCTAAATCCAAGTGGGCAGCTGCACCCCTTGCACCTATGGTAGTTACGCCCTTGATGGGGGTGTGGCAGGCTATTCTCTTAGTCGGAGAGTGATTTACTTTACTAATTCCTCCTCTTTTTCACCCACACTTTTTTTTTTTTTAATGTGTAGACACACTGATTATTCCACAATACATGTTTATGTATTGTACACATCCTAAATGTATCTATTCAAAGCACACCCATAACCCTCTCTCCTGTGCCAATTTAATCTCCTGCAGCATAACCTCCCCTGTGTCTAATCCTAACCTCCTCTCCCACAGCCTAACCCTCTCCCCTGTGCCTAATCCTAACCTCCCCTCCTGCAGCCTAACCCTCTCCCCTGTGCCTAATCCTAACCTCCCCTCCCACAGCCTAACCCTCTCCCCGTGCCTAATCCTAACCTCCCCTCCCGCAGCCTAACCCTCTCCCCTGTGCCTAATCCTATCCTACCCTCCCGCAGCCTAACCCTCTCCCCTGTGCCTAATCCTATCCTCCCCTCCCGCAGCATAACCCTCTCCCCTGTGCCTAATCCTATCCTTCCCTCCCACAGCCTAACCCTCTCCCCTGTGCCTAATCCTAACCTCCCCTCCCGCAGCCTAACCCTCTTCCCTGTGCCTAATCCTAACCTCCCCTCCCGTAGCCTAACCCTCTCCCCTGTGCCTAATCCTAACCTCCCCTCCTGCAGCCTAACCCTCTCCCCTGTGGCTAATCGTAACCAGGGCAGCCGAGAGGAATGCCGGGCCCCGGTAAAATGTTGGGGGCGTGGCCTAAGTGTGTGTTGTGGGAACCTCCCACACTTAGGCCACGCCCCCAAAATGTTTAGAGGTGGGTGAAAGAAAACTCTAAAAACTGTAATCTCAGAAGCAGCACACACCTACAGCATGTGCTGTGCTGACTGCAGGCTCAGCATGACCTCTCACGCTGTCAGTGAGACACTCATGCTGAGCCTGCTGTCAGCACAGCACATGCTGTAGAAGTGTGTGCTACTGTTGCTACCCGGGAGGGATGGAGGGGAAAGGGAGGGGTCAGACCAGGGCCCCTGCGGGACCCCTTCAGCAAGCCTGGGCCCGGGTAATTAGTACCCACTCCCCCCCTCTCTCGGCTCCCCTGATCGTAACCTCCCCTCCCACAGCCTAAAGGCCCATACACACTTGACGATTTTCACCTGAAAATCGGTCAAAACAGCAGTTTTGAGCGATTTTCCGCTGAAAATCGCCTAGTGTGTATGCCTCCCAGATTGCAGACCAGCGATGATGCGCGCTCCCGCATCATCGCTGTCAAAGTCTCTAATCTGCTGGTTTTACCAGCATGCCAGAGATGATGGCTGATTTATTCATCCATCATCTCTGTGTGTGTACGCCGGGCTGCCGGGCTAAAGATTAGCCACTTTGAGCCTGCGTACCGCCCCGCCGCCTCCCCCTGCTCCCTCCCCCCCCTCCCCCAGCACGCACCTGTATTCCGGGCGGCTACAGTACTCCTAATGCCCGCAATTTCGTCTGGCAGCTGGGCACCCCTCCGCCGGCAGGTCCTCCCGTTCTTCCACGGACCACGGGCATGTCTGCTTGGCTGCCCCCGCACCCCCGCAGCAGCTTCCAGGGTCCCCAGCTGCCTCCTCATATGTTAAAAAAAAAAGCAGTTGTTAAAACTTTTATAAAATGAGACCACTGCCACCAATGTGAGATTGCCCACAAGTGTATTTATATTATAGATATATTTATATATATAGATATATTTATATATATATATATTATATATAGATATATATCTATATCTATATGGATATATTTATTATCTATAATTATAATATATATATATATATATATATATATTTATAGATAATAAATATATATATATATAATATTTATAGATAATAAATATATATATAGATATATTATATATAGATATATTATATATAGATATATTATATATAGATATAGATAGATAGATATAGATAAATATATATATCTATATCTATAATATAAATACACTTGGTGGCAGTGGTCTCATTTTATACATGTTTTAACAACTGCTTTTTTTAACATATGAGGAGGCAGCTGGGGACCCTGGAAGCTGCTGCGGGGGTGCGGGGGCAGCCAGGCAGACATGTCAGGTGGGCCTGTGGCCGGAAGGACCTGCGGGCGGAGGGGTGCCCAGCAGCCTGACGAAATTGCGGCCATTCGGAGGGGTACTGTAGCCGGAATTTAGGTGCATGCTGGGGGAGGGGGAGGGAGCAGGGGGAGTCGGCGGGGCGGCACGCGGGCTGAAAGTGGCTAATCTTTCAGCCCGTGCTGCGTACACACATAATCCAATAGACCGGCGGGTACTTGTGTAGTTTCACGGCGCCACTAAATCGCATGCGATATCACATGCGATATCACATGCGATTTAATACCTGTTCATATCCCCACTATCCACTGTGGCGTGGAGTTGATTTTATATAGTGTGGCGAGCGCAGCGAGACACCGAGCTCGAAGCGTAGCGAGCACCGCAAGGGGACACGGAATGCGATATCAGGTGTCACCGTCAAACGACACAAGTACCATAATCCGTGTCCGCTCGCCACGCTTCGGGCTCAGTGGCTCGCTGCGCTCACAACACTATATAACCTCGACTCCACGCCGTAGTGGATAGTCGGGAAATAAAAAGGTATTAAATTGCGTTTGATATCGCATGCAAAATAACATTTCTCCGAATATACTCCGCCCAGCGATCAATTCTGAATCAGGACCCAAAAATAGAAATGCACAGAATAATATGGCCCCTTCTCCCACCCTTGGAAATCAAACCCCGCCCATTATGGAAATAGCCTTTACATGAAAGATTTTCAGCAAAGTCTTTCACCTCCTGAACATCTCTTGCTCTTTTGGGAAAATAGATCAGTGTGTACGCACTACTTTGGTGACAGATATATCTATCAAAGATTTTGGCAAAGTCTTTTGAAATGAAAATCTTCAAGTGTGTATGGGCCTTAACCCTCTCCCCTGTGCCTAATTCTAAGGGGGCAATGTTAGAGAAATGCAGGATAAGAATAACACTTTCTTTTTTTGTGAATTATGAAATAAGGTTTACTGTCGAAATTGTACTTGTGTCATGCAAGATTACTTATACTGCTTTCACATTGCAAACCTGCTTTCAACCCGTTTTTGTAAACGCATCTTAAAACGAGTCAAAAGCCAGTTAAACCCCTTTCATATTGCATGTTGTAAACGGGATGCAGTGTAAATCCCGGCGGTCGGGATCCCGGCATTCAGAATCCGACGCTGGAATCCCGACCGCTGAAATGCCGACACTTTCTCCCTCCGTGGGTGTCCACGACACCCCCAAAGGGAGAATAAATTAGTGTGCCGAGCGTAGCGAGGCACCGGGCCCGCTGCGTGGCGAGCGCAGCGTGCCCGCAAGGGGGGGCGATCCACGTCCCCCCCCCCCCCTTGTCGGGATTTCGGCGGTTGGGATTCCAGCATCGGGATTCTGAACGCCGGGATCCCGACTGCCGGGATTTAATACTGAATCCGTTGTAAACGGTATATTGCAGTTTCAATACCGTTTTTGTACCTTTCAGCTTCAACCCGTTTCACCCATAGAAAGCCATACAATGTAATTTTAAATGTTTATTTCCTGCTTGTGGGCGGGGATCATGCAGGGAGATAACCTATCACCCTTGTGTGGTTATCATTTGTAGCAAATACCGTTTCTGAGCTGTTCAGACTGCAGGGAAAACGGCTCAGAAACGTGTAGGACCCTGCTTTTAACACGTTTCAAAATACCGGTATTCTGTTACCGGTAAATAGACAATGGAGCTTTCACATTGCAGCTGTACCATTTTAAAACGGTAAAAAAACACGGCAATATACCGTGTTAAAGCTGCAATGTGAAAGGGGTATTGTTGTCCCCTGGATTTGCATTCTTCAAAAGTAAGACCATTTATTTTTTTCTAAATAAAAGTAGTGGTCCCTTCATCTGACTGACCGGGTATTGGTGGTGTTTGGGAGGAGGGGGGGGAGTAGGCAGAAGTTTTGTCTAGGGTGCCAACACTGCCAATAACCCTTGCACTGGCCCTGCTACTTCTAAGAGTGCTTCCAGCTTTTTGTTATGGGCAGCTGGAGGAACAGCTTTCATGCCTCTGAAATCAATTTAAATATTTTACAACAATGAGAATGATTACATTAATATAAATGAGATACTTATGACACAGAATATGCGTCATAAGTATCTTCTTTGTAGTATTTAATTCATTAATGACAGGGGAGACACTGCCTCCCATGACTGCACATCCCTGGTACGCATGCAGGTCTGAATTAGCCTAATAATACGTGTTAGTGGCATTACAAGGAATTTTATGTGTGTAAGCGGCACTAGAGGGGGCCTTATGCATTAAGCGGCATTAAAATGCCATGGGGGTGCAAAATTTGCCATGAAATCCCTGCTAGTGGGTATTTAGAAGCCTTATTGTGGGGCATAATGTGTGTGTGGTGTAATGTGTAATGGACATTACGGTGTGTTATAATGTGAAATGGGCATCACAGTGTGTGTGACAGAATGTGTAATGGCCATTACGGTGTGGCATAATGTGTAATGGGCATTTCGCTGTGTGGATATAATGTGTAATGGGCAATACATTGTGTGGCATAATGCGTATGGGGCATTATGGTGTGTGGCATAATGTGTAATAGGCAATACATTGTGTGCTCATAATGTGTAATGGGCATTACGGTGTGTGGCATAATGTGCATTGGGCATCATGGTGTGTGGCATAATGTGTAATGGGCAATACATTGTGTGGCATAATGTATAATAGGCATTACGTTGTGTGACATAATGTGTAATGGGCAATACGGTGTGTGTGCATAACGTCCCTAGTTTTGTGTGACTAAACCTCCTCATGACACGTGACCACACCCATTTTGGCGTGCGCCTGTGGCACTTGATATCAGTACCACAAAGAAAAAAATTCTGCTTTCATCCCTGCCTGGGGCTGTTCAATAACCCCTGAATCTGGCTAGTAGTCTGCTTGAAATAGCAAACTCCAGACGTGCCAAGTGCAGCTCTTATTGGTCCCTGAGAGCATTCATATATATATATATATATATATACTGAAATAATAGCTCGCACAACTCTTAGATTCCAATGGCGTCCGTGCCAGGTTTTAAATAGTTATATATTTGCCATCCACCTGGAAAATGAATTCCTGTTTGGAAGAACCAGCACTGGACCAATCAATACTTTGCAAAACTTTTATATCCAACTCAGGGAAAATGCTCCATTGACATCAATTCGGCATATCACAGCACAAAACAGTCACTTGTATAGGACATCAATCGTCCTCACCCTCAGGCATACACATATAAATACATTACTGTGGGAGAAACTCCAAGCCGAGATCAGTGCTCGGTCCCCGACTGACCGTTTCGGTGCCTTGCGCACCTTCTTCAAGGGAAATGAGCTGACCCCTAATGCCAAATTTGCAATCCTTAAATGGACAAACATTTGATTGATCACCTGTGTGATACTCACCTGGCCACCTTCATTCCTCCTCCACGTGTATACGGCTCCCGGCTCACAAGTATGATGTCAGAAGCAGCACACCGGATCTGACGCCACACACTGTTCACCGTCTTCCTGTATAACACCGCGGGGAAGGAGAAAACGTTCCTAGGTGCAATCCCTAAGTATAAGGTTGCTATGGTGACGCTTCTGTACACATTCAATATAATTCAAACTATATAGCTCAAAATACAGGGATTTGTATGCTCTTCCCTGAAAAAAGCACTATTAAGGCACACCAAAAAAATGTATGGTACTTGTGTAGTTTCATGGTGCCGTGCGTCTGAGTCCCCTTGCGGGGCTCGTGTAGCATGTTAAACAATACGGTTTAAAGATATTGCTTCATAATAAACGCACCCTAGAATAAATAAATATACCACTATTTACATAAAGCCTCTGGTCTATATAGATCAATTCAGCTTACTCTAGCACAGGGGTCTTCAACCTTTAAGACAGTGTGGGCCACATTAAAAAATTCAACGAAGCCCGAGGGCCACTAAGCTCTACTGTGGTATTTAGCACAGCTCTCAATAGATAGACAGCACAGCCCCCACATAGATAGTTGGCACAGCTGCCCATACACATAAACCCTGCCCCCAATATATAGTCTGCACCAGGGCTATTTCTAAACAATTAGGGCCCCAGTGCGAACAGAATAAAAATGCAGCCCTCCATACATATTTTGGTATTTAAGAAATTGCGCGCGCCGCAGGCACGCTCCCAAAAAGGGGTGTGACCTAATTATAAGGGGCGTGGTCTAATGATAAGAGTGTGAACTAGCAGGAAAAAAATTGCCTGACATCTCACTTTTGCAACCTGTATGACCAGACATTGGTTACCGCAGGAATGGTTGTTGTCCTTCCACGCTTAAGTTGGCTGTCTAAAGGCCGCACAGTGACATATAAACATGAAGGCCCATTACACCATGATGCCCATTACACATTATGCCACACACCATGATACCCATTGCACAATATGCCACACACCGTGATGCCCATTGCACATTATGTCTCACACCATGATGCCCATTACACATTATGCCACACACTGTGACACCCATTGCACATTATGCCTCACACCATGATGCCCATTGCACCTTGCACTATAAGGCCCCCAATACTCCTGCTTATGCATATGATGCCCCCAGTAAAATGCCACCAGTAGTGTCCCTCATAAAATGCCACCAGAAGTGTCCCTCACAAAATGCCCTAGTATTTCCCTCCATAGTCAGCACTGCATTGAGCAGCATGCCAGCCCTCCCTTAGTCAGCACCACATTGCACTGCCAGCCCCCCTCCCCCATAGTCAGCACCCTCCCCATACACAGGGCCATATTGCACTGCCAGCCCCCCTCCCCCATAGTCAGCAACCTACCCATACACAGGGCCACATTGCACTGCCAGCCCCCCCTCCCCCATAGTCAGCACCCTCCCTTTATACAGGGCCACATTGCACTGCCAGCCCCCCTCCCCCATGGTCAGCACCCTCCCCATACACAGGGCCACATTGCACTGCCAGCCCCCCCCCCCTCCCCCCTAGTCAGCACCACGGTAGCTAGCCGGCATCACCCTCTCCTGAGACACTTGCCTTAGTGTCCCTTACAGAGGTCTCCTTCAGAGGGCTGCTGCTGGCGGCGTCGGCTGTCTTAACAGCCAAGGAGCAGTCAGGGACAGGTGCACGGCTGCCGGTGGTTGTCACACTCACTCCAGTCTCCCGGCTGTCTGAAAGGACATGGGCGGGACGGGTGCGCGGCGTCAGGAAGTACACAATGCACATGTTCGCCCACCCCAGCCAGCACAACCACCTCCGCCGCGTCCCACTGCTAATGGGACAGCGTGCGGAAGGATTTCAAGGGGACAGCGCTCGGAAGGATTTTTATTTTTTTTAATCAGCACGGCATTTAATAAAAAAAACGCAATTCACTGGCGTGCCACCTAAAACTACTCGGCGGGCCACTCGTGGCCCACGGGCCATGGGTTGAAGACCCCTGCTCTAGCACATCAAATACCATTTAAATAAGAGCCTATCAATTAATAGAAACCTATAAAAACGGCCCAAAGGAGAATTCTTCATTTGGCCCATTTGGACTCATTGAATCAAGTTCATATACCCAAAATGATATAATTAATTTTGGTACTTGTGTATTATCACGGCGCCCACTAAGCAATTTGCTTAGTGGGCTATTCTGCGTAGGAAAATCGCATCGCACGGGCCATTTTAGTGCCGTGCGATGCGATTTTCCTATGTAATTTATTCACTGCTCTCTCAGCCCCAGGGGATCGCATCGCATGGCATCGCACCTGCCGCAAAATCGCATGCAAATTTATAGGGTGTGCGATGCCATGACATTACCTATACCATAAAAGGATTGTATGACATACAATAATGTTTTAGGGCCCCCCCCACTATCAACGCCACCCCGAAGCGTGGCGAGCGGCGGCCGAACGCGTCCTCCGACGTTTTCATTACCCCACTATCCACGTCGGCGTGGAGTTGATTTTATATAGTGTGGTGAGCGCAGCGAGCCACCGAGCCCGAAAAAATGGCGAGCGCAGCGAGCCCCGTGAAGGTATGCTGAATACATGTAAAGGAATCCGCGTCCCCTCGTGGGGCTCGCTGCGCTCGCCACACTATATAAGGTCAACTCCACTCCGACGTGGATATTGGGGGAATGAAAAGGTCGGAGGATGTGTTACGCCGCCCCTTACCGGGCTCGCTGCGCTCACCACGCTTCGGGGTGGCGTTTATAGTGGGGGGAGGCCCTAAAACATCATTGTATGTCATACAATGATATTATGGTATAGGTAATGTCATGGCATCGCACACCCTATAAAATCGCATGCGATTTTGCGGTACATGCGATGCCCCAGGGCTGAGAGAGCAGTGAATAAATTACAGTAAAAAAATCGCATCGCATGGGCCATTTTAGTGCCATGCGATGTGCGATGCGATTTTCCTATGTAATTTATTCACTGCTCTATCAGCCCCGGGGGATCGCACTCGAATGGCATCGCACGGCATCATACCTGCCGCAAAATCGCATGCGATTTTATAGTGTGTGCGATGCCATGACATTACCTATACCATAAAATGATTGTATGACATACAATGATGTTTTAGGGCCCCCCCCCCCACTATCAACGCCACCCCGAAGCGTGGCGAGCGCAGCCGAACAAGTCCTCCGACGTTTTAATTACCCCACTATCCACGTCGGCGTGGAGTTGATCTTATATAGTGTAGCGAGCCACCGAGCCTGAAGCATGGCGAGCGCAGCGAGCCCTGCGTAGGTAAGCGGAATACATGTGTAGGAATCCGTGTCCGCTCACCACGCTTCAGCCTCGGTGGCTCGCTGCGCTTGCCCCACTATATAAAGTCAACTCCACACCGACGTGGATAGTGGGGGAATGAAAATGTCGGAGGACGCGTTCTGCCACCCCTCACGGGCCTCGCTGCGCTCGCCACGCTTCGGGGTGGCGTCAGTGGGGGGAGGCCCTAAAACATCATTGTATGTCATACAATGATAATATGGTATAGCTAATGTCATGGCATAGAATAGAATTCCTTTATTTGTCTCACAATGGAGAAATTTCAGTGTTACAGCAAGGTTCAAGTACAGATAAGAGTAATAGCATAATAATAAGAACACACATAATAAGATAAGAATAGTAACAATATAACTCAAGAATCTAGGAACATGCAGGTCTTCTTCAGAACATCACAGTTGTACATTCTAATTGCAGCCGGAAGGAAAGACCTGCGATATCTCTCCGTTGAGCATCTAGGGTGAAGCAACCTACTGTATCACTGAAAGTGCTACACAGATCTGTCAAAACGTTTTTGAGTGGGTGTGAAGCATTATCCAATAATGATGTCATCTTGTTGATTATTCTCTCACCCACAACCTCTACAGAATCCAAAGGCATTCCTAGGACAGAACTGGCCTTCCTTACCAGTCTGTTTAGTCTCTTATTGTCGGCTGTTGAAACACTGCTGCCCCAGCAGACCACTCCATAGAATATGGCCGATGCCACTACACAGTTGAAGAAGGTCTTCAGGAGCGCTCCCTGCACTCCAAAGGATCTCAGTCTCCTCAGCAGATAGAGTCTACTCTGCCCCTTCCTATACAGAGCAGCAGAATTATCAGACCAGTCCAGTTTATTGTTAAGGTGAAAACCAGTGGCGTAACTTCAAATTTTGCGCCCCCCCGCCAAAGTTTTCTGGTGCTCCCCGCCACCCATATACTAACCTGTCCGGCTGTCAGCGATGTCGGTGGGAGCTGGGATACCTGTCGGCGCTGCGGTGGTCCCGGCTACCGTCCCGGCTCCCGTCCTGGCTTCATTCTGATATGTAGAACGGACCATCACAAAATGTTTCAGAAAACAGTGTGCTATATGGGGGCGGACATTTTATGATGGTTCGTCTCCATAGGCTCAGAATGAAGTCAGGACGGGAGCCGGGACCACCGCAGCGCTGACAGGTAAAGCTGCGGGGGGTGGGGGGACATTACAATAGCACCGCAGCCCCCCAGCGACCGCACTTACACTGGGCCTCCCCGCGACCACGGGGGCTGCTGTGCTATTGTTACGCCACTGGTGAAAACCCAGATACTTGTAAGTTCTTGCGATCTCAATATCCATTCCCTGAACGCTCACAGGAGTTCGGGGGGGGGGGGGGGATATGCTGACGTTTCCTGAAATCAACTACCAGCTCCCTAGTTTTTCTCGTATTAAGTTGAAGATGGTTCCCCACACACCAGGTAGCAAAGTTCTGCACAAGTTCTCTGTACTCCCTATCGTCCCCATCTACGATAAGGCCCACAATAGCAGAGTCATCAGAGAACTTCTCTGTTCTCCGCATGCGATTTTGCAGGACATGCGATGCGATGCCCCGGGGTTGAGAGAGCAGTGAATAAATTACAGTAAAAAATCGCATCGCATTGCATGCCCCTTAAATGGCCCATGCGATGCTATTTCCCTACGGTGCCGTACGTAGCAAAACTGGGTGCCGTGATAATACACAAGTACCTTGATTTTTTATTTTTCAAATGAGAAAAGTAGGCTTATGAAGGATGCAAAGTTAACATGTTGCTCCTGACTTCTAATCTATTCCTCCTTTTGCAGAAGCCGGACACCCTACATCCAGATAAACACGTAATCACACAACTTCCCGAGAACATTATGGGAACTGCAGGGAGGCACCGACATCTGTAGCTGCAGTAACCAGCAGCCACACAGAAGTACAGTAGCACTTCTCTGCAGAGCCGCCTGGTGGCGCTGGTGGTGTGTGGACAAGGGTTAGCATGGTTATAGTTAATAATTATGCAAAAGATTGTTCTAGATTGTTCTAGAATTTAGGGCAGGGCACAGTGTGTGTCAGGAGAGGGCGGGGGGAGTGGCTTGCTGCAGGTTATATATAGAGGCAGCTTGCTTCTTCTTGCACTGCTGCTGCTACTAGCCGAGTATGACTCCGTGACACCGGAACTGTCCGCATCGCTGTTACGGTATCGCAGGAGAAGAAGACGCACAGCATACCGCACCAGACGCAGCAGACGACCAGCCTTTGTGTGAGTTTTCTTATGCTGCGATTTTCGACCTGAGCTCCCGAATCAGTCACTGTGTGTCCTAGTCAGCACCAGCCATGTACAGATGGACGCTTCTCCTGCAGGAAGGACTGCGATGCTCCCAGAGACTGTGACGTGGCTATACTTGGCTATTATAGACGTTCTATAGTGCCGGCATTAAGAGCCCCACTCTCTCTGTGCTGGGATTCTGCTACCACCAGGCAGTGCCGGCAGCAAGCTACACGTCCTGTGCATTGTCTGCTCCCTGCACGGGCTATAGACTTGGGCTTGAAACCTACAGCTGAGTGAGATGGGGAAGTTAAAGGATGTTTTGGGGTATTTGTCCGATATACATATAGTAACTATATATCCTTAATCTGTATATACGGTATGTGAGTGTGTATTGTTGAAGATGTCATGGCATAAAAATGATTTGAAATCCACTGATCTAAACAATGAGTATGGTTAGATCTATCAAACCTTGTCGAAATTGAATCACCCAACCTTGTCGAAATTGAATCACCCAATCAGCTACTGTCATTTTCCAGTTTGTGTTTGAAAATGGGCCCAGGCCCTATGAAAAAACTGGACCCGGACCGCAGGACCGGACATCAAAATCTGCATCCCGGAGCTTGTAGTGTCCGGTTTGGGGGTGTCTTGTCCGGGGGAACGAATGCCTGTGGTGGCTTTCACCAGCTATCTCCAATCAATTACTTCTATGTGTTCTCTGGTTACAGGTCTTCTTTACTAAAATGACATTACTGCTACTAGGACATTTCCCAGTATGCCAGTGGGTCAGTGCAATGCAGCTCATAGCCCTAAATATAAAAGGAATGTTCAATATTTTGAGTGCGAACATCTCCGGGAGAGATGTGCAAAATATCTGCTCATGTGAAAAATATCACTCATTTGTTATACAAATATAAAATGTGTAAAATAAGATTATATTTCCTATATAAGGTAAACATTACAGGTCTGTAGCAGTGGTTCCCAGAATCATTTTAGGTACCCTACAGTATCATGATAGTATCCATGGCACCCCTAGGCCGAAATGTTTGTTATTGAGAAAATAAAAAAGTGTTTTATATATCATCTTTAGGTCTAATTATGTGGTGAGGGACAGGATTTGCTTCTGTTTGTCTACATAACTTATGATTGGCAGCCACAAGCACTGGTTTTGCCTGTTACATTGCCCATAATTATTTTGATTTGGTCCTGAACCACAACCCAAGGTGCCACACCACAGTTTGGGAACCGCTGTCCTATAGATCTGGTCAATAATTTTTTGAATTGGTTTATGTTCTAATCTGTAATAATTTGATCTTGGACCTGTGCTTGTTCTGCCTGTTGTATGAATCAAGTATAAGCTCCCAGTTGTTTAAGTGGAATGGGATCATTGGATAGACAGCAACTAGGTCTACAAACATTGGGTCAAAACAAGCTTAAGGTCGACATTTGTGTTTAACTTTTTTTGTCCCAAATTTCGACACAGTTGACATGGATGTTTGCCATGCTTCGGCACGGTGCCTTACTACGCTCAGCACACTATTTTATTCTCCCACCACGCCTTACTATGGTAGGGCATGAAATACCACCTGTCGGCACATGTTGGTTACAAAAAAACCTTGTCGACCTTCCTGCATGTCGACCTAGTGGTGTCAACCTAATGCTTGTAGACCTAGTGACCGTATCCTGTTTAAGATAGCTGTTACTAGCGTTCATTCTAGCACCCGCCATCTTTGAAAACCCATGCAGTTCCTCTTCCCTGCCTGGGGTGTCGCTGTCTGCTGTGGTGTTTCTAGCACAGGTCTGGTTTGCATATCAGTGCTGATATACAAACCACACTGTGCTAGCTGCACTACAGCAGACAGCGACACCCCAGGCAGGGAAGAAGAACTGCATGGGTTTTCAAAGATGGCGGGTGCTTGAATGAACACAAGTTACTATTTCATGGTATCAATGAAATATTATGATATAACAAATGTAGGTTTTGATTAGTAGTAGCCCACACTTACCCACTCTCCCAGAACCAGACTCCTAGGCATGCACACCAGCAGTGCCTTATGTGCATAGGCACACCCCAGTGGCAAATGCAGGATATTTAGAAGGGGGTTTCCAAATGTACTCCAAAATCTCCACCTCTGCAGCGCATTGGAGTAAGTTCAGGAGTCTGGGGGAGCAGTAACAGCCTTGAAAATTGGTCTTTTTGTACACTGGATACTGAA
This sequence comes from Crinia signifera, assembly GCF_055691185.1. Lineage (NCBI taxonomy): Eukaryota > Metazoa > Chordata > Amphibia > Anura > Myobatrachidae > Crinia > Crinia signifera. Next base: position 52,680,663 of record NC_139219.1, on the reverse strand, counting down.
TGGAATACAGTAAATATTTAACAGTACAGATGGTCTATAGTATAGGCAGTTTCAAGCATTTAAATAAGATAAGTGGTCAGGAAATGTTAAAACAAATAAATATACAAACATAATAGCACCAGTACTGCACTTTCTAAGCTCACAATCTCCCACTTCATGGTAAGGCTCCTGTCTCTTCTTCCTGGCAGCTACTCTCTGGTCCAGGGCTCAGAGCCACACATACAGTAAATGTGGTAGAAGAAGCTGGTACAATAGGCATGTGCAGCAGCTCTGCTCAATCCCTTACACCATAACTCCCAACTGTCCAGCTTTCTGTGGGACTGTCCCGTTTTGTGTCCACGTCTATTCTCGCAGACAAAGTGGCTGGGAGCATGGCCAGCAGCTCATAGCCACTGGCCATGCCCCCACAGTGGCAAAACGGGAGGGGGGGTGGCCTTGTTGACAGGCCACACCACCAAAATTTGGGTGCAGCCCTTCATCGTGCACATCTGTCCCTGTTAGCACTGAACAAAAGTTGGGAGGTATGCCTTACACGGCATGATGTGGTGGCAGCTCTACTGATTATATTATATACCAGTGCCATTGTCATAATTTAAGGTACTTGCCAAGAAGAAGAGGGGGGTGGTTTCGGGGCAACCAGAAACTCCCCCCACATCTGCCTATGCACCCCAATGTCAGGCACCCCCACAGGTCAGCCTGCAGCTACCCCCTGCATCCAGTCACAATCGTATGATCATGCTAGTAAAGCCCAGCAGGAGATATTGGACATGCCCAATATTTTGTTTTGTGCACACCCTATTAAAATGTGCTGCGCACACCTATGGCCAGACTTTTAACAGCAAGATCAATACTTACACAAATTTTCTTCAAGTTTAAAATATAAATGGCCTAGCGACCGGTCCCTGCTTTGCAGGGGTACATGGCTGAGCGCTGCGTTCCTTCATACTTTATATACTGTTGCGTGAGCTGAGCCGCAAACATGCATCAATGATTAACTAAAATAGTTGTTGCTCGGGTCTCATATGGGATAGGCTGATGGTTAATATAACAGCCAGTGAGAACTGCACTACAAAATACTGAAACCCTGCACAAAATTCCCTCCAGCAGTGTTCAAGATGAATGCGTTTAGCCAGACGCGCTTTGAGGACTTTCTATTATGCTATGTACGTATGAAGTGCAGTTTATACATTAACCCAGGAAAGTCAGAATCTCTATATAAAGTGTCCTGATAAAAATATCACTTTTTAGTGAGTTACATGAACTTTGTACTATGTTGATTAGTGACTCCTGCAACTATGTATACTGTAGAATGTTTGTTCTATAGGTGTGTCTGGTTTCATTGTATTGTTTTTGTTGCTAAATATGTTTGCAATAAACTTTTAAAAGTTTTTTTTTTGTTTTTGTTTTTTTGTTTTTTGTTTTTTTTCTTTCTTCCTTGCTTGTATTCAAATGTCTGCTTGCTCTTCATTTTACACTTCAGTATCTGCTTTGCTACCATAAAATACAAACTTTCTTCTTGTTTGAGAGCGATATCTGTATTTCTTCCTTAAGGTGGGTAAAAATATATATACAATCGTCGGGCCGTTCTTCTGTTCTGGGTTGGATGGCCGTTCAATTGTATAGGTGTGTACGCTGTCCCGTACGAGCGATAAACGGTCTTGTCCGTCCATACTCGGCCGGTCAAAGGTTCTTTGCTGTTTTAATTTTCATCCGACAGGACGGGCCCATATCGGAAAAAAAGTGCAGTGTGTACGCACGTTCGATCTATATGCTGGCCTTCCTTGCGACTATACTGCCAAAGCGTCTGCCAAGGCTTTAGTCACCCTGCCAGCTTCTTAAAATTTAGCTGCATAAACCGTCTATATAGAAGTTCAGTCACCCTGCTGGCTGACTAATTTTGCGTAACCCATCTTTATAGTGGTTTGCTATAAGTATGCCCTAACCCAGCCCATTATGATAATTTTGTTCACATATGACGTGTCAATAGCCCAAATCGAGACGGCGTGTACGGTGGTACAATCTTTTTCTTGCGACTGTTTAAACGGGAGTACATCGGACATTGCAAGTAAAATTGTACAGGTGTGTACGCGCGTATCGGCTGTTCTTTGTGGACGGTCCGACGGGTCTACGGTCGGTCAAACAGTCGGAAGAAAACAGGGATTGTATAGATGTGTACCCAGCTTTACTCTGAGTACATACTGTACTGTACATTGCTGTTACTTTTTACCTATTTACACTGCCGACACAAACCATTGCATGCAATGACCACTCCTAGTTCATACCTGCCGACTTTTAAAAACTCCTCTGGGAGAAGCCCGGAGAGGAGTGAAAGGGGGGCGAGGCTGACTTCACCAAGCAGCCGCATTAATTTGTGGGTCTGTGGATGGGGGGGAGGGGCTAAAATGATGCGATTCGCGTCATTTTAGCCCTCCCCGCGGACCCACAAAATTCTGCGTTTTATACCACTGGGAGCAGGGGCTGTGGCATTATTGCGGGAGACTTAAGGTGCCCATACACATTACAATTATTGTATACAAGATTGCATCTCATCGCATCTGTTTTGCGATGAGATCTAGTACAAAAAGTATGTGCTGCACATACTAGATCTCATCGCAAAACCGAGATGCAATATTGTATACAATAATTGTAATGTGTATGGGCACCTTAACCCACCTTTGTGAGGGTAGGCAAGTATGTCCTAGTTGCCACCCTCAAACACTGACTTCCTGTTGCACACTTTGTGATGGATTCTTCAGCGCAATTTTCTCACTGCACGTGTGCACTGTGGCTCACCTGTATGCACAGTAAGAAAGAAGACTGATTTACATACAGTATGTTTTGCTCTGGAATCCTAATTAGGCCCATTGTCTCCCCTTAACCTGCCCTTAAAAATCACACACGTATTAATTTGTTTTTCTATTGTAATGTTGGGTACACAGTAATTGACATGCAAACAATATGATATCGCTCACAATTTCGTGGACCTTCCAGACAAACGGCATAGCGTGTACACATTGTGCAGTCTCACAAAAGATATTGTCAGTCACCATTTATTTTAAATGTCTTCTAGTGTGTACCCAGTTTAATACCGCACAATGTAATTCACAACAATAGTCATAAATTGCAGCATTAACAATACTGAAGGACCTAAAGAAACCGCAAAACATGAAAATACGGAGATTCCTCCGACAACAGGTATGTGGAATCTTTGGCCCTCCAGCTGTTGAACTACACATCCCAGTATGCCTGGTTACAGTTTTGCTACATGGCAATTGTAAAATTGTTGCAGGGCATGCTTGGAAGTGTAGTTCTGGAGGGCTAAATGTTCCCCATCCTTGCTCTTCAACAGGGGTCCTCAAACTATTTTGCTCTGGGACCCCATCAGACAATAAAAATAATGACAGAACCCCAGCAAGTTACTGCAGAAGTCCATCACATCACATGTGTAGTCAGCAGACAGCACATACATGGCAGCATTGTGGGGCACAGAGTGATGGGAGGGGTCTAATATACCATATCACATCACATGTGTAATCAGCAGACAGCACATACATGGCAGCATTGTGGAGGCACAGAGTGATGGGAGGAGTCTAATATACCATATCACATCACATGTGTAATCAGCAGACAGCACATACATGGCAGCATTGTGGAGGCACAGAGTGATGGGAGGAGTCTAATATACCATAACCCATCACATCACAGGTGTAGTCAGCAGACAGCACATACATGGCAGCATTGTGGAGGCACAGAGTGATGTAAGGAGTCTAATATACCATAACCCATCACATCACATGTGTAGTCAGCAGACAGCATGTACATGGCAGCATTGTGGAGGCACAGAGTGATGGGAGGAGTCTAATATACCATAACCCATCACATCACAGGTGTAGTCAGCAGACAGCACATACATGGCAGCATTGTGGAGGCACAGAGTGATGGGAGGAGTCTAATATACCATAACCCATCACATCACACGTGTAGTCAGCAGATAGCACATACATGGCAGCATTGTGGAGGCACAGAGTGATGGGAGAAGTCTAATATACCATAACCCATAACATCACACGTGTAGTCAGCAGACAGCACATACATGGCAGCATTGTGGAGGCACAGAGTGATGGGAGGAGTCTAATATACCATAACCAACACATCACATGTGTAGTCAGCAGATAGCACATACATGGCAGCATTGTGGAGGCAGAGAGTGATGGGAGGAGTCTGATATACCATAACCCATCACATCACACGTGTAGTCAGCAGACCGCACATACATGGCAGCATTGTGGAGGCAGAGAGTGATGGGAGGAGTCTGATATACCATAACCCATCACATCACACGTGTAGTCAGCAGACAGCACATACATGGCAGCATTGTGGAGGCACAGAGTGATGGGAGGAGTCTAATATGTGATGGGTTATGGTATATCAGACTCCTCCCATCACTCTGTGCCTCCACAATGCTGCCATGTATGTGCTGTCTGCTGACTACACGTGTGATGTTATGGTATATTAGACTCCTCCCATCACTCTGTGCCTCCACAATGCTGCCATGTATGTGCTGTCTGCTGACTACACGTGATATGTGATGGGTTATGGTATATCACGTGTAGTCAGCAGACAGCACATACATGGCAGCATTGTGGAGGCACAGAGTGATGGGAGGAGTCTAATATACCATAACATCACACGTGTAGTCAGCAGACAGCACATACATGGCAGCATTGTGGAGGCACAGAGTGATGGGAGGAGTCTGATATACCATAACCCATAACATCACACGTGTAGTCAGCAGCTAGCACATACATGGCAGCATTGTGGAGGCACAGAGTGATGGGAGGAGTCTAAAATAACAGACATATCAACAGATTTTCCAGACTCTTTGAATCACCGACAGATTAGAAAAGTCATCAGCCTGATGGTCAGCAACATGCTGAGAAGGTCGGGACCCACTTTGCCAACATCTCTGTGAAAGATGTGCAAAATATTGGCTAACATGCCAGAATTGCTAACATTTGTTATATAAATGCAAATAAAAAATGTTGGGTACTTGTTTCCTAGCACGGCCACAATCGCGGGCATCGTGTACCTTAAAGTTAAGGTACACGATGGACCCGATTTCCTTTGAAATCAGGTCCATTTTGCCGGCAAAGGCAAAATTGGGGGCATTGCGTCGGTCGCGTGCATTAACATGGCGACCGACGCGATGCCCGTGATTTTGCCATAGGCTTCAATGTTAAAATATTTTTAACATTGAAATCGGGAGCATTGCGTCGGTCTTTTTTGACAAATTCACTTGGCACTCAAAGGGTTAAGCTTCCTGCAACAAACAGATAAATTGTTACTCTTTTTTTAGCTACAATAGTTACTGTAGCTAAAAAAGAGGGTTCCCAAAATACTTCCACATTTTACTGCATTTTACTTTATTGGATTGCTGGACGAAGTATTTCTGTAACCTGAGGGGATAGGAAAGGTACATATGGTAGCCAGATCAAAAATACGTTTTCAGCCCACTTATTTATTCACAGACATTTTCAGAGAGTCCATATGCAACATATGTGATAATCTTTACAGTTCCCACAATTTTTGCTGACAGTTGACACAAGCTATTAAGGAATTGGGTTATATGTGAGGAAGAAATTGGATCCCACAAAGCCCACTCTGGGTTCATACCAAATACTATCCACCAGAGTATAAAAAAATCATGATTTAATTTTTTGAAATTGGTGTTTTATAAAAAAAAAAACTAGCTGAGGTATCCAGCATTGCTCAGGTTTGGTACACCACCTTGACATAAGACAGAGGTCCTGGCCACTCAAATAGGCATCCCAGACAATTTGCCATCCATCCAGAGGCGTAACTACCACCTTCTGGGCCCCATAGCAAAATCTTGGTATGGGCCCCCCATTGTCACTACAATGACCCTCGGGTAGCAGAAGAGAGAAGTAATTAAGAGTCAAAGAGGGTGCGACGGGGAAAGAAAGGGGTGGTTAGGGAGAGAGAGGGTGTCAGAGATATAGGGGGAGGAGAAAAGAGAAATGGAGGGCTGTGAGTAGGAGTGGAGAGACAGAAATATGAGAGGTTAGATGGAGAGCAGGGGAGGGAGTGCACTTTATACTCAGTACATGGCATGCTGTGTTGTGTTGTCTGCCCTGTAAACAGTGCTTGCATAAGGGGAACACAGACATACCTACATACAGGGACTGAGGAAGATACAGTATGAGCAAGCTGATGCTCTCCAGCTGTTGACAAGTGTAAGCCAAGCTACACTGTTATGATGCTGGGACTTATAGTGCCACGACTGCAGGCCAAGTGACAGCAGCCCCTGGGTTAGGGAACAATAGCTACCTATGCACTATATACTTACAAAGAGGCAGCATGATGTGCACTGCTGCAGTTTACCTTCGGCATTGAGGGAAGGTCTCCTTGTCGGCGCTGGGTCTTTCAGCTACTGACAGTCCCAGCTGCCTCCCATGTCTACCGCACAGCGCTGGCAGCAGCATGGGTCCTCCTGAGTCCTGACTCCTGCGTGATTCACGCCGGGGCTGGTCACTAGATAGTGACGTAGAGCCCCAGCAGCAATAGAGAGGGGAGGGGGGCTGGAACAGCTGGACAGTGCATACAGTACAGCATCAGAGAGGTCGGGGAGGAGGGCTGTAACAGCCGGACAGTGCATACAGTAACAGCATCAGAGAGGTCGGGGAGGGGGGCTGTAACAGCCGGACAGCGCATACATTAACAGCATCAGAGAGGTCGGAGAGGGGAGTGGAGGACTTGATCACCACTTGCTCCGTTCTCCCTTCAGTAACAGTGCCGCACTGCCGCTGCGCTGTACAGAACAAATAGAATGAAAAGGGTGCCTGCAGAGCCCTCGGGCCCCCCAAAGGCCCGGGCCCCATAGCAATTGCACCCCCTGCACCCTCCATAGTTCCACCACTGCATCCATCTCTCCAGTTCTCATCCAAATCTGTCCAGTGGAAGGCCCTGAACCTGCTTTCCATGCCCATGGTGTGGCTGGCATATACCTCTCTGGTCGGCTCCCAAATCTGACTACATATTTTTTTTCATAAACCCCATGTCCTCTAGCCCCACTGTTATACCATATCTTGCTTCCCTGGCCCACTTTGTGTAGTTGTCGGATCCTTTTTTGGTCCACAGGATCCCCACAGAGTCGAGATTGGGGTTTTTTGTGGGCGTGAACCTAATCTTAACCAAGTCAAGCCACCTTGCGTCAATTTAGTCCAAATCGGTCTAATGGTGTCTGAATTCATACCAGACAAATAACATGACAAATATGTAAGAGATCATTGCTTGGAGGACCCTGCTCCTTCCTCTATATAACTCTTATAGTGTGTACACATGGTGAGATATGCCTTCCGATGTTGACGATATAGTCAACATCGTGTCGGCATCGCATGCAGATCGCAAGGGTTTTAACCCTTGCGATCCCGATGCGCGTTCACGTATCGCAAGGCAGATAGTCTTGGCTGCATTGACTATATAGTGCAGATCTGCACTATATAGTCAAAATTGTGCCATTGCATGCATGCCGTGCCATGTGAGTCCCGATGCGATCTGATCACAACGGGACTCACGTAGCACGACATATCCTACCGTGTGTACACACTATTACACCGTGGTTTCTTGCTGCCTCCATTCTCTTCCTCACATCATGTCATTGTCCCTGTCAAATTATTTATGTATTTACAGTTTCTTATATAGCGCAGCACATTATTTATCTCCTGATATAGGGCGGGATGCTCTAACATCCGTGCCTTTCCTTTGATGCACCTCGCTGACATAATTATCGCATATGCTCTAACACAAGAGCTGTCCTTTGCAGTAAGTCAGCGGGTCCCGGTGGGTCCCCACTCCCTCCCTCCCTCCTTTATGGCTCTCCCTTTTGTAACACAGTGGGGTTTTTTTTAGAGAATCCCACAATGCGGTAAAAACCCAGATAATGGTAGTGAATCTCCCCCAATCTCTGTGCTGCTGGGGGATCCTGCTCCTTCCACTATATAACTCTATGGCTTCCTGTTGCCTCCATTCCCCTCCTCTGTGTTGCTCAGGTTTTTTCAGGAAGGTCATTTTCAAAATGCGTTCAGCAGCTCCTGAGTTTATCTCATACAAATAAACAAATTTCTGGAAGGTTCTACAGAGTTCTGTTCAACTAAATTTGGGATTAAGAAATGGAAAAAAAGAGCGGTAGATTAAAAAAAAGTTTGGGGGTATGGAGGAGAGGAGGAAAAATAACTGAAGGAAAATAAAGGATAAACAAAAATAATAAACACAATGAGTAAAATAAATGGCACAAATGTGAACAGCTCTTTTATTTATTTTGGGGAGTCCCTACGATCTGTTCTTACCCTGACCCTATGAGTACCTATGATAGGTATCCCAGGCCCTTAGTGGTGTTGTGTGCTGGCAGGCATAAGGAGTGCAGTCCTGTAAGTGTCACGGAACCCGCAGGGGGCGGCTGTGATGAACGGAAAGCCACTGGTCTTCTCTCCTGCTGGTGGGCTATTACTCAGCTGCTACAGCGAGATTGCACAGATTGATCAGGCGTTTTGGTGTTACAAATACTGCTACGGTAAGAAATAGGCTTAGGCCCCGTACACACGGGGGAAGATATATTGCTCAGCCATATATAGCTGAGCAATATATGGCTGAGCAATATATCGCTCAGTTTCTCCTGTTCATCAGCGACCAGAGATGGACGCTGATGAAAAAGAAACTGCCGGGGGGAGCCCGGCAGTGGTAATCAGCTGGTCGCAGGAGCATGTTCCTGCGACCAGCGATCACCACAGGGGCAAAAACGGGAGCGCGCACCCGGCGATACATCGCCGGTGCACACTCCATTGCGGGCAATATGGTCGCTCAGCGACCATATTTCCCACGATTTTGCACAAAATCGCCCCCGTGTGTACGCACCTTTACTCCATGCAAAAAGCATGATGGTGATAACAGCGGCACGAGTTCATAGCAATACGTTTTTTTTTTTATATACTTAAAAGCCTTTAATGCTTTTCATTCATTAATATAAAAACTAATTATGTTCCATTTAGTAGGTGCGAACGGAGAACGATTAATTGAACTTAGGGTTTACTTCAGACCCTATCGGACAGGGCCAAATCTCCGATGGTGCGAATGCCTTTGGCGAGTATCACACTCGCCGAAGCATTTGTATTGCCAGGGGAAGGAAGAGGGCGGGAGTGGGGGAAAACACTGCATTATATGGTCATGCCCATAAAAATGCTGAGTGCTCCCCTGGGAACGCAGGCGTGGAGCGGGTGACTGATGTCACTTGATGTCAGCCCCGCCCCCTTTTCAGCCATCTCCATCCAGGATAAAAGTAAGATAGACTTTTATCCACAAACGGAGAAAAAAATCATTCAATGGTCAATGACCATCGAATGATTTGTTGTCCGGTTGGCCGCATGCAAGGGGAAGTGTTCGCAAACACATCCCCTCACATGCGAACAAGGGGGTTCAGGCAGCATGGGGAGGTGCGGGCGTTGGGGCAGAGTTTACCTGTTTGCTAGGCAGCGAACATATGCAGCCTAGTGAACAGGTCTGAATCAGGCCCTTAGTTGGACAATAACATTTGTAAATGGCAAGAAAACAACTCTGGAGAAAAACTTTTGAAAGAACCACATAAAATATTCCCATGTGGTGCAAAAGGTAGGAGCTGACTCCTGGGCTGGGTGTAAGAGATAGGGATGGCCATCGACCATCGATGATTAGAAATCATCGATGGTACATGGCTGATGTTGAATAGTTTTGCCATCAATGGGGGAGAACCAGATGGTTTCCCACCATCGATGTCAAGCTTAAACGAATAGTTCCCTTTAAGCTTTTTCACTAAGGAGCTGGGACACGGAGCTAAGCTCCGCCCTGACACCCGCAAAGTCCCACCCCCACAGGCCAATCAATCAAAGAAAATGGATGACCATCGATATGTAAAAACATTGATGGTCATCCATTGAATAAAAATACACTATCGATGGTCTGTTGCATTTTTGCCATCAATGGCAAAGGCAACGATGGCCATCCCTAGTAAGAGAGCCCCTGTATCCCAAAAATATATGTAAAAACACACATGCATCACAGCATAATGATCACCAGACCGACACCAGCTGGCCTCATGGTTGACTATAAATTATAAGTATTGAAATAGCGTTTCTATTTTCCACATAATTATACAATTTTAGTACTTTTCTATACAGTATATTTAGGGAGACAATGGGGCTTATAGTGTACGGGTTCTACATGGCATTGCCCTCACATCCCCCACTTCATTACAAGCCCTCTAACTGTACCGTTTTAGCCGGCACAGTGCCATTTTTTATGGTCTATTCCAGCCAAAACAGAGGCAGCACCATGTACAGTCTCTCCTGGTTGCTATAGCAGCGTTGCAATGCCACACCCCTTTGCACATGACCACGCCCTCTTCCCCTCATCTGTACTGTACCGGTTTGCTTCTCAGAGATGTTGGAGGGTATGATAATAAGCCCTTGATCATTTCCAGCTCCAGGCTCATGAGGCCCTAAATCCAACCCAAATTGGCAGGTATTGTTTAGAATGCCAAACAACCTACCTTAGTAAATACTGTGGTTCTGTGCAGAAACTCCCCAGCAATCTGCGGGGGATCCTATCGTTTTCCAATCCCCGGCACATCCACTTAATCATACATTTTGCCCCTGGATACCGGCACCTCCAGCGCACCTGTAAATACAGTATCAGTCATTATGTAGGCGAAAGATGTTATGTTGCATCTCAAATTAACGAGGAACACTTCCTTAAATCCCCAAACGTTGGGATTTATTTACTAAGATGGGAGAAGATAGGATGTTGCTATGGGCAACCACCAATCAGATTATATTATATTCTAGAAGGTGGTCAAAAAATAAGAAGTATATTCTGATGCATCTTCAATAAAACTTCCATCTTTGTGAATAAATGAATCTTATTAAAATTTCTCAGTCTGAAATATTGTTTTATATACAAACGCTATGCTAATGCGAGTCAATGGCAGTAATCTGAGCCATGCGCCTCTTTGTGTATGCATCACCCAAGTAACTCGGCTTGGAAACGCGTCCGTCAACACTCAGTGGGCATTTACACCTACCATATGCTGGGCACAACTTTTGGCATCACCGGTTCTTCTGTACATGCGCCCAGTTGTCAGCATTTCCTGTACTGCAAAAACACCCACACACAACATCGTTCATAGATACACAAAGATGCCTATACCGGCTGCATGCACAGTATGAAAATAAAACAAGTGATCCATCCACATCCAGAGCTACATACAATTTGGAATCAAGTACCAAGGGTGCACTCAGAATTAGACGCCAGATTTACCCAGTTCTTCAAATCTGGAACCGCAACCTTTGCATCTCCTGCAGAAGCTTCCACCAGGAAAGAATCTTTACTATCAATGTACAAGAAGTAGTAAAGCCGACCCCCAAACCCCCTTCCCACAGTATTAAGTCATTATTCTTCCGATCAGAGGCAGAACTACCATTGGCGTAGGAGGTGCATTGCACCGGGGCCCCTGAGGACTAAGGGGCCCACTGCCGCTGCTGTCAACCACTCTTTTTTCCTGTCACACTCTCCCTCTCTCTGCCACTCTCAGCCTTTCCCTGCCACCCTTAGCCTCTCTCTGTCACCCACTGCTGTGTTGCATATTGTGAACTTGGGTTAGGGTGAAGGAGGGGGACCCACATTACATTTTGGCACCTAGGCCCACTACCCACAAGTTCCGCTACCGCTTCCGATCATCATCATGTTCACATTTCCATTAGGGTTAGCGTTAGGGACAGAAGCACACTTAAAGCACATTGCCGGCATTTAAACAAAAACAACATTATAAACATGTCAAGCTGTAAATGTCTACAAAATGTGCGTCACCCCTTCCCACAACCCAAAAAGAACCACCTTCATACTAGTGAAAAATAAGACAGTGCAAAGTAAGTATCAGGAAATTCAGCAGTCACCTTCATAGAACCTATCTTTGGGCCTTATTCAGGGATACGGTCATATTGTCGACACCACTTAGGTCGACAGTCATTAGGTTGACACCGTGGGGTCGACAGGTGGCAAGGTCGACATAGGACAATGTCGACATGGGTTTAGGTTGACATAGGGCTAGGTCGACATGGTTTTTTTTTTTTACTGTTTTTTGAGCCGACATGTGCCGACAGGCGGTATTTCATGCCCTACCATCCACTAGGGCGTGATGGGAGAATAAAATAGTGTGCTGAGCGCAGAGAGATGCGAGGGGCTGCGGTTGACTTTCAACTGTGTCCATGTCGACTGTGTCCACATTCAGGTAAAAAAACTGTTAAAAAAAACATGTTGACCTTCCGACCTGTCGACCTAACGCTATGTCGACCTAAACCCATGTCGACCTAGACACCTGTCGACCTTCACCTATGTCGACCTAGACACCAAGTCGACATTGCCACCAAACGGTGTCGACCTAATGACTGTCGACCTAAGTGTGGTCGATAAAACGATCCACACCCCTTATTCAGTATCAATTTCAGTTCTGCTAAAATCGCAAAACAGCAACTGCTTGCGGTCACATGCTGGGGGCCGACCAGTAACATAAGGTCCGCCCTCACAATCTAGTTGTAAATAATTGCATTGCAGGAATCACAGCAATTGCAGCGATTAGGGTCTAAAGGTGCGGTAAGATATAGTGCAAAATCTAGCACACTATCTACCTAGTTTCGAATAGCATGCTAGATAATGCACTATATCTTACCGTGTGTACGCACAATCCGACGTACGATGCGCGCTCCCGCCGGTCGTCTGACAGGGAGCTGCTCGGGTGAGCATGCAACTCAATCTGGCTAGAAAGCATAAGATAGTATAGTGTAGTACAGCTGTGATGTCATATCGTATATGATATCTTATGCACATTGTACGTTATTTTAAGCACAAATCTTATGCTTTTGACCACTGGGACTTTCCTGGGAAATCTTATACAATATCATACGGAACATAAATCGTACCGTGGGTACGCACCTTAACCCTGCACCTCCGCCATCTTTCCCTTTGCACTGTCTAAGGGCGGGATGTATTAAAATACATCGCCGCCCTTCGCGCCCCCCCCCCCGCCCCGATGCCGCCGCATATGTACTAACATATGCCGCTGGCATCGCGATGCGGTGACGGAGGCCCCCCGCGATACCTGGAATGTGGTGTGCGGGGGTTCTCCGTCACCTCCCAGCCGGCTCCTGCATCCCTCACGCCGGGGACAGCTAAGTATGCTGTCCCCGGCGCCTCCTCCTCCCCCCTGCAGCCGGACGGAAGTCCGGCTGCGTCACTAGGGGGAGGAGGGGTTTACCTTCCAGGGTCCAGGAGGACCCTTCAGGAAGGTAAGTGAGAGGGGGGGGTCGGCGAGGCGGCGGGTTTGCGTCGGCAGGCGGCGAAAAGAAGCCCATAGGCTTTTATAGGGTATCGCCACCCAAAGGTGGCGATACCCTACACTGCGGTATCATTTTTGATACATTGGAAAATGCGGTAAATCCGGGGTTTTACCACATTTTCCATTTGATACATCTCGCCCTAAGTGTCATGAAACATGCCTGGATTGTCTGGACTTTTCCCCAAAAAATCTTCTGAGATGCGATCGCACTTTGAAAGTTTGAGTGAATATGTGCTCTGCGACGGCTGCATAGAAGCCCGGTTCTGATTTTCAGACCTGCGTCCCGTACTAATTAAGGCTCTTTATTCGCTATTCAGGTAGATCAAGAATCAATCACCCTTGAGCTATTTGAATTTTATCTAAGCCCTCTCTATAGCAGGATAAAGGTTTTGTCTTGTACTAGAAATCCTTCTCAGGTAAGGTCGGTGTCCCAGATTTGTATATGTATTTCTGTCTGTAAATAAATACAGCATTTCAGGATTTTACAGTATATCACCTTTGTATCTTTAGGTAGCTGAGCACCATATTGGCTGGAATGGAGAGAACAGAGAGCAGAAGTAACAAGTTGGTTGCTGGACAGAACAATTTCCGTGATTATATTCATCATTTACCTCCAGAAATTATTTTCAAAATACTAGACTACATGGACATAAAGAGCTTGTGTACGATTAAAACGACCTGCAAACATCTCAAAGAAATAGCTGAAGAGGACGTGTTATGGAGAAGACACTGTCTGGCGCAAAGATCCGTCTGTCCATCAGAGATTGACGAAGATCGGACAAGAGGCTATACCTGGCAGGTCATTATTATTGAGGATTATGTGTTCCTGCAGAAGGGAAGCTGTGCCTTCAACTCTTATGTATTGTTGCTACATGGGGGGTTATTCTAGTTCACTCTTTCTGACAAATTCCTTCTTAGATGGACAAAACCATGTGCACTGCAGGGGGGCAGATGTAAAATGTGCAGAGAGAATTTGATTTGGGTTAGTTATTTTGTTTCTGTGCAGGGTAAATACTGGCTGCTTTATTTTTACACTGCAATATAGATCTCACTTTGAAGTAAAACCCCACCCAAATCTAATTCTCTCTGCACATGTCACATCTGCTCCACCTGCAGTGCACATGGTTTTGTCCATCTAAGAAAGATTTTGTCAGAAAGAGTGAACTAGAATAACCCCCATGGTCTCCTGTTGCTTATACTACATGCATTGTTTTATGTTTCTGTATTCCCTCCATTATTATTTTGTCTTGGCTTTTCTTTAGGGTTGTTTGCTTTGTTATGTGTCAGTATATAACATTGCTAAACTTGCACAGGGCAATGAAAATAAACTACGCTACACAGATGTGACCGGGGGCACTGACAGGTTGGCCGGGCTTTGGTACAATGAAGGGGTGTGGCCTCCATGAGGGGGGCAAGGTCACTGGGAGGTGTGGTCTCTCCCCTTTGAAGACAAAAAAATATCAAAACTGTTTGGATGGGCAGGCACCTGTGGGAGTGCGGGTGGCATTGAACACCACTACAGAGAGAGAGGACAGGCTACAGCTGCCTCTCTCTCTCCACAGCTCAGCAGTGAGCAGCGTGTGCTGATCTGGGGATAGAGGCTGTGCTGCAACGTCAGCACGTCATCTCTCTCCCATTGCCCGGCTGCTTGCAATGGGGGAGCGGGACCCATGCCCCTCCAGCAGACCCGGGCCCGGGTAAAAAGTAGCCCGCCCCATCTCAGCCCCACTGGATGTGACAGATACTGCATTACAACATATAAGGACAATGGTGTAACCAGTGGCATAGCTACAGGGGTCGCAGCGGTCGCACCTGCAACCGGGCCCCTGAGCCAGGGGGGCCGATAGCAGCAGGTCCCCCTCTGGATGGGCCGCAGACCACAAGACCAGTGGCGTCACTAGCCAGGTGCGGGGGGTGCGGGCCGCACCGGGTGTCACCAGTCTCTGGGGTGACACCCAGAGCTCTGAGTTGGCCGGTGTTCTCTGTCCCGGCCCTGGCTGTCAGTCACTCTCAGTGACAGCCAGGCCAGGGCAGCAGGCTGTGTGCGACTGCGGCGGTGCACAGACCGGGAGGGGGGGCGGGACTACAAGTCCCAGCATGCAACACACTCACTCAGCATGATGTCAGTTGAGCACCCGGGCCGCACCGCACACACAGGGGGAGAGGGGGGCGGGTCGGCATAGCATGATGCGCACTGAGCATCATGCTATGCCGACCCGCCCCCCTCTCCCCCTGCTGTGTGTGCGGTGCGGTGCGGCCCGGGCGCATTGCTAAGGGAGGCTGGGCGGCTGGCGGCCGATTGTGGGGATTGGCCACCCCAGGGGACGGAGGGAGGGACCACCTTGTTTGGGCGCGCAGGCAGCCTGTGACGTCACTCGAAGGGGAGGGGGGGCGCTGGATGATGCAGGATAGATGGAGTCAGTAGAGCAGTACTAAGGTAAGCAGTGGTCAGTAGAGGTAGATTAGGGAAAGCAGGGGTCAGTAGAAGAGTACTGGTGGAAGTATTGGCCAGTATATGATGCTGGATAGAAGGGATCAGTAAAGGAGGACTAAGGGAAGCAGTGGTCACTGCAGCAGGTGAGGCTTCTGGCACTGTGGGGGCATACAGTATGATATCAGTGTCTGTCTCGCACTATGGGGCATATGTGAGTGTAATGGCCCAATGGGCATCATGGTGTCGGGTATATGTCTGGCACTGTGTGGGGGCATATCATATCTGGCACTGTAGGGCGGGGGCATACAGTATCAGTGTCTGGCACTATGGGGGCATATGTGAGTGTAATGGGCATCATGGTGTCGGGTATATGTCTGGGGCATATCTGGCACTGTGGGGCCGGGGCACACAATATCAATGTCTGGCACTATGGGGGCATAGGTGAGTGTAATGGGCATCATGGTGTGGGGTGTAATGGGCAGCATTATGGTATGGGGAGAATTGTGTATTAAATAATTTCCATCACACTGTGGGGTGTAATGGGCATCATGGTGTGCAGTGTAATGGGCATCACGGTGTGCGGAGTATTGTGTAATTGGCATCAGGGTGTGTGGCATAATGGGCATCATGGTGTGCGGTGTAATGGGCAGCATTATGGTATGGGGAATATTGTGTATTAAATAATTACCATCACAGTGTGCCGTGTAATGGGCATCATGGTGTGCGGTGTAATGAGCATCACGGTGTGCAGCGTATTGTGTAATTGGCATCACGGTGTGTGGTGTAATGGGCATCACGGTGTGCAGCGTATTGTGTAATTGACATAACGGTGTGCAGCGTAATGGGCATCATGGTGTGCGGTGTAATGGGCATCACGGTGTGTGGCTTATTGTGTAATTGGCATCACTGTGCGGCGAGATTTTAATTTTGTTGTATGTAGGGGGGCCCCAAGCTGACTGTTCGCACCAGGGCCCATGAACCTTTAGCTACGCCCCTGGGTGTAACTATGGCATCGCAGCCATGCGAAGAACAGCAAATCCATTGGCATCGCTTTACCATTGAATGGATTCCCCCATGTGTGCAGCGGCCTAAGGCTGGTTTCACACAATCCGGCTCCTGCCGGACGGCTAAAACCCGTACGGCCAGGAAGCCGTGCCACACACACTAGTTTATCATGGAGGGGATGGCCACAGCCCGGCAGCCGTCCCTTCCAGTGGCGGGATCCGGCTGCAGCCGTGCGGCCGGGCCATGGCCGTCCCGTGTGAATGGACACAATATTGTCCATTCACAACTAATGTGTGCGGCACGGCTCCCTGGCCGTGCGGGATTTCACCATCCGGCAGGAGCCGGAGTGTGTGAAACCAGCCTAAGTAGCAACAAACTTACTCGGCGCTGCGATAGAACCTTGACAGTTCGGGGCCGGAGCTGACATCAGAGGCCCTCCCATTAAACGCCTGGGTACCGTCTGCGTTTTCCCAGACACTCCTTCATATTGCCGGGTCCCTCCTCCAAACACCAACCGCCTGTCATCCAGTCAGTGTACAGGTTGCAAAGAAAAGCCAATGATGGTTTTCTTCGCATTGGGTGGTCAGACGGTGGGACCCCTGCACATTCCGGAGCTGCGTGGCCAAATTTTGAGGATGTGGCCTAGCGGCCAGGTGGCGTGACCTGCAAATCATGTAATGCCCCATTTTCGCTGCTCCTGCAGCTGTGTGAGCTGTTGGCTATGCACCCAGCCGCCCTGTCTACTGGAATAGATGCTATAACAGAAGGCCTTATTTTGGTTCATTCTTTCTGACAAAATCCTTCTTAGATGGACAAAACCATGTGCACTGCAGGGGGGCAGATGTAACATGTGCAGAGAGAATTAGATTTGGGTGAGTAATTTTGTTTCTGTGCAGGGAAAATACTGACTGCTTTATTTTTACACTGCAATATAGATCTCACTTTGAAGTAAAACCCCACCCAAATCTAATTCTCTCTGCACAAGTAACACCTGCCCCACCTGCAGTGCACATGGTTTTGCCCATCTAAGAAGGATTTTGTCAGAAAGAATGAACCAAAATAAGGCCCAGAGTGCGTGAACATTATTTCAGAAGTTTCGGGACAGGATAGAATGGAGGGCGTTCCATCACATACCTAACAACTGGGTTACAGGACAATTTTCAGGCACCTGCACTGCTAAAAACTACAGTATCCTGTCTTGGGTAAAATAGCTCCGGCAAACAATGTCTGTGGCTATAACAAATGACATTCAGCACGCAGCACTACGAGAAATGACAATGTTGGGCGTGTGATGGACAAAGTTTTTTTTTTTTTTTTTTTTAAACACCCTGTACACGTGAGACATAACTTGAGTACTAAATCTAATGACTTTATGGTAAAAAAATAACAATAGAAATCTAGTATTATCATTGCCAGTAAAAGGTATTGGAACAGATGACATTCTATGTATTTATTTATTTATATTATCTTTGTAGGAAACTTTGCGAAGGAACTACCGGAAAGGCATTATCAAGCAGCATTGGATGGAGGGGAGATTCAGTAACATCGCTTCCTATTCAGAGCCGCAGATGACTAATAGCATGTGTCCGATGAATGTCAGCTCCTGGGGAGACATACTTGATGCAGAACTCAGAAGAGATGCACAAAGACATATTTAGTAGATACTGTAGTTCATCGTGTAGTGTTTTATTATATTAACATTTTATGTACTGAATGGATGTGTAACATCAAAGCCATAGATGTTAAATGGCGAAGATGGGGCAACCGGGTCTTAGTACATTTGAAAATGCGGTAAACCCTCCGAAAATGGGGGTTTTACTGCATTTGTCCCTTAGTACATCCTGCTCTAACATCCCAGGTTTTTGTGACATCCATGCTTGAGTACAGGTGACATGCTAGGGTGACTTGGGAATCCGACCCTAGTGTCTACCAGAGTTGGACCCAGTTAAGGATGGAGTATAAACAGCTCGACCCATGTTTTCCGACCCAGGTTATGCTTAAAAGCTACTGATTGGCTGTGTATGCAGAGGCTCACCTCAAAGGAGTGTATGTGGGGGACATGCAGTTCAGACCTGAGGCAAAAACCCTTGTGGCAAACCCTTGTGGTCGGGGGTCAGTGTTGGTTTAATTTCACTGTGTTGGTTCACAGTGTTGGTTTAAAAAGGGGTCCATTTTCTCGGGAATCCTACCCAGGTTCTGACCAGGGTGGAACCCAGGTTGAAGCTGCATCCAAAAACCCAGAATTGACCCGGCATTTTGGTGTAAAAGTGGTATAAACATGGTCTGACCCGGGTTGAAACAGTGTCCAAAATCCTGGGACAGACTATGGTTTTTTAAAGGAACAGTGGTATTAGTGTGCCTTGAGGATCGAGGTTGGGAATGCCTGGGCTATGAGAACACATAATTTATAGACCTTTTTTAAAGTAGATTGTAATAAATTAAAATAACTATATTATATATTACCAATTGTTTTTATTTAATATATCCATTTATATGTGATTATTATTTTCATTATAATAGAAATGTATTGTTACTATTTAATATTTATTATGTTCTGTAATAAAATATTTTTTATGATCATTCTGAGTAATTGCTCCAATCTCTGACAGTAAAATAACACTTCCCATAGGGCAGGTTCAAGTTCGATTGTGGCATCTCAAGATGCGCCCAACAGTAATTTATCCCCTATGGACGCTGACAGTGAGCGAATCGGTCCTTACACATCAGTTACACGTATGTGCACCAGGGAAGGGCTTTGTGGCAGCATTTCCATAAAGTCATGGGCGGATGACCGGCAAATCCTGTACAATCCATTTGGGTGTGAGTCGGGTCCTATGAGCTGTTCACATGGTAAACTCCCGATGGGAGCGGTACATTTCCTAAGGATTTGTGGGTTTTGGTGCCCAG
Source organism: Crinia signifera (assembly GCF_055691185.1). Taxonomy (NCBI): domain Eukaryota; kingdom Metazoa; phylum Chordata; class Amphibia; order Anura; family Myobatrachidae; genus Crinia; species Crinia signifera. The sequence goes on along the minus strand of NC_139219.1, from coordinate 52,660,879 downwards.
CCCCCTCAGCCGGTGAAAACCATTGGACGGTCTTTATAGTAATGGAAAAATGTCAGGGCGCAGTGCAGAATCCCCGGTGCACCACTCCCAATGATAAATCATGTACATGAAGGGGCATAAATACCGTAATTATGCCACTGAAGATATGTTAGTTTTTAGGTGATGTTCTCTAAAAAGCTCAATAATGGGATAAATGATGTGGGATCTGTATGTAGAGAAGTTAGATTGTTGGAGAAGGGTTTTTTGATCTCTTAAAAAGATCTTTTTTATGGTTTATGGGTCATAGGCTCAACATTAAGAAGGTTGACAGTCAATAGGTCGAAGACAATATGTCGACATTTCCCATGTTGACATACTGCATGTGCCAACCTTTTGGCCATGTCGACCTAAGGTATGTCGAACTTTTTCATGTGTTGACCTATGGCCTGTTGACCAATAGTGGTTCAGCCCCTTCTGAACAAGCCTGAATCAGGCTGCAAGTACCAAGGGTGCACTTAAAATTATTCGCCAGATTTACCCAGTTCCTCAAATCTGGAACCGCAACCTGTGCACCAACTGCAGGAGGTTCCATCAGGAAAGACTCTACTATCTATGTACAAGAAAATACAAGTAGTAAAGCCGACCCCCAAACCTCCTTCCCACAGTATGCAGTCATTATGCTTCTAATCTTCATAATAGTGACATTTCCATTAGGGTTAGCGATAGGGACAGAAGCACACTTACAGTAAAACACATTGCTGGGCTGGCATTTAAACAAAAAAAAACAAAAACAATATGAACATGTTGATGTAAATGTTGACAAAATATGCTTTGTCCCTTCCCACAACCCAAAATGAACCACCTTCACCTAGTGAAATAAGACAAAGTGCAAAGTAAGTAGTTATTTTGTTTCTGTGCAGAGAAAATACTTACTGCTTTATTTTTACACTGTAAGATAGATATCAGTTTGAAGTAAAACCCCACCCAAATCTAATTCTCTCTGCACAAGTTACATTTGCCCCCCCCCCCCCCCCCCCCGCAGTGCACATAGTTTTGTCCATTTGAGAAGGAATTTTCCTTTGCGAGTGAACCAGAATAACCCCCACGGTCCACCCTCACAAGCTAATTGCGATCGGATGGCAGTAATCACCTGATTTGCAGCAATCGGTAATCTGGCTGTGAAGGCAGGAGCACCTCCACCATCTTTCCAATTGCACTGGGCTGCGTGTGCTGTAGACACCCGGAAACACGCCTCATCCCTGAGCTATTTGAATTGTATCCAAGCCCTTTCTATAGCAGGGTAAAGGTGTTCTCTTGTACTAGAAATCCTTCTCAGGTAAGGTTGGTGTACTGTACATGTATTTCTGTTTGTAAATAAATACAGCATTGAGGAGCATTTCAGGATTTTATGGCACCTTTGTATCTTTAGGTATCTGAGCACCATATTGGCTGGAATGGAGAGAACAGAGAGCAGAAGAAACAAGTTGGTTGCTGGACAGAACAATGACCGCGATTATATTCATCATTTACCTCCAGAAATTATTCTCAAAATACTAGACTACATGGACATAAAAGGACCGCAAACATCTCAAAGAAATAGCAGAAGAAGACGCATTATCGAGAAGACACTGTCTGGCGCAAAGATCCATCCGTCCATCAGAGATTGATGAAGATCGGGCATGAGGGTACGTCCATCACTTTACGACACTTTAGAGTCACTATTTTAAGTTATACACACAGTCACCTAATCACATACCTCTGTCATCTTGTGTTATATGTGCAACGTTGATCACATCATCCTTGGATACCACTACAACACTACAGTGGTTGACCCAATGTATGTCAACCTTCATTAAGTCGACCTAGTGACCGTATTTCATTAATACATGGTCTCCTGTAGCTTATACTACATGCATTGTATTATGTTTCTGTATTCCCTCCATTATTATGTCATTATGGCTTTTATTTAGAGTTGTTATGTGACAGATACTGTATTATAGTGGCGGAAAAATGGAGGGTGGAGGGGATGCATCTGCTATGGGGCCCGGGGCTTGGGGGGCCCATAGGATCCAGCATGCAATCTATGGCGTTCCAAAGTGCCTCTTCTGACTCACCCTGCAATAGGTCCCACTTTGACCAGGTGGAATAAACTAAGAAAGCATCCTTGGATTTCTTCCCCTTTTTCTTCCTTGACTCCCTTATTCGATAACCCTGATTCCTTGTTTCACAACTAGACAGAACAGGGAGTCTCTAGAGTCGGCCAGCTGGTGGAATCTGGAAAGATTTAGCCTTTTGATACCCTTCAGCCAAAATGGGCTCTGCCGTCCATAGAGATTTGGCGATATCTTCAATTCAAACATTTTGTGCAATGCCGGGATGTGCATTTGGCCTGCAGTAGACCACCAATCACTTTTGAGGGCCTGTGTATGGCTGCTTCTCACCCTCCCCATCTCCTCTCGGTGTGCTTTTGATTACTGATTGAGAACGCTTACCCAGAACCTCCCAAATTTTAAGATGACTGGGAACATGACAGGTCTCCTTTACCCCACAGGACCGGCTTAAGATTTTTGAATACTCATTTGCTAGCTCTATTAGTTATTCGGCACTTGAGACTCATTATAAAGTAATCACCCGCTGGTATAGATGCCCCCAAGTATTGACTAAAATGTTTAATTGGCATTGTCCGGTTTTGCTTCCCTTTTTAGGAGAAAGTTGTTTCCCTCTCAGCAGTAATCTTGGGCAGTGGTCCACTAGCGTTTTATAAAAAAAAAAAAAAAAAAACACTGCTTAAATTCATTAATAGTGCAGCAAAAGCGGTTATCCCAGTTCGGTGGAAATAACTGACCCCTCCTTCCTTGAAGGAATGCTTTAATAGAATAGACCAGGGGTTCCCAAACTTTTTTGAATCACGGCACCCTAGTGTATCGGATTTTTTTTCGCGGCACCCCTAGGCCCAAAAACAATGAATTAGATTGGGTTTATATGCGATTCCTAGGGTCAGTTATGTGGTAAAGGGCAGGATTTGCTTCTGTTTGTACACATTTTATGATTGGCAGCCACAAGCACTGGTTTTGCCCATAAATAATTAACCATAAATAAGTTGAATTGATCCTGGACCACCAACCCAGGGCACCCCTGCAAGTGTCCCGAGGCACCCCAGGGAGCCACGGCACACAGTTTGGGAACCACTGGAATAGACCTATATATGGATATGGAAGACCTACACTTTGGAGTAGAGAAACATATGGTCTTCACCACCACGTGATTTCTTTGGATAGATTTTAAATCCTCTGCTGAATATATAAATGCATTAGCTTGAGTTTTGGTCATCTGGATAGTGAACTCCTTACCTTTCCTCCCTATCGCTTCCCTTCCGATCTCTCCCCCCTTCTCTTGTTTACTGTGTGTGTATGTGTTGTTGTTTTTTCTTATCTTAATACTCTGATTTTCTTGTTTTTCTGGTTTTGGTGCTTTCTATTTGATATTAATTTGAAATGGAACCTGAGGTGGTCCGCTCTTCTAAGCAATGTTTATGGTTTTGTCTATTTGTATCAGTGGACTATGTAAGTCTTCAGTTTGTCATATGTATATTTTGTATTCTTCTTGATTTTTCATGTGTCTGCTGTTGGCTGACTTTAAAATTAATAAAAATATAATAATAATAAAAAAATATCCCAAACAATTTAAATTATACATTTTTACTGTACAAATCTATGTTCACAGGGCTGGATTAAGGGCCTAATGGTTCTGGAGCTGAAAATATTAAATGGCTTATAATGAAAGTGGAGAAGGTGAGGCCAATGCCATTTAGGCATCTACAACCCATACACTATGAGCGGCAATGTCTCCCTAATAAGTACAAAATTGAGTAAATGTGTAAATAGAAATAAAATTTCTATACTGGTGATTTATGGCCAACTATGTGGCCACCTGGTGTCTATCTGGTGATCATCATGCTGCCATAATGACATAGTTGCCTCCCCTCCTGCATTCTGCAGGAGACTCCCTGAAATAGCAGCAATCTCCCTCTCTCCCTGAAAGCTGTAGCAATCTCCCTGATTTCACAAAACCCACATTACACAACGGTTACATTTTTGGGGGGAGAAAAAATAAAGAAATGCAAGAAATATACATTCGAATTGAATCCTCATGATTATTTCCCTGCATTGGTTTTTATAAGGTACAATAATCCCTCTGGGTACATGCATATTAAATAAGGTTTCTCGTGGCCATTTACTGTATATGGAACCACGTGTAAAGGGGTGTACACACGGTGAGATTTTGTCAGTAGATTTTGACTAGATAGTCAAGATCTCCTAGAAGGTTAGCCAAAATCTCCTTATTTTTCTCCTGCTTAGTTAATATTGTTTAGCATAGATTGACTGTGCAGGCAAGGCAATTTTGACTAGATCATAGGCTATCATTACTTAGACAAAATCGCTTAGTCTGAGGGCGGGATGTATTAATATACATCGCCGCCCTTCGCGATGCTGCCGCATATGTACTAGCATCGGGTTGCGGTGACGGAGACCCCTGCGATACCTGTGTCTGCGGGGGTCTCCGTCACATCCCGGCGGCTGTCAGTGTCCCCCTGCGTCTCCTCCTTCCCCCTGCAGCCGGATGTCCTCACGGCTGTGACACCTGCTGGGGGAGCAGGAGATCAATGGAGGACGGGAGGGGGGCGCGCGGACGGCGGGCGGCGATAGAAGCCATGGCGATACCCTGCCAGGACGGGGCGGACGGGTATTGGTACATAGGAAAATGCGGTAAAACCCCGGTTTTACCGCATTTTCCCTTTAGTACATCCCGCCCTGAATCTCCAGTGCATCTAGCCAAAATCTCTCTCAAAATTGCTTAGTTAAAATTGTCCATTAGCCAAAATCTCCCTGTGTGTACACCCCTTAAGACACAATACATGAACAAGTCCTTACATGTATCATTGTCTTCTCTTCAACATCTTACTAAGGCCTGGTACACACCAGAACGATCCTGATTGTTAGTAGATCGTTAGCAGATTATGTGATGGTCGCATGATCTGTTGGAGCACACGATCTGCATCCAATCTGATCCCAATCCGATCTGAGTCTGTATCCAGTTGAATGGATCTTTTACAGATCCTACTTGCAGCAGGTAGGATCTGTAAAATGACCAAACGACAGCGGGGACGCGCATCGGATTGGAATCGGATCGGAATTGGACCTAAACATGCCCAATCTACATACAATCTGCATCCAATCGGTCGGAATTGGATCCAGATTGATGGAATTGAGCCCTAATCGTTCTGGTGTGTACCCCCCCTAACTGCTTACACCCAAATTAAGTGCCCCCCACTTAATCTGATTCTGGTCCCATATATGGAGCTAGACACACCTTTTAGGTGATGCATGACACACACCCTCAACGGGGAGCCATGCAAAATTCTAATACCAACTGTAATTTCCCTGAAACTAGTTTTCAAAAGTAGGCAAGTATACCCCAAACCCAGGATATCTTTGTCCTGAAAGATTCTAAGAAGATTTTCTTTTTTATGGCTTCAGTACCACTCATGGCCAGCAATGTAACAGCTTAATAGAAACCTTTATTATATACTTGAACCTTGCTGTAACAATTGCAAAATTCTCCATTGTGAGACGAATAAAGGAATTCTATCTTCTATCTATCTATTTGTCTTCTGTTCCGTTGTACCTGTGTAGGCTTACTTCCCAGTGCTTTGGAGCCATCTACTGAGCATCTGCTGTACAACACTATACTGATCTCTGCATTATCTACAGTACATAAGCTTGATACTCTTATTTATTTGAGGTGGTATTCCAATGTTTGACCTTTGAAGCTCTTTGGTCGTTACAACCTTTTAATCCATGGATAGTATATATCGTATTCTGCAATTTAGTACTTCACAGAAAGTGTGGTGGATAAGTGGAATAGCCTCCGATCAGAGGTGGTAGAGGCAAAGACAGTTTTAACATGCTTGGAATAGGCATAAGAAGATCCTTGCAAAGGGGATACATATGGATGACTAGCGGTCAGAATATCAATGTCGGCATTCCAAAGGAGGGAATCCCGACAGGGGTTAGGTAAGTATACTTTCCTTCCACCTGTCTACTCTGCTAACCCTTCTAGCAATTTAAACCTAACTTATGCACCACACTATCTAACTATAAGCCCCCCTCTAATTCCTAAGCCAGTGGTTCCCAAACTGTGTGCCTAGGCACCCTGGGGTGCCTCAGGACACTTGCAGGGGTGCCTTGGGTTGGTGGACCGAGATCAATTCATATTATTTATGGTCAATGTAACAGGCAAAATCAGTGCTGGTGGCTGCCAATCATAATATATGTGGACAAACAGAAGCAAATCCTGTCCCTCACCACATAACTGTGACATATAAACACAATGCACTTAATTCAATATTTTTTTTCTTAATTTCTCAATAAGAAGCATTTTTCCTAGGGTTGCCTTGAAAATATTTTGATGCTCTATAGATTGTCGTGCCCGGCTCTACATTCTCCTGGATGCAGTCCATCAAGGTAGTGGCATCCCGCCTGGGCACCATTTGCATAAAACACTGGCCTATCTTCCGGCATATACCTCCAAATACCCACTGCTGTGGAAGAATGCAGCCAGCGTTGTTCTTCCTCTTCACGAAGAGTGTCTCATCCACTTCCACTATTAGGCCCGGTCCTCCAATCCGCCGCTGGGGCTGCGCCATTATATCCAGAGCGCATGCCTCATGCATCCACCGGTTATAGAGGACAATGTTTTTTTTAGAGATGTCCAGCTGCTGGCTGTAGTACTCAATAGAGGTGAGCTCCTGTGCCCACGAGTATATAAACCGCAGCATTGTCACAAATGACAAGCGGCACCCTGGAAACCAGAGTGCCGCTCTCAGGCTCAGCTTCAGCTGACACACTCGGATATGGCAGCGCCACATTGATTCCTTCAAAGAAAGTCGCCACAGGAAAAAGACCGTGGGCTTGGAAAAACACCACAGCCTCCTCGGTCTGCGGCAGCGAAAACATAGTAATCGATCCAGCCATCTCGATAATAACAGCAATAAATCAGTCGTAACACTCCAAATATCACCAGCTCTGTTATGCTTCCTTTCTCTACACCTCAGAGTGATTTCTGTCAGGATGTGTCAGGGGGCGGGATTAACAGGGAGCGGGAACGTGAAAATCGCATCGCATTGCATGCTAGTACTATGCAGCAAATCTGGGCGCTGTGCTAGGAAACAAGTACCAAACTTTATTGAAAGAACGGAAATGGTAATAAAAAGCGGTGGGAATCGCATGGTAAAGGTGTCCATATTGGATTGCACACAGTGATGTGTGGGATTTTTTTTTTTTTTTTTTATAAAAAACTCTTTAAAAAAAAAAAAGTTATTTAAAAGGAGCTTGTTCATAGAAAAGAATAGTTAGCTAGAAGAAAAAAAAAGGAACTATAAAAAAGCATTAAGTTCAAAATCAATGTTCATTCCTTTGGGGAATAGTGTCTGGAGTTCCTCTCCAATGTTGGCTGACTTTTTTTATTCCAATGAACTGCAAACCTGTTGGATTTTTGTTATGGACTTGTAGGAAATGGTTTGATAGGCTGTGTGTGATAAAGCCTCTTTTATTGTTGTAAATGTGCTCCAAGAGCCTTATTTTTTATTGTCTTTTTGTTTGTCCGATATATTGCTGTCCACAAGGGCAACACAGAAGATATATGATTCTTTCAGATTCACATGAAATGTGTTCTTTTATGGTATATTCCTTTTTTGGGATGTTTGATGAAAAGGTGATTGTTGGTTTTGTTGCAGTTTTATGTTGATTTTTGCATGATTTTTTGCATGATTTGCATTTGAGACAGTAGTGAAAGCCACTAGTCAGTTTTTCACTTTTGTTGGTGTCAGATTTGATAAAACTGGAAACAAGTTCTTGACGCAGGTTTCTTGCTTTGTTGTAGATTATTTTAATTCAATCAACAAAGAACCACACAACCAAACACACAGCATATAAGAAGAGAACCCTTAATCAAGAACACACCCACCTCAACAAAATGAGCATACCAAGCATACTACAAAATTAAATTTAGAATATTCAACACATTCCAAAAGATTGGCAAGAACATCGTTTGAACAAGGAAAAAAGGATGCAATAGTTGAAGAGAATGAAGAATGCAATTCTTTACTCAAAAAACTCTCAAGTTACCCTGAGCAAGACCAAGTGGTAAAAAGAAAAATTCAATCAAAATATATATTTTTTTTCATGAGAACTTTTATTACACACATTATCCTGTGTGCAACACAATATGGACACCTTTACCATGCGGTTCCCACTGCTTTTTATTACCATTTCCGTTTTTTTCAAATATAAAAGAGGAAAATAACCAGCAAAAGCCATTCTTGAAAAAGTGCTTGTTAGCATGAAACCCACCACAGCCGGAACGATCACAGACATCGGAGCAGAAGCCGCAGCCACTGAACCTGGTGACATCACCAGCTGAGACCGGGCAGCGCATGAGACGAACGACACTGTTCCCAGCCGCATCCAGCAATCCCCGGTCTGCAACCACGCCCTGTGCTAATAGAGGTAGGGATAGCGCAGTACCCACGGACACTTACCAAGCTCAAAAGAGCTGTAAACCTATTATTAACCACTTTTTATTTTTATGGGGCTTTTTCATACTTTTTTACTTTGCTTTTACTTCCCTTATGTCTCATTTACATTAGCGCTCATTTTACATTTGTCTTGAGAAAATAGTTTGAGGACAAATGGTCTTGGGATAGTTGAAACAAACTTGATACGAACAATTATTATGTTCTGTTCTAACAAAACAAAGGTGCCAATTGAAGGTCTGTTCATTTGATTGGTGGCCAAGATTTAAGGGCGCCTACACTGGCACCCTATTAATCTTCTAGTGCTTGCAGCAGAGAAACACATAAGTGCGGCTTCTCAAGTAATTTCCTTGCAGACATGTTCTAAGCATATTGCAAAGCAGACACTGCATCAGAAGATGCAAAGAAACAAAACAAAGAAATAAATGTAACACACTAGAAACAATGTATAAAAATAAATTATTTATTAATTATCCTAAATCTCACTGGCCAGTGATATTGAACACAGTTAATAACAAATGCATAAAATGAAATAAAACAATTAATATAGGTATTAATCTGCATCAGAACATTATTATAAAAAAGCCTGTATGTCAGAATTTTGTAATGAGCTCATTATCTGAAGAAGCCGTCGAGTCCCCACGGTGGCGGGGAAACGCGTTATTTGAGCATTTTTTCTGACTGTTCGCGTTCTCTGGAAGATAGGAGACCTTACCCAGCTACCTGCACACTGTGGACTGTATTTGGAACCGCTGGAGCCTTATTGGGGCAAGGAGCTCAAGCTATTAAGACTCTACAGCCAATACTGATCCCCGACTACAGCCAAAAAGGACTACAAAACTCAGCATTTCAAAGCAGGTACAGGGAGGACGCTAACAAATTTTTTCAATATGTCTGGATAGATAACATCCTAAGGGGGTTTTAGGGTTGATTCGCAAGGCTGCGAATTCGCAGCCTTGCGAGTTCACCAAACCCCACCCGGCGAACGACCGCCCCCCCTGCCGCCCCCTCAAAGTGCGGCTTCGCCCGAACAGCTGCGAATGGATGTTTTGCATAAACATCCATTCGCATGGCTCGGGTAACCACCCACATCTTTCGATGGTCACCGACCATCGAATGTTTAGCGTGCACGCATATATGTGACTTTTCAGTTGTGTATATATGCGTGCACGCTGGCGTGGATACGGCCGGGCAGCTGACATCCGGTGATGTCAGCTACCTGCCCCCCACACCCGCGTCACTGCCTCATTTCCATGGGAACGCCCATGGAACGCTGGGCGTTCCCATATGGTAATGGGGCAGCCCGGTGCACCCCGCCCATCTCTGCCCCCCCCCCCCACGCTGGCATGGGTGCGTGCACCCGGCAACCCGAAAGTTTGCCGTGGGTGCACGCACCATACGCCTGCGCACAACATCGGTACTGCGTGCGAATGCACGCAGTACCGAACGGATCTGAATCAGGCCCTTAGACTCCATGGCCCTTATTCTGATTGACGCGGACTTTACCGCATACTTTCGGATCGCGTGTTTACGGCGTCTGCGCATGCGTGGAGAACGCAACGCGCATGTGCCACGCCTTGACTCGGTACCAGTTCGGCCAGATCCCGTCCAGAACTGTTCACCGCTATCATTCGGGAAATAGGGGCGTATTATGGGCGTCATGCGGAATGACACATGGGCGTAGTTTCAAAGTGGGCAAAACGGGGCGGAAACATGGGCGGACACGGGGGAGTACACTTATGTTGGGGGGCGTACATTCGGAAACCACTCCGAATGCACGCGATCAAAAAGGCCAGAAATGTGCGGTGTCCACAAGTGTACTATTGCTTTGCGGACACCACTCGTTCATGCGGTAGGCGAACGTACGCCTAATGACTACAACCATTAACACCTGAACCCAATAGAATCTACTCCTTTACTCATTACTCACTAATAGGACGCTTGTCAGTGCTTTAATTGAAACCATTGCACTTCAATTGCTGTAAGGGGTAATGTGTGCAATGCATGTGTTAGGCATGCTTGTAAGGATATATTGGCATCTAATTGATTCCAATTCAAAATAAGAAGTTTTTTATGAGGATAGGTAATTGAATAAGTGGGTCATGTGATGTATAGCAGAAGATACTTCATAGTGGGTTGTTTGGCGTAAATACTCCGCTTACGTGCGGTAGCACCGCTTGGCTCCCGTTCGGATGCGGTATTCCCGAGCATACTCTGTAATACTCTGTAATACCGTGCCGAATCGGAGTGTTTCTCCCGCACACGCATGCTTTGTATGTCGTCCGTAAACACGCCCTGTTCTTAAAGAGTGAGTCCGTCCGAATGCGGAGGACACGTGGGCGTTTCTACGGACGATGGCCGCACGCGGCAAAACACCGTGGCGTGCGGACCGCACCGTAAGAATGCGGGAATATCCGCACCGATCAGAATAAGGGCCCATGTCTTACCCCTAGTGGACTTGAAACATCACCTCTTTCCTAGGAATAGGAAACGGTCCCTATATACAATTGCTAGGACTTTGATATACAAAATTCTGACACAGGCTTTTTTATAATAATGTTCTGATGCAGATTAATACCTATATTAAATAGTTTTATTATTTAATTGAATGCATCTCTTATATATTTGGCTACATCTGTCACTCAAAGTGTGTCTGGAGCTGTAACGCTGGGTTGTGGACTTCCATCTTAATTTATGATTGTCATCACCTGTTTTAAACAGGGTAATTGATAAGAAAGGTGTTTAAGCACAGGTGATGGTAATCCATAAATTAAGAAGAAAGTCCAGAAACAGAGCAATGTGTCCCTCCTGGAGAGGGTCATGTTGGGAGGTATGCACCTCCCTCCCTCCCCCCCTCCCCCCCTCTCCCCCCCCCCCCCCCCATTCACGGCATCCCCACGATTAAATGGCACATGCAAAACACTGACATGGCTATGGTCGACAATGAAAAAGGTTGACAAGATTTATTTTTCACTTTTTCAATGTTTTCATATTCATTCTCATGTGTCGACATGGACACCAATGAAGTGCCACACTTATGTCAACATTTACATGTGTTGACCTTTCTGTGTTGATTTTTTCTTGTGGCGATTCGCGGCACCCCCCGCGACCCCCCTCCCGCGATTTGCAGCACACCCCCCGCAATTCGCGGCACCCCCGGTGACTCCCGCGATTCGCGGCCCCACCCCGTGACACACCCCCCCCTCCTGCGATTCGCGGCACCCCGCGACCCCCCCTCCCACGATTCGCGCCAACCCCCCCGGGCCCCCCCTCCTGCGGTTCACGGTGCCCCCCACGACCCCCCCTACCGCGATTCCCCACCCCTGACCCCCCCTCCTGTCATTGCGGCAACCCCACGCCCCCGCCACCCACCCTCCCGCGATTCACTGCAACCCCCCCCCCGCGCCCCCCCCTCCCACAATTCGCGGCACCCACACCCCCCCCCGCGACCCCCCCTCCCGCAATTCACAGCATCCACCCACGACCCCTCCTCCCATGATTCGCGGACACCCCTCACCTCCTCCCCCCCCCCACCCCCGTGCGCGATTCACGGCAACCCCAGGATTAAATGGCACATGCAAAACACTGGCACGGCTATGGTCGACAATGAAAAAGGTTGACATGAGTTTTTGAAGATTTATTTTTCTTTTTTTGAATGTTTTCATATTCATTCTCATGTGTCGACATGGACACCGATGAAGTGCCACACTTATGTCAACATTTACATGTGTTGAACTTTCTGTGTTGATTTTTTCTTGTGGCAATTCGCGGCACCCCCCGCGATTTGCAGGACACCCCCCGCAATTTGCGGCACCCCCGGTGACTCCCGCGATTCGTGGCCCCACCCCGTGACACACCCCCCTCCTGCGATTCGCGGCACCCCGCGACCCCCTCCCACGATTCGCGCCAACCCACCGGGCCCCCTCTCCTGCGGTTCACAGTGCCCCCCACGACCCCCCCTACCACGATTCCCCACCCCTGACCCCCCCTCCTGTCATTGCGGCAACCCCCCGCCCCGCGACCCACCCTCCCGCGATTCACTGCAACCCCCTGCGCCCCCCCCTCCCACAATTCGCGGCACCCACCCACTTTTACTGCTACTATTACTGTTTATGTAAATGCATTCTGAATGACAGCAACATCCTACCATCCTTCCACAAGAATATATAACCAACTAGGTGATTCATCGCGCCCCGTGCCCCCCCTCTCCCGCAATTCACGGACCCCCCGCGCACCCCCCTCCCGCGATTCGCAAACCCCCCCTCGCACAATTCACTCCCCCTCCCAAGCTTTGCGGACCCCCGCCCTCTCCCACGATTCGCCGACACCTGCACCCCCCCTCCCTTGATTCACGGCACCCCCGCGCCCCTCCCGCAATTCACGGCACCCCTAAGCCCCTCTTTAGTCCCCCGTATACACCCCTATCACTACCCAGCTTCCTGCTCTCCTGAACCGTAACTTCCACCACTGGGGAGTTCGCTGACGCTGTTTTGCCCACATGCCCCTATCATGCCTCATAGCCCAGCCTCCTGCTCTCATGCACCCGAACTCCCACCCAGTAGGAGGAGACACTGACTAAGGGCCACCATCCTGTACTGCCACGCTGGACCCTCACCCACTGGCAGAAGCTGCACAGTATCTCCCACCCCACTCTTTAGTCCCCCTTATGCCCACACACCCCTATCACTACCCAGCCTCCTGTTTTCCTGTGTCGTGACCTCCGCCAGTGGGGAGCCGCTGATTTAGAAACACCCTACTATACTATTGCACACACACACCTAAACAACATGCACACACAGCCCCCCCACACCCACAAATGTCACTGTACCATCCACACTATCAATGTACATCTTACTCTGTAACCGCTTTTTAATTAAACAAAACAATACACACCCCCTTCCACATCATATGCTCTCTATTTAACACATTTCACCTATAACTCAAGTTGCAATACAGGCATCTTTCATACAATTCTAACCATCTTTCTCATATGCAAATGTTCACAAATTAAGGGGGCGCAGCCCCTTACGACGGTGTGAAGAGCGCCCGTAGGGCGCGATGAATCACCTAGTTGGTTATTAACTGTGTTCATTATCACTGGCCAGTGAGATTAGGGATAATAAATAAATAATTTATTTGTATACAGTTTCTAGTGCGTTACATGTATTTCTTGGTTTTGTTTCTTTGCATCTTTGGGAAATAGGCATTTTCCCACTACAGACGCTGCTTGAACCTACTGTGGGTGTATATATATTTTAGGAAAGAGCTATACATACACAGAAGAGTATATGGTCCACACCAAAAGGTTATTTATCTGAGGGACATTGTTTTGTGGGGTTTAGTGCAGATATACCATTTTTCTGCATCAGAAGATGTTCTTCTACCTCCTACAGAAGTGTTGGTTACCAAACAGGTCCATTGTTGGAAAGCACTTTTGCCTCAGTAGGTACAATACAGCTAAAGACAGATTGTCGAAACAGGGGGGAGTGCAGACGTCTATAGAATGTTAAACAGCTTCTGGGCACTGGCTCTGTGCAGCAATGAAAATGTTCCAATCCTGGCTATGCAAATTACAGACCAGTGATCCATTATGCTCTGTGCAGCTTCCCATAAGGGAGATAAAGCTTTAATGCAATTGATACATTTTTAGACTATCCAAAAACATGTCCTCTCTCCCCAATGTGGATCGGTTATTATAGGACTCTTATTTGCCTGTGATAATTGCAAAATATAAGCTGCGGCTAAACCCCCGAGGTAGTTGAAGATCAGCCTATATATAGTATTTTCTTATACTTGTTGCTAAATAGGATATTTAGAGAACTAATCACACAATTTGTATGAAGACATTAAAGCGGTTTTGATTTGATGAAGCAGAAGTGAGTTCCAGGTTCTGTGACCTGCTCTTAAGCTTATCACCAATCCTACAAGGTGCAGATTTAAGCAGTAGGTTTTCATTTAAACAGATGCCTCAACTATAGGTTCGTATTTGGTGCTGTCATAAATTAGAGATAGGGCAGAAAGCCAGTCTGAAGCTATAAATAGCTTCCCAGGATATCAATGTTAAGCTGCTGTATTGGAGAAAATGTGACTTATCCTGGAAACGTAATCATGTACCATTATATCATATTCACACAAAACAATATGGGTGTGCTTTCAAGTAATTTGTATGACTTGGTGATGCTAAGGTACACGAGTCAAAATCAATATTTAGAGTTGGGGTGGAGCTAGGTGGTAAAGAAAGTATTTCTTCCTTTGGGTGGTTCAAAATGCAAAAACTGGCTAGTCCAAGGGCAGAATTCACTTCAGTAGGATGTTCTACTGGGCATCACTAGTGATGCCTGGATGTGTACATATCTACCCAGTGGTGCAAGTAAGGGGGTACGGCTTACCTGTGAGAAATAAACTGCATGTAGGCCGTACAACTCCCCCTCCCCCCCCCCCCCAACCTCTGCTTTTGCACGCAGGCTCACCCAGCAAAACAAAGCGATGTTTACAGCCAGGCAAAGCGCGGTGGGCTGCCCAGATGTCTTTTGAGCAGATCAAGGCTATTTTAAACATTGTGCCGGGTTGCCAGCCAATAGGAGCCGCTCCTAATTGGCTGCAAGCTCCAATTGGCTGGCGAGTCAGCACAATATTTCAAATAGCCGGGCAGCCCACATCGCTTCCATTCTGCCGGGCTCGCAGCTGTCAGTGAGCCTCACTCCCACATAGCAACAAGCATCAACCACCCTTGGCAGAGCATGTAATCCCCTGTGGCAATGAGCATGTAATCCCCCATAGCTACAAGCATTAAACCCTCAGCATTGAAAGAAACCCCTAGCAATAAGTAAGTGGCACTTATGTGGCATTATATGTAACGGGCATCACAGTGAGTTGTGTCATGTGCAATGGTCATTACAGTATGGGGCATAATGTGAAGTGGGACAGAATGTGTAATGGGCATTGCCGTGTGGGGGCATGATGTGTAATGGGCATTATGGCATGTGGTATAATGTGTAAGATTATGGTGTGTGGCATAATGTGGCCTGGCCCCTATTGTCATGTAACCACTTGTCTAGTTTCATAAGACCATGCCCCTCATGACCCATGGCGACACCCAGTTTTGGTGCGCACTTATAATACCACTAAGAAATAATTTCTACTTGCGCCACCATCTGCCACTTACTGCACTACTGGGGTTCAAAATAGAATCTATCTAAAGTTACTTGCAGAGTATCCCAGCTGAAACCAACAGGGAACAGAGTAAGTGGGCCAGCACACCAACATAGACAAAAAGTATCGGCTATTTTATTCCTCGAACCAGAAATGCTTCAGCATTAGGCAGGTCATATGTCCCTAGGAGGACATGGACATCCTCCTCTCCATCTTTTAAAATGTGGAAGTGAATAATTAGCACACTAGTGCACCTGCAAGGTGACCTGGAAAGCGTGAACTTTTGGGGGTACTTGAGGACCATTGTGTAGATCCACTACCAAAAAACTTACCCCGATCTGGAAGGCCACACAAGGACTTTATTACTGGTGTTATAGGTGTCAATGTTCTGGCATCTCCATCATTATATCCCAGGAATGGACAGACCCATACAGAAAATTATTTGGCACATTACAATGCAGTGAAGTGTGAAATTGCCTGGCATTGGAAGTCAGTCAATACCCTCTATAATCCCTGCTATATGGGGATCAAATGGAATATGTATCCAGTATAGTGGATAAATAAGCTGTACTTTAACCAGGTCTCCTGGCTAACATATCATGGTGTTCCCCTCCCAATGATGTATGGTTTTGATTAATTTAATCATTTAGTATTTCGTTTCTTGTACAGCTATACTTTATTTTAACCCTTTGAGTGCCAAGTGAATGTCAAAATTGGTGTGAAAATTACCAAGCAAACCTTTTTATTCATCCTAGACTTGCAATGCTTACCTGCTATAGCAAATGTAGTTTTTTTTTTTTTACACTTCGTTCAATTTATATAACAAATGAGAGCCGCCGGCATTTTTAGCCGATATTTTGTACATCTCACAGATGTTGGCACTCAAAGGGTTAAACTACAATTGTACCCATTGAGTTTGAGAGTGCTATTGGTTGTTAGTCTAGTAATAGATTCATTGATACTTCTCCCCCCCCCCCCCCCCCCCATTAGGCATTTTTATTTATTCATATATTGACTGATACAATACTATTCTAGTAAAATCCTTTTATTCCCTTTCCCTGCCCTCCCCATCATTTTGTCTTTACCCTTTCCATTCATTACAGTTTATGAAAAAAGCTTTCAATAAACATTATCCTGTTTAAAAAAAAAAAAAAATAATGTTGTCTGTTAAACTGACAAATAAAAAAGATTAAAAAAAAAAACCCCAGTGAAAGCATTCTCTGGACTGTCACAATATGCATGTGTGTGTGCGCCATCGTGAAAAAGGAAAGAACGGCACTCCAGGTATTGGATCAAAATAACTCTGTATTTAACAAGTGCCAACAAAGATTACTTAGAAACCCGATGTTTCCTTATGCCATACATATCTTCAGAGAGAACAGACAAACATACATACATAGAGCCCTTCTATATAAATACCTGCCTGACACACAAATGTGTATATATGCACCAACATACATACAAAAATTCCAGGAGGGCACAACCAGACTGGATTTTACATTTTTCGATCAAGTGGACGAGCGTTCGCTTAATCTTACAAAATAGTCATAAACAATACTTTCAGAAACCAGACATATAAATGTAAACCAAGTTTATTTTGCTTTTTAAGTAGTAGTGTTCTTAAAGCACTACAGCATGGTAAACAATGTAAATTAGTACAAGTCATCTCAAAAGCCAGTTTTATGAGTTGTTAAAAAGATGCAAGCCTACTCTAACAGGATAAATATTTTAACCATTTCACTTCTCGTTAATGAAGGCTCACAAATGAGCAACACTCCTCATTGAGGAAAACAAAAAGCTGTTGTCGACAAAGCGACAGCACACACACAAAACAAAAAAGAAAACAAACGAAAAAAAAATGTGTAAAAATAACTGTACTGTGTTCCCATACTTTACGTTGCTTTACAATGGGATGATATGCACATGATCTTGCTGCAAAAGTCTATGAAACCTGCAAGTACGTATGCGGTGCCCACCTCAACTCGAAACAAACCGGTCATTGTTCAGAGAATGCAGCAGTGACACACTTTTCTGCAAAAGTAGTTTTGCCATTGTCATTCATTTCCTTCTATGCTGCAATTTCGACAACAACGAAAACACTCACTTAAAAAAAATATATATATGAATTTTTCTATTGGGGTGAAGATGATTTATGCAGCTATAAATGGTTTTAAATAAAATGGGACTGTCCTTGACCCCACTGCCACAAAATGGGTAGAAGGGGGGAAAAAAAAAAAAAAAAGGGAGAGGAAAAAAAAAAATTAAATCTCAATGTCATGCAAACCTAAAGATGACCGTAGCTTTAAACAATGGAAGATTTCACAGAAAATTTCTTATACAAAAAACGCATAATAAGAAAAAAGGGCCACTAGGTGACATTATAATTTACAAATTGGCATCATTTTGGTCAACAATAATCAAAGTGATGTTTTCCTGAACAAAATTGATGTTCAACAGGAGGAGGGAAAGTTACGGCATAACTTGGCTTCTAAAAACTAATCACACATTTCTTCAGGAATCTCGTGTGGATTAAGTATGCCTGGAACGGACATCTGAAGTTTGTGTTTCTCTTCCTGGGCTTGCCGGAGGGCTGTTTCTCTTTCTTCAAGGAATAGGTCTGAAGTGTCTTCTCCGGCATACTCCTGTACAATGACACATACAAAAAAAGCACTTTTTTATCTCCGAAATGTTTAAATCTGGGCTTCATTATTTTTAAAGAGCTTGAAAATAAAAGAATAGCAACGGTTTGCAAAAAAAAAAAAAAAAAAAAAAAAAAAAAAAAAAAAAGAATAGAGTAACATTTTCCTTTTAACCAAACTGTAGAAACAAGGAAGATTATAGGATAATTCATGATCAATAATTATTTATAAAGCATTTTAGCACTGCATGTATTGTAAAAGGTTACTACAACAGATAACAGAATGAAACCTTACCTTTATCTGTACAAGGAAGTCCCTAAGGTGTTCTTTAAAAGCAGGAATATCCTGGTTTAAACTGAAGAGGCCAGTCACAAAAAGTTTAACTTGAGCACTGAAAGAGAAAAACATCTGTGTATTAGTCCTCCAACCATACATATGGGAGTTTAAAAATACACACTTTAATTGTTAATGGGACTTTAATATATATTTGTGTACAAATAAATGTACAGAACCTATTTGGTCATCTAATATGCAAGATCAACAGCTTTCCAGACACTTTGCTAATGATAATTAAAGCAATAATGAATCATGTAAAAAAAAAAAAAAAAAAAAAAAATTTGGTCATTTTAAAAAGTTAAGACCAGAGTGCCCTAGAAGCACCACAGCAAACAGCGACACCCCAGACAAGAAATAGCGCACATTTTCAAAGGTGCAGGATTCTAGAATGAGCACTACTTTATTTAAAAGCCAACAGAGATGAAACTTCCTAAATCAAGCCTCAGTACACCATGCAGCGAGAGATGCCTGTACAGTATAAGATGTGCCCTCGTACATACAGCCTCAGTAAACCATGCAGTGTGATGCCTGTACAATATAAAGATGTATCCTGATGCCTGTACAATATAAAGATGTATCCTCATACATCCACCCACCCTCAGTACACCATGCAGTGTGATGTCTGTACAATATAAAGATGTAATTTCATACATCCAGCCTCAGTACACCATGCAGTGTGATATCTGTACACTATATAGATGTGCCCTCATACATCCAGCCTCAGTACACCATGCAGCGAGAGATGCCTGTACAGTATAAGATGTGCCCTCGTACATACAGCCTCAGTAAACCATGCAGTGTGATGCCTGTACAATATAAAGATGTATCCTCATACATCCACCCACCCTCAGTACACCATGCAGTGTGATGTCTGTACAATATAAAGATGTAATTTCATACATCCAGCCTCAGTACACCATGCAGTGTGATATCTGTACACTATATAGATGTGCCCTCATACATCCAGCCTCAGTACACCATGCAGCGAGAGATGCCTGTACAGTATAAGATGTGCCCTCGTACATACAGCCTCAGTAAACCATGCAGTGTGATGCCTGTACAATATAAAGATATATCCTCATACATCCACCCACCCTCAGTACACCATGCAGTGTGATGTCTGTACAATATAAAGATGTAATTTCATACATCCAGCCTCAGTACACCATGCAGTGTGATATCTGTACACTATATAGATGTGCCCTCATACATCCAGCCTCAGTACACCATGCAGCGAGAGATGCCTGTACAGTATAACATGTGCCCTTGTACATCCAGCCTCTGTACAGTATACAGCTGTGCCCTCATACATCCAGCCTCAGTGCACCATGCAGTGTGATACCTGTACAGTATACAGATGTGCCCTCATACATCCAGCCTCAATGCACCATGCAGTGTGATATCTGTACACTATATAGATGTGTCCTCATACATCCAGCCTCAGTACACCATGTATTGTGATGCCTGTACAGTATACAGATGTGCCCTCATACATCCAGCCTCAGTGCACCATGCAGTGTGATATCTGTACACTATATAGATGTGTCCTTATACATCCAGCCTCAGTACACCAAGCAGTGAATGGTGCCTGGCATTAGTTAGCCGGGAGAACATCACTGCTAATGTCGTAAAAGGGCCACAATGCTTTGTAGTTACAAAACAATGTATCCAATTTTAGATTGTATTTAGATTGTAAGCTCCTCCGAGTAGGGCCCTCTTCCCTCCTGTTGTCAAAGCCCACTTCTCTTCACATTTCACTCACAGCTCTCCAACACTCAGTGACCATCTTCGTCTGCATACTCATCTCCATCATTGGCCTCAAGCCACTAGTTGTATGTTGATGGAGTCCTCACTACTTACATTTAAGCTGTAATGTGTATTGATCTGTGGCGCTCTTTATTTGTACTGTATTTTTGTTATTTATTTAATGTTATGCCAAGCTTTGTCTCCCTGTACTGTTCCTTTGTACGGCGCAGCGAAACACTTGTGGCGCCTTATAAATAAAATTATAATAATCCAAGACACCCAAGACTGTGCTAACTAATTTGTCAAGACAAGTTTATACACCAGAACACAACGGAGGATTATTTTGAATTCTAACAATCAATTCACAGACAGGCCGTTTGGCATTGGCTAACTTACTCTTGCAGGTGAGGAAATGCAGCCTTTAGAAGATTAGCCACATATTCTTGAATAAATGGTTGGTTATTGGGTGGATTTGCAGGATTCAGAGGAGCATTTATCTTTCCTTCTTCTACTAGATTAAACATGTATGCCAGAATTGAAGCATGCATTGTTAAACCTATAAAAAGGGACAAAAAATAAAATTAGTTTCAAGTACAAGACAAAGGGGTCAATCCAATTACACAAGATCTTGCAGGTGTGAGTCATTATGGCAGCTGCCCCATAGGGATCCTAACTTTTGTGCAAACCCCGGGCCGTTCTATAAAAAAAAATTATATATATGTCCGGTGTAGGTGCGGCACTCAGCGCGATGATGCAAAATAAATATACCAACAACAGTGGTTTGAGACAACGTTTCAGTTGCATTTCTCACAACTTTTTTCAATATATATATATATTTTTTTTTTTATTCAATTGTTTTTCTCCAACATTTCAACTATCCCACGTGTGGGTGAGCTGATACGCACGAATGCATGGCTAAACCCAACAATAATGAGCGTGATATGCTCAAAAAAAATTGAATTTCGCCCTACCATCTGTCGTCATTTTAGACGGGAGAGTGGGTGCGATAAAAACAAAAACAATTGAATACCACCCATAGAGTGCATATTTTATGAACACACTTAGGATATATACTAAATGATGGGCATGTGAAATGGATGTTTGGGGGTTATGTACAGCCAGTTACCTTTATTGAGAATGTCAAATAGTCATAAGTCTACATAAATATTTGGGGCATGATTAACGTGACAAACACAGAAACTTATCTTAACAGATTTGGAGGTTTGCACTGGTTTTATGGATGTCAATGACACTTGCGCAAATTAGATTTGTAATAAAATTTTAATTGGTCTGCAAGAATGCTAGATAGGTTCTAGAGGTTGGTCAAACTTAAATAATCAATAACTAGGTAGGTTCCAGTCATTACAGTACAGACTACATTTGCCTAAATAAATTAATGCCATTGCACATATATCCAGCTTCATCAACAAGTGCCTCATGGCCCCTCCTATCCAGGGATTGCAGATTCTACAATCTGACCTAGCCAATGCCAGGTTGGACAGCCCCACAAATAATTTGCAGACAAGTCTATACAATACACCTTTACCCTATAACGTAGAGACAATGAGTAGAATCACGTACCAGCTGTGTGTGAGGTATCTGTCACTACAGAAAAGATGTGCTGAAGTATGTCGCAAAAGTATGTTTGATAAAAACTCTGTGCTGCGGCTTCCTCCTGAGCAACGTTCTGTAATAACGTGTACAGAATCTGTAATCCTGAAACAGATACACAACAGAGATTGGGTAAAATATGGCGGTACAGATGCAAGGCAGCAAACAAAAAGGTAATAAACTGCTAATATTAAATCTAGATTTAAACATTATGAAAGACTAATGGCAAGTTGACCAGGACAGCGGCATTCCAATGGTAAGTATCCATATAGCAAGCGAGACCATGCTGCATTTCATCTCTATTGTGGAAATTCTGAGTGTTTTGTGCACCACCGGCCACTAGATGGCGCTAGGAGCAATTCTAGTGTAGATCCATTTGGGCACGTACAGCAGCCCCGTGCTGACATCACTGCTATGTTGCTCCGTTATTTTGAAGGACTCTGGTAACTAGTGTAATAATGAATACTGAAGAAACAGACTTCCCCCGAAAACCACCAAAATGTTTTAGGATTATAATGAGACAAAATTTAAAGTCTTAGTCTCTTCGTGCTTCCATTCAGGTCTATAGTCAAATTATATCAGAATTCTGAAACCGTAGTCTGCTCACCATAATTTTTAAAATATAAAAATAAAATTAAAGACACGGAACCCATGAACAAAATCCGTTTCATAGATGAGCAGAGCATTACTGTAGGGCTAGAATAAGCGTATTGTAAAAAAATGATGATTTTACCTGTGTCTGCAACATTTCGCATTGTGTGTTTAAAAGCCCAGATTATAGAGTCCAAAACCAATTTAAACTGTGCAGGAGGTATGGCCAAGAACGCAGGGAAACAGTGTGAATTTACAGCTTGGAGAAGCAAGAAAAAGTTTGTCCTGTGGTCGGGATACTCTTCAAAGTCCTGTAAAGAAAGTGGTAGAGGTATAATAGGAGGGCTGTGACCGGGTGCCTTCAACCAGAGGCACTCCATAACGTAATGGTATTAACGGATTTAGCACAAGGAAAATAGGTATTCTGCATCTTAGATTACAACATCAGAAATACTATGCAACATGTTGAGCCTCAATAACCAAGAACATCATATATTATTGCTGTACCTCAGGACAAATTTAGGACTAGACTAGCTTACTATTGGTAAAGCACACGTGCCAGACGACATCAATCATAAGTACTAAATGCTTAGGGCTGTATTCAATTGTCACATCACACTCAATCTCCCGTCCAAAATGGGGCGATATGCAAATTATTATTTTTTCCTCATTGGTCAAACTCATTATGGTAAGATTTAATCATGCATAACATCAAAAAACAACCAAACTATTGGCTGTAATGCAAAAAGTCCTACGTGAGTGCTCAAAGGGGTGACTTCCTGCTGATTTGAGCTTGCCACCCCCAGGAGGTGCGAGACTAAATGCCGTTGCCAGCAACCAGACATGCTCGAAAGGAGACATTTAAATAGCTTCTTTGGGGCAACCTCTAGTGAGGGCCAGAGTTATGTTAAGCAGTAAAAAAAAAATAATTTTTAATAAATAAAAATACTCAAATAATGTTCATTTTAGCACTCAGTCCTTAATCAGTAAGGAAGGAATATTAAAAATAAAATTAAACAACATTTGAGTGACTTTTTACATAAACAATACATACAATAAGCAGGACGGAATATTTTAAATGTTGAATGGCAACATTATAGGTTTGACAGCTACTGTACAGTAGCAAAACATCAAGTCTTAAATTCTGCCCCCCAAAATTAAAAAAACATGCCCTCCTCACTGATCAGGTGCTAGAATGAACATTACTGAATATGGCCCAATCTTATCACGGTTTTCCCATCCATCCCACCTGTTCTCTAGAGGGCGCTACTACTATAAAAGAAAAGTAGTTTAACATGGCGCTTTGCGGTTCCAGCGAAGGTCCGCAAAATGTAAATATTTAATGTCACCGATGAAAATTACAGAGAGCCTGATATCACGCGTGTCAAATAGTTTGAAGGAATGCTGAAAGTTGACATGTTAATTACTGAAAAAGAGAAACCAAGTGTACCAACATGACTGGTAATGTTACAATAGTCTAATTTTAGGAGACAGAAGTCTGGTACTTGGCAATGCAGGTCATGTGAATGTATAATAAAGCAACAGAGCAGTCCCCACATCACAGATGATATATTAATACTGGGACTAGTACAAGAAACACCTTCATAGCTAAAACTACAGACTGCAACAGAGGCACACGGCAACGTTGACATTTAGGGGGGTATGCAATGTCATTCGAGCTCCCGCAGCCATCTCCCGACGGGGGAGATGGCTGCGGGGCCCTATTCACTGCTGTCTTCCCCGACAGCATTGAACAGGGGTTTTGCGCAGAACGAGCCCGACATCACAAGTTGTCGGGCTCGTTCTGCCGAGAAAAGCCGGAAATAGGCGAGCTCCCGGCCGGAGCTCGTCTATTTCCGTCATCAACTCGCGGCCACGCCCCCTTCTCGCCGCTCGGTGGCCGGGACATTGAATCCCTAATGCCAAGCTCCAGGCGAGCTGACCGAGAACGAAACAGGGGCACGGCTGTCGCGCTAGCTCGACAGCCGTGCCCCTGACCTTGAATACCCCCCATAGTGGTACTTTATAAGCATGATTGTAGGCGATTAGGCCAAAGAGTATTTGTATGTGAAAAAGAAGGCCGCTAAGCAAATTGTTCGTTTGTAAAGTTGCTTTCAGCAGCTGAATTGGTCAGATGGAACATTATGGACTTTTATCAAAAGGCATCCAGTCAGCGTGTTATCAACGTGTTTGGTATACAAATATCAGTTTATCCAGATTTGTCACATACCTTGTTTATCATGTTTAATGTGCATTCAAATACAGCATCAAATATTTGAGGTATTTCAGCTGTAATATGGCCTCCCAGCTTGTTTACAATGGTGGCCATTGTGCTAAGAACTTCTGGCTCTCTGGCGGCTGGTACATTTCTCTGGTAATCAATTAGAACCGCATCCAACAATGGAGGGACAAAATTCTCTCCAACCTTAAATAAAATAGAACATTTATTTTATTTTTTGTTTAAAATCTACCTAAAAGCCACACAAGGGGGAGAAATAAAAACACATTGTATTACAGAAGCATTTAAGATTTATAAAAACATAAACCAGTATGATCTAAAACCAGAAGAATGTGGCAACTGCATTATCCTCAAGATCAGATATCTAAACCGGTGTTAGAGATTGTATTAGATTTTTACTACAGGGACCAATTACAGGTTTATATAAAACCACCTAATTTGGAAAGAAACGACCTATACTGGAAACAGTATGGGAACTTTTAGAAGTCAGCTTGTGCCTTATTCCTTAAGGTGCCCATACACTATCGCATGTGTGACATTTGATCCAATGCACGGTACCGCACGCATTGGACCGGACTAGGAGGTCGGACGCGCAGCAAGTACGATGACATCCGACCTCCGGCAGCGGGAGGCTATTACAATTTTAAAATGGTGTGTCAAATGACTGGCTGGCCTCCGATCCGCCAGAAGGGAGGCCGCTGATTGGCTGAGAGCAATCGGCGTCCGACCAGTCATTTGACACATTTAAAAATTCTAATAGCTGCCACACTGATCACCGGCCGCTGCTGCCCATCTCTCTGCTCCTCAGTGCATCGTTCATCCGCCCCACTGCTCTTCAACCACCCATCAAGTGCCAAATTGTAATTGAGCATCTTGGGTAGATGCCGGGTGGCTCGCAGGACAATTTAATGGAAGCCGTAATGTGCAGCAAACAACCCTCTGAATTTTTTTCTGGAGTTATCATCCCAACATGAAGATTATGTTCTTACCATTTGTGGGTCATTAGACCTGCTCACCCAACCCGAAATTAATTTTAAGGTTTCCTTTTTAACTGTTCTCATACTGCGAATCAGAGGTTGCTTTGTGACCATTTCCCCTAAAAAAAAAAAAAAAAAAAAAGAGGATTAGCATGTTTGTGCTATAAAATACCTATCAGAGGGGAGAAAATCCGCCACACTTACCATTCGCCTGAATAGCTGCAGAGATATTCTCGCTTAGGCACTTATACACATTTAACATATCCAAGTAAATTCTTCCGAGCTGAATTACAAATGGATGACCAACAGCTTTACACGCTCTCACATTGGTTTTTAAAATGCTGCCAAGCTGCTTCACCGTTTCTGGATCTTTCAATATATCCACATTCTGTAAAGATCGTAAGAAAAATAAATAATGTACTGTAGTTTTAATCCCATACACTATATTCAAGGTATGGTCCCGGATCACAATTATATGAATTTCAGCATCCCGAACGATAGGTTTGCCATTTAACCAAAAAAAAAAAAAAAATAAACCCTAAACAGCAACATTATCTGTACACTCCGTAAGGTAATTTATGATCTACAAAAGTGGTTCCTGTCAGTTCAGCAGTGGAACCCTTTTTTAGAACTCAAATTTAGGCCTGCGGTGTCCTGCACTCTGGAAGCCTCAAGGTAGAAGTTAAGTTAAAGAACTTCATCTGCCTCCAATAATTCAAGTGATCTTCACTTGTGGCAAGATCAGTCACTGATGTCAGATGTCATACAGTTAAGGTGCATACACACTGAGCGATTTACCCGCTTTAGCGTTTTTATGCTTTCCATAGCATCCTGCTAATACAAGTAAATGAGGTGCCCAGTGATGATGCGGAAGTGCGCATCATTGCTCATCACTGGCCCATACACCCTGGACGACTTGAGCTGAAAGCAGCTCAAAAGACAAATGGAGCTTTTTTTTTTAGTTCAAAAGTCACCCAGTGTGTATGAGCCTTTATACAGACATTCTCCTGGCAACTGCCCAACACGTCCATCGGATTTGGAAAGTTAACATTTTTGTAAATCCATTTTGCTTACACAAGGGTGTCCAGTCACCTTTATCTACATAGTGTGTCAAATGTGCAGACCGTGATAGAAGTGGTGAGACACCTTCCACAAAGTGTGTCGTGGGAGGGAACGCTGTACACCAACTAGGGGTCATTGTGATTAAACCGACACCAAAACCAACACGAAAAACTAATGTTGATTATTTTCACGTCACCTTTTCATCTGTCAACTATGTACATGATGACCGTTTAATGTCAGCTTGAGGCCAAAACCAGAAAAAGGTACTGTTTACATGGCAATATAACTATGGCCAATCTGTAAATTTTTCTTTCCAATAAACAGGTTACATAAATTAGCTTCAAAGCGTATTCACCTAAGGGCAAAACAGAGCTAACAAGTGTTGCAGCATTACCTACCTTAGTCGCCTGCTGAATAATACTGTCCCACACTTGATTAGGAAGCAACATGTATTTCTCTATCAAATGCTCTTGTACAGGTTGATCCGTCTGGGCTCCAATCATATACCCGACTGCTTCATAGAACGTGTGCACCTAAATCAGTGGAAAGTCAGATATAAGTAAAATACAGTACTTCTAGTATAAACTAAAATGTTATACTGTAGAATATGGATTTTTGTAGTTATTCAGTCCTTTCCCGTGCTTCCATGGGTGACATTGGAACGCTGTGATAGAGCTTGGGCAGTCAAAGTTTTAGCTGGAACCATGGCTCTTCCCCATCTTAATACCCAATTAGTCATTGGAATGTCGGTTTATTTTGCAACCAACTAAGGGTCCTATGAGCCAAGTTTTGGAGAGATAAAAAGTAGCAATCATTCAGACACAACCTGTAACATTGCAGTTAGGAGTGGAGAGGTTGGTGCTTTATACCTCTTCAAGGCTTAATATATAGGCCCAAAATTGAGCATAAAAATCGCCAAAATTGGAGCAGTGCGGCAATCGCCTAATTTTTGTTAAAAAAAACATGTGCTGTGGTTAGACCAAAGCAGGAGGAGCCAGAAGTGAACATTCTGACAATACAGAAAGTGAAGAAGCTCCGAGGTACTTGTAAGTAGGCTCTTTAATCAAATGCATTTCAATTTGGGTACCAACAAAGGCGAAGGAAGGAAGGAACAAAAACACCAGCTCAGACCAAAAGTTTTAAAATACATGAATAACCACCTATATAGCAAATAAAACAGCTGCAAGGATAATAGCCTAACACATTATACCATCCACATTAATGTATGTTTCCCTTGTATGCATAAAGGTTTATCTGGAACTACAGCAATAGAATTTCAGAGTGACAGGTTTCCTCGTTGAGCATTTCACAATAGACAAAGTCACAGAATCTGGAAATCCGATGCTACAGACATGACTAGATGTTGCGATTTCATTGGCATCGGACATCACATGTCATTTAGAACTGTGAGCACAACTTGAAGTTAATAATTCCTATGTATGATCCACAGCACAATCCCTACAACAGCATTATGTGGCCGATTGGACTGTATGGATAAACCATTTTTCATATCCATGCACAGCAGTTTATCCATTTAGGCCAATGGATCTGGACGGATACTTTCCTGTAAAGCACATCTATAACACGGATCTATTCCCTCAAATTCCTTTTGTTAAAATATTTAACAAAATAGTCTTGGAGACATTTGCTGAAGAGTCTGTGACTACCTTGGTCAAAAGAAAAACCCATTAGCCACAACCAAATGAATGACTGCAATCTGTTCCTAATCGAGAGGTTCCCCAGTTTCGCATTAGATAACCAGCTTAATTTTACCTGCTGCGGTTGGAGATCACATATAATCGTATTGATGTTGTTTAAGATTTCATCGATGAATGGCATTACTTCTCCTACTTGCACCTGAACAAAATGCCTGCGACATTTCTGTGCAATCTTAATGAAGGTATCACAGGCCATGTCCTGCACTCCATCGTGGGTCTCTGAAAAGAATGGCGCAGCTTTAACATCGACATTTAAACAAAAAAAAAACATTTGAACCTACAACTAGGACACAAAAGAACAAAAACCCATACAGGATAATCCGCAGTGTTCCTATAAACGAGTCAGCATACCATGCATGAATTCAAACAGCTTGTTGACAACCGTCTTCAGGAATTTCCAATGGGCTCTCAAAAACCTTGGATATTGGCCCACGATGTACATAATGTTGGATGCAATAATGGCTTTATTGTCCTTTCCACGCTTCTGCTCACAGAGACCAAGTAGATCCTGCAATAAAAGACCTATATTGTGATACAATTCCTCGAATGTCATCTACAAAGTAGTTTGATTTGATAGCTACATTCTGACTCTAAAAAGTGATTGACCCTCTACCAAAATGGTTATTTTAATTCTGAAATAAGCAGATAAGTAAATATGGGTGGTCTCCACGGTATCTTATCAGTCCATTCATTCACAGATTTCATTGTGCTTTGCATAAGTTCAGGTAAATAGAATAAACTCATTGGGCTATTTACCCTTTGTAGTTTGCCCTTTCCTACCCCCTGAAATAATAGAGTCCTTACCTTGATAACTGTCACCAGAAACCTCTTCTCGTCCTCTTCGTGCATGGCTCCGCTAATAGACCCGATAGCCCAACACAAGGTGTTCAGATTCTTCCAAGACCATTCTGTCCCATTAACTTGGTTGTGAAGTTTCTCGGTCATAATTCTTTCTGTGTCTGCATAATCCAGGTGAGTAAGGTATACTGGAAGAAAACATTTCACATGAACAAAAGCGATTAGCAACGCATAACATATTAAGGCTGGCAAATGCACAGAATAATGAGCTGCAACTAGTCTGTACCAGGTAGGTTCCTGCGGAGCATAAAAGGAACCCTATTCAATGACTTAAGAAACCCATCATGCTACAATGTGCCAAGTTGAAGGCCAACCTTTCTTGAAGACATAATGAATCAAAAGGCCACCTATTTGCAAGACTCTCGAGACCAATGGAAACCTCTAAGACAGGCATGTCATAACTACGGCCCTCCAGCTGTTGTGAAACTACAAGTTCCATCATGCCTTGACACAGTTTTGCTATTAGGGAATGCAAAGACTGGCAAGGCATGCTGGGGTGTGTAGTTTCACAACATCTGGAGGGCCACAGTTTAGATATGCCTGCTCTAAGAGATACCATACTGAGTAAGTCAGCGCTATCAGGTAACTGATCACTCCCCTACTACACCCTCACAAGACTAAATAGAAGTCAAGTCAAAACGAGTCATTGGAGGAAAAAAAAAAAAAAAAAACCACACAAACTATGGAGGTTGCACAGGCATGACTCGCAGCAAAAAGTTTTAGACAGAAGGCCCAGGTTCTAATGGATCAACCAAAAAAAAAAAAAAAAAGTATAGATAATTGATTTGTACGATTTTATAAATGATAACTAGAAGATTGTCAGTCACATGAGCAAAATGTATTCTTTTTAGAATATCGGATAAATACTAAACCTTCAACAAAATTTACTATATATTAAAAAAAAAAAAAAAAAACGACATTGTATGAAAGCTGCTGGCCACAAGGTGGCAGAAGTGAAATAAAAGAATGCGACAAATGCCACACTAGTAGACAGCACCCTACTCCTAGTAGCTTGGTGCCAACATAAGGGTTAGAAGAGGATTAAGAGCTTCAAACTCTAAAGGTGGCCATACACATGCAGATTTATCTGCAGATCTGTCTGGTTGGAACAAAAACATGGTTATGGATGAGAGCACATGACAGATGACCATTTGCTTGGAAATGCTGGAAAACTGACTCATCCATAACCATGTTTTTGTTCCAACCAGCCAGATCTCAAGATAAATCTTACTAGTGTATGGGCAATTAAACCGAAAAAAAAAGAAAACAAATTGAAAATGTATACTTGAGCTTACAGACACCTTCATGACAGGGCCATCCACCACCCGCTACAAAATGAAAGATACATCTACAGCTTTTCTGTGCAAACTGAATATTTAAGACAGACTTCTAATAATTCCTGGAAAGTCTGCTTATACTGCCCAAGGTTCAGTGTACACAATTAAACAAGGCTCTAGCCTCGAGTGAGATGCGACCGTACACAGTTTTAGCACAATACTTAATATAGCATCTACCACTTCTTTTGCTTACAACTGTATTTGTGTTGACTCTAGGTTGGTTTGACAGGGCGCTGCACCCTGCCCGTTTTTTGTTTGTTATTTTACCTCTCAAGCCTGTTTTACTGTGCAACCCTCCACCGTGCTTTTGAAGTCCAGTGCTCTGCTGAGAGCAGCTGGAAGAGCTGACTGCCACACTCAGCAGAGGTAATGAGTGGCCGGTCTGTGCAGCAGGAGACGGGATGCAGCTGGAAGAGCCGACACCCTGCTCAACCCAGAGCAGCGAGTCCAGACACCTGGGCAACGAGCATGCAACATACCTTGGGCAATGAGCAACCACTTCAGGGTAACAGTATGCGGGACAGCACCGGAGGTTCTGAAAACCATTAGTAGTCACAGCAAAATACCCCCTCGGCTCCCCTGCCAGCTTATTGGGATGTCTAGTGGCAAGTTAGTGAACATTACTTGTTGGGTAATTCAAAAGGCATCTAGATGCACACCCAGCTGCTTAAAGGAATAGAAGTTCAAGTGGAAAAACAAACTGAAAGTTTGAAAATAATAGGACGACCCTGTTTAGGTCAACACAAGTGGTTTGGGTTTTACCTCCAACCTTTTATCCATTACCGTACATGCGGACTATGATCTGGAACAGTAACCTGAGCCAAGCACACCACTAGCTGGATCATAGCACCTTGCCTGAAGCCTGACTAGGGATGCGAGTAATGCGGGACACTAATTGTGGTCACATGTGGCTTAGTTACAAAGGGCAACGATAAAACGATTCTTCAATAAACATTTCCATGTCGACCTTATCACTTGTCTATCGATTTCCACGTCTACCTAAATGACCCTGTAGATCTTTCAGCACAGTTAACCTATGCCATGTCGAGCTACTGACTGCCAATCTAATTAGAGAGCCGACACAATAATCCATACCCCCAAGTTAGTACAGGGTCCTACTAATAAAATACAATTCTTTGCAACAAATGTAGACAATGATCTATAACCTGGACTTGTTTCAATTCTCAAAATACTGATTGAAAACAATAATGTATATAGGGCCTGAACTAATTCTCGGGTGAGAATTGAGAATGAAATGGCGAATCCACTCACGAATCCATACGCAATACCGGAAACAACGCACAGTTTTGCCATCTGTGCAATTGTGAGTAGGCCTGAGGCTTCCACTAATCTGTAACTAAGACCGCGGTCATCGCTGATGTTACAGACCATACTCAAAAACAGCGCTTTTCTTTCCATATACATCTGGGAAAATGGCAGGTTACCAAACTCTGGCTTCCCTTCAGAGTCCGGCCACATTGCGTTTACAATCCAAATGCATATTCTGTGGCTTATATGTCTGTATGTGTCATGCGAACGGTACACATGCGCTGCTGCTCAATTTGCAAATTCTATAAATTAGAAGTCAGGTCTGAATCAGGCCCATGGTTAGCACTTTTGCATAAGGTGTTGCAAAAAAAAAAAAACCACCAACATTGCTCTTATGCAAATTTGCAGTAAAAAAAACAAAAACAAAGAAAACACAGACTGAAAAATAGTTACCCAGCGTTTCCCTCATGTTCTTATAGAGATTAATAGAATCTGTGTCCTTCATGAATTCTCGAACCACTTCACCCTGATCATTTTCTACAACTAAAACTTCCTCTGGTTTAGCCATTCGACTAACCATCAACAGACGCACCTGCAGAAAAGGAACGGTGAACAGTCAAAAAACTTCGTGGAAACCAATTACAATAATAGTACAGATAATAGACTGGTATGTATTTAACCCCTTGAGTGGTGGGTTTTCCTGGGGCAGGAGAAACCTACCAGAGTAGGTTTCTTCTGCCCCAGAAATACCACTCAAGCTGCTGCCGCTGGTCTTCTGCAGCAGCCCCTGGCTCCCCTGATTTTTAGCTTGTCTTTTTCGTCTGCGTCCATAGGGGGAACCAGGAACTATGGATATAGCCTTTTTAGGAGAGTCTGTGCACCAAACTGTTACAAAATTCTTTCCCAGCATCCTTAAAGATACAAACAGAACGATTTTCACACGTCCAAGTGATTTTCGCAAGGGTGGGCGGCTTTGCCTATCAGGGCGCTATGGAAAGCAGTCCATCCGTTAGTAATAATACCAGCAGATGACCAGGGGCAGTCGGCGATTATGCGAGGCCTGCATTAGTGCAAAGCAGCTAGAGGGGGTGATAGGGGACTGGTCCTACCAAAAAAATGAAGCAAACGGATTCACCAACTGGACTAATCATCTTAATATATTTCTTTAAGGAAAATGGTCCCCCCCTGGGCCCACCCCCTCCAGTTGACGATGACTAATCAGATAATTTTGGTACATGTATGGTGGTCACTTTTTTCTGGTTTAGTATTGTTATGTATAGTATTCTTCTGGTTTTAAATATGTGTTTTATAGGTTTGGATTGCTCTTATATGGTTGCTCTGCCCATGACTGCTATAATAAAATTCTAAAACAGATCAGCATACCGAAGATCTGTGAATATGCCTTAAAAGTTGATAAGTCTGGCTGGGACAGTTGTCTAAAAGGGACTGTGGTTGTGTTTCTACACGAGTCCACTAGATGGCAGTGTTCATGGTGTTCTGTTATGCGTTCCATTAGGTTGGTACACCGTAACCATGTAAAACAGTAGTAGTGGAAGATTGAGTGACGCATTTCCGTAGTGTTCACGCTAGGCTGTTTTAGCGGGGTGCAGCGCACTGCCAGATCCCTTCAGGCGGCGCCCTGCTAGAACAGCCTGCTGACTGTCCCCACCGGAGTGCACAGGGAAGCCCAGCACCGCCTTAGATGCCAGCACTTCCCTGGCACCGACTTTGGAAAGGCCCAGTCCGCCCCCTTTATGCTGCCCCCTTGCAGCACCACCCTGACCTGCCCAGTTCCTAGA
The DNA here is from genome assembly GCF_055691185.1 of Crinia signifera. Taxonomy (NCBI): domain Eukaryota; kingdom Metazoa; phylum Chordata; class Amphibia; order Anura; family Myobatrachidae; genus Crinia; species Crinia signifera. The sequence goes on along the minus strand of NC_139219.1, from coordinate 52,626,973 downwards.
AGGAACACTACTTCAGGGAGAGTCCTTTCCATTGTGGCGACATGTGGAAAACGCTGTTTTAACAGTGGCGGAAATGGGTGGTGTGACGCGCTTCCGGGTGCTTGCGCTCCAAAGTAACGGAACGTACAGCAAGGATATAGAATAAACAGAACCATGTAGCAGTCCTTGCAGCATTGGCTTTCTTAGCAGCTACGAAGAAAGTATATAAATACTGAACTAATCAGTAATGTGTATAGTATTTAGTTTGGATTTTAAACACGTGCTGTATACATATAATAAAGCCGGTAAATTATGTAATTTTCAGTTGAGTTTGATGGCAGGTGCTGGTCATTGCGCCAGCAGGTATATAAAGATCGGGTAGACACCCGTATGGGTATGCTGCTTTTCTGTTTTTGGTGTCTTGACAAAAGGTTCCCCATTAGACCGGAACGTTGTTCAAATACCCTACTTTTTAAAGATGTCTGAATAAAGAGTTTGATTTCTACAAGCCTGGTGAGTGCTCTCTGCTACTTCTTTGCAGATATATAAAGTTAGAGAGGGAGAGATTGATCTATATACTTTTAATTTAATAAACTGAATTTCAATTTAGTTTAGTTGTGTATTAAAGAAAATAAAAATAATGGTTCTGCACCTTAGGTCAAAATTATATCTAGAAAATGAAAGATTAAACAGACCAGCTGTTCTTTCCGCAATATATTGTTTGCGTGCATCTACAGTATCAGCATAGGAAAGCAGTATGAATGAAAAACCAGGAGGAAGAAAAATACCTTTGACAGAACTGGCAGGTACAGCTGTCTTCTAGGGGGAACATCGAAATGCTGACTGCCAGAAAGAAGAGGCGACGTCGATGTTGAAAACGGACTCTCTCTATACAACTCTGCTGCTAGATGGTTCCAATACTCAAGGCAAATTTTAAAGATTTCCGTTTCCTCTACCTCTGACACCAGCAGCATGTAGTGCAGAGCCTGGATTTGGACGCAGAAAGCCATGAGTAAGAAAAGGTTTTCAGTATAAAATGATTCTGCATAACACACTGCACATTAACTACAGTACGTGGAAAAGTTCTACTCATCAGAAATTCAGCTTCCAAACCTATACTTGCACTGACCGTTAATGCCATCCAAATAGCTCTCGCATTCTTTGACCATTAACTGCCCCCCCCCCCCCCAAGACAAAAAAAAAGTAGCCATTACCGATTAGCCGGTCTGTAGGCTCCTCCCCTTCTATAAACTGTTTCACATCATCCACAGAATATGTGAACACTTCACGTTCACTTATAAAGCCCAGTCTGTCCTCTCCCTTCCTACATCTGCCCACTTGCCACCCAACCTCCACTATGATGATCTCCCATCACCCTGTACCCAATATTTTCAGCATACATAAGACCTAATTTCTCTGATCATTCATCTACCTGCACTTTCAGGTTATTCAATTATTAGTGCACCAGCAGCCAGCACCCGTGATATTCAATTGTTGCACGATCGGCTCCCAGCGCTGCCATTTAAGCTCACACCCCCCACAGGTGACCCGTTTGAGCCCTCAAATGGATATTTTGTGTTGCACCCATTACTTTAGTCAGATTTAGCGGCTTTACACAGCAAAACCCAACCACAATGAGCGATCAGCGCGATAAAAAGCACCAATTGAACATCACAACGCAATCTTCCAACACTTTAAAAATGAGATGGGGTTATAAGCAATTGAATAACGCCCGCAGTGTTATTTTCCTCCCTTATTCAACCCTCCTAGCACCATGCCATATCCCCATTTTGCTCAATGGTCTTCTCAGTATGAGGACCACATGCCATTGTTGTTTTGGTCACTACTCCCTCTACTCTGCTACTGTCTTTGGTTATATTATGACTTAAGATGATTACATGTTGTATTGTAACCCACATATTTTATCAGTGTGCTACAGGCAATATGAGTTAGTGTATCAATCATACAGATTGAGCCGGGCTCATTCAGAGGGGGTCTGGCGGTTGGAGCATCCCCTTCCGACAGAACTCACAGTCGGTCCCCGTCCACCGGTCCCCACCACCTCCCTAACCCTGAAGCAAAGACGGACAGGGTTCCCGTCCCCCGAAAACAGAGATGCTCGCGTGTCCCAGTCAGATGGGGCGCCTCTCTGCCAGCAATCACCTGCGGGGGCATTCTGGTGAGCGCTGGCTGAGAGACGCTCCATCTGTATATACAAAACCCACAATTCATTTAATCCTTGTAAGAAACCTCCCCAAAGTTTCCCTTCAGCGTACAAAACCATAATATAATCAAAGGCATTAATGGAAAGCCATGTATTTGTATACAGCCAATAGTTTGCCATGTTATAGATAAAATAAAGGTGCTGCCCTTAATTTGGAACAAAACAATCAACAACAAATATTCCCAAAAACGAACGGACCTCCATCAGAGTTTCTCTTAAGTTGAGACGCTTTTCAATGAGTTGTCCATGTTCTTTGAGGAAAGTACAGAGGAACAAGCTGAGGTTCTGGATGAAATTCTGCTCATCGTCTTTTCCATTGGAATACGCAAGACGAATATTTGTGTTTAAAGGCAGCATCTAAGCACAAACAAAAGGTGTTGCAACAATCAAAATTGTTAAAATATATATATTTTTAATTGCTTTCCAGAAGTTATTAGTATGAATAAAGTGACTAAGTGGGTCTTGTTTTTTTTTTTTAATAAATACATTTTCATTGATTTTAAAAATGAATGTAAAAACATACAATAAATGCAAGAGTGTTTCACAAGGTCATAATTTAAAGAATGCGAAAGGACATAGCATTGAGAGAAACTGAATAAGTTGAACACTAAAATAAGGGGGGGGGACAAGAGGATAGACAAAGAAAAACAAGGACAGACTAGGAGATTACTTTACACAGGTCAACTAGAGAATATTAAAAAGTGGAGACCTAATTATATGGGACCAGATCTTCTCCAGGGGAGTGTGAAACAACCAAGTCTAGGGGTTCACTGGAAATACTGTTGCAGTCTTTACCGGTACTCACTCCATTTAAACCACTTGGTGTATCAAAAAGGCAAAAAAGAGTATTCACAATTAGCTGTTCTAAATAGCAAGGGGAAATAGGGCTACTACACGGTCAACAGGGACAGGTACTCTCAGCACATCTTCTGCAAGGGAAAATACTTCAGGGCAGCCGCATCAATGTGCATGTCCAAACAATATGAGAAGTTAGTCTAGACTGTTAGTCCTTCACTGACATTTTAAAAGATCCATAGGTGGAGCTCATTATTTCACCTGTGATTCTTTTTGGAGACCTGACAAACATGACCTGTTGGGGGTACTTGAGGACCGAGGTTGAGAGCCACCAGTATTTTAGGGAAATGAGGGATAAGTGGTTCTTAATAGTAAAAATAGTCTTGCTATAAATGGCAAATTCATAATCTAATTATCTAGGCAATTTTCTTAAATAAAAACATAATAAAAAAAGGTATTTTACTCTAAAAACATTACCTACATCATTCATGGATGGAAATCTGATTACAGTAGCTTACACGGATAATGTACACGTCTTACCTGCTTTAATTGCATCATGGTCAGTGTAAAAAGTGTTACAAACTGCTCTTCATATTGGCTAACACTGACGCCAGCTATTTCAGTGAGACACTTTAAAGACACGTTTCTGAACATTGGAACATTTAAAAACTAAAAGGGGAAAAAAAAAAAAAAACACACATTAGTTTACTTCTAATCAGCTTACATTAAATTAAAAAAAACACATCTTTATTTTAGCATTAAGCTTACCTTATATATTAGTGTGCTGATCAGTTTGGTTTCAAATATGTATCCCAGTGGTATCCAGTTAAGAAATCGAAGAAGGGTTTCCAAAGTTGCATGAACAAGTGGCGCATTTTGTGAGTTTTCCTTTATAGAAATGAGAGGAAACATAACATTAAATCAAGAGTCAGAAACACTTCCCAAAATCCATATTGCCATTAGTTACAAAATTTAAAAAATGCTACAATGAATGCAGCCATGAGTTACATTGGCTATAATAGTAATAATAATAGACCTCAGTTCTATTATCTGTGCTGTGAATTGCCGACTAATGGATTTCTGCTCAAACCTGTCCTGGGAGTTTGACAAGGGCTGCAATGCTGTTTTAAGCCCTAGCATGGCAGAAACAGTATCGCCACTGGCCAGAAAATGCCGCTACTCGTGACTTAACACCCATGAGTACTGGCATTCGCCAATTTAGCAGCACACGGATTAGGGAGCTCTCACTGCAACCCTTCCCCATACCCTGAATACAGCCACAAGAGCATAATTTATTTATTTTAAATGCAAGGTATGTTAAATTCTCAGATCCAAAAGACATACTGTTCGTTATGAAGAACCAGAATTCCTAAACAATTAAAAAGCAAATATTTGGTTACTTACACTGTCAAGACACTTACCATTACAAACTGGCAAAGTTGAAAAATCTTTGAAAATTCATTACACATGCTGCAAAAAAAAAAAGCATAAAAAAAAAGGCCATTAAGAATTGGAATAAGCAGAATGAATGGCTAGATCTATATTCTGTAATGGTCTGCTCTCAAAGAGGATATCAGATCAGCAGATTTTTGGAGGTCGCAGCATTAATTAGCAAAAAGCTATTCAATTAATTCAAAGGAATCTATATATATTCCAAAGTAAAGAATTCAGAACTAGAATTTTTTGTTTTTTTATTAGCCGATAGTTTAAAAGTAAAGCACATTTGGTTAAAAAAGTCAAATAAATTCAATGAATAGAAACCCTGATAAAACCAAGGTTTAGATCACATTTTATGCACCATATAGGCAATGAAATCACTGAGATTATCAAGCAGAATAACCACCATTCACTATTTAAGAATTTCAGTTAAGTGGAAAAACTTTATTCACATATTTACCTGTCTTTTAAATGTTTTGCTTTTACTTGGGTGATTTGTCCACTGGAAAAGTCAAAAACTTCTTCACTTAAAAGTTTCAAAATGACCATATTGTTCTGGCAGAGACTCTCGCTGGTTTTACTGGCTCCTACAATATCGCTGATGAATGTGGGCCAGTGCTTAGGCCATTCTTGTTTCAGAATCTGCAAGTTACATGGCGTTTTATTTGGCACGTTTAATGTGGATGACATTTTTGTTAAGGCCTACAACACCAATCTTTGTACACATTAATAACTCACCTGAACGAGGATCATGTTCAGTTTACCTATGTACACATTCTCTTTCTAGAAGAAAAAAAACAAAAAACAAGTAATGATTCCATCAATGTTATAACTGTACAATACTCGCTTAGTACCAATTTCTAGGTAATGATCCAGGTGTGGACTTACCTCAACACACGTTGCATCTGAAGAGGTCTTGATTATCAGTCCAACAACATATTTCTTTATGCCTAACATGAAAAGTTCAGAAATACATTTTGAAGTATGATAGATATAATTTTTAAACACACACAAAAAATATTACAAATAAAAGTCGATCAACAATTGATTGAAAGCAATACACTTTTGGGGTACATCAGGAGCTGGAATAGTCACTAAATGAAATGCTGCAAACATTCCAAGTTCTTGCAGTTTCTTTAGTTTGACACTATGCATTGAATGCCCAGGCAGTGAATGTACTCCGTTTTAACTTTATTAAAGGAAATGTACCCGCTTCCTCGGACAGCAGCAACAACTACTCAGTTAACTTTCACAGCGGCCCCTGGTCAAACAAACGGATTGGAAACCAAGGATGGAGAACCAATTCATGTGCTCAACGTTGGTGGACCACACTGAACTTCAGCACTGCAGTGAACAAGCCAAGTTGTGCATTGACTGATGGGGGTATTCTCAACCAGTCCAGACTCTCGGGATGGGCAGAACTGTCAAACAATCTGGCTTAAATACCCCGATGTAGACTTCGGTTTGAAAACATGCAAGAAACTTTTCCTGGTACAGGATTAACCAAATGGGTAAGTAGGCATGACCAGATAGCAATCTAGGTCAAGACTGACTAAATGTAAACTATATGAGAAGGTTCGGCTCCAGCCAGAGAAACATGGAGTAGGAATCAGCTCCTGCGATTTTGAAACATCAACAGGTCTTCCAGATTTTGATATCAGAGGCCTTGCAGAAGGTGGCACTGACTACTGTCAATTGTTGCTCCATTCAGGCAAGAATAACTGTAGGGGGGAGATGCAAGCTTGATGCAGGGCTTCCAAACAAAATGTTTGGGTATGACAAGTTCAAAAAAAATATATGTAACACCCCGTGCACGCCAACACTTTAGACAGGAAATCTGATATGAAAACACTCTTCACATTTCATGAGGAGAGTTGCGACACAACTGCTTTATACCACAAGGATGGCAGTGTACAGAAGATGTTAAAAGCCCAGTATCCTATGTTTTACATATAATGCAGATATACAGGGAATATTTACCTTCACACTGATTTCGAGGAAGAATTTTCCATCGAGTTTTGATCACATTTTCCAGGATTTGAAGTCCATAATACTAAAAATCGGAGAACAGAACTGTGTGAGCATTCCATAGTCACAAATCAATCAACTGTAATCACTCACAATACTCTCCCAGCCAACTCATTCACACAAGAACATTGAAGACAATTTAACTAAAACATGTAAATAAGCTACAATCCCATCAGTTTTCATGCACAATAATTGCTCTTAATTTAAACAAGTATCCCTACTATTTGGTCATGCTCACAGCAGGAAGATGTATTGGGTAACACACTTGTAGCCGGAGAGGCTACTAAAAAAGATTGGGGGCTAGATGTACAAAGCTTAAAAAGTGATCAAATGGAGAGTGATAAACAACCAGCTCCTAACTGTCATGTCTCAGGCTGTGTTTTAAATGACAGGAAGGAGCCGATTCGTTGTTAGATCACTTTTCAAGAATTCGTACATGTCGCCATACAAGAATATTTAGAAATGCAAATACAAGTTCTAGTGTGGCATGAACCTCCACAATATAAAAGGACGTTGCCATTGGCAACTGGTGTGACTATACAAGCTCAGTAGAAAAGCCTACAAATAGACTAAACCCCATCCCACACATACAATCCCTCCCCACAGCATATGTAATATTTACACGGTTTTAGATTAACTTTTATACTGTCAAACCAAATAAATTGCAGTATCTGGTCACCATTATTTACCTTTCAGGTATATTTGTGTATACAATTGTTTAACATAGCGCAACGGAGTATGCTGCACTTCACAAGAAACTAAATAAAAATACATTAACCGCTCAAAACAACATCTCACAATTATCCCACTGAATTTCGCTTTATCATATCTATTAATTGCTTGGTTACGACACTCTCCAAATGATCAACTGTCAATTCAACAGACTGCCTTGTAACCAAAACAATGCTAAAATAAAAGGACAAAATTCATCACATAACCTGGAATTAGTTCTTTATACTAGAGATGGGCGGGTTTGGTTTTACGTAGTTCTCAAATCCAGATTTTAATGGCTATCGGCTGTTACATGGTTTTGGCTAGGCAATAAGATCTGGATTTGAGTAAATCCAAACTCACACGTCTACTTTATACAACTCAATATTGAAGGAGCAGTGCCCAATAACGAGAAGGACATATTGTACATTTTCTTACTTTACCAACTTAGTAGTGTGATGCAGGTTTTCTTTTTTTTTTTTTTTTTAAAGGTACAAACCACTAGTTGGCACCCAGTGACAGCAATTCAAGTTCTTTGCCATTTGGGCGTGTTCATCTCCAAAATTTTAGCTCACCGCATCCTGAGGTGGCAGGAGAATTGAAAAGGGAACTTTTGCGGTGCAGCCACTATTTCAGTCGGGTTTAGCCCTCTATGAACATCCAAACATGGTGGCTTAATAAATAATGGGCACCCGATCAGACTAAATTGAAACTAGCATACAAAAAAATAAAAAATAAATTGTGCCCAGTTTAATTATCTTCCCACTGAGTAAGTTTTGATGGAACAACACTCACTGACTATTGCACGCAGCCATCATTCAGCAAGTCAAGGGCGACGTGCCTAAAGTACAATGTGGGGCGTACAACTACAATTTGGGTGCCCAAAAGACAGACTTCTGCTAATATTCGTAGTAGCAATTCAATAGCTCGGTCGGACACCCCCCCCCCCCCCCCCCCCCCCCAAAAAAAAACAATTGAACCTCCCTCTTTGACAAGCATGCAATCAATTGGTAACCGTGAGCCATGAGAGAATAATAGGATTACCAATTAATTAATTTTTTTAACCTGTAACACAACCTACAGTATAATCTAAAAATGAAACCGAAAATATGCTACAGGCCACAAATATGAAGCAATCTGCCCACATTAGAACAGTACGTTTGGAATAAAGGGTGAGAAGCTCAGACTTCATGCCAATTTCTCAAACACCCAAAGTTCTTGTGCAATCCTTTACCTTCCCTGCCATTAATAGTTGCCTAATTGAAACATGTGAAAAAGGTAATTTGAACTAAGAGCTGCTCATCAAGAAGACTTCTATCACCCCAATTTGGAGGTGAAACAAGACGTGAAAGGGCGTGGAAAAAACAATTGATACCTATTAATACAGTTTGAATGTGTAACAAGTGTCTGTTTGAATGTATAAGTAGCTGCCAATCTCAGTGGGGAAGGGAAAATGCAGCCATTTCCCACCAAACTACTTAAAGTCCTCAATCATGAAGATCATGATCTCTATACACCAAACCACTGTCCAAATACAATGCAAGACAGAGATGCTAGATAGTTATTGCTGCTAAAGGTGACCCTACATAGTTATTGCTGCTAAAGGTGACCCTACAAGCTACCGCATCATGGGGTGTACTTTTGCAGATTCTTCACGTTAAGCTATTTTCAACTGATTAATGGTAGCAAGCATGACACTTAATGATCCTGGTGTCCAGAAGATGTGATTTATCCCCAAAATGTCCAGGTATGTATACGTGTATATAATATATATAGTTCAGGCTCTGGCTGCTAAGAGGCACCTAACAGTGGAAATTAAATTGTTCTGCCACTCAGACACCATAACCGCTAGTGCCAACATTTCTGTTGAGTCTCCCAATGGCGAGAAGAAATGTGCACAAAGTGTCCCTTATTCAAGCCCAAATAGGACTTTTTGCCATATGGGGACTACTTTAGCTGCTAATTGTGGGAAATGCCATCTAAACACAATCAAATTAGGCAGGTTATCACAGCAACAATTGACTTTCTATAACGGACACACATAAATTGAATCACTCCCAGAAAGTCAAGAGTATAGATAAAGTTAATTTTAAAATTAACACACTCCTTTCATAATCCTATGGACTTTCAAGGATGTTTTGAGCGGTAGATGTTAAAACTGAAGGAAAAAAAAATATTGGTTACAAAATTAGATCCCAAATCAAGGTACTCAAACAACCTCTAAGAAAGAAAAACCCCAAATACCATTGTTAACCGGATACCTGAAAGGTAAACTTTTCAGACTGCCTTTCAATATGCAGTTTGACCAAGGATAAAAGTTGTCATGGTAATTTAAATTTTTTAGAACAAAAAGGTTAGTCAATATACAACAAAGTCGATCAATACAACTTCAACCAAACGGATCATGTAAGAGTTTTTACACACTGTACAAATAATTTAAAGGTATATTTGCCGTTGTAGAACATTTTTGCCTCAAACGATTCTCATATCAAAAGATACCATATGAAAAACTTATTTGCAGCAAAAAAAGTAAAGCTTAAAACCCTAATACCATAATTTTTTGTTAGGTTTAGTTAAACACGTTTCCGTCTAGACTAGAAACCTAATCAAAAGAATAAGAAATGGGTTTTTATTTTGTAGACACTGTTCATCAATGCCCAGGAGTGGCTTTCCTTCTGGAACCTTGGCAAGTAAACCTATTATAACTAAAACGAAAGGTAACTTAAAACGTTACATACATCTCACCCTCTCGGTACAGGGAGCACTAAATAAAGTGAGCGTGTTTGGTAATAGCAAATAAGTATTGTGTGTGTAATGACATGATCCATGTGGCTGAAGTTTCTATGTACCCTTATTATTAAGGAATTCTACCCGTTGATCCCTTAGCACCCCCACCCTTTAATGCCCGTCCCCCTCCCACAAACCCACGAAACAAAAAACAATTGATGAACAGAATTCAGTTAAAGGGAATGAAAAGGGTAGACCTTGTGGAGGCCTGCCGTCAAAGCCTAGCTGTGTCAGTTGCACAGGAAGACACCCCTTTTCTTCCTATTACAAGCAATCAACATAATGGAACATTATGATTAATATCAGGTAGCGTTAACAGCTTTACAAACAAAAATAATTAAAAAAATTGCATAAAAGCCAAATGTAATAGTGCAGAAAATTTAGCACCAAATCATTTGCAGTTTATGTAAATTGAAGAGAGTGTAATTTTTTTTACCTGTTGCTTTCTTTCTGTTCCGCTAATCATGTCAATTTTTTTCACAAGACAATTTTGATTTTTTAAAAAATATACTGTTGATAAATCAACTTAAACATTAGTAACGTCTGTCAGTATGTAACAAGCAAAGAAAGAAAAAAGACCAGGCAAGCAAATACCGTTACTAAGCTTCAGCACTTTGAGGAAGTTCAGAAAAATCAGTTTTTGCCAACAAGACACCTTGAAAATTAATGCTTTTTAAATTTGTGCAGTTAAGACTGCGAGACTTAATATGCATCATTTGACATGAAAATTTCTCCAAATGAAACACAAAGGAACATTTGCATATATTGCATTAATGCAGATATGGCAAAATAAATAAACAAAGCTTGAACTAAGACAGGATCTAGCGCTGTACATCTACAGGTGGAATCGCCATGTGGTGCCAGAGGCAGGTCATTTTGTACTGAAACATCGCACTCACGATAAGTAGATGAGGTCAGTAAGTGAAAACTCACATTCATTACTCCTCATAGAAGACTGGTAAAACGTTGTACATGTAACATAGCAACACGTACAGCTATTTACACCTCTTATCAATCGAACAATGTTCAAAGTGGAGAATCACAGTCCGTGCAACCAAATTTGCCTTTACATAAATTACCCCCAAACTAGTGTAGCATCTAGCCTGCAGAGGTGACAACCCAGTCCTTTTGCAGTGCAGATGTATAATACTATAATTATTATTGGTAGTAGTATATGTATACTCTGAAAACGGATTAATAGGGATGAAGCCGTTTAAGGGGGGGGGGGGGGGAGGAATAAAAAACAAACCGGAGAGGATTTTTAAGATAAGAACCCAAATCCTCTAGATCTGGGGTCCTCAAACTATTTGCTCTGGGACCCCAAACAAACAATAAAAATTACGGGACCCCAGAAAGTTACTGCAGAAGGTCATCAGATCACATGTGTAGTCAGCAGACAGCACATACATGGCAGCATTGTGGAGGAACTCAATGATGTGAGTGTAAAATAACAGACAATTCAACAGATTTTTCAGACTCCTTGAATCACTGACTGAGATTAGAAAAGTCATCAGCCTGATGGTCAGAAACATGGATTCGTGACCCCATGCTGAGAAGGTCGGGACCCACAGTTTGAGAACCGCTGCTCTAGATCAATGCAGGGTATGAAAATTCTACTTGAATCCAGGACTTATCATAGACTATTTTCCCTCCCTTAAAATCAGAAAGCCTTTCAGAACAATACTAATGAAATAAAACTTAATCGACTTTGTTTACACAAACTTTCTATTATTAAATAGTAAAAATCACTTCGTTATACAAGTAATCAAATTTCAAATAATGATAAAGCTGCAGATAAGCAATTAATTCATCTTCCTCAAAGCAGCCAGGTTGAGGGGAGAGGGGACAGGGGAAAAAGGGGTGGGGGAGGAACAGTCATCTTAAAATAAGCTTATGGTCTTACTTTGGTGTTCATGTTCTGCGAAAACTCGAGAATAGTGTCAACTCTTGTCCAAGCATCAGGATGTTCTTTTAAGTGTGTCAACACTTCCTGCGCCATTCTCTGCTGTGGAAATGGTGTGAAAAACAAAAATGATCAGATCACGTGGACATGATAAAATCTGCAGGACATACTGTACATGCGCCCTGGTCATGTTTCAGATTCAATTGAAAGTGATGTTGCGCGTATCAGCCATTTACGAATCACTAACTTCCCCCTCGCACCTCTATGGCGCTGACAGCAAGACTAAAAACTTGTGATGCCAGGGAGTACAATGTGTCTTTCAGGAACAACCTGGGTTTAACCCTTCTTATAACCAAGTTGGCTGGTCAATCTGGGTTTTTCAGTGTGGTGCTTTTGCACCGCAACAGGTCGGCCAGGTAGCAATTCGGCAATTACCCAGGTTGTCCGTGCAACTTGAAAGGGGTATAACAGAATTCTCCACCATAACTAGAAACAATTATGTTATTTATAAACCACTGACCACTTAATGGAGGCAGTTTTCGAAATGAATATATAGGAAGGGGTTCCAATCTGTTCAATGCTAGCTGTTTATTTTCGGCATGTCGAAATGTTTTGATATGCCGAAAAGCAGGTGGATTGACGAATAGCCGCTAATCCACCTGCTTTTGACGGAACCGAAAGGTTTTGGCTGTGTTTCCATCATTTTCAATCCGACATAAGATGCCGGATTGAGGCAGGGAGGATGGCGCCGGGTGAGCAGCAGCAGCTTACACAGCGCCATCCTCCTGTCCGCCGCCGCCTCAAGCCGCTGCTCGCACCCTCACGTACCTACCCACCACCGTATCAGGTAAGAGCAGCTCACCATGCCCCATCCAGGCTCTGTCTCGGGTCCCCGCTGCCTCACCCAGTCCGAACACCGGGTGGGTGAGAGTCAATCATCAACCAAATCAGACATTCGGATTTGGCTGCTGGATTGAATAATGAATGCCGGCTCCATTTGGGCAAAAGAATGTCAGAATGGATCCGGCCTCAATTGAATATATGCCAATGAAGGGCCAAGAAAAGCTATTAAACAAAATATACAAAAGGAGAACTCATCCTCCAAAAGTGTCATTGCGGATTAAGTGTAGTCAGATTTCGGTTTCCAACTCCGTACGGGTGCAGAGGAAGCCGGCTGACCGCGCATAACAGCGAGCTCAATTGAATAGCTCAGGACCTCATTCCTGGCACTATTTATATTGCGCTAAATTGTGTGTGCTTGCCTTCAGAGTAGTCACCTGTACAGTACTTTATAGTAACACAACAGGGTTGGCTGGTTTGAACAAAGGAGTATACTTCCCATATATTAACAGGTTAGGTCCAGCCAGTCAAAAAATACATAGTTAGATCTTGTTTCCAATAAAACACATTTTTATTGGAAACAAGGGATTTAGGGTTTTTAGTTATCGTATTTGAAAAAAAAATATACGTTACCTGCGCTCCTTCTCCATGGTATAAACAATTCACCACATTGTCCAATAGGTTTATGTCCAGTTTCTGGCTGAAATCCAGCAGCTGCCGCGCTGCATGGTCTGCTAGCATGGTCATAATTGCTGGCATAGATTACTGAAAATATAACACATTTCATGTTAAACTAGAGAAATACTGTATACATGGAATTCAAGATTACTTCCTAAATGTAACAGGAAAGACTATATATAGGAGGGTATGTTTGAAGACTAATATTTAGATTAGTGATTCTAAATTGCCTGCATCCTGCTATCCAGCAACTAATACCCCTTTCAGACCGAAAACAAAAAAATTGCCGGGTGAAGCAGCTCCACCCGGTAATTTTGTGAATAACACTGGTCCTTTTTCTGTGTGGAAGGGCACACCCGTGTCGTAAATCCCGTTACTCCGACCCTGAAATTGACCTAGGTCGAGGACACAGGATTTATGACCCGGGTTGACCCTTTCACACAGAAGAAATACCAGTGTTATTCAGCAAATTACCCAGGGCAGGGCAATTGTGGCCCTCCAGATGTTGATGAGCTACACATCCCAGCATGCTTTGCATCAGTTTCGGCATGGCCACATAGCAAAACTAATGCAAAGCATCCTGGGATGTGTAGTTCATCAACATCTGGAGGGCCGGTGTTGCCCAGCCCTGCTCTACACTGTTGGCAAAGTGCAAGATTAACAATGGGTAGCTTCCTTTGGTGCATGAGTAAGTGCACTGTCCGTGACCTGTTAGAAAGTCTTTGCCTTTATCTACATTATTAATCTATTTTAAGCTATGGAACATGATCCAAATACTGAAACTACATAGATTACAAAGAGAAACGTATTATGCACATTTGCTACAGAATAATGATATTTTGCAACTCCATCTAGCCCCACTTGTTCACTTCAGGGACGGGATTTCAAACGCTTACCTCAAAGCAGCTGACTGGTTAGGTTTTAAGGAAATCTATGCATTTGTACTGTTTGTTCATCAAGATTGTATTTCCTTAAATGAGAATTGTTAGAGCACCCCGAGGTCAGTTACTAGATATAAGAGGGAGTACCCCTTCAACCCCCAAATACAAGTTTTTATTAAACAATATTTCACAAGTAGATGCGCCATAAGTTTAGCTTCAGCAGTGCAGAAAATACAGAATTTATTTAAGAGAATAGATTAAGAGTCCTTTGCGGAGCAATAAAACAGCTATAGAACAGTATTTGTGCTGGTTTAAAGAGCTATGTGTGACACTTAAGCTGGGTACAAATCTATACAATTGTCTGGCCGGTCTTTGGACCTCAGACGAACAGACGTTGGATTGGGTGTACGTGGTCCGATCGATAATGGGGTTTTGTTGTCACGTCACAAACCAAGAGACCGATTTTAGCCACACAATGGGACTAATCTGGTTTGGGTGCCCATAAACTAGACTTTTTGGCAAAATACAAAGAGATGGAATAATATTCCATACATACACACGGAACTAGAGACAACCAATATACAGATAACAGGGAGCAACTTTGTAACTGATAAGAGATCTGTGTAACTGATAAGAGATCTGACAAAGTTATGTACGTTACCCCTCTCTCTACACACAGCAGTCAGAAACGAAGCTGGAAATGCTGCCAGCAACTTTAAGTGGAAGATATGATACATGCATACTTTAATAAAACTATTCATGTGCTAAATATAACCTTAAAATGATACAGTTCATAGTGTTCATTCTAGCACCCACCAACTTTTGAAAACCCATGCAGTTCCTCTTCCCTGCCTGGGGTGTCGCTGTCTGCTGTGGTGTTTCTAGCACAGGTCTGGTTTGCATTTTAGTGCCGATATAAAGACCACACTGTGCTAGAAGCACCAAAGCAGACAGCGACACCCCAGGCAGGGAAGAGGAACTGCATGGGTTTTCAAAGTTGGACGGTGCTAGAATGAACACTAAGTTCATACATCTAATCATTTCACTAGTTTGAGCAATGGTCATGCACTTTCACCAAAACAGAAGTATTTACATTTGGTAACTAACAAGTTTTCAATTATTTAGGGTGATTTAATTATACAAAAAGGTGTAAACCTGTGACTAGAGTTTTTTTTATTACATCACCCTGATGGGCAAGAAGAAATTTGGGCTAACAGGTGCCTAGGTGCTTGTCACACGTGGTAACAGCATCACACCGTACACTTTCAGATAACCATGACGAAGCCTTGTGTATGAGTCGCAGTGAACCAATGGGCGCGAGGCAGTCAATTCAATAGCTCTGCGCCCTTATTCTGGTGTTAAATCTTTCTGCTTATAATTGAAAGCGCATCCCCCATAAGGACGAGATTTCAACGTTTGTTTTTTTTAATCTGCCCTCACGCCCGGTCTAAGGTGACTTGCCAATTATCAATCTACAGTGATTGTGAGTCACCATTACATGGAGTAGGCCCAAAGCCTTTTTGCAAAGATACAGTATTACCCCCTAAAAAATGTGAACAGAGAACCAATTCATTTTTAGTAGGTGACACTTACTGTCATCAGAAAGGGGAATATTTCATCATGTAACAAGAGGGGGGGGTTGATCATTTGAGTACCATTACTGCGTAGCTTGTCCATGGCACACATGAACCATAGGCACTACATAGATGATCATTTAAAAAGAAAAACCCCACACAATTGGTCTATTTTACTGCTGTGCAAGTACAACAGTCTTTATTTTTGCATAAAACAGCAGAATATTCCCTATTGCAAATAGGTAACTTCAAACACTATGTGGGTTAATCAGTAGGTGGTTTTCACTATAAACCGTTTACTTTTTACTAATACGTTTGTATGAATATTCCATTGGATAATATTAGTTAACTTAAATAGCGAATTATGTAACATTACTTCAGCGCTATCAGACATTACAAAAGGAATAAAGTAAGAGCGAGTCTTCCGAAACCAATAAAACAAAGCTGGATGTCTGCCAGAAGTTTAAGTGTGCCAGGAAAAGGGTATTAGAAGATACAGATGCATAAATGTGTCCAGCCATATAGTAATAAGTACAAGCATGGCAAAATATATGAATATAATATGTAAAAAGATATATATTTTTTTAAAGACAAAACGCACAAAGATGCATAGAGCCATATTCAAATGTTGGCGTCACCAGCAGCCAATAAAGGGCACCCAATAGAGCCAGTCTAATGTAACCCCTTGTGGGTGGCGAAAGTGGCTGAAAAGTTACCTGTAGGAGCGCTAAACGAGTGCGAAAAAAATAATCAACTGCAAATCGCCCCAGGTTCTCTTGTCGCTTAAGTTGGGAGATTTGGCGCACAAAATATGGCCTATAGAAAGAAATTATATTGGATGTTGATTTAATTCAGCGTGCATTGAATAGCAATTGGAAGGATAGTGTTCACCCTAGGATTTTTTTAGGGCAGGATGTAGACCACTGTAATGCCCATTACACAACTTACCACACATAAGTGCCCCTTACCTTCATGCTCATTGCCCACAGGGGAGTATTACATGCTGGAAGAGCTGTCACACTGCTCTCAGCAGAGTGGTTGAGCAGACACCGAGCGCGGCGGGGGGGGGGGGGGGTGTTTTGCTTCTGGTAGTGCTGACACGCCAGTCTAAGACAATTTGAGCGGTGTTGTCAGCGCGGTGGGGGTGGAAAGGTGCACAGTAAAGGAAACATTAGATGGCTCAGTGCAGCTAAACCTGGGGCTTTTGGCCGTGTTCAGTACTAATAAGCATCTGGTCAGAGCAACAATTGAATTGCTCTGACAGACGGTCTTTACTATAGACTGCCGGCAGGGAGCACACAGCACAATTGAATTACAGTACAAATCTGGTTAAAGTTTATTTAACTTCATGTCAAATTAAAGAAGGCTTCTTAATGTTTCAAAATAGATCCAGATTTTAATAAATGTACCCTTAAGGAGGATCAGATGACATGGCTGAAAGAAGCCAAGCAAATATTTAATTTCAACGTGAAGTAAAAATTTTAATATCAACCCACTGAAGGACGGCGACGAGGCAGCAGGGACCCGGGGGAGCTCCGGTTGAAGGGGATGCGTGTGCGTCTCATGCGCGCGCATCTCCTTCCGGTGGCTGGCGAATCTACCACCAGCCCCTGCCTGAATGATAGGGGCTCCATCTGTACTCTGCGCAAACAGCAAGGCGACAGGGCAATTAAGTTGAAGAATGCTGGTTCTCACAAGTAAACCACCCAGTTAAGTCCAGAGTACTGGCATTCTCTGACTTGGTAGCACAATGAATTGAATAGCTGTGTTAGCTTCTTCAGGTCGCTATCCACTGCATGCTGAATGTAATCAACCCTACAGTATAGGGCAAGAGCCAAAAGCCAAGTTATTGTGTCTGTAGTCTAAGGGGTTACCCATTATTTGCTCTCACCCTTAGCTTAAAGGCTAAGGTTGAGCTAAAAAAAAAAAAAAAAAAAAGGGAGCTCACTTTTCCCATCTTGAGCTACTTTGAGCGCAAAATCTCCTAGTGTGCATGGGCCATCCAGTGCCCTGCATTACAGCACAAGTGACCCACTTTTTGGAAAGTGGTTTACCCTTGTGAATAAATCGCTCAGTGTGTATGCACTCAGCGATTTTCATGACATCATTTATGGGCAAAAACGTCCAGTGTGTAAGCACCTTAAGAGTATTCAATTATTTGTGCTGATGGGAGATCACTAAATCACACTTCACTAGGGTTAGCCACATATGGGAGGAATTCAATGGCTTTGTAGGATCCCAAAATAAAGGGGACGCGCAATGGAGGAACAGCAACTAATAGGGCAGCACTACGGGTACACAGACTGGCCAGTAATATCCATTCAGGAGCCACGTTTAAATTGCAGTATAAGTGAAGCTTTTTACAGGTAATACTGCACTAAAGAACAATGTCTATTCTTAGTTCATGGAGTGTTAGTGCACTCGGAGATGTGAACACGAAGGGGAGTTTGTCATCGAAGAAAAATGTTCCCCTGTGACTGCTGTTACAGCTTAAGTGTCGATACCAGAGACGCACCAGAAATGCAACGCAAGCTAATATTGTGCCGAGAAGATTTGGCAACTTTGGCTTGGCCCTGCTCAACCATCACGTACTCGAGGACAAGGATTTTCAACTCAAGTACCCCCGACATGTCCGGATTTCAGGATTACAATTACCATTCACAAGTGATCACATATTTTTTTTTGGCTGTGTCAGTAATCATCTCAAACTGTAGCAATTCAATTGATGCTCCAAATCAGTTACCTTTCTATGTTAACGCACCTGTCTAAAGTCCTGGTTAGGGTGATCAAACCACACCAGAACGTTTCTTCTTGCCACCTTTGCTGGCTGTGAGTAAAAGTGTGTTTAGCACGGCCAAAAGGAGCAACAACTTCATTGCTCCATTTTGTGCCCTAGTGACAGCCATGGAGTATTTGAATAACCCCTAAAGAGTCTATGCTCCCACCACCAATTAGAGCACACAGGAAAAACCTCATCATACATTGCGGGCAATTCAACCGTTTATCACACCCAAACTCCCATCTGCAGAGACCATGGGTATGATATTAAAGTGTTTTTGGAATTACATTAATCATGACCAGACAGGAAGGCATGACTGATTTATTGTCAGATCTGGCTGGAACAAAAACCTGGTAATATCTGAGTAACCGCTTGTCAGCAGTTCAAAGAAAATGATCAACTGTCATACTTTCCTCCATTACCAGGTTTTTGTTCCAACCAGCCAGATTGGACAATAAATCTGTATGTGTATGGACTCCAGCTTAAGACACAAGAAACAGCTAAACCCAGGTACAGGACTGGGAACGACATGGAAAGTACCCATTTCAAAGACCAAATGGATCACTTATTGCACACTTTAGCTCACCAAAACGGGTGATGCAAGCTGAAATGTGTCTGAACGGCGTAGCAACAATTGAATTGCTCTGTTGGGTGCCATCTACAATTCAATTTTTACTGCAGCTGCCAAAAGATGCTGCCCAACAGAGCATTCAGTTAGTGCTCCGTTAAACATGAGGATTATTTTTAGGTCCCCGCAGCACTTGTCATGGCCAGTAACTTCGGTCAGGTTTAGGCAGCTAAATCCAACTTATTTATCACCAATTATTTACATAGAGATACATATTCTGGAGCGCCCGAGATCTCCAATCACTAAAGATGAGGGACAGGGCCAAATAAAACAATCAAGTCTCCAGCGAGGTGTGACAGTGACACCGCTACACCCTTACCAGCTTCCTACCTGTATATAACAGATTCACTCCATCAGCAGCACTTACAAGGTAAACAGGTAACCACTTCGTAGTACAACACCACCTCGGTAATCAATTTTAAGTGAGGAAAAGCCATCCGCCCGTCACAGGGTAGTAAGGATTTCCCGGAACCGCGAGGCACCCCGCAAATGCAGGGAGCCAGCTGCATATAGTGGCGAGCCTTGCTGTTTTGACAGCTGCACTTGCTGTTTCCACCTCGCCTCAGGAAGCAGGCGAGGTGGAAACTGGGAGTGGTTAAATACTCGGACGGCGAGCTTTCGGCACTGCTCGAACCCCTCATTGAATACCATCCCATGTATTGCTTTTCAAAAAGTTCTCTCCCAAGCTGACCAGGACAAGAGCATTATGTGCTTATAGAGACTGTAAGAAGAAATCATTTTCAGAGCATTTCTATTTCGTTACTTAAATAGCACTCAGACGGACGCCATCGTTTGCCCAATAGACCATGAACGCCATTGATGCTTATTTCTGCTAATACCCTCCTAAGAAGATGAGCAAAAGTGCGCTAGAAGTCCAGCATTGTGCACATTTTGGGAAGAACACCCATATTTTTAAAAAGGAATAGAGTGGTCTATTTGGCATAAAATGCACAAAAAGCAATGTTGCAAGCATACCTTGCAACAGTTTTGCTATTATAGAATGCTAGAACGATGGCAAAGCATGCTGGTTTGTGTCGTTTCCCAACATCTGGAGAGCCACAGGTTGGCCAGGCCTGCTCTAAGGCCTACTGTCACACTCAAATATTGCCCGATCTATAGTGGCTGGAGATTTTGCCCCTAAAAACCAAGAATTTGCCCCCATATTTTCACGCAGAGCTAGTAACAAATATAAAGCCTTACCATATCCTTAGTTCAGTGACTGACAGGTGGAATTTAGCAACACACCAACTTACAGCCACTAACGTATTAAGTAAATAAAACAATGGTTTCACATAGAGATCCTAAACCAGAAAGCAACAGCATGTGACAAACTGGTCAGCAAGTGCAAATCACTAACACGTGGTCCTTAGTACTGACAGCGAACTAGGAAATCTCTAACAGAACCGGCTGTAAAACTATTGCTGTGGCTAATAATTAGGATAAAATCATAAGACTTAAACACAAAAGAAATACAATTCTATATCTATAGTGATTCAACACAGGTTCTTTACAACTCCTTGTACAGTGCATGTATAATAGTCGATAAATCTGTTTTTATATTACTATGGGGCTGCAAAATAAAACGCACAACGTTGTATTCCATTGTATTGCGGAGCGCCATCTCACCTCATTTCGGAGCTATTTCGTTGTTGCTCCGAAAGGTGCCTTTTACCCACGACACACACTTTTTCCATGTAGCCGCTGTAAGTGGAAGAAAATGGGTGCCCAAACAGACATTTAGATGCCCATGCAGCAACATTAGCCACTTTGTGCTGCGAAACCTAGTGTTCATTCTAGCACCCGCTATCTTTGAAGACCCATGCAGTTCCTCTTCCCTGCCTGGGGTGTCGCTGTCTGCTGTGGTGCTTCTAGTACCGTGCAGTCTGTATATCAGCCCTTATATGCAAACCAGACCTGTGCTAGAAACACCACAGTACACAGCGACACTCCAGGCAGGGAAGTGGAACTGCATGGATTTTCAAAGATAGCAGGTGGTAGAATGAACACTACGAAACCTGTTGCTTTCAACCCCGTAACATGCCAATAGTCGTCCCACTGGAACTACAATTGAACAGCTCTGAAAGATGCTCATTTGCATAGACGTTGGCAGCAAATGTATCGGAACCAACGTGTGGGCAACGAAGGTTGCGGTCTCCAGCATTTAAATGCTGTCAAAACAGTATGTTGCTCTTCATGGAATAGACACCAGAAGACGAGCATAACACATGGTAGAACAGTGTGTACCAGGCCAGTACCAAAACCGGTGAGCAATGAGACCATGCATCGCCAAGCGCATATGACAGGGGATGCCATGCTGCATTTGACAGCACAGCAATACTAGCAGTCTTCAAATTAACACTACAATAAAGCCGCCCAGAAGACAAACAAAAATGGGAGTGGGCAAATCACAGGTGCACCGCGAACAAACCAGCAACACCATAGACCATAATTAAGTTACATTTTGACTCAAAAGGACAAACATGATCAGCACATGCAGTAGGCCCTTTTTTTTTTTACCAAGACGAAAAACTGTAACATGTACAACTAGTCAGCTACACCACTAATCGCCAGATCCTGCTGTACACAGGGCCACAGGTACAGCACTAAGGCTACTTGCACATTTTCTTTCTGCTATTTCATGCTAACATAAGAATATGTGCAAAGCGTACATGTTTACAGTCATTCAAGCTGTACTATAAAGCAATCTTTTAAAAGTGCAATCCCCAGTTCCGGTCCACCGTATGTCAGATCTTTAACTACTCTTGCATACAGAACACCAACAAAGCCATGCTGGTTTCATAATCACTAGAGCATGTGTGTATTGTAGATACTACATGCTGTAGGACAGATGTATGCTTGCTGCATCATCTGTTACCCCTAGCCCAAGGGTACTACTACCCTTATGAAGGTGACAAATACAAGTCATCTGCAGATGAGATGCTGGTAGAACATGATATGCTGGCTGGCTGCTGGAAGTATGTAAGGCTATACAGTGGCATTCTACCCCTGCGTGCAGGGAGGGGGACATTGCTGTGACCAGCACACAGGAGGGGCAGGTAGTTGACGGGCAGGTGGGTGAGGCCCCCCAAGCCTCCTGCCCTTACCCAGCAGCAGTAGTAGTAGCCTGAGCCTCGGCCTCCCCGCCCCTCCCTCCCTTTCCAGCAGCAGCAGCACGTGATGCTGGCGGACCTGCTTCTCCTCCTCGCATTCACATTTCTGGAAATTTCCACTCCGCCAGCAAGTCGCCAAAACACGGGGCCGGCCCCATCTGCCCCTGCCCGGCTCCCAGGCACCCCCAGCGGGAGCGCGGCGGCAGGAAAGCGCCCTGGAAGCCTGAGGCCTAGCAGGGCACTGTTCCCCCTGTAACACGCAGAGTGCTGCTACACCCGGGGGCTGCACACCCACTACACCCCCAGCACCACACGTGTGGACAGTCACACACACACACACACCCCTCCCCGGTACTTACCGAGAGCGGGAGCTGCCTCTTCCTCAGCGCCAGTAGTAGTGTACGGTGACAGCCGGTGGTGGCGGCGGCGGTGGTGAGACCCCCCTCCCCTGATCCGGCGCCCGGAGGAGCGGTGTGGCGAGGCCGCGGAGCCCCGGTGCTGCGGTATAGGATATAGAGTAACACGCCAATGAATGGGGGTGGGATAGAGACAGAGAAAAGAGGGGGGCAGTCTCCAGGCCCTGGGCCCAGCTCACACACTGTAACTCCCGCGCACGGCTCGGGGAATGAATGGCTGATGATCTCCCCGGGGCACTTAGCGCATGGTCCGGGCGGCGAGGCGGCCTGTGTGATCCGGGAACGCGGTTGAGGCGGAGCGAGAGACGGGCGCTGCTTCAGCTCTAGCGCAGCCACACACTCGCAACCGGCTGAAACCGGTTCAGACTGGGACATTCCATCTCCGTTGAGTTCTCAAGCCCATGACGCCGCCGAGCGTTTGGAAACCTGGGCAACTCCGCCCCTGGCGTGCGCCGATTGGACAAGGACGGAAAGGGCCGGGCGCGGGTTGGTCGGAGGAAGTGCCCGTCAACGTACAACAGGTCACCGCCCCCTCTGCTTTTTCTGTTTTTTTTTTTTTATTTCATTTCAGCTCATTGCCGCGAAGCGACTGTGGAAGAGGCAGCGATGACGTGCGGGGTGGGCTCCGTCCGCTGGTTGGCTGTGGTGGTCTGTCACTCATGGGGGGAAAGGTTTGGTTACTGTGGAGACAGAACCTTTTCCCCGCCGCTGTGTGTGCTGTATGCAGCTGCCAATGTGGAGCTTTGGCGCCCAGTGATTAACAAGTGTTACATGTGCTATTATACAACACTTACCTCATTAGCACCATACTGAGCCTTATTACCCTCTGGCATTAACATGCCCACCCAACAGCCATGCACTAGCCCAACATTGCCCCCCTCATGAGGGTTAAGGCATAGACGTACACAGCATAGTAGGTCCCAGTGTATCTTGTTCCATAGTGCATGCAGCTACCTCGTGTCTCACAAGCCCGCAGACGTGTAGCTCATCTCTATATATATATATATATATATATATATATATATATATCTCCTATATATTTGGCTACATCTGTCACTCAAAGTGGGTGTCTGTGTCTATAACGCTCTGTTCCTGGACTTTCCTCTTAATGTGTGATTGCCTTCATCTGTGCTGAACACCTTTCTGAGAAATTAACCTGTTTAAAACAGGTAATGGCAATCATACATTAAGGGGAAGTCTAGAAACAGAGCATTGTGTCCCTCCTGGAGAGGGTCATGTTGGGAGGTATGTGACAGAGAACCAGCCCAGTGAGCCCACAGACAGTGCCAGACTCCCACTGCCTTCCCATGTTGCCCAGCACTGCTACTCCACAGCCACCAGGTGAGCGCCCCCCTCCCGCGATTTGCGGCAAAACCTCCCCCCCCGCGCGCCCCCCCCCCTCCCGCGATTCGCGGCAAAAACACCCGCTCCCCCGCGACCCCCCTACCGCGATTCGCAGCAAAAACACCCCCGCGACCCCCCCTCCCGCGATTCGCTGCAAAAAGAACCCCCCCACGACCCCTCCCGCAATTCGCGGCATAAACACCACCCCGCGACCCCCCCCTCCCGCGAATCGCGGCAAACCCTCCCCCGTGACCCCCCCCCCCCGATTTGCGGAAAAAACACCCCCCCCCCACGACCTCCCTCCCGCGATTCGCGGCAAAAAGAACCCCCCCGCGACCCCCCCTTGCACGATTGGCGGCACCCCCCCTGTGACCCCCCTCCCGCGATTCACGGCACCCCCCCCCCCCCCCCCCCCGCAATTCGCAGCAGCCCCAGGATTAAATGGCACATGCAAAACACTGACATGGCTATGGTCGACAATGAAAAAGGTTGACATGAGTTTTTGAAGATTTATTTTTAATTTTTTAAATTTTTTCATATTCATTGTCATGTGTCGACATGGACACCAATGAAGTGGCACACTTATGTCAACATTTACATGTGTTGACCTTTCTGTGTTGATTTTTTCTTGTGGCGATTCGCGTCACACCCCCCCTCCCGCGATTCGCGGCACCCCCCGTGACCCCCCACCTCCCGCAATTCGCGGCAACCCCCCACCGGAACCCCTGTGAACCCCGCTCTCCCGCGATTCGTGGCACCCACCCCCGCGACCCCCCCTCCCGCAATTCGCGGCACCCCCCCCCGTGATTCGCGGCAGCTCCAGAATTAAATTGCACATGGAAAACACTGACATGGCTATGGTCGACAATGAAAAAGGTTGACATGAGTTTTTGAAGTTTTTTTGTCATTTTTTGAATATTTTCATATTCATTCTCATGTGTCGACATGGACACCAATGAAGTGCCACACTTATGTCAACATTTACATGTGTTGACCTTTCTGTGTTGATTTTTTTATGGTGGCGATTCGCGTCACACCCCCCGCAACCCCCCCTCCGGCGATTCGCGGCACCCCCCCGCGACCCCCCTCCCGCAATTCACGGCAACCCCCCACCGGAACCCCCATGAACCCCGCTCTCCCGCGATTCGCGGCACCCACCCCCCGCAACCCCCCCCCCTCCCACAAATCGTGGCACCCCCCGCGATTCGCGGCAGCCCCAGGATTAAATGGCACATGCAAAACACTGGCACGGCTATAGTCGACAATGAAAAAGGTTGACATGAGTTTTTGAAGATTTATTTCATTTTTTGAATGTTTTCATATTCATTGTCATGTGTCAACATGGATACCAATGAAGTGGCACATTTATGTCAACATTTACATGTGTTGATTTTTTCTTGTGGCGATTCGCATCACACCCCCCCGCAACCCCCCCTCCCGCGATTCGCGGCACCCCCGTGACCCCCCACCTCCCGCAATTCGCGGCAACCCCCACCGGAACCCCTGTGAACCCCGCCCTCCCGCGATTCGCGGCACCCAACCCCGCGCCCCCCCCCCCCCCTCCCGCAATTCGCGGCACCCCCCGTGATTCGCGGCAGCTCCAGAATTAAATTGCACATGGAAAACACTGACATGGCTATGGTCGACAATGAAAAAGGTTGACATGAGTTTTTGAAGTTTTTTTTTTTCATTTTTTGAATATTTTCATATTCATTCTCATGTGTCGACATGGACACCAATGAAGTGCCACACTTATGTCAACATTTACATGTGTTGACCTTTCTGTGTTGATTTTTTTCTTGTGGCGATTTGCGTCACACCCCCCCCCACCCCCCCCACAACCCCCACTCCCGCGATTCACGGCACACACACACACACACCTCCCCCGCGATTCTCGGCACCCCACCCCGTGACCCCCCCCTCCCGTGATTCACGGCACACCCCCGCGACCCCCCCTCCCATGATTCGCCGCAACCCCCGCCCCGTAACCCCCCCTCCCGCGATTCGTGGCACCCACCCCCGCGACCCCCCCTCCCGCAATTCGCGGCACCCCCCAGCGATTCGCGGCAGCACCAGAATTAAATTGCACATGGAAAACACTGACATGGCTATGGTCGACAATGAAAAAGGTTGACATGAGTTTTTGACGTTTTTTTTTTCATTTTTTGAATGTTTTCATATTCATTCTCATGTGTCGACATGGACACCAATGAAGTGCCACACTTATGTCAACATTTACATGTGTTGACCTTTCTGTGTTGATTTTTTCTTGTGGCGATTCGCGTCACACCCCCCACCCCCCCCGCAACCCCCACTCCCGCGATTCACGGCACACACACACCCCCCCGCGATTCTCGGCACCCCACCCTGTGACCCCCCCTCCCGTGATTCACGGCACACCCCCCGCGACCCCCCCTACCATGATTCGCGATTCACGGCACACACACCCCCCTCCCGCGATTTGCGGCAACCCACCCCGCGACCCCCCTCCCGCGATTTTCTGCAATCCCTCCCCTCCCGCGATTCGCAGCATCCACCCCCCCACAACCCCCCCTCCTGCAATTCGCGGCACCCCCCGCGACCCCCACTCCTGCAATTCGCGGCACCCTCCGCGACCCCCCCCCTCCCGCGATTCGCGGACACCTAAGTTGCAATACAGGGCATCTTTCATACAATTCTAACCATATTTCTCATATACAAACGTTCACAAATTAGGGGGGCGCAGCCCCTTACGACGGTGTGAAGAGCACCCGTAGGGCGCGATGAATCACCTAGTATATATATATATATATGCACAACACAATTGTGGGGTGGCACCCCATATACTTGTGAGTCCTTTAGACACCGCTATTGGTATCTCCAATAATGTTTAACACACAGAAGTCCATATAAAAGATATATCTTTATTAAAAATCTCTCTTTTTCAAAAAATGTTCAATGAAGATATTTTGTTGTATATGCAAGATTAAACGAGATGCATCGCATATCTATAATCCACTTTGGCCGGTTATCGGTGAAATATAGTAGAATAAAGTAGAATAAGTTATTACCTGCAAGTTAGGGTTAAATCGGGTGCCGTTTTCAGCATTAAAACTGCACCCGAACAGCAAAACGCACCCTTCGGGGTTAATAGGATTGACCCCATGGAATACTCCAACAACGTCTCCGAGGCCGCTGCACTAGTTATAAGACAGGATGAGCGGGCTTCCCCGCAGGATTGTCAAGTAGTAGTAGTTTGTTTATTTGTAAGGCGCCACAAAGTGTCCGCACCGCCGTACATAGCAAAAAAAATAATAATTACCAGGTAACGTACAGGGTGTGTTGATAAAATACAGCATAAATAGGGGTATAGCTGGTAGAACTAAAATCAGCATCAGTTCTGAAGTAGGTGTCGAAATTGTCGAGGAGACTGAAGATGAAGTAGAGGAAGGGAAGAACAGGGTAGGAGCGCTGGTGAGGTAAAGAGGTTGGGTGAGTATGTGAGGAAGGAGGGCCCTACTGTTAAGAGTTAACAGACTAAAAGGGGGTGGGGGGACGAACAAAAAACAATAGGATAAGTAGGAACAGATGGAGGGGTAGGGTAGGCAGGATAGGAGGAGCGAAAGAGGTTAGGAGGAGGAGGGATAGGCTAGTCGGAAGAAGTGAGTTTTGAGGGAGCGCCTGAAGGAGGTAAGGGAATCAGAAAGCCTGATGGGTAGTGGGAGGTTGTTCCAGTGCAGGCGGGCAGCGCGAGAGAATTCTTGGACACGGGAGTGGTAGGAGGTGAATAGGTGAGAGGTCAGGCGGCGGTCAGTGGTGGAGCGAAGAGGAAGGGAGGGAGTGTGGATTGAGATCAGTGAAGAGAGGTAAGGAGCGGTGGAGGAGGAGAGAGCCTTGTAGGTGGTGGTGAGGAGTTTAAAGAGAACTCGGAAAGGAATGGGGAGCCAGGGAAGAGATAGACAGAGGTGGGAGGCGGAGGTAGAGCGGCGGGAGAGGAAGATGATCCTAGCAGCAGCGTTAAGAATGGATTGGAGAGGGGCGAGGCGGCCGAGAGGTAGCCCGTAGAGAAGGATGTTGCAGTAGTCAAGGCGGGAGATGACAAGAGAGTGAATGAGAAGGAAACCCAGCGCTTAATGGCAGAGCTAGTACCTGGAATAAAAGCTGAGCCAGATGACTGCAATGCATGTTATTTCCATGTTGTAATTGCTGGTTCACAGTATTCACCCTTTGAAGGAGGGACTTTTAAACATGAATTATTCCTTCCTGAAGAGTTCCCAATGGTAGCTCCCAAAGTACGCTTCATGACCAAAATATATCACCCCAATGTAGACAAGTTGGGAAGGATATGTTTAGATATTTTGAAAGATAAATGGTCTCCAGCTCTTCAG
The DNA here is from genome assembly GCF_055691185.1 of Crinia signifera. Lineage (NCBI taxonomy): Eukaryota > Metazoa > Chordata > Amphibia > Anura > Myobatrachidae > Crinia > Crinia signifera. Next base: position 52,598,492 of record NC_139219.1, on the reverse strand, counting down.
ATCCGTACAGTGCTTCTGTCAATTCAGGCTTTGTTAAGCGCACCCTACCTAGATGATCCATTAGCAAATGATGTAGCCGAGCAGTGGAAGACAAATGAAGCCCAAGCCATAGAACCAGCCAGAGCGTGGACTAGGCTGTATGCTACGAATAACGTGTAAATTCATCTTGACCCGCCCTCCCTAAGTGGGCATCACTTTTCTGTTCTGCCAAGACCTCTTCCTTTTTTGTTTGCATTTAATGGACACAGTATTAAAAAATCCAAAATAATAAAGGCCAGACATGGTCAGTCTTTGGTGATTAAATGCACATTAGCAAATCTGTGGTGAAATGTAATAGGACGAGAGATTCAGAAAGTGAGAGATTTGGTAAGAAATCTCCAGTTTTTTTTAAAGCGGCAATCATTTACATGGCAAAACCAGTTTGATTTTGCAGTGTAAATGATTGCCGCTTTAAAAAAAAACTGGAGATTTCTTACCAAATCTCTCACTTTCTGAATCTCTCGTCCTATTACATTTCACCCCTAATGTCTTGTCCTAACTCACTGTTGTTCCGCATGAGCAGGGGCTGTAGATTTATCATTAGCATGTTCTGCAATGTTCCAGATGGCAAGAGCCCCATATTTCTCCTCCATTTTTGGCATTGTGGTTTCAGTTGAAGCACTGTAAATGGAGATAATCTAGGTTAGTCGCAGTCTGAATTTATCATATATTTTTTTCTTTCCTCTTTAATTAGTTTGGGACCCACCCTTCTATTGTTCTGTTATTATGTTGTCTGGAAGCAGCTAACTTGCACTTTAGAATATTTGCCCCATAGCCTACCACTTTACATTAAGTAGACGGAAAAGCTTGATTTGAAGAAACCATGAAAAATAATCAGGAATCCGTTATGAACCCCACCCAACTATGACTAATCTCCTTTCTTTCGAGTGTTAAACCTTCCGAAGCTTGTGACGATTTTGTATGGCTTGTCTTGAAAATCTATAAATCTTATGTTTTAGTAAAAAAAAAAAAATTTGTTATTCTAAAAAACAAAAAACACCTAAATAACCTTCACCAAACACCGTGGACAGGCTGGCCGCGTCCTCCATCCGGTCCCAATGACGTCAGCGTCCGGCGATGCACACCCGCCGGTGTGCCAGAGCATCAGACCGGTAACCAGGCAACCTGTCAGAATGCAATCGGACCATACACAAACATTAAAATGTGACCAGCATTGACATACTTTATACATCAATGTATCTTCTGTATCAATCAATTCAACCATAATTATTAAGTAACTAGAGTGCAGATAAAGTTGCAGGCTCTTAGTAACATAGAAACTATTTAAGTAGTGTTACTACACAATAGAAACAGTTTGACTAAAGAAAGCAATTAAAACTGCAGTTCTCATTTAACCCATACGGTACTACAGTATTTAAACTGTGAATCCAATAAGTTTCATGTTGCAGCAACTTGTTGCAATCTCCACCTCTAATATTAGCCGGGACATGATCCATTAATTTATATCTCAGTGTTGCTAAACCATGATCGAATTCCCTGAAATGTCTAGGGACAGGTTGTTCCACATGACCACTTTTGCCCTCCAATGCCAATTGGACCGTAGAGCGATGCACTGTCATGCGCTCTTTAAATTGGCGTGTGGTCTTCCCCACATAGAGGAGACCACACGGGCAGTGGATGATATAAACTACAAAAGAAGAGCTGCATGAAAATACATAGTGGATAGGAATCCTGGCTCCAGTCCCCCATTTCCATAAAAACTACAGGTCGTGCAATTGATGCACTTATAACAGTCCGGTTTTTTAGTCAGAAAATTAGGTTGACCTGCTGGTGAAAAATTAGAAATATCGTTGCATGCCAGCAGATCTTTAAGATTCCGTTGGTGTTGAAAACAGGGCAGTAATGTATTATGGGCAAACCCCTTTAATTCAAGATCTCTTGTGATCATGGCCATAACATTTTAGCTGTTTTAGCAATCTGGTTACTGGAGGAGGTAAATTTCTGTACGAAGGGGATTTTATTAATGGACTCAGATGGAGTTTTAGCTTTAAGAGTATCTGTGCGGGGAATGGCCAATACTTTAATTTTGGCCTTTTGGAGATCTTTCATGTCATATCCCCTACAGAGAAATTTGATGATCATATTGTCAATCTCCCTCTCTGTTTCCTGTGGGTCATCACAAATGCCTTCGTAACTGGGAGAACGGTATCGTCGTCCTGCTGCAGAATAAATTTGGAACCAACAAGATGCTTTTCTGATGATATTGTTTGATGGATAAGTACCTGCCTGTATTTCTCAACATTGAGGACACCTTTAATCCTGACCAAATCCCCAACTCAATTTGTTCAAATGCAGACCCAAACTTGCAAGGAACCTCCACCATGCTGCACTGTTGCCTGCAGACACTCATTAATGTACTGCCCTCCAGCCCCTCGGCCATATATTCCAAATTTTGGAGAGCACCCGCTGCTATTTTTGCTGCACTCCTGTTTCTATGTTTTCGTGCATAGTTGAGTTGCTTGGCCTTGTTTCCACGTTTACGGTATGACTTTTTGGCTGCAATACTTCCATGAAGACCACTTCTGACCAGGGTTGCAATGCTCTCTGCCAGTTCTGAGCTGAGGGCACTGCTGGACTCCTGATTTCGAAGGGAAGTAAGCATGATGTGATGCACTAAGGGCCCCATTCAGACCTGCTCGCTAGGCTTTTTACGCCGCCTAGGGAGCAGGTTAACGCCGTCGTACGCATTCCGCCCTCCCCAGTGGCTGATCCCAACTGCAGGGCTGAGAACGGATGTTTGCCCGTACACATCTGTTCTCATACGGCCGCACCGAGAAGAAATCATTCAATAGTTACTTACTATCGAATGATTTATCCTGCTGTGACCGGTGCTGCTTCTCCTGCTGTGACCGGTACTCGTATTGGTGCGATTTTTGGACAGACGCTGACGTCATGCACCTGGCCCACCCAGCGTTTCTATGGACATGCCCACCATTTTTGTGGGCACACCCATGAAAGGCGGGGGGTCCACCCTGGAACACCCAAGGCCTGTCACTCAGGCTGTGACCGCCTTGGCAAAGGGAAAAGTTGCCGAAGGTGCTCTCAGCCAGGGCCTACATATGCGCATTGGCGGCAACGCTCATGTGCAGAACCACACCATCGGCGGATGGGCCTCATATTATATAATGTTACCCGTTGCTTTGTACTTCTTCAAAAGAGCTTAAATAGCACATCTTGAAACCCAAGTCAGCTGTAAAGCAGCCCATACACGTCCCGATGCGGGCGTGCGTTGTAGGCTGCAATAGCAGGGATCACATTGCATTGCATTGCATGTGCATGCGTTGTGCATGCAATGCGATGCAATTTGATGAAACCTAAGTACAAAAAGTATGTGCAAGCACATACTTTTTGTACTGTGCGATGAGGTGCGCGGGAGCGCGCACCTCAAAGCACACATCGGCTCAGCACGCTTAGCAGCGTGTATGGGCAGCTTAAGATCTTTGCCTAGGAGAGACTTTGCTGATGCAGTATAACTACTTTGCGTGTTGTTGCTGTGCTCAGATTTGCCAAGGTGTGTTAAGCCCCGTAAACACGGAGCGACCGTGCCATTATACTTATAAACTATTGTGGCCCGTGCCCTAACATTGGTGGCCAGTGCCCTTAAACATAAACATTGGTGGCCGGTGCACTAACATTTGTGGCCAGTGGCCTTTCATTGACAGTACTGAAATAAAAGCATTGGTGGCCAAAGGCATTCATACAGCAGACACGTCTGCTCCACAAAGCAGCTCCTCCGGTTCAATGGGTTTCACTTTCGTATTTGCGCCGGGTGGGGAGTGTCCTGGGGTGAGCGGCAGGCTCAGGGGAATATCGCTCATGTCATTCGTCTCTCGTTCACACTGAACGACGGCATGAGCGCTATCTTGCGGACTGAGCTGCATGTCAGGCCAACATCAATATCGTTAACGGTGTGCGAGAGTGTGCATCGTTAACGATATTCGATATATCGTTAACGATATTGAGCATACACACATAGCAATATTGTGCAAGGTATCGTTCATGAAGCTCTTTCTGAAAGATATCTTGCAGAATATATTTTAGTGTGTATGGGCCAAAACTTTTGCACAGTACTGTATACTGTATATCTTTTAAATGTCATGGACAATCAAAGACAGAATAGTATTTGGTATGTTTCCCCTGCATTGTATTTACAAAGCTGCTTCCATGGGGCTCTGGGCCTGATTCAGACCTAATTGCTCGGCTGAGATTTTGCAGCCCGGAGATTATTGACGGACTGCAAATGCGCGCGGTACACAGCGCGAATGTGCGAACCATCAATGTGATCACAGCCAGTGTTGGCTATGTTGTCGTTAGCTCCATAGATGTGCTCCATGAAGCCCTGGCTGAAAACCGGCAGCCATATTGTTAACCCCCTTAGAATTACTTTCTGTAGATAATTAGTGTAGCGTTTAACTCGCGTAGTGTAATGAGATGCACATACAGCAGTGCCCTTACACAAGTGTAAACTATGCGGTCGTTAGCTCCATAGATGTGGGCTCCAATGAAGCCCTGGCTGAAACCCGGTAGCCATTTTGTTAACCCCTTCGGTACTCGAGTCTGGCCTGCTCATACTGTATGTCATTCATACTGTAGCATCAATCTGTGTTTAACCAGTGTAGCGTAATGAGACATGCGGACAGCAGTGCCCTTACACAAGTGTAAACGATGTGGTTGTTAGCTCTATATATGTGGGCTCCCATGAAGCCCTGGCTGCAACCTGGTCGCCATTTTGTTAATGTAAGTCTGGCCTGCTACAGTACGTACTTTGACCATACGTACTTACCTATCCCGATAGCCCATTATAAATAGCAGAATGTAATTAATAGTATTTTCATAGAAAAATGTCTATTTAACATACTGTACAGTACAATATTGTCAAGTAAAGAAGTTCTTGCGCTATATATTGCATTTCAGTGGACACTTCACGCACGTGCAATACGAATTATTTCACTACATTAGACATCTGACACATGCACAGTGGCGATTTTAAAAAGTGACATCTGGTGGATGATCGCTGGTACTGCACTCATCCAGTAATGCCATAAGCCATGCTGTGCGACTTATTGCGCTGCCATGTGACTAGGCGCACTGTGTTGAGTTTTCGGGACAAACCCCATAGGTAGCAAAGATGACAGTGGCTCAGTATGTATTTATTCAACAAGAATGACCTTCTGTGTTTTCTGATGTGTTGCGGTATCTTGGTCCTCCAGCAAGCTTCTTAAAAAAAGCCCTCAGCAGTGCTATTTACAATCATTCATTATGGCACATGCACAGGTAGGAGAGTCCACATATGCAAAATTAACTGAGATGCTTTTATCCACAGAAAGTAATTCTTGTTGAATAATTACTGTACATACAGATGGAACCACCAATATCTTTGCTACCTATACTGTATGTTTGTGCAGGTATGGATGCATATACCCACTTTTATCATTCTTTTATATAACCCACAGTAAGCAGTATGGAGAAGCAACATCATCCAAACTTCCTTCATAAATAACAGAAAATTTATATATATTTTTTTTCAAAGCTGACAATTGAAAATAAACTTTTAACACCTTTATAGTAGATCCCCAGAGTTGGTCTAGTACAGGGACGTGCAGTCAGGGGAGGCAGGCTGTCATAATGATGTGAATAATAAAAAGAAGATATTTATATATCTTCTTTTATTATTTTCATCATTTCTACCTCTCCCCCTGCCTCCTACCATCTTACACTGCTGCATGTGAGGGTGGGAGGCAGCGGGAGAGGTGCCTCCCGCTGTTAACATTAAAACACCGGGCAGCGGGGGCGGGTAGGGGAGGGCAGGGGGCAGGGTGCAGCAATGGGCTGTAAAAGCCCATTGAAAATGAATGGGTAAGCGGTACTCATACTGGTGCCGCAATGACAGGGGCACCAGTATAAATGCACGCCCCCAGATGTGATTGGGTCAGCGGATCCAGTGATGGATCCGCTGTCCAATCACACACATGCAGGGCCCACCTGGATAGGATGCAGCAGCGCGACAGCGTGGAGTCCGGCGCCGCTGTCACCGCCGAGGAGAGGTGAGTCCGCCGGGGGAGGGGGCGCATGTACGCCCTGCTGCCTGTGCCCGGCCGCTGCATATACCATATACCATGGGTCCCGTGCGGGGAGATCAGTGCCTCCGTCACTGGTCTAGTATGTTTACAAATTACTGCATGTATATTGTAGGTAATGTTAGATATACATTTATTATTGTTCACTTACTGTATATTGATCTATCCATCGTCATACAATCTGCCAGTCATAGCATGAAATGATAGAATATTAATTATCTTTATAAGCATGAATATAAGCAATGAAATGTAAAAACACAATTGGCAGACCTTCAGTGAAGTTGAGACAGATTCAAAATGTTTCTTATAAAAAAAAAAAAAAAATTAAGCAGATACAATAATGTGCATACTTAATTAAGCAGTTAATACAGTACATATATTAAAATATATAGTTATTACTTGTATGAGTATAGAACCGGTGAGTAAAACATATGATGTAATCACTTTAGAATTCAGTGAAAGTTGGTCTGAACTCTGAGCCTTTCCATCTTTGTCATTGTTGTTACTAACGGAGAGTTCAAGCTAAGCACAATTGTACAGACTCCAAACACTTCTGTTATTTCCCATATTTATTCACCACATTATTATAAAACAACACAGACACTCCTAAAAACAACTAATATCACATTATCACATTCTCCACAGCTAAAAATGTGTTACAATACAGAAGAAAAGAAACGGCCACACAGGGATGTACTATACAAGTCATATACAGAAAGGAACAGGAGCTTGGGTGTTCGGCGCCCCCTTGCAAACTATACATTTGCGCCCTCCCATACTTTACAAAGAGACAGCGTTGCTGAAGGTGAAAAAAAAGTGTATAATGCCCAGACATTTTGGTACCCTGTGCCCAAAAAGGAATTGTTGCCCCCACTCACACACACACACACACACTCACTAAATACAGGCATAGTGCATACTGCATCAGGTACAGCCTCTTGAACACACTGTGCCACAAACCGTAATGGTTACACAAACCGTAATGCCAGTTACACATTATTCCTCACACTGTAATGCCCATTACATATTATTCCTCACACCATAATGCCAATTACACATTATGCCACACACCATCATGCCTATGACGCACACTTTAATGCCTATTACATATTATACCGCTCAGGTTCAGCCTTGAGAAAGCCGTATGTGAAACGCATGTTGGCCCAATGAACGCGCTGTAAAAATGTGTTAGATAGACCTAACAATTACTAGCCTGTTGTATGTTGTGATTACTGCCGTGAAGGCTCTATTTGTATTCAGACAGACAATAGATACTGACAAGCAGAATGGACACAACCAATACATTGTAATTGGCTAATGTTATCCAGTTCCGTCCAGTCCAGCACTGGCGAGAGAGATGGACCCTGAGAAAACCTGCAGCCACCGCTGTTTTAGGGCTGAGAACCCAACCGCATATTAACTGTTTTTTTTTTTAAATGCGGTAATAACAGGAAGAATTACACTACCAATAAATATAGTTGCCTAGGTCTACCAAGTATCTAATGTGTTATAATAAGGGACAACACTAGCATTTAAGAGTAAATAGGTACGTTATTTGATAATAGCAAAACAGCAATATCCTGAATATACAGTGTAACCTTTGATACAGCGCTTCCTTATAAATCTCAAAAAAGTAACATACTAAAGTGAAACATCATTAAAATATAAAATATTGTTATAACCTCTGAAGGGAACACTCTATCACATATGCTGCTTTCTGTATAAACAACTGACCAATTATACTGTTCTGTTATAACTATAACACCTAATAAATATATTTGTCTGGATTCGGTATGAAATACAGACGGTCAAAACAATGTGCAAACCTGCAGTGAAAACTACACACCTGTAGGGGATAAAGCTATGAAGTACAGTATTATCACCTTCTTACAAATATAAATCATCCCACTTTTGAGCTGATAGTAAGAACCTAAGTGCCAGTATCTATTAAAGCACCATAAATAACAATTAAGGGTACTTGTTTCCTAGCACGGCGCCCGTCGGGTTCCATTAGTTAAGGTATGCGATCGGACCCAATCTGACCCGATCTTAGGGTTTTAAGAGCTTCCTATACAATTTTAACATCGCGTCGCATCGCATGCCATTACAATGGCATGCGATGCGACGCGATTACACCCGATTTTACATTGTACAGGCACCCTGATGGGTAATTACTATGTTAAAAGTACCCCCAGACCCGATTTTTAATTGTACAGCCACCCTGATGGGTGATTACTATGTTAAATGCACCCCCATTGTTAATGCCACACCCACTATCAACGCCAACCCGAAGCGTGGCGAGCGCAGCGAGCCCGCAAGGGGCGGCGGTACGCGTCCTCCGACCTTTTCATACCCCCACTATCCACGGGGACACAGAATACATGTGAAGTTATCCGCGTCCCCTCGCGGGTCTCGCTGCACTCGCCACGATTCGGGCTCGGTGGCTCGCTGCGCTCGCCACACTATATAAAAGCATCTCCACGCCGACGTGGATAGTGGGGGGTATGAAAAGGTCGTAGGACACGTACCACCACCCCACGAGGGCTCGCTGCTCTCGGCACGCTTCGGGTTGGCGTTCATAGTGGCGGTGGCGTTAACAATGGAGGTGCCTATAACATAGTAATCACCCATTAGAGATCATGTATAATTAAAAAATTATTTTGATCGCATCACATCGCATGCGATCTGGTCGCATGCGATGCGATCGATGCGATCGAAACAATGGCATAAGATTAAAATCGTGGGCGCCGTGCTAGGAAACAAATACCCAATTAAGCATTACAGCTTCATTTCTGCACAAACAACAGCAGATGAAAAAAAAATCTTTCAAAAGGCCCATGTACCTTCAAGAGAAATAGCTGCTGAGCATTAGCAGTTTAATACTGCACAAAGAGCAGCAAAATCATTTAAATCTTGAAGATATCTAAAACCTGAGTTTCTTAACACAAACTGGTACATAGTACATTTCTGTACAAAAAGTAGCAGAATTACAACAGACCTTGAAAAGCCCATACATTTCCAGGAAACATAGCTGCCGAGCATTAGCAGTTCATGACTGCACAAAGAGCAGCAAAATTATTTAATCCTGAGACTTATTTAAAAGCTGAGTCTATAATATAAATTGGTGCATCGAATATTGGCGACTTAGACTGTATGTCCCCCTTATAACTTTGGTAACATATCCTCAACAATTTGACCTGTATATGGGGCATTAATCTATATACTAAAAGCAGAATTGAGCAGCTCCAACAGAATGGTATTGAAATAGAGGAACTGGACAGAATTCACACTGCCAGACAACCCATGCCATTCGTATCTATATATACTTATTAAAATTAAAAATAAAATCTTTAACGAAGGAGAACCATAACTGCACTCATATATGATATATCCATTAAAACACAATGGAATAAGGAAATAAATACACAAACAGCATGTGCATCTTTTACAAAAATGTATTGTTTATTGTGTATCTTAATAGTTGAAGTGGTGTATATTTCACTTATGGTAAACAGTTTTATCCAAGTTCAAATTAAAAGGTACATTTTATCCTGAATTTATTTCTATATTCCTTTCTATCCGTGCGCCAGCAAAAAGGAACAATCCTTTTCCTCTTCTTCTTTTCTTGTATTATACCACACACCATAACGACAATTAAATATTATACCACACACCGGAATGCCTATTACATATTATGCTGCACACCATAATGCCTATTATATATTATGCCACACATTGTAATGCCTATTACATATTATGTTACATGCTCATTGGCAGGTGTTTCTTGCTCAATGCCAGGGGTTACATGCTTGTTGCCATGGGAAATTACATGTTTGTTACCAAGGAAAGTTACATGGTCGATGCCCAGGGATTTCTTGCTTGATGCTAGGGTTTATATGCTCGGTGCCATAGGGGGTTACATGATCATTGCCATTGGGAATTACATGCTTGTTGCCACAGGGGATAACATGCTCATTGCCAGTGGGAGTTACATGCTCGTTGCACAGGGGGATTAAGATATCTAAAAGCTGAGTTTCTTAACACAAACTGGTACATAGTACATTTCTGTACAAAAAGTAGCAGAATTACAACAGACCTTGAAAAGTCCATACATTTCCAGGAAATGGAGATGGCCATAGGAGATTACTCGTAGCCTGGGGCTGCAGGTGCACAGTGTGCCAACACTCCCAGCAATCACACTTCCAGGTAGTTGGCGTTTCCATGGAAATTGCCCAGTAACGTGGGCGCCAGGGGCAGGCAGGGTATTTATAGTGAAACTTGGGACACTATTCACACATGCCAATGAGGAAGCTGGGATGCTGGGACCCAGAGAAACACTTTGAGCTGAGCCACTTTTGAGTTATAATTTGTGCCGCTGGAAGTTCCATCATATGCATTCCTGAGACTTACATATGGATATATTTTACACTGTCAAGATTCTCCATTGTATTTTAAATCTGCGGGTTACTATTGTGGACAACCCCTAAAGCACCTCCAACTGAGGACAGAAAGCATCCAGACTTATGCTGGGTACACACCAGGACGACTAGGGCCCGATCCCATCAATCTAGATCCAATTCCGACTGATTGGATGTAGATTGTGTGGTAGATTGTGTGGTAATTGGGCCCTTTTTAGTCCTGTTTTGATCCGATTCTGATCGGATGCGGTCGTTATTCAGATCCTGGAAACGACCATACACCCGGGTGCGGGTCGCCATCAGATCAGTACCGCTCACGGTGCACATCGTGAGCAGGTCGTGCGCTCCGCGTCATCGCGAGCGCACGGGTCGGACAAGACACTGACGACCTGCTCACAATGTGCATCATGAGCAGGTTGTCCTGGTGTGTACCCTACATTAATCATTATCTGGTAAACTATTGCTGCTAGATATTACAATACCTTGGAGTAAGTTCTAGTCCATTATAAATACAGCAATATGAAAAGTGCCTATTTTTAATTAATCTCTTTTGTTATGGCTGAACTTTGCACCTAATAAGGATTTAATAAGTGGATTTACAAATTTTACCTTTTTTTTTTAAATATAAAAAAAGCCTATTGTGACAGAGGGCCTTATGCTAGTTCACTTTCTGACAAAATCCTTCTTAGATGGACAAAACCATGTGCACTGCAGGGGGGGCAGATGTAAAATGTACAGAGAGAATTAGATTTGGGTGACTTATTTTGTTTCTGTGCAGGGAAAATACTGGCTGCTTTATTTGTACACTGCAATATAGATCTCACTTTGAAGTTAAATCCCCACCCAAATCTAATTTTATCTGCACATGTTACACCTGCAGTGCACATGGTTTTGTCCATCTAAGAAGGATTTTGTCAGAAAGAGTGAACTAGAATAAGGCCCAGAATCACATATAGTGAGGGAAGGCAGGTATAGTTCACCCATATTTCTTACATATGTTTTAAAAAAAAAAAAAAAGCCAGGAGATTTGCTGGTTCTGTTGTGAGCTGTTGGGTTCTTTCTAAGAACTGGTATAGAGTCCTAGGGTTGGATGGTTGAAGAGAGGGAGTGTCCACCATCCATTAAACCCAGTTCGGGTCTTTGGGCTGTTAGCCTCGGGATGCAGTTAATTTCCCGGCGGTCGGGATCCCGGCGGTCGGAATCCCGACACTGGAATCCCGACCGCCGAAATCCCGAAACTTTCTCCCTCCGTGGGTGTCCACGACACCCATAGAGGGAGAATAAAATAGCGTGCCGAGCGTAGCGAGGCACCGGGCCCGCTGCGTGGCGAGCGCAGCGAGCCCGCAAGGGGGGGCGATCCATGTCCCCCCCTTGTCGGGATTTCGGCGGTCGGGATTCCAGTGTCGGGATTCCGACCGCCGGGAAATCATATCGGTTCCGTTAGCCTCACAGAAGTAACTCCAGCTGTGGGGGCTTTGTGAAAAGGCTGCATTTACAGTATGTTATATAATCACATCAAACACATGAAATACACATGGGAAAAGGAGACAAAATTCTCTATGTGCGAGATGACCTGCTACCTCTAGAAAACTACGAACTCTGACTGGTATGCTTCTGCTATTGTTTTCTGGTGAGTTAGGAGATTATCCTGTGTTTAGTTAGAGCCAGACTTTAAAGGATTTATTTTGATGTTTTGTTTCTGTTTTGTTTGATTCACTAATAAAACTGGTTGAGACCAGTTACATCCAAGTACTGGAGTGATTTGTGACCTCTCATCTGCTGCACCTTACTAGAGATGGGCAAAACGGATCATTAAGCTGAGCCGGGTTCCGCCGGATCTCTCGGTGGAAAGATACGGATCTTTTAGGCAGACCCTCGGCTCGCTTTGAAAAAAAAAAAGGGGGAATATACATGACCGAGTAAAAACACTGCTCGATGGCTGGGTGCAGAATCACCATCGTCTGCACCGATGGCCATCCCTGGCAGCAGCAGCTAATCTTTCTATCACTTGTAGTCACAGCACTGTACTCAGTCTCCAGAGGTAGTACATCTCAGCTGCCACAGGTGGCAGCACTGAGAAAAGGAAAATGCATTGTAATGGAAAACGAAACTGAACCGGATCACCTTTTTGGGATCGGCGGCGCACTCGTTCTTGAAAGGGATCCGTTCAAAATATCCGGTTCGTTCGCGAACGACCCATCTCTACACCTTACCATCTGCCCCAGGGGATGGTATTTGTTCCCCCTGACCCTCTTACACTATGGGGGTTATCCTGATTTAATCGGTTCCCCCGTGCGTTAGCAAGGGGGGACCAATGTTTATCGTCTGCGCATGCGCGTTATGCGCTTGTGCAGAGGCTTGGTGCAAGCGTGCATTGGTTCACCGTCCTGCTTGCACCCAGCAGTGCAGGTGGGGGCATGGGGCTGCCGCGGGGGGCACAGCAGGTTCGGGGGGGGGGGTGGGCAGCTGAGGTCAGCAGATGTATGCTTCCCGCACAGGGTGCACGCAGATCTGAGACACCACAGAGGAGTCTTGGGTGTGCGATCGCTGGAGAAATCATTAGATGGTCGCTAAGCATCGAATGGGGGGGCGGGGGGCTGCCGTGCGGGTGGTAGGTGGTGTCTGGGGGTGGTGGTGTCCACCAGATTAAAGTCCTATGTATGTTTAGATACAACCATCCTACATTGTTTTTTTTTTTTTACAGCCATTGCTGGAATATTTATATTTCCTTGTTGCATGAGCTTTTCAATTGCGGCCAATGGTAAGACTTCAGGCTGGACTGGTTGCAGATTTTAAAACTATGATGAGACTTTCTGCCCTTCCTGCAGCCATCGCAAGCATGATACATCATAACTTTAGGTACTAAAATCACATTACCCAGTCTTTTTGCGGGATGAAATGTGTTTGTAATTGAATAGCACTGGGTGTTACAGCTCAAGGCTATCTGCTTAGGGTAAGCCCTGCAAATAATTATATCTGCCCCATAGAGTACAGTTGCAGTTAACTCTCCTACCAACCAGGGTTATGGAGCTGAGACCCAGCAATTTCCTGAATCACATGTCTGTGCGCGGCATAAATCTGTGGGAGCGCAATAGAGAAAGAAGTTGGGCAGATTGGGAAAAAAGAGTGACGGCCCTGCTCGTGGGTGCTTACTCCCTAAGGCAGGAGTTCTCAAATAAATTTGTTCAGGAACCGCATCAGACAATAAAAATTCTTAAATTAGAATGTTTTTTACTTTATTGGCCATGTATACTTGCATATACTAGGAATTTGACTTGGATTGCTGTGCAACAGCCAGTTTGGTAGAGTTAAACAGTGACAGATATACAAACACATACAGGTATACGCTAGAAGTACCCTGGGGGATAGACGCAGGGAACACATACCCGCTGAGCTGCACAGCGCCTAGGCAGCCATTAACCTTACAATAAAAATTTAATAGAAACATTTACAGGTTGAGTATCCCTTATCAAAAATGACCAGAATTATTTTGGATTATTTTGTATCTCTGAGTATTTTTGTATTTCAAAGAGTATCTTGCATTTACAGTATGTTATATAATCACATAAAACACATGAAATACACATAAAAATATTTTATTTGTGCATGAAACAAGGTTCAAAACATGTAACAAAGTTTGTGTACATACTGCATTTAGTGCCAGTTACATATCATGTCCTCAGGAGTGCCAGTTACATGTCAAATCCCCAGTAATGCTAGTTACATATCATGTCTCCAGTAGTGCAAGTTACATATCATGCCCCCAGTAGTGCCCATTACAGATGTCCCCAGTAGTGCTAGTTACATATCGTTCCCCCAGTAGTGCCAGTTACCGATGTCACCAGTAGTGCCAGTTACCATCATCCCCAGAAGTGCCAGTTACATATCATGTTCCCAATAGTGCCAGTTACAGATCATGCCCCCAGTAGTGCCAGTTACATATCATGTCCCTAGTAGTGCCAGTTACATATCATGTCCCCCAGTAGTGCCAGTTACATATCATGTCCCCCAGTAGTGCCAGTTACATATCATGTCCCCCAGTAGTGCCAGTTACATATCATGCCCCCAGTAGTGCTAGTTACATATCATGCCCCCAGTAGTGCCCATTGCAGATGTCCCCAGTAGTGCCAGTTACATATCAAGCCCCCAGTAGTGCCAGTTACCGATGTCACCAGTAGTGCCAGTTACCATCATCCCCAGAAGTGCCAGTTACATATCATGTTCCCAATAGTGCCAGTTACCGAGGTTTTTAGTACTGCTAGTTACCAATGTCCCCAGTAGTGCCAGTTACATAATATGTCCCCAGTAGTGCCCATTACAGATGTCCCCAGTAGTGCCAGTTACATATCATGCCCCCAGTAGTGCCAGTTACCGATGTCACCAGTAGTGCCAGTTACCATAGTCCCCAGAAGTGCCAGTTACATATCATGTTCCCATCAGCGGTGTCTTATCATATAACCTTACAATAAAAAATTGATAGAAACATTTACAGGTTGAGTATCCCTTATGAAAAATGCTCAGGACCAGAATTATGGATTATTTTGTATCTCTGAATATTTTTGTATTTCAAAGAGGTATCTTGCATTTACAGTATGTTATATAATCACATCAAACACATGAAATACACACAAAAATATTTTATTTGTGCATGAAACAAGGTTTCAAAACATGAAACAAAGTTTGTGTACATACTGCATTTAGTGCCAGTTACATATCATGTCCTCAGGAGTGCCAGTTACATGTCAAATCCCCAGTAATGCTAGTTACATATCATGTCTCCAGTAGTGCAAGTTACATATCATGCCCCCAGTAGTGCCCATTACAGATGTCCCCAGTAGTGCTAGTTACATATCGTGCCCCCAGTAGTGCCAGTTACATATCATGCCCCCAGTAGTGCCCCTTACAGATGTCCCCAGTAGTGCCAGTTACATATCATGCCCCCAGTAGTGCCAGTTACCGATGTCACCAGTAGTGCCAGTTACCATCATCCCCAGAAGTGCCAGTTACATATCATGTTCCCAATAGTGCCAGTTACCGATGTCCTTAGTAGTGCTAGTTACCAATGTCTCCAGTAGTGCTAGTTACATATCATGTCCCCAGTATTGCCAGTTATATATCATGGCCCCAGCAGTGCCAGTTAAAGATCATGGCCCCAGTAGTACCAGTTAGATATCATTCCCCCAGTAGTGCCAGTTACATATCATGCCCCCAGGTGTGCCAGTTACATATCATGCCCCCAGTAGTGCCCATTACAGATGTCCCCAGTAGTGCCAGTTTCCGATGTCACCAGTAGTGCCAGTTACCATCGTCCCCAGAAGTGCCAGTTACATATCATGTTCCCAATAGTGCCAGTTACCGATGTCCTTAGTAGTGCTAGTTACCAATGTCCCCAGTAGTGCCAGTTACATATCATGTCCCCAGTATTGCCAGTTACATATCATGGCCCCAGTAGTGCCAGTTACAGATCATGGCCCCAGTAGTGCCAGTTACATATCATGCCCCCAGTAGTGCCAGGTACATATCATGTTCCCAATAGTGCCAGTTACCGATGTTTTTAGTACTGCTAGTTACCAATGTCCCCAGTAGTGCCAGTTACATAATATGTCCCCCAGTAGTGCCCATTACAGATGTCCCCAGTAGTGCCAGTTACATATCATGCCCCCAGTAGTGCCAGTTACTGATGTCACCAGTAGTGCCAGTTACCATCATCCCCAGAAGTGCCAGTTACATATCATGTTCCCAACAGTGCCAGTTACAGATCATGGCCCCAGTAGGGCCAGTTACATATCATGCCCCCAGTAGTGCCAGTTACATATCATGCCCCCAGTAGTGCCCATTACAGATGTCCCCAGTAGTGCTAGTTACATATCATGCCCCCAGTAGTGCCAGTTACCGATGTCACCAGTAGTGCCAGTTACCATCGTCCCCAGAAGTGCCAGTTACATATCATGTTCCCAATAGTGCCAGTTACCGATGTTTTTAGTACTGCTAGTTACCAATGTCCCCAGTAGTGCCAGTTACATAATATGTCCCCAGTAGTGCCCATTACAGATGTCCCCAGTAGTGCTTTTTAGCAACATAAAAAAGGTAAATTTTGGAGACTGGTTTTCTGAATAATTTGGATAACGGATATCTGGATAAGGGATATTCAGCCTGTATCATGAAATATAATTCAGCCACTGCTGTAGCTGTAAAACACAGTGTATTTCTTTGTTTAATTATATTACCCTGCATCATCCACTCTCATATCTAGAAGTCATGGCACAAGACCTATGAAGATACGGGACTGTTATATTTCCACTGTGGACTGTGACTGTTTTTGTTTTGACTTTGATGATTACTAGAGATGAGGTTGGATAACACTTGCAGTTCCACCAGACTACTGCCTACTCCAATTGATGTAATTAAAAGTGATCTTTCATCCAAGCAGTGTAATTGCTTAGGTGCTCAGAATGAGGAACGCAGAGACGGCTGCTGAGCACGATTCACTGTTTTACTTATAAAACAGTTAAATTGTAATCTGACTGCTGGGTGCAACCTCCTCATCCCAGTGACACCTTAATATGAACAGTAAACTGCTATGCTAAAAAGAAAGATATTGTCATTGTCATATCCTTTCCATTTGTAAACATGGTTATAATTTATAATACAGGCAGTTTGGCAACTTAAATTATTTTTATACAATGTAATCCAACTTTTATTGTCAATGTGAAGTTTCTTCTGATACAGTATGTTATTAATGGAAACTATAGGAAATTCTGAGCCAGAAGTGGAAAGCCAATCAGCTTCTTCCTGTCATTTTTCAAACCCAGCCTGTAACATGGTAGTTAGGAGCTGATTGGCTGGCCGTTTATCACTCTCCGTTTTATCACTTTTTGATACATTTGTCCCTCTATCTTTAATGATGTTTGGCAGTTGTGCCACAGTCCTACAATGTTATGAGCCATAATCCCGTTTTGTTAAAACATAGAAATGTTCATGAAGATTAGTAGTAATAAAAAACGATTTGGTATTGCATGCAACCAACTTTGGTTTTGCCTTTCATTTGCACTAAAAACACTATGAATTTGTGAACTTCTTGGAGTAGATCATCTAAACAATTTAAAGTAAAGCAAAGGTGAATTCCATCAATCTGCAAGTCTTGTTCCTCTGTCACCGGTCATGTACCAAAACAGATAGAGGGGCTCTTTACATTATGGGCGGTATTTAATGTGAATACTGGCGACGTGCAGCGAATCCTGTTTAGGATTGGCTGCACATTCGCCACTGGTCGCCGCGTTCCGGAGCCTCGCCGGCTTCGGTATTCAACGAGTCAGGGGCTCGCTGCCCTGACCGGCGAATTTGAGCTCCTGCGGCGGACGCCGCAGGGAGCCTGAGGACGGCGGCAGGCAGGGAGATGGAAGTCTCCCTGCCTGCCCCAGAACGTTTGTGGGGGGGAGGTGGGCTCCCCGGGTGCCAGGCAGCACAGGCTGCCCCCCGGGGGTGCCAGCAGGGGACCGGGTATATTCACTACACCCGATCATGCATATGTAATGATCGGGTGAAGTGAATATATGAATATCTAATGAGCGGCTCGGCTCCGGCCCCCTGCTGGCTGGTCTGTGCAAAAAAAAATATATATATTTTTAAAAAGTAAATATATGTTCATGTGCTTACAGCACATGAATAAAAATAGCATGCCCCTCCTCAGAATAAAATTCCAGATTTTTTTACACCAATTGTAAAAAACAAAATACTTTATTTTAAAAGTTCACCTTCCACTTCACCATAAAATGATAGCGATTGCTACTCGGTGAATCATGGCGAAAAAAACCTTGAAATGTATTCGCCATCTGGTCATTGAATAGGGTGATTCACCGTTTTAGTCAGAAATTCGCCTTACAGCACAAAATCGCCATAAAAACCTGGTGAATCAGCCTCATTGAATACCGCCCTATGAGTCTTGATAGCTTCAATACACTGAGAATAAGTAATGCATATGAAAGCCTTCACATCTGCTGTCCCTGCCTAACCCAAGAGCTGCTGCCATGTGTCTCCGATTTCCAGTTTCCACACCATTTAATATCATGTAACAACACTATAAAGGGCAAGGCCCATACACATTAGGCGATTTTCAACTGAAAGTCGGCTAGTGAGTTTGCCCCACTGACGGCAGACTAGCCATGATGCACGCTCCCCCATCATTGTTAGAAAGGTGGGCCGTCGGCTGGATTTACCAGCACATCTAGTGATGATGGCTTGTTTTTCAGCCACCAACGTTAGTTGTGTATGGGCGCCACGGCCGTCGGACTGAAGGACTTTCAGCGCGGCTGACCGCCCCACACAGGCCAGCAATGTATATTTTACTAGTACCACGGGGCACCAATGTATATTTATTAGCCAGTAATATATACATTGCTGGCACCACTGGCCACCAGGGGTTAAAGTGAGCCCAAAAAGCCCCATATACACTAGGCCCTTGATGGCTAACCTTGACACTCCCGATGTTTTTAAACTACACATCCCAGCATGCTCTGCATCAGATTTAGCATGGCCAAAATAGCAAAACTGAAGCAGAGCATGCTGGGATGTGTAGTTTTAAAACATCTGGAGTGTCAAGGTTAGCCATCAAGGCACTAGGCGATCCTGTTCGTGTAAGATATAGTTAACGATATCATCATCAGACGCAGGTGTACAATATTGAGTGAACATACTGAATGATATCAGTAAACAATATCATTCAGTAATGTCACCGGGACACGCTGAACATGTGGGTCGTTGGCGCTGTAACCAAATTAACCTGCATGTTCATCAGATGGGAGGGGTTGTATTGGATGCACAGGAGCACGCATCATTAATGATGTTGAGTGCATACCTCCCAACAGTCACGATTTCAGCGGGACAGTCCCGATTATCAGGGCCTGTCCCGCTGTCCCTCCCGCGGCCGGCAGTGTCCCGCGGTGAGGGGGGCTGTTGGGAGTCCCCCCTACCGGCTGCTAGGCAGCGGGGAATAAATGCTGTGCGCATGCGCACAGCGTCTATTCCCGTAGCCAGGGGGCTGGGGGCATGGCTAGAGGCTCACAGAGCCTCTGGGTCATGCCCCCATAGCGGCAAAATGGGTGGCGTGAAATTTCCGGCACGCCTTCGGCGCGCATCAGCTGGGTCCCGCCGCAGCATCATCAAAAGTTGGGAGGTATGTGAGTGTACTGTACATATGTCCTTTTCGTGATATCTTTTTCAATATCCTCTAGTAAGTATGGGCCTTTATGGTATTTACTGAAGATATAAAGGAGCCGATTAATATAATTTGTACTAAAATAATATGAAAAATACATTATTTTAGCATCACCTGAATGTATTAAAGCGCTTTTGGAGCAAATGTTTTAATTTGCATTTGTTTAGTATACTTAGAAAGGGAAATGTGATCGGGCTGACTTAACTAAAAGAAAAATAAAACACTGAAGTAAGCCATGTGATAATAATGTCACCTGCAGCCGGCAAATTCACAGGTCTCACTGTGAATCCCGTAACTGGGTACAGCTTCCTCTGCCCATAGTGCAGTGACAGAGCCAGTATGATCGAACACACAAGCTGATTACTGTTTAAAAAATACAATAACAATAAAATGCAAAAAACAAAACAAAAACTATACTCACCTACCCAGGGTCTGCTGATCGGTGCTCCTGTGAGGGCTGCCATCATCTTGGCTCTGTGCTTTACCTGTGACCCCACAATGCAGTAAAGTGATGCTGCAATGTGGAAACTCCCTTTACAGCACCGGAGTTCACAGTATCAGGAAGCCACAATGACATGATTTGGGTAAAATACCTTAAATATGCTGCAGGGAGCCATCGCAGGGACAGAGCTTTCTCAAAAGCTCTGTGCTTGCATGCAATAATTGATACATCTGAGGATGCAGAAGGTGATACATTCGCCAAAACACTGACTTCCTGTCTGTCAAACTGGGAGGGGTTTGCCCCAAAAGCCACGAATCACGGTAATTTACCGCTGCGGCCAGGCAGATTCAGGAGTGCCGGGAGGGGGATCCAATTTTCGAGTGCCTACCGGCCATTCCGGGAGGGTAGGCTACCCTGAATTGAATGGACATTAGCAATCAACTTTGAATCAGGCCCTTCGGAGGAACCTCTGTTATGTCTGCTTCCCTGCAGCTAGGGAAACCTAAAAAAAATACAGCCCTGTGGAGTTCCTGAAGATTATAGAGAGGATCGGGTGCCAGGAATCTAAAGTCCTGATGGTTGCGATGTTCTGACCATGAGGATGATGATCCTGATATTGATGTTTGAAGCAATGTTTATTAATAATTTAAAAATAGTTTTTTTAATAAAATTGTACTGGATATACTTTAAATAAATGTTCTTAACATTATTCAATCATTAAAAAAAAAAAAAACAGACAAACATTAGTTCAGTAGTTAATACGAATTATTACTGTCCTACACTGCACTGTGTTTTGGCGCACTCTAGTGGCAGCCAGTGGTGTTGCAATGAAAATTATATTCAACAAATTACTAAAAAATATGGGGCGAGATTTAGTGGGTTTACCGTTTTTTAGCAAAATGCGATTTTTGCTCAAATCGCCCTATATCTCCGTTTTTAAAAATCGCATTTTTTTTACAGAAATCGCGTATTTAATTGCTGGCGTAATGCCGCATGAAACGTGCGATATATGGCAATAGACGGCGATATGGTGCAAATTGAGTCGATGTAATACGCCATAAAAGTGCGATTTCCGGGTTAAGTCATGTGCAAATTTGCGGCCAACCGGAATGCGATTTACACCAATACACCTGATCAGCCCATACAACATGCTAACCTATTGGCCCACCTTAGTCCCTTGCAATACGCATCACACCCCCTATATAAAGGGGCGCAGACTCCATTTTACACTTTGAAAGGGAGTAAGGCGTTTGAGATGGAGAGGAGAGGAGCAGTCATAAGGTGCAGAGAAGGCAGAGGGACAGCCAGCTTGGGCCCAAATACCCCAACCACTGGGAGAGGTAGGGGAGTGAGAGGCAGCACTGCCAGAGGCAGGACAGGGAGAGCCAGCATGCTCCCAGCAAGAGCTGCGCCAGGGAGAGGCCACATGGTGGAAGCTGAGCAGGTGGCTATGGAGGATGAGAAGGAAGCAGGCACAAGCCATGTATCCTCACAGGAGGAACAGAGTGCCAGGCACACAGAAGAGGAGGTGCAAGAGGGTGAATTTTCAGAGGTGGACTGGCCTCTGCAGGAGGAAGATGAAACAGACTTGGAGGTGCTGGGGGAAGAAGCAGGACAGGAGGAGGAGGAGGGTGACCCTGAAAATGTGGAGGAGGAGGATGATGCAGCTCGTACAGCTAGTGGGAGGAAAGTCAGGTTCTCATATGAGGAGAATATGGCCCTGGTGCATGCACTCTTGCCCCTGTATGACCGCCTACTTGGTCCTCACCATCACCGCACAAGTGTGGCAAGAAAGAAGGGGATGTGGGACAATATCACCTCCGCGGTAAATGCAGTCAGCACACACAAGAGGAGTGTGCGCAATGTCAAGAAGCGTTATAATGACATCAAGCGCCTCCTCAAAGCCAAGCTTGCCCTGGAGAAGAAAGAGGCCTGTCGTACAGGAGGTGGACCTAGGCAGCAAGTCAGCTTTAAGGCCTATGAGAGGCTGCTACGCCGAATCATCCCACCGGAGGTGCTTCCCGGCATCCACATTGCCGACACAGACAGGCCCCCCACTCCACCGCCAACTGGTAAGTGTCCACACATGTCACCTTCACATTTTGCTATGTGCGCATGCAATTATGGTGGAATGCTTTATGTGTCCAATAGATTGCTGAGTGTGGAACTACATATCCCAGCCAAAACACATTTGCCTAGGTTTCATTGTAAAATAATGGACTGTGCATTTTTCTGAGTTATGTAGTTCCACAGATACAAATAATGTGTGCTGTCCTAATCACTGTAGGGCTGCAGTGTACTTGATTGTTAATCCATATCAATCCTCTGGGTAGTTGGGCAAGCACTTTACAGTCACTTTTACATGTGTAATCTGATGGTCTTTCCTGTTAGTTACAAGTGGATGAAAAATATAGTTCACAGTCATAATACTGAAATAAACACTTCAGTTCAAAGTCATCAAATTCCTTATGTAATCATATCAGAGGAAAAATGTTTGATTTTGATAAAGTTTTTATCTGCAGTTGTGAAAAAGTGCCAGTTAGGTGCAAATGTTCATAATGGAAAATATCTTCTTCTTTCAAACAGCTCCATCTCTGGAGTGCCAGCCTGCTGTTGATCGACATCAGCCAAATCCGATTGTTCACAATGTCCAGTCTGCAGGTGAGATATCATACTGTTACACAAACACATTGCACATTACACACATGGCTGTCCCCACCACAGTAGCCTGTGCCAATGCATGCATAATGCATGAGCAAGACCTCACCATTCCAACTAAGGTAACATGACCCACCATACACCCATCTGCATAGCATACTTACTTACCACTCTTTTCTCATTTGTAGGACCTTCACAACCGATGCCTGAACCTACGGATCCGATGCAAAATATGGGCGACATGAGTAAAATCATCCTAGAGTCGGTGCCATCGTTGGAACCTGCACAAAACCAAGCACACCCAGTCAATGAGGCCCCCTATACGCAGTCACATAGGCAGCAGCCCCCAATCATTGCAGCCCCCAACTATCCCACTAGTGCGGAGGAGTTGGCGCAATCCATCCATCTTTTCAAGGTGAAACAAATATCTTTTATGGAGGTGCAGACCACCCAACTAGAAACCATTAAGGGGTATGTGCGTAACATAGCTCTGCAAATGAGACGAATTTCCCAAAGTGTGCGGGCTAATGTAGGGACACAAATTCGTCTTGTCTCCACATTAGACACACGCTTATCAGAAATTGGGCAAGCCATTCAGGGCCAAACTACTAATTTTAGAGCACTAAATGCCAATATGGTTGAACAGACCCAAGCTATTAATGGCCAAACAACTGCGTTGATGTCCCTACAAACGCAACTCAGCCTCAGTGCAACTAGTTTGTTAGGTCAGCACCAAACCACATCTACGCAAAGTAGTAGTGTGTCCTCCACACCCATGAGTGTACTAGGGGTGGTGGTGCCACCAGTGGTAAGGGTGCTAATAACCGGGCGCTTGCGAAAAATGATTAATGTTGTGTGCATTTACATGTGTATCATGTGCTGTTTTTTTTTCCTTCACTCATGCAGTGAATGTTCGCGGGCATTGCATGTACATCGCATGCCATTATAATGGCATGCAATGCGACCGATGTGATGGCCGCGATTTTACATAGAAATGCATGGTAAAATGTAAATCACGTCGGTCGCATCGCATGCAGCCAAAAAATCGCATGCGATGCGACTGACGCGATTACCGATTTTACATAGGGAACAATGTTAAATGGCCCAATTGACCCGATTTTACATAGGGAACAATGTTAAATGGCCCACAGACCCCAAATAGCGACCCTGAAGTGTGAAATGGCCCCCCCAATTGTTAACGCCACCCCACGATCAACGTCAACCCGAAGCGTGGCGAGCGCAGTGAACCCGCGAGGGGCGGCGGTACGCGTCCTCCGACCTTTTCATACCCCCACTATCCACGTCGGCGTGGAGGTGAGAATAGAAAGTGTGGCGAGCGCAGCGAGCCACCGAGCCCGAAGTGTGGTGAGGGGACGCGGAATATGAGTCCGAAGCGTGGCGAGCGGACGCAGAATACATGTTAAGTAATCCGTGTCCCCTCGCCAGGCTTCGGGAGCATGTTCCGCGTCCGCTCGCCACGCTTCGGGCTTGGTGGCTCGCTGCGCTCGCCACACTTTCTATTCTCAACTCCACGCCGACGTGGATAGTGGGGGTATGAAAAGGTCGGAGGATGCGTACCGCCGCCCCCTTGCAGGCTCGCTGCGCTCGCCACGCTTCGGGTTGACATTGATCGTGGGGTGGCGTTAACAATTGGGGGGCCATTTCACACTTCAGGGTGGGTATTTGGGGTCTGTGGGCCAATTAACATTGTTCCCTATGTGAAATCTGGTCAATTAGGCCATTTAACATTGTTCCCTATGTATGTAAAATCGCGGTAATCGCGTCGGTCGCATCGCATGCGATTTTTTGGCCGCATGCGATGCGACCGACGCGATTATTTTCCTTGCGATGCCTAAGATCAAAATTGTGGGCGCCGTTCTAGGAAACAAGTACCGAATGTTCATGTTAAATTTTTATATGGTATGGCCTATGTCTAAATGTTTCAGCAAGTAAAAATTATTTGCATCCAGCAAACTTGCTGTCATTCTTTACAAATGATTGCCCACACTGTTCTTTTATATAGTGTCAAATAGTGACATTTTAGCAGACACAGGGCTTTGGGTTGTGTGTGCTTATTTGTCATGGAATTGTCCGGAAATAGTGAAATTTGAGGGGGATAAGCATTGGGAATTGCATACTGTATGTAGGCGAAACTTGTTTTGGAAAATTTTAACCACCTCAGATCAATGATCCATGTCACCTCCATCAATTAAGCCTATGTTAATTAGCATTTGCAAACATTTGTAGAAACAGAAAAGTACAGTACTTACTTGACATTGTTATAGGTGTTATCATGTTGCCAGGCATAAAGTGTGCTGTGGTATGGCAGCTTGCAGGTGTTGCCCATTATTGTTGGTGTGCTTCTGGGCAATTAACATGGACAGGGAAAAATGTAATGTTAACAATGTATGTGTGTTACAGGTTCCCCTTTACTATTCATTGTACACAACAAAATTACCTGTGAAATGCTGGAGTATCTGTGTACGAACCACATCCCCCCTCCGTGTACTTCGCACTACAACATCAGTAGTTTGAGGTTCCTGCACGACTGCTGCAGTGGCCACATCTACATAATTTGGTTGACCCAAAGCTATGTTATGCAGCATGCAGCAAGCCTGGACAACCAAAACCACTTTGGCTGGGTGGTATAGCAGTGTACCTGCTGACCTGTCCAAACACCGAAATCTGCTTTTCAGCACCCCAAAGGTGCGTTCCACTACATTGCGGGTAGCAATATGTGCAGCATTGTAGCGGTGCTGTGCAGGGCTTTGTGGGTTCCGCAGAGGTGTCATGAGCCACGAATGACACCCATATCCTGAGTCACCTAACATGTAAAGGGATTTGTGTGGTCACATATCATGTGGGTTATTTGCACATAATAGTAGCAGCCTATACTATATTGTTTGGGCTGGTATAAACAATTACAACAGAAATGACTCTTTAATATAAGGTTACACACATGGATGTTAAAGGAAAAGACATAGGTTAGCATACATCATGTAAACATTGCTAAGTGACTTACCAAGTAGCCAGCCCTCTGGCATGGTGTGGTTGTGGAAACAGTCCCAGGGCCAGATTCTCTAAGCTTCAAAAGTGATAAAATAGAGAGTGATAAACAGCCAGCCAATCATCTCCTGCCTGACATTTTTCAAACACAGTCTGTGACATGGCAGGTAGGAGCTGATTGGCTGGCTGTTTATCACTCTGGATTTTATCACTTTTGAAGCTTAGAGAATCTGGCCTCCAGAGAGCTGAGTGCTGCAGGATATAGGCATCATTGCAGTTCCCGGGATAGCCTGCAACCACACTGAGAATTCTGAGGTTGGCATCGCAGACCACCTGCACATTGAAGGAATGTCTGCCCCTGCGATTCACATAGACATGCTCCCTCACGTGCGGGGCCCAACCCTCTACTTGGTCTATTTTTTTGGGGGGGGGGAAAAATCGCATTTTGCTGGCGATTTCCAAATGCGGCAGCCATTAAATTAGCGATTTGTATCTTTTTCAATGGGAAAACATCTGGATGCGATGTTGTAAATCGGCACTTCAGAAAGTGCGAATTAGCGGCAAAAAGTGCGATTTATGCCACAAATCGCCACCCATTAAGTAGTCGATTTGGGAAAAAAATGCAATAATGGCCGTTTTTGCGATAATAATCGCCAAAAACCCAACATCGATCTCTAATAATTGTCACCCATGGTACTTGTGTAGTTTCACGGCGCCAGCATGACGCCGTGCTACTTCCGGGCTCTACGCTCACCACAAACTATGTTAAAAAAAGTAACTTAACTCCATGCCAACATGGATAGTTCATACCCCCACTATCCATGTTGGAATGGAGTTGATTTTAAATAGCGTGGCGAGCGTAGCGAGCCACCGAGCCCACAGCGTGGGCGAGCAAAGCGAGCCCCGAGCCGTGAAACTACAAAAGTACCAAAAATATAAATGCTTTATGCCTTTTGTCAGTAAAACAAATGAAGATGCCTCATTCAAGTGTCACTACATGGGAACGGAAGCCTGGTAACTTATGATTAGTATGAAAATCTGTGTAGTTTGTGACTTTTCTATCGCTCAAATGTACTCAATAAGTGATAATGTCGTTTATGATCATATAAACATGCAAATAGAACTACATGTATTACTAGAAAAATAAACATAAAAAAAACAACTTTATTTATAGTGTTTATATAGTGTTTACGCTGGGCGTTCTCATGGTAATGAGGCCACGACGCAGGTGCGGGGGAGCGGATATCTGACATCACCGGATGTCATCTGCCCGCCTTGTCCTCGCACAGAGTGCCCACAGTTTAGAGTCACTATATTGGTGTCTCTGAACTGCGAGCGCTGGTGAAATAATAAGATGGTCGCCGACCAAAGAATGATTTCTCCCCGCCTGCGAATGTATGATTATGCAAATCATCCATTCACAGCCCTGTGGGGGGTTGTGCGTAGGGGGGGGGGGGCGGCACTGCGGTCAGCAGACAGCGTCTGATGGCCTCGCAAGGCTACGAATTTCACCGCCTTGCGAGTCTATCAGAATAAGGTCTTTTAGCCGCAAGTATCACCTGAATGTATCAGCAGGAACCGCAGCAGGAATATCTGATACCTGCTGTGATTTACTCCTGCACCGCCGGCAGCTACATCGCCTATGTATCTATATTGGACAGCATCGGGCACCTGGGTTACCGCTATTCTGAGATGGCAGTAGCCCATTGTAGCCTATGCGCTACAGACTGCACTGGCGGCGGGACAGTGTGCTCAGCAGGGTCGGTTGGGGGGGGGGTCAGTGCTATCCACCCAAGTGCAGACCCCCCAGCGCCTGGTTTAGCGCATCGCAGGGACAGGTTCTTTTCGGAGCCCTTTCCCTGCATGTGCAGGACGATACATCCCAGAGATAGGATTGTATATTAAAATGCCATCCTGGGTGGTAATAATTCAGTCAGATGGCATTGTACAGTATATGCGATTGGCCCCATAGTGTTTAACAAACTGCTTTTTTTCTCATTCAAACCAATATTTTGGCCAGGTCCCTGGCAGATGTAACATGTGCAGAGAGTTAGATTTGGATGGGTGTGTTGAAAACGAAATCTAAATTGCAATGAAAGAATAAAGCAGCCAGTATTTACCCTGCACAGAAGTAAAATACCTCAGCCAAATTTAACTCTCTCTACACGTTACATCTGCCCGACCTGCAGTGCACATGGTTTTGCCTATTTGAGAAAAAAAGCAGCTTTGCGATCAGGCCTGAATAACCCCACATGTCAGGGAAACGCTTCATCTATATCCCCCATATTGTGGTATATGGGTCATAAAAGGTTATAATCTGGTGTCACATAAGACTACTAGTTAAAACAAAGCCCATCAAAATTATGACTTCTGCAATGTAATTTCACTTTGAGCTGTGACTGCTTTTACTTTCACTTTGAGTTGTGGTCAGTGGCGGTGCTTCCCCTCAGAGGTGAATAGTAGTTAGCCTTATATATATATATATATTTATATATATATATATGGATAGCAGTTGTAAGTTGGCGCCCCTTATTGAGACCTTTAGTAATTGGGTCTGTATAGCCTTTAGACAGATTTCAAAACAAATGAAAGTAAAGTCCAAAATTCGTACAAATTTATTAAAATGTCTCTTGTTCCACACAACAGTGGTGTTTTTTTCAGACCATAAAAAGTTTAGTAGTATAATTCATAACAGCAAATAGACGATCCCAACGCGTTTCGTCCCTACACAGGACTTCATCAGGGGTTTGCTATAAACATAAACATACATATATTCTTATTTTAACATCATACATAACAATTTATACATCTACTATTTTAATAACAACATAAAAAAGGGACTTTACTTTGAAAAAAACTATTGAATTCAACATTTAATTGGCCAAAATTGTCAGAATATATTGATTGACAATTTGTTACATTACGGGAAGATGGAGGAACAGGTGATAAGAAGAAGAACAAAAGAAGAAAAGGGAGAATTCAGGTTTCCATGAGGTTTGAAGAAAATTTGAAACGTTGACATACCAAAAGGCATAGAAACAATTTCCACAGTTTTCTTGAAAAGGATAACTCCGACAAGATGTTATACACTAAGGAGGTTATTCTGATCGGAGCGGCCAAACGTGCGTACGTTCATTATTAACGTACGCTCTCCGTACGCGGCCGTTGGGGTTAAGTCCACCCACAAAACAGCCGCATACGTACGTCCAGAAACAACGTCGAAGGGGAGTGGCGTACAATTGAGCGTACGCCAACGTACACGGACGGACCAGCCCTTACACTCCGACAACTGGCGTACAACAGAGCGTACGCCACCGTTTACGGACGTCTCTCGTCCGTCTTCCCACCGACTTCTTGCGGCTATCTGAGCGTACGCCAGCTTGCACGGACGGGTCCCTATTGTTTTCAATAGAAAACTCAGCTTATGTCACCGCTCGTGAGAGTGAGCGTACGTCCGTGCACGCTGGCATACCCTTCACATATATGGACCTGAAAATCTTGCCTTTCAACTACAATTCTGACAATTAATTAATTATTCTAATTGTTATTCAATTATTGTTTTCTATTAACTCAATTGTCTACCTTAATAAAGACCCTAATAAAACAACATTTTAACCCTCATTACATGTATATTTGTTATGTTCTAATGTGGCATTTTAATCACTATCTATGTGTCCCCACATTGCTTTTACTTGTAAGTAAATTTATGTTGGTGTTTGTGTGTATGTACTAAATTATGTCCATAATTAGTTTGTCCAAAATGTGTAACATGTATACCTACCCTGATGTTATGTGTGATGTTTTAATCGAACAACATTAAACATTCATGCATTTTCACTATGTGTTATTTAACTCAAAAACAAACACATTCACACAGCAATCGTTACCCCTCACCTCAAATTACAAATATAACTTACATTACACATCTGTATGTACCTGCCCTTACAAACCCTCTCGCATATTTATGATGAAAATCACAGGCAACTTCTAACTGAGCATCAACTTTTTTTATTAATAATATAAAATTTAAATATTATAAAAAATTAAACAAGGGCCTGCAGTTGGGCGAAAAGAATATGCAGGTACAGGATGGTCAGGAACATTTCTTGGAGTATATGGGCCACCTCCTCCTGGTGCTGTTCAGTGTCTGTAGTGAAGGGAAAAAAAATATTATATTTAATATATCATATACACAAATGTTTGTTGTATTTGTACATAATAAGAAGTTGTGAGTTAAGTGTGAAGGCCACATAAATTTTTTAACTACATTGAAGATGGGTCTGATGTAAACACAGTACTAAAAACTACACACATACTGTACATAGTAAATAACATGAATTAAATTACTCCTTCTTGGATGAATGTTTTCTGTATCCCAATTGGTAGTTTTGTTTTGGGGGACTCACCTCTAACCTCACAATTAGGCTGTGCTATTTAAGGGTTATGACATTGTTGCGGCTTAAGCACTCCTTAATATTTTAAATTTAGGACATTGCTGTACAAATTATAGGCCTAAATCTATGTTTGTAAAGCATGCATCCGCATGGCCTCACACACTATGAACAAAACAATCTATAAATTAATGTTGCACATCATGCTGGGAAGTGGAGTTACCCAACACCTGGACCCACATAACTACAACACCACTAATGTCGGATATCTCATTGGATGTACTGTTATGTCAATTATTCAAGGGGTGAGCCATGGCCACACTCCAAAAAACCACCAAGGGGACCCTTGTTCCTGGAGAAGGACAGGCCACACCTCATGGTCGCCCTGCAGTGATATGTTGCAACTAATGTTGATGTTGGATACACATATGTGGTTGTTGTGATTGTTTATGTGTAGAAATGTGTAGGTAAACATTAGACACATTATTTACTTACGGCTAGTTGAGCCATCCTGCTCGCCGCTGGTTGGGTGTGCGGTGGTTGGGGGGGTCAGGAGCAAGGGGGATGGGATAGGACTTGGGATACTGGTAGTGGGTTGGAGTGGGGATTGGAGAGGTTTGGGGGTGGGTGGTGGAGAGGTGTAGGGGGGTTGGAAATGGGGTGGGGAGGGGGTGGGGGTAGGGGAGGGGGTGGGGGTTGGGGAGGGGGTGGGGGTAGGGGTGTGGGTGGGGGTTGGGGAGGGGGTGGGGGTTGGGGAGGGGGTGGGGGTAGGGGTGTGGGTGGGGGTTGGGGAGGGGGTGGGGGTTGGGGAGGGGGTGGGGGTAGGGGTGTGGGTGGGGGTTGGGGAGGGGGTGGGGGTTGGGGAGGGGGTGGGGGTAGGGGTGTGGGTGGGGGTAGGGGAGTGGCTGGTGGAAGGGGATGTGGATATTTGGTGGTCCCCAGCTGGACCCATTGTCTCCTCCTCTTCCTCCTCCTCTTCCTCCTCCTCTTCCTCCTCCTCGTCTGGCTGCTCCTGGGCTGCCTGCTCCCGGGCTGCCTGCTCCCGGGCTGCCTCCTCCCGGGCTTCTATGCGTGCCATTGCCCGTGCTGAAATGTTCATGTTGATGGCATCGAAATCGAAGGTTGGGTTTCATAAAAATGGGGGAAAGAAAAATTCACATTAGTCATGCTCATAACCTTACAAATTATCATTGCTGTTATATTTCAGACATTTATCATGTGAACTAATTGATATGCTACACCCAAAAACTGAGCAACTACTTAAACCCCCCCTATACACCCCCTATACACCCATATACACCCCCTATACACCCCCTATACACCCCTATACACCCCCTATACACCCCATATACACCCCATATACACCCCCTATACACCCATATACACCCCCTATACATCCCCTATACACCCCATATACACCCCCTATACACCCATATACACCCCCTATACACCCCCTATACACCCCCTATACACCCATATACACCCCTATACACCCCTTATACACCCCATATACACCCCCTATACACCCATATACACCCCATATACACCCCCTATACACCCATATACATCCCCTATACACCCCATATACACCCCCTATACACCCATATACACCCCCTATACACCCCATATACACCCCCTATACACCCATATACACCCCCTATACACCCCTTATACACCCCCTATACACCCCATATACACCCCCTATACACCCATATACAACCCCTATACACCCCATATACACCCCCTATACACCCATATACACCCCATATACACCCACATACTCATGAACATATTTATAAAAAGTACAGAAAACATTGCAAAAAAACGCATACATACTAGTAAATAAAAACTTACATCGGGCAATATGGCGGCGAATTGAAGAAAGCATTACTGGCTGCCGCCGGCGCAGGTCAGACCAGCGGCGCTCAACCTGTGCCAGGCTTCTGCGGACGCCAGTCCGGGCGTAGATTAGGCGGCGGGCAGCATTATATGCCCGCCGCTTGTCCATGTTGGACACATATGGGCCCCTGGGCCCCAGGCGCCGGTCCATGACCTCAACCAAGGCTACCAGCTCCTGGGTAGAAAACGCACTAGCCCTGGTTGAAGTCATCTTGGCAATGGCGCAGTTATTAATTGCAGGTACATATATCACTTTTGGTGCTTGCTGATTGGTCTAAAAAATTGTTTGTTTAGTATTAACTTTATTAATCCTTCTTACATTAACAAACTGGATGCGAATAGAAATTTACGCGGACCGTTCCGATATACACACACCATAACCAACAGCATGCTTTCAATGTATAGAGAGACGAACTGTATATACAGTGTGCGGAAAATAATACACGCAACCGTCTACTAATAAATACGCTGATAAAAGGGCACAATACACCGATTTTCATGGAGAGACGTCCTGTATATACAGTGTGCTGAAAATAATACACGCAACCGTCTAATAATAAATACGCTGATAAAAAAGGCACAATGCAACATGTTGGTGTATGACAATTTCATACTCATTACATATGTAAGGAAAGGATTATAACGTGATGTTTTGAAATGTGACTCAGAAAGCATACACGTACTCCAACAGATACCAGCTGACAACACTCATCATTGGAATGACAGGTGCACACATTTCACCATGTAGCACACAAAGCTCCACAACCTGTGTATGTGCATATACAGGTGATTGATCAGGTGCGTTGAGACCTGCGTAATTTAAGCGGGAATTATCGGCGGGAAATATCGGCGTAAATTAGCAACTACATTGCGGGGAAAAATATACGCCCCCTTGTTCATGGCGGGAGATTACCATATAAATATTCAGTCAGATGCAGGCCAGAATTGCTGCAAACATGTCTAGCTCAGACGATTCCGCAGCTGAGGACGCTCTACAGAGAGCTACAGCAGAATCCCTGTTTGAAGCTTTGCAGAAGAGGGAACAGGAGCGGAGAAGGAGGGCCCAAGAGAGAAGTAGCCTGCAAGACCAAGCGGGCCCCTCACTAACAGGCCCTGTTCAACCTCCACCAGCTCCACAAGGGCCAAGCAACCAGCCAGAACAAGAGGTTGCATCTCTCCAAACAGGTGTGACCCAGCAGGTGCATGGTGAGAGAACTAGGGCCACCAGAAAACGAGCTGCAACATCTAGGGTGAGGACTGAGCAGGATACCACCACCAAAAAGAGAAACCCTGCATTTGTAGAGGCAGAATTAAGAATTTTAGTGCCCAGAGCACGCGAATAATTCGAATTGCCAACCAGGAAGCCGGGTGCCAGTGCAAGGAGAAACCTTTGGGACAAGATCACAGAGGAAGTGAACCAGGTGTCACCAGTGGTCAGAGATTGGCAAGCGGTGAAGAAAAGGCAAGTGTGTTTGTCCCCCTGATAATGTCATATGTGTGTACATATGTTACATGTATGTTTTGAGAATAATAGAAAGGTGTGTTTGTAGATAGTGCTACACTTCAATGTCACATGTGAACACAACCATGTCTAATAACCCACATTGATATATGAAACATGCACCATTGGTGTGATGTGAGGTTATGGGCACAGTTCTGCTCATGTGAAGTATGTGAAGTATGTGATGGGACAAGAGAAAGTGTGTTTTTGAAAGAGTTGTTGTAACATGTTCCATATGATGCTACTGAAACAAGAATGACCAAACTGTGCACATGTAGCTGGTGAGAAACTACACATCCCAGTATGCCATCCCATAGTTAAATTACTCCATAATAACCACACTGTCAAGCTATGGTGGAATGTGTAGTTTCACAACAGGTGGAGGTGCATAATTTGGCCATGGATGAAGTCATTTCTGCATAGTGATCTATGTATGTGCATTTAGTGGCCTAATGAATGAGATGAGACACTGAAATGCCTCCTAATGGAGACATTAATGTGTGTGTGGGACACATATGGCTAAAAAACATAAGATCACCCACACTAGGAAATGTAACGTAGTCATGATGTTCACTAGCACAGTGGTGCACATATCTCATGGTGATATTTGTATTTTTAAACTTGTAGGTGGACAGACTTCAAAACGACACTGAAGAGGAAGATGACTGACCGGTACAACCACAGCATGTCCACCGGGAGGGGGCCTATGCCAGATAATTTGGAGTATACCCCCCTGGAGCAGGACGCCTTGGATGTCATTGATGTGGCCGAGGTCAGGGGGATATCCAATATGGATAGTGAGCTCCCGGCGGAGGTCTTTGCTGCTGCTTTTGATGGTAAGTCACAGTAATGCATTGTATTTTGAAAGATATTTTTTTGTGCGTATGTGATGGTGACATTGTTTTCAATTATTATCCTAGAAGAAGCAGAAACCCAGGATGAACCGGCAGCATCTTCCTCTGCAGAGCCACAGGTGGAGCAAGTGGTCCAGCCTCCACCAAGACGACACCCCCAGCCACAGGAGACATGGGATGCCAGCGTGATGGTGATGCTGGAGAGGATCAAGAAGCAAGGGGTGGATGCTGCGGTCCGTCAGCAGCAGGTTGGGGAATTTCTGGCGGATTGGAAGGCCACAAACAGGCAGCAGTGTGAGGCCTTCAACCGCATGAATGACACTCTGGCGGCTGGCATGCAAAGCATTGGCCAACACCTCAGTCGCCAGAATGAAATTCTTGCGGAGCTGCTGACCAACGCCAGGTCCCTAAGGGACAATCCCCCATCTGCTGGCCCACCCCAAGCTGCTCCCCAACCTTCCACCTCTGCTGACCCTCCTGTGTCCACTAGGGGAAGACGCCGCAAGCCATCTGAGCCAAAGGCCCCTGTCCCCAAGGCCCCATCTAAAAAGGGGAAAAAAGGGCCCAAATAATGAGACCTGGTTCACTTCCTCTGTGGTTGGACCCCAAATGTTTAAATTGCACTGGACATCCACTTCCTGAGTTGGCCATCGATCCATTTTCGTGCCATGGGCATTAAAGTTCTTATTTTGACCTCTACAAATGCAGGATAAATTTTTGGTGTTGTGTATCTTGCTTAGTATTCACCCTGGTTGTTGCAGTACGTATTCTGGTGTCCCTATTTCTTTCACCATTGCATTTGCAGGGTAACACATGTTTGGAGATATGCAACCTCTTGTTCTGGCTCTTTTTTTATTTTTGTGTCTATTTTATTTGTTTATTTGATTTATGACATTAAAGTGTCAAATAAGCTGTGATGCTGAACAGCAAATAAATTTATTTTACCAATTAAAACAAAATTGTTGTATGTGTAATTTCTTGTGTGAAACAAATACTACATTTATGTGTACTTACTGACCAGGGTATTTTTGAACATTTGTTGAAGTGTGGTAGAAGTTTCCCATGTGTAACCCTCTCCATGGCCATTCCCATGTTCCTATCCAACTTTTCCCTGCTAATTAGTTTGTGTCAGCACATGTGCAGAGCAACTTAATAGGTGAGAAAGCAGTTTGTGTGCAGGTGAGGTAGCTCCTACAGTAGTAGGTAAAAGCAGGTCCAGAACAATGCTTTCCTCATGGAGTGGGTGAGGCAGACAAACAAGGGTCAAAAGGTACATTTTTGTAGGAATGCATATGTGTCCTCCCTAAAAAAAGATGTGTGAATCGGCCAAACATGAGAAAATTGCTTGTGAACAAACATGTATAACTTTTTAAATATATATGATTTTACAGTGTCATAAGCAGATGTAGGAATCCTTTGTTAGGCCCTTATTCTGGTTGGTGCGGTCAGAGCCGCACACGGGGCTCCGACCGCACAAACCAAGGGCCGCCCACCCGACGGATCGCCACGGCCGTCCGTACACGGACGGCTGGCGATCCGCACAAAAATGGTGGAGGCTACGCCTCCACCATGGTGGGAGCTGCCCCCTGCCTTCGATGGTCGACGACCATCGAAGGCAGGCCCGCACGCCGCGGCAGCTCCCGCAAGCTCAGACCACACGGACAATCGTCCGTGTGGGAGCTTGAAAGGGGGCTGAAAGCTGACATCCGGCGACGTCAGCTTTCCGCCCCCATGTCATGGTAATGAGGGCGTCATGCCCTCATTACCATGCATACGCCCCGCGTTTGCATGGGAACGCCCATGAAACGCGGGGCGTACACATAGGGTAATGAGGGGCTGAAGCCCCTCACGCCCCTATACGCCCCCTTTGCGGCGGACGAAATCCGTCTGCGGCGAAGGGGGCTGCACATGCGCAGAATGACCTCTGCGCATGTGCAGAACAAAAACATCGGCGGTACGGCCGCACGCGGGCCGTACCGAGCCGAGTAGAATAAGGGCCTTAGAGAGATGTGAGTGCAATAATGTGATTGGTGGCATCTTACATCCAGAGTGTAGTAAAATCCAATTCATAGCAGATCAGATAGTGGTACAGTTCTGTATTTTGGGTACTATACAAAGATTGTGTGCAAAATAGTGGGCATGGGCTTAAAACATTGCTGAAACATACTTTGTAGGTGTTAGATGTGGTTTATGTTATTGTATCATAAATACAAAACCTATGTTTGTATTAGAGTGAACACGTTGACACATGTCGACTTGTGTAGATTGAGTGTGCTACTGTGTAAAGTCTATGAAAGCACGTAGTGAATGTGTATAACTGTTTAACAAATACCTACCTTAGCATATATAAGCAGGTCTTAAAAAGATTCTTACCTTAAATTAAACAAACCTTTAAATGTAGAGAAGTATAGAAAGATAAGCTTCCAATGTGTTTGAGTGCTGTGTGTGGCTTGCAGGTAGTGAAATCATGGTTTTGACTTAATAGACTGCAGCATTGCTTATTACATTCAGGTGTATGTGTTTGAGTAGTAATCAGCGTAAATTAGCAAACCCAGGCGCACGCTGGCATGCGGTATCTGTAGGGGTGGTCTGAGGTGGCGGTTGGCGGCCGCCTGTTTTGTGTCCGAAATGAACGGTGCTTTAGGCGATCGTGCGGTAGTAGCACCGTTCATTTTTGGTGCACACCCCCGTGTACGCCCATATTTACGCCCATTTTCCCTCATTATTTCGGCCGCTCCCCTCAACACGCCCCTATGCCGCCCCCAATGCCCGTACTCTCGCGTACAGGTTTTTTCGCACGGAGAGACCTGTCCGTAAGCGTTGTGGAGTGTTCGCGCCTGCGCATTGGCGATTGTACGCATGCGCAGATCATGAAAACCCCCGGAACGTACGCGTACGGCCCGGCCGCACCAACCAGAATAAGGCCCTAAGTCCTTTAAAGTTCAGAGGTGCCTGGTGAAAAAGATGTGTCATTTTTTAGAGATCACTCTACAGTCACCTACAGAAAAGCCTTAAACCTGAAAAACATATTAGCTCCAAGCAGATTAAAACCGATTGAGAAAACACAACGGGAGGAAGGTTTTCTTCAAAGAAGAAATGGGATCACCCCCTGTAACAGATGTATCTGCTGTAAATACATCGAGAGAGACAGGAACTACACCTCCATTTCTAAGGTCAGAGATGCCATTACATGTGAATCCAACTATGTCATTTATTTGATCAGATGTAGCTGCAGTAAGCTATATGTTGGGGAAACCAAGAGAAGCATTAAGATGAGGATACAAGAACACCTTAGGAACATCAGGAATAAAGTGCAGAATCACAGCCTTCCCCGACATTTCCAGACAGAACATGAATCCAAGGTAGACAGCCTGAAATTCATGGTTCTGGAACATATTAAATCAGATGATAGAGGAGGAGATAGAGACCTTTTCCTATCCAAAAGAGAGTCATATTGGATTTTCCATTTGGACACTCTGAGCCATAAGGGCTTGAACGAGAACATTGATATAGTTTTGTTTCTTTAACCACCCCTGTAAAGGAGCTAGGGATAGGCAGGATCTAGATCCCCAATACTACACCGGTACCGCTGGGCTGAAAAGGCTGTTTGAATCATCTAGAATGTATGAGAGCATGGAGATGTAATGACAACTGCAAAATTTGGGACATAGATGGATTTTAATAGATCAGAGAGATCGTAAGCCGGGCCATAGACCAACATTGATGTATTCTAATAGATCAGAGAGACCATAAGTCGGTCCACATCACAGTAACCATATAATACTAATATCCCAATTGGCCATCACAAGGTGGGAAGATTAGTCAAGAGCATATGTTTATTTAGAATTCAATAAGGTATTCTAATTTTTTTAATTAGCACACATAATAGACCCTAAAACCCTAAAATCATATCTAAACAGTAAACAGTATAGACCCAAAACCTATCATAGTCCTAATCCCAAGGATCTAATGCACTACTCTGTAATGGAGACCACTATTTGAATTTCACCTTAAGAGACCCCCACGTATGAATTATAATTATAGGTCACCAGTAAAGATAAGCACCAAAAAATTATAATCAATCAAAATACGATCAATCCACTATAAGCACCAGTAAAGAATTTAGTAAATAGAGCACACTTGAGAATAATTTAAATAGAAATATATTTCTTAGTTTAAGAAATATATGAACACTAATTAAGGAAGGTGAAATAGTATTAAAATAAGATTAGAATAAAATACACTAACTAATGAGTAGAATAAAATATTAGAACTAAATATTATAAAAGATAATAATGTCACTTATTCTCTTATATAATGATTTGCTTAGCAATAAGTATGAATAAAGATGAACAGGGGCAATCTAGTCCCATTAAATAGAGTCAAATGGGATCTGGCGATTATAGTACGTTACATCACTACTAGGAACCTTTAGAAAGGTTAATAGCTACTTCACAAAAGATAGCTGTGACCAGAAGCGCCGTACACCGGCACTTCCGGCCTTTGGAACGCACTTCCGGTTGCGGTGGAACGCAATCTGGAAGCGCTGTTGAACACAGCGGCGATTAGTTCTGCCGCAGTTCTAAAGGGAAGGAGAGGTGATCCATCTAGCAGAGATGGATCCCCTACTCTCCCACTACACCACCAACGTTATAAGGAGAATTATTTAATAAAGGAAAAGCTGCAAACGGCCAGGGGAACCGGACTATATGTATATAGCGGTAAATTTATATGGGAGTTGGGGATAAGGGATAAAATTATAACATCTTGCTACCCTGTACATAATATTAGCCTGAATGGAACTAACACCTATATGCAAGGGTCTAAGAATATATGTGTATATATTTTTTCACCAGACAGTGATAACCACATTTCGATCAATATATGACTGTGTACTGGCTGCACCTTTCCTCGAGTATATATTGGTATGTATGCCAATTCAATAATTGTCTCTTTGTTGTCTTGTGGGAGTAGGAGCTAGTATGGGAAACACTCCCTAAAGGGGTCATCTTATACTGAAAAACAAACCTTAATTGAGTAGCAGTAATTTGATCATTGAATTCAACCAATTGTTGGAAAGACTCAGCACATAAGGTCACAGACCAAGTATCTAGAACCTGTTTAAAGTTAACTATTGAGCAGATTCAGATGTTCTAAAACGGAGTCAAATATTGCTAGCTGATTAAAAGTCCTTCATTCTCAACAGATCCAGGGTGGCCTCTGAATGAGGGTGTCCACCAGATGAGTTAATCGGACCAGTCCGAAACAACATACCGAGTGTATATACAACTGACCCTATACCAGTAGGTATATATTTTTGTGAATTGATATACAGAATATTTTATCGCACCTCTGGCCTGAACTAAGAAATTTAATTTAATCATCACCAAACAGAACCATCCCTATGAGGGGAACAGATTTTGGACGGATTAGCGGGGATAATACCCTAGAACCCTTAAACCCTAAGGTAAAAGTTCAAGTTCAAAAATAAACCTTAGCCCCAGAAGGGGGTCCGATTAGAATATTATGCTCACTATATTTTTATTTGTATATATACCCACAGCTATCCAATCATATATATACGGACTAAATAAATTCTCTGTACCGATTGAAACATTGAGAAAAAAGCCCTAAAGCTACAACGTAAGTGTCCATCTGGATTAATCGAATTTTAATGGTGTAATCACCCTAATGAAAATGACAATTTGTAAAGGGTCCTTCCCTTCAGTAACTCTCTACCCTAGAGTCAATTATATTTCGAATTATCAGAGTGATCTCTAAAAAATGACACATCTTTTTCACCAGGCACCTCTGAACTTTAAAGGACTTAGTGTATAACATCTTGTCGGAGTTATCCTTTTCATGAAAACTGTGGAAATTGTTTCTATGCCTTTTGGTATGTCAACGTTTCAAATTTTCTTCAAACCTCATGGAAACCTGAATTCTCCCTTTTCTTCTTTTGTTCTTCTTCTTATCACCTGTTCCTCCATCTTCCCGTAATGTAACAAATTGTCAATCGATATATTCTGACAATTTTGGCCAATTAAATGTTAAATTCAATAATTTTTTTTAAAGTAAAGTCCCTTTTTTATGTTGTTATTAAAATAGTAGATGTATAAATTGTTATGTATGATGTTAAAATAAGAATATATGTATGTTTATGTTTATAGCGAACCCCTGATGAAGTCCCGTGTAGGGACGAAACGCATTGGAATCGTTTATTTGCTGTTATGAATTATACTACTGAACTTTTTATGGTCTGAAAAAACCACCACTGTTGTGTGGAACAAGAGACATTTTAATAAATTTGTATGAATTTTGGACTTTACTTTCATTTGTTTTGAAATCTGTCTAAAGGCTATACAGACCCAATTACTAAAGGTCTCAATAAGGGGTGCCAACTTACAACTGCTATCCACATTCTCCTTGTCCCCATCCAACAGGGGTCCATGTGAGTCCGGCAGCCCAAATACAGTTATTACTAAATAAGTGGCGCGAAACAAGAGTCTGTTCCCCATATATATATATGTATATGTATATATGTATATATATATATATGTATGTAGAGGGTTTTGAAAGTCTGCGCCCAATTGTCAATCACTTAAGAATACCAGTAGAAGGATCCCTTGTTTCTCAAACAGAGGGAATGGGCACCAAAGTCCAATCAACATAGGACTTGCAGCTGCTTCTTTTTTTTTTGGAAGGTCTCTGGAATCCACAGAGCAACAGATCTAGAGATGGGCAGTATTTAAGATATAAAAGTTTATTCTAAAAGTAACAATCCAAGGTGCAGGTTAACAAGAACTCGTACCAAGTATAAAATCTCTGTGGACTGGGTAACACAAGGCATAGGTTTTTAATACATAGGGCATAGACTGCTCACACTGTACCCGGATATCAGTTGTACTCGAACGCCGCAGGGCTGGATTGCAGAGAAGCGCACAGAAATACACCACGTCCAGGATACTGGTGACAGGAGAAGAAGGAGCGTCGTAGGCCACGCTCTGACGCGTTTCGTCACTGAGGACTTCGTCAGAGGGCGAAGATAGATAGATAGATAGATAGATAGATATGGTGGACATATTGGCTTCATGGTGACATCTGTTCTATTGAATGCTGCAATAATTGCATTTCTTTCTCTAAACCAGGCGCATACTGTAGATTTATTAAATTGTTTTCACTATGGAATTAATTTTATGCTATACAGATTGAGTATCCCTTATCCAGATATCCTTTATCCAAATTATCCAAAAAACCTACTGGGTACATCTGTAACTGGCACTACTGGGGAAATGATATGTAACTGGCACTACTGGGGCATGGTATGTAACTGACACTACTGGGGACATGATATGTAACTGGCTCTACTGGGGTAATGATATGTAACTGGCACTACTGGGGAAATTATATGTAACTGGCACTACTGGGGACATGATATGTAACTGGCACTACTGGGGGCATGATATGTAACTGACACTACTGGGGACATGATATGTAACTGGCTCTACTGGGGTAATGATATGTAACTGGCACTACTGGGGAAATTATATGTAACTGGCACTACTGGGGACATGATATGTAACTGGCACTATTGGGTACATGATATGTAACTGGCACTACTGGGGGCATGATATGTAACTGACACTACTGGGGACATGATATGTAACTGGCTCTACTGGGGTAATGATATGTAACTGGCACTACTGTGGAAATTATATGTAACTGGCACTACTGGGGACATGATGTGTAACTGGCACTACTGGGGACATGTTATGTAACTGGCACTACTGGGGACATGATATGTAACTGGCACTACAGGGGGCATGATATGTTACTGACACTACTGGGGACATGATGTGTAACTGGAACTACTGGGGACATTATATGTAACTGACACTACTGGTGACATGATGTGTAACTGACACTACTGGGGACATGATATGTAACTGGCACTACTGGGGGCATGATATGTATCTGACACTACTGGGGACTTGGGAGCTTATTCTGATCGTAGCGGCCAAACGTGCGTACGTTCCAAAACAACGTACGCTATCCGTACGCGGCCGTTGGGGTTAAGTCCACCCACAACTCAGCCGCATACGTACGGCCAGAAACATCGGCAAAGGGGAGTGGCGTACAATTGAGCGTACGCCAACGTACACGGACGGGCCAGCCCTTACACTCCGACAACTGGCGTACAATTGAGCGTACACCACCGTTTACGGACGTCTCTCGGCCGTCTTCCCACCGACTACTTGCTGCTATCTGAGCGTACGCCAGCTTGCACGGACGGGTCCCTATTGTTTTCAATAGAAAAGTCAGCTTATGTCACCGCTCGTGAGAGTGAGCGTACGTCCGTGTACGCTGACATAC
The DNA here is from genome assembly GCF_055691185.1 of Crinia signifera. Classification (NCBI taxonomy): domain Eukaryota; kingdom Metazoa; phylum Chordata; class Amphibia; order Anura; family Myobatrachidae; genus Crinia; species Crinia signifera. The sequence continues at coordinate 52,555,599 of NC_139219.1, read as the reverse complement.
CCTTCATATATATGGACCTGCAAATCTTACCTTTCAACTATAATTATGAAAATTAATTAATTGATTGAATTAATTAATGTGCAAAATAGTGGGCATGGGCTTAAAACATTGCTGAAACATCCTTTGTAGGTGTTAGATGTGGTTTATGTTATTGTATCATAAATACAAAACCTATGTTTGTATTAGAGTGAACACGTTGACACATGTCGACTTGTGTAGATTGAGTGTGCTACTGTGTAAAGTCTATGAAAGCACGTAGTGAATGTGTCCAACTGTTTAGCAAATAGCTACCTTAGCATATATAAGCAGGTCTTAAAAAGATTCTTACCTTAAATTAAACAAACCTTTAAATGTAGAGAAGTATAGAAAGATAAGCTTCCAATGTGTTTGAGTGCTGTGTGTGGCTTGCAGGTAGTGAAATCATGGTTTGGACTTAATAGACTGCAGCATTGCTTATTACATTCAGGTGTATGTGTTTGAGTAGTAATCAGCGTAAATTAGCAAACCCAGGCGCACGCTGGCATGTGGTATCTGTAGGGGTGGTTTGAGATGGCGGTTGGCGGCCGCCTGTTTTGTGTCTGAAATGAACGGTGCCTTAGTCGATCGCGCGGTAGTAGCACCGCTCATTTTTGGTGCACACCCCCGTGTACGCCCATATTTACGCCCATTTTCCCTCATTATTTCGGCCGCTCCCCTCTTCACGCCCCTATGCCGCCCCCAATGCCCGTACACTCGCGTATAGGTTTTTTCGCACGTAGAGACCCGTCCGTAAGCGTTGTGGAGTGTTCGCGCCTGCGCATTAGCGAATGTACGCATGCGCAGATCATAAAAAATCCCGGGACGTACGCGTACGGCCCGGCCGCTCCAACCAGAATAAGGCTTGATGTGTAACTGGCACTACTGGGGACATGATATGTAACTGACAATACTGGGGACATGATATGTAACTGGCACTACTGGGGACATGATATGTAACTGGTACTACTGCGGACATCTGTAACTGGCACTACTGGGGACTTTATATGTAACTGGCACTACTGGTGACATGATATGTAACTGGCACTACTGGGGACATTATCTGTAACTGGCACTACTGGGTATATGTGTAACTGGCACTACTGGGGACATTATATGTAACTGACACTACTGGGTATATGTGTAACTGGCACTAAATATGTGCAAGAAAATGATTGCTTGGCATTCAAGTTCAGTGTCTGAATAATATGAATATGGAATAATCCGTTATCCAAAATGCTTCTGGTCCCGAGCATTTTGGATAAGGGATACTCAACCTGTACTGATAAAATTGATTTAAACATTTGCATGTCACTGGCTTATAGCCAATTCATTAATGGCTGCAGTACACTACATACTGTATAACGTTTTTGGGTGGTATTCAATGTGGGGGGCGAGCGGCGGCGAGGGGGGTTTGTATGGTGAGGATGGCTTTTTTTTAGCGAGGAAAAGTCATCCTCGTCGTCCAGCCCCCTCGCCGTATTCTATGTTCCGGGGAAATCCTTGCCATCGGAGGGCGGCAAGGATTCCCCAGAACTGCACGGTTTGCCGCAAATGCAAGGAGACCGCTGCATATAGTGCTGAGCCTCTCCGTTTTTGACGTCCGCACTTGCCGTTTCCACCTCACTTCAGGGAGCAGGTGAGGTGGCAACGGCGAGTGACGGGGCTGTTGAACACTCTGACGGCGAGCTATCGGCACTGCTCGCTTGCCCCCCTTTGAGTGCCAAGTGAATTTGCCAAAATAGGTGTGGAAAATTGCCAAGCAAACATTTTTATTCATCATAATGACCTGTAATGTTTATCTTATATAGGAAATATAACCTTTTTGTACACAACATTTTTTATTTAAATTTATATAACAAATGTGAGCGACGCCGGCACTTTTAAAAAATATTTTGCACATCTCTCACAGAGATGTTGTCACTCAAAGGATTAACATTGTCTTGGTGATTTGATACATGCGTTGTGCAGGATGTTGTTGCAGCAATGAATGCCGTGCTGCATGTATTACCGAGCGGCATTTGTTTGTGGTGTTATATAAGCAGGGACAGCCGGGCTAACTTCTCCATGATGATCACACTGCAGAATAATGCTGTGAATTTGGCAGGTATGCTCTTTGTACCTCATGTATGAGGTCATTGGTTCCTAGTGTGAAGCCAAACAGGTACACGGTAAAATAATAATGTATCAGTATGTAAAGGAACAGATCTCGTGACTGCTATGAAAATATATAAAGCATAAGTTCTGACATAAGTGTAAGTACTTGTTAGCGCTCCACTGTAAACACATTAAGCTCTTATTACTTAATGATATTACTGAATAAAATGACTTCACCAAAAATGTATCTTTTTAGGGCAGGGTTGCCGACTTTTTAATGCTCCTCTCCGGGAGAAGCCCGGAGAGGAGACTTTCCTTACCCGATCGGGGGCGGGGCTACCCGATCGGGGGCGGGGCTTGACGGTGACGTCATTAAGCCCCACCCCCACTACGGGAAATAGTAGAAATGACTTAACCCGATCGGGGGCGGGGCTTGACAGTGATGTCATTAAGCCCCGCCCCCACTACTGGAAATAGTAGAAATGACTGATATCCATGGAGGGGGCGGGGCTAAAATGACGCGATTGTGCCATTTTAGCTCCGCCCCCTCCTCTGAGACCTGTGGATTGCGGCATTTACATGTCGCGATTCGGGGGGTTCAGGGGGGTCCCCCAGATTCCGGGAGGGTTGCCCACCCTTCCGGGGGGCCGGGAGGGGGACCCGATTTTCGGGAGACTCCCGGAAATTCCGGGAGGGTCCGCAACCCTGTTTTAGGGCTTGTTTAACTAAAACAGCAGAAACCTTTGCTCCGGGGGTGGGGGAGTGGTGCACCGCTCCATGGGGTTTTTGTGCCGGGTGATGCGGCGCGGGCTGCCACATTGCTTCCCGGAGGGGGGTCGGGTAGTGATGCCGGGTGCCGAGTCAAGTGTCTCTTGACCTTTTCAAGTATTGACCATTGTCATGTAGACTTTTTGTCTATGTCCACCACGGCATCTTGACCATATGATGTCAACCTACTGCCTGTTGACCTATCGACGGGATACCTCTAGAGGCAGGAAGTGCAGGATTTCATGCGTCTGGCTGATTGGTTTTGCCATGTAACTGATTGCCGCTTTCAAATTACATCCAGACCCCCACAAAGGGCCCGATTCCGACCTGCTCGCATGTCTGCAAATTCGCAAAATGGCTGATTATCGTTACACTGCGCATGCGTACAGTTCACAGTACGCAGGCATGAGGCCGTCCTGCGATGGTATCCTGCTACTATTTCTATTTGAGCGCTGTTGCAAGATGATTGACAGGAAGTAGGCGTTTGGGGGTGGTAACTGGCCGTTTGGTGGGAGTGGTAAGAAAAACGCTAGGTGCGCCAGTAAAAAAAAACACGGGGAGTGCCGGAAAAAATGCTGAGCGCACATGAGGGGAGGATGAGTGATGCCAGCAGCAGGCCGGATATGCCTGTATTCATCGCAGCCACTGAGTAAGTCTCTGACTACTCTGAGCCTGGGATAACTGGTTTCCCCTGCAACAATCAGTCAATGGTGAGCCTGTTACAAAGGTGCTCTCGGGTGCGAATGGATGTTAGCGGTTCACATCCATTCGCACTCTGAATGCTGGCCTCTGTGCGACCATGTCTGAATTACCCCTGAAATTCTGCACTTTCTGATTCTTGCAGGTTGTTACATTTAGCCTGTAATGTGCGCTCTCCCCACTGTGTGCTTACTCTCAGCCCTCACCTCTGAATCACTGTTGACATGTGCACAATGACCTCTTTGGTATGCAGGACTGTGCCAATGTCATGCAGCATTATCAGCGAATACTACCAATGTTTGCTTCATCTGTCGCTTATCATTAAATGTACTCACGTCTGTTTCCTCTTCCAATAAATAGGGGCACTTTAGGTTATTTTTGTTGCCTCTTTTTTTATGAATTTTTGCGACATACTCCATTTTTTTATGTGTAGTGACCGTGGTCGAAGTGGGGGTATGGTAAATGTGGTGAAATGGGGTACCTGCTGTACCTCTCCAGAGGTTTTAAGGGCTTTGATAATATGAAATCAATTTAGATATTGTCCATCCACCTGCTCATATCTTTCCAAAGGTGACCATACATCAGAAAGATATTGTACCCAATCATACAATCTCAATTGATTGTAAAGGCCCCCATACACTATGCGATTTTGGGACGATTTCATCCGATTTCGGCACTTTGGGACGATAACCAGGTGAAATTGGCCCAAAATCGCAGTTGTGTGACATCTGATCCGATCTGATGCGCGGTCCCGTGCGCATCGGACCGGATCAGGGAGGTCGGCCGGTCAGCACCTCCCTGTATGCTATGCATATGCCTGCCCACCTGACAGACATATGCATGCAGACTGACCGGGAGCAGCACGGCGGGCAGCGGGTCCCTGAGCACTAGCACACACACTGACCTGGCCGGGCATGTTGTGATCACAAATAGCAGCGCTGCGGGACGGGCAGTGCAGTGGCGGCTATTAGATTTTTAAAATACCTGTCAAATGACCGGCCGTCATTAGAGAACGGCCGGTCATTTAAATTTTGAAAATGCAATAGCCGCCACTGCACTGCCCGTCCCACAGCGCTGCTATTTGTGATCACAACATGTCCGGTCAGGTCAGCATCACTCGCCGCTCCCGGCACCCGTCGGAAACTCATTTGAGAGCCGCCGAACGCCCCCACTACTGCCGCTGCCTTGCTCCTCATTGGCATCGCCGCTGCCCGCCCCACTGCTCCTCACCTCCCTGCAGCTCCCCATTTGTTTTACATGTGATAAATCGCAAGCGATTTATCACATGTAAAAACTGGCTCATCAAGTGCCAAATTGTATGTGAGCCTCCCGGGGAGCTGCCGGGCGGCTCACAGGAGAATTGGGTCCGACTTGTCCTAAGGACAGGTCAGCCTAATGTATGGGGGCCTTAAGATGGATTGTATGCAGATTGTGTGCACATTGTGTGTCCAAAAACCACCAAGGACTGCCGGGGAATTGAAGGGAAATTGGACACAATCATGAGCGCAATCAATCTTAAGATCGATCTTTCTGATGTATGGCCAGCATTAGGTGGCCATACATCAGAAAGATCGGTCTTAAGACCCGTCACAATCAGGATTGTGTACAATTTCCCGTCAACTCCCCAGAATTCTTTGTTGTTTTTTGGACACACAATCTACTCACAATCGATCATACAATCAGTCATACAATCCATCTGTGATGTTAGACAATGCAATAACAATAATGACAATTGGCAGTTTTATGAATACAGATCTAAGAATGTTCCACCTATATAATATTGTGCGCAATGGGGCCACTGTGGCACCATAGGCCGCACCTCACACAATATACTGTACACCAAAGAATGAACGAATTCACACAACAAGTGTAATGAATGACAAAAGAATAAAAATGTTCCATAAAGAGGATATCGTGCGCGATGGGGCCACCTGTAACACCTGCAGGCCGCAATTCGCACGGTATGCTGCGTTACCAAGATCACTATGCAATTTGACCACAGTGCAACCAATTCCAATTATCAATCAAAAAGACTTGTTTTTTTTTAAATCCATTCTTTATTTTGATTTTTATCCACAAACATAAAATTAAAATACATTTAACATAAAAAGATATAATCAAACCAGTGGACTGACCAGGGAGCATTTTGATTCAGTCACTTCCAACAGCACCTAGACAATTCTTTTCCTCCTTCTAATATTCTTTTTACTATTAACACATTTACACATTTTTTCCAGTTGCCTTCTTTGGAGAGACATGGGCGAAATGTAATAGGGTGCGATTTTTTAGACTAAAAAAAAATCGCACCAAATCGCACCTTTAAAAATCGCATTTTTTGCCGCGAATTCGCATATGTAATGAGATGCGAATTAGCGGCAAAAAAATGCGATTTGCCGCGATTTTTAGTCATGAAAATGTGCGCATTTTCAGTCATGAAAATGTGCGCATTTTTATAAATGCGCTTTTGTGCAAAAAAAAAAAAGTTTAAAAAAAAACGGCGTGGGGTCCCCCCTCCTAAGCATAACCAGCCCCGGGCTCATTGAGCCGGACCTGGTTCCAAAAATACGGGGGACAAAAAATCTGGGGGTCCCCCGTATTTTGAAACCAGCACCGGGCTCCAACAGCCCGCGGTGTCATGCCACAGCCGGGGGACACTTTTTATACAAGGTCCCCCGGCCAAAACATGAGCACCGTGGCTGGTCAGCCTTGGACGGGGTACCTGGAGGAGTGGGGACCCCCCCAATAAAGGGGTCCCCCCCCCCCAGGCTTCACCCGTCCAGGGCTGAAGCCCGGGGCTGTCACCGGCGTCCGTGGCCAGTGGACGCCGGCCTGATAGGGTTAAATCCATCATACATATCATTACATTGCTTTTTACCGGCGAACTACAAGTGCCAGCAGACCTCCCCCGCATGCTGGGACTTGGAGAACCACAAGTCCCAGCATGCAGGGCATTAATGGGCCCGCTGGGACTTGTAGTCCACCTGTAAAAAGAATGTTTATAAAAAACACACACACAGAGAAGTACAAGTTTATTACACACACACACCTCAATTTTACACCAGCATACTTACCATTCCTGGATCCAGCGCTGGTCTGGCTGCTTTACAGCCGGCTCCCCCCGCACTGACAGGCAGCAGGGAGAACCGCTTTCTCCGTTGCCTGTCACCGGCTTTCTCCGTAGCTTCTGTAGCTCTGTCCCAGTGCTACAGAGGCTGAGAGCGTGATTGGCTGAGCTACAGTATGCGTCTCCATGGAGACGCATAGCTCAGTCCTGATTGGCTGATTGTAGTTCGCCGGTAAAAAGCAATGTAATGATATGTATGATGGATTTAACCCTATCAGGCCGGCGTCCACTGGCCACGGACGCCGGTGACAGCCCCGGGCTTCAGCCCTGGACGGGTGAAGCCTGGGGGGGGGGGACCCCTTTATTGGGGGGGTCCCCACTCCTCCAGGTACCCCGTCCAAGGCTGACCAGCCACGGTGCTCATGTTTTGGCCGGGGGACCTTGTATAAAAAGTGTCCCCCGGCTGTGGCATGACACCGCGGGCTGTTGGAGCCCGGTGCTGGTTTCAAAATACGGGGGACCCCCAGATTTTTTGTCCCCCGTATTTTTGGAACCAGGACCGGTCCAAGAGTCCGGGGCTGGTTTCAGAAATACGGGGGACCCCTATGCTTTTTGTTCCCCCGTATTTTTGGAACCAGGTCCGGCTCAATGAGCCCGGGGCTGGTTATGCTTAGGAGGGGGGACCCCACGCCGTTTTTTTTTTTATAAAAACACTTTTACACATTTTTATTAACAGAACCATGCACAGATCTCAATGATCTGTGCATGGTTCTGTCAAATTCGCCTGTCAGAACCTGGTCTATTTTTTTTGCGATTTTTGGTAACATTGACCAAAAATCGCACCCTATTACATTTGCGAGTTGTATACTTTATAATGGGAAAACATCTGGATGCGAATTGAAATGTGACTAAAAATCGCACTTCTAAAAGTGCGATTTCGCGGTAAAAAGTGCGATTTTTTACCGCGATTTTCAACCTATTAAATGTGCGATTTTCGGAAAATGTGCGATTTCGGCCGTTTTTGACCAAAAATCGCACATGTCTAAAAAATCGCACTCTATTACATTTCGCCCATGGGGTCAGTTATTTTTTTTTTTTTCTAACCCCATTATTTCCTATTTATTTCTCCTTTCACACAGGGCCGGTGCTAGGGTGTCTGGCGCCCTCCTGCAAACCAAAAATTTGCGCCCACCCAGCTAAGGGTGATTGCAATAGTATTCACCAGTCTACTTTTTTACTTTACTGTATTGCACTATACTGTATATTTATGTTTTATTTCAGTTATTTAGATATACTGTACATGTATGCAAGTATATTTCTAGCATCCGGGCAGCAGTGCAGCACAGGTCTTCTCACCACAAAACTTCATTGTTTATGCAACCTTCCTGTTTTCCCCTTTTTTTAAATAACTGAGCGCTATTGCCACTAGGGTTGCCATCTCACTCTTCCTTGATTCCTGGAGACCCCCCCCCCCCTTTCTGATTCTAATGCTCGCGGATGAGTGGGCGTGGCCTTATGATGTAGGCATGGTCTAATAAAAAGTGGGTGTGGTGTCTAAAATATAAGCAGTTATTAAGAAGCTGGAGCTTGAAGAAGAAGTGAATAACAAGCTGGCCGAAGAAGAAGACAACTTCTTCTCGTCACCTTTTCAGTTTTCACTCTCTTTACAGGGAAGAGTGACAGTGGGTGACAAATGGTGACAAAATGGAAGTGTGGGATTAGTATGCAGCAATTCAATAAGGCAGTTGGCCGTTATGTAATTTGCATTAGGTGAAGGAAAGGCAGCGTTAAGTGGCTCACAAAGTAGTGGAGAACTACAGTCCCAGCAGTCTCCGCATATATAGCCTATCTGACAAGCAGTGGGCCAGTACAATTACCTTCAGCTGCTGGGGCGACTCTGTGTCCGGGCTTCCCTCCCTGTGCGATGTGTGCAGATGGTGATGTCCCCGCTGAAGACGTGAGCCAGGCTGTGTCTGTTTCGGTGTCCCCGCTGCAGCTGCCGCCGGACGAGCTCAGGTCTCTGATTGGTGAAAGTGAGTGATTCTCCCTCATCAGGAAACAGCTGTGATTGGCGGAGACACCTGTCAAGCATGGGTGCGGGAAGTTGAGCTGGTTGCTATAGCCATTAGCCAACAGGGGAGACGCTAGCGTAAAACTTGGAATAAGGGACAAGCATGACGCAGCCGCTCACTAACAGCAGGTGGAGAGCTGTCTGTCAGCAGCGGCTGGACACTGGGGACAGGGGGGAGGCAGCAATGGAGGGCTGGAGGCTTTTTCAGACACCCAGATTCCGGGAGAATCCCGGAATCTGGGAAACTGGAAAAGCCTCCTTGAGGGTTGCCACCGAAAACGGGAGATTCACAGAAATCCGGGAGAGGTGGCAACTCTAATTGCCACCCATACACGGTGCGACGGGGTGGTGCGATGAGATGCGTGTTCCCACACACATCACATGGCACAGCACATGAAGTATGTGCTGCAGGTACTTTTTGAACTAGATTGCATCGCATCTAGTTCAAAACGCACGGTGCAAGAGCCCATCGTATGTGTTTTGAAATAGATGCAATGCAATCTAGTTTAAAATGCATCGCACCGTGTATGGGAGGCATATGAGGGGGTTCATCAGATAGCTAGATAAATAGACAGACAGAGCTAGATTTTAGACAGAGATAGATTTTAGACATAGATAGATAGATAGATAGATAGATAGATAGATAGATAGATAGATAGATAGATAGATAGACAGACAGAGAGATAGACAGGCAGACAGAGAGATAGACAGACAGAGAGAGACAGACAGACAGACAGAGAGACAGATAGATCAATAGATAGTGAGAGATATAGAGATATAGACACAGACAAATAACAACAAACTCACCCAGCCAGCTCCTCTGTAGGCTCCCTGGCCATCTCTCTTGTGCACTGTGCAGAGCTTCACACTGAGATGGGGGCATCTAGTGGCTCCTGCTAGTACTGCAGTTAGCAGTAACTCCGGAGCTTTCCTCTGCCTCCTCCGACGCTCAGCTGACCCTTCTCCGTGTGCAGGTGGGTGCTTAATTTTGCCGACGCCGCAACAGCGTCTCACAGACAGCAGCAGGGTGCAGAGGAGGGAGAGCGCCTCTGCTGGCCGGCGCCTCCCTGCTTTGCATCCCTCGCTGAGCGGGTTCCGCCGGCCCTGCTTTCACACACCCCCCTCCCTCCCTTTTTATTACCTACTACCCTTTTTCTATACCCTCCCTCCCAATTTGGTGTATTTTGAAATGTGTAGTTACTATGTGACTCTTTAGTGCATCTAATGGTACTTGTGTAGTTTCACGGCGCCAGTATGGCGCCGTGCGTCTGAGTCCCCTTGCGGGGCTTGCTTCGCTCGCCCACGCTGCGGGCTCGGTGGCTCGCTACGCTCTCCACGCTATTTAAAATCAACTCCATGCCAACATGGATAGTGGGGGTATGAACTATCCATGTTGGCATGGAGTTAAGTTACTTTTTTTAACATAGTTTGTGGCGAGCGTAGAACCCGGAAGTAGCATGGCGCCATGCTAATTTAATGGCTGCCGCATTTGGAAATCGCCAGCAAAATGCGATTTTTTTTCCCCCAAAAAAATAGACCAAGTAGATGCTGGCGCCATGAAACTACACAAGTACCCATCTAATATATGTATATGTGTTTAGTGTTTGTTATGTGTTTCTTGTGTGTTTCTTGTGTGTTTATATTCCCTACTTCTATATATGTATATTGTGTTCTTGTGATTCGTGAAGTGAACTTTAATTTAATTTAATTTGTCTCACTTCCCCCCTCCCTCCCCCCTCCTATTTCTGACCCCATCTCCCTCCAACCATGTCTATGAGCGAATCAACCCTGCACATTTCCATCTAGCAACACCAAAGAAGCAAAAAGAAAACAAAAAAGCAGAAAACAAAAAACTTTCAAAAAATCCTCTCCGGGAGAAGCTCGGAGAGGAATCTTGCATTACGAGTTTTGGGGGCGGGGCTTAACTGTGATGTCATTAAGCCCAGCCCCCATTACGGCAAATAGCCGAAATAACTGATATCCATGGAGGGGGCGGGGCTAAAATGACACGATTGTGCCGTTTTAGCTCCGCCCCCTCCCCTGAGACCCGCGGATTGCGGCATATAAATGCCACGATCGGGGGGGCTCAGTGGGGGGTCCCCCTGATTCCGGGAGGGTTGCCCACCCTTCCGGGGGCCGGGAGGAAGGACCCCATTTTCGGGAGACTCCCGCAAATTCCGGGAGGGTCGGCAACCCTGACTTAGACTGTACATATTATATTCAATGCTTTTAATCGTCTTTATCTTATCCTTTAATTTACTTCTATCCTTATTTCAACACTTACAAGGAGAAAGAAAAAAGGGATTCATCATAACTTTTTATATTCTTAAGGAAGAGAGCAACAAACAATTCATCACTTGATGTATACTTTTTGGCCATACATCTCTCCATTTGATCCCCCTTCATTTATTAAGTCCAGGATTTATATTATACCATCCCCTCTACCCAATCCAGCTATACACCATCTCTCCCACTTCTCATCGAATTTGTGGGTGGCCCCTCGAACTTATGTCGTTCATGACGTACCACTTCATTGACTAATGCTCGCCATTTATTAATATTTGTGATTTCTGTTGTGAACCAGTTTCTGGCTATTATCACCTTAGCCATTGTACTAAGACACAGCACGTATTTATACATATTCTTTGGATACGTTTCCTCAATCCCAATTCCAAAGAGGCAAACTAATGGGTCTATCCCTGGTAACATTGGAGCTCTGGTCCGCACATCTCTCCAAACATCCCTCCAAAAATCATATATATTAGGACATTCCCACACCATGGGCCTTATTCTGGTCTGTGCGGCCGGAGCCGAATATGCGGCCAGGACCGTGCGTCCTAAACCCCGCCTTCCGTACGGATCGCTCACTCCGTCCGAATGCGGTAAGCCGATGACCGCATGGAGCACGAGTGGATTTCTCATGTATACACCTCCTCCATCTCTGGGAACCTCCCCCATCAATCGATGGTCGCATACCATCGAATGCAGGACCGAGCGGTCAGACAGCTTCCGCAAGCTCAGACCACTCGGGCATTTCTCCGTGCAAAAGCAGGGATCAATGTCATATGTCCGCCCCCTACACGTGTGTCACGGCCGCATTACCATACGTATGCCCAGCAGTTTCATGGGATCGCCCATGAAATTGTTTTGGTATATATATTGGAGAATTTTGCAGCACGTATACAATTTTAGGTTGTATAGCCATCTTAACCATGTTAATACGGCCCAGAACCGACAACGGCAACTTTCTCCAAGCCTGCGCCCTCTCTCTGAAACTCGCCGTTATCGGATCTATATTTTGTGCTACAAATTCACCTATCTGTGATGTAATCCATATTCCTAGATATTTGAATATTTTAGTCCATATTAGGGGTAGGCTCAGCCTCTCTCCTTCAGGAATCTTACCCGATATGGGAAAGATGTGTGATTTCTCCCAGTTTATTAAGAGCCCAGAAAACACTCCAAATGTTTCTATTAGCTGAAGTGCAGCTTTAAGCGAAACTTCTATGGGCAGTATTCAATGAGAAGAATTCGCCCTGTTTTATGGCGAATTTGTGCTTTTTTCGCCTTGGACGGAGCATTTTGCTCTCCAAAAGCGAGCAACCCTATTCAATGTGAAATATTCGCCGTCTTTCTAAGTGATTTTCGCCGTCTCTCTCCGTGTAGCAATTCTCCATCTTTTCATGGAGAGCTGGAATGTGAACTTTTAAACTAAAAGTTTTTTTTTTTTAATTTTGGTGTCGAAAAATCAGGATTTTCTTTCTGTGAAGGGGCATGTTATTTTTATTCATGTGCTTATAGCCGCTCATTAGATATTCTATATTCACTGCATCCGATCATTACATATGCATGATCGGGTGCAGTGAATACTGGGTCCCCCGCTGGCTATAGGGGGGGGCAGCTTGTGCTGCCTGGGTCAAGGGGAGCCCACCTCCCCTCCACATATGTTCTGGGGCAGCCAGGGAGACTTTAATCTCCCTGGCTGCCACCGTCCCACGGCTCCCTGCCAGCTCCCTGCAGCGGACGCTCGTCCGCTGCAGGGGTTAAGACTCGCCGCGAGTGGCGGCGAGTCTTAACCACATTGAATAGAGGGAGCAGGAGTGGCAGCGAGCCCTCCGGAACAGGGCGAGTGCATGGCGAGAGAAAAAATCTCTCGCCATGCACAGCGAATTTTTTTCATTGAATACTGCCCTATATCTTGCAAAAAAAGAAGGGTATCATCTGCATACATGGCCACTACATCTTCGACTCCACCAATTTTAATCCCACAGATCTCCTCCTCGCCTCTTATCAAACATGCTAATGGTTCAATAGCAATTGCAAACAAAATTGGGGAGAGGGGGCATCCCTGCCTTGTCCCTCTGCCCAATGAAAATGCTTCTGATGTATATCCATTTATGGTAACTCTTGCTTTTGGAGCCGAGTACAATAACTGTATAAGCCTAATAAACCGTGGCCCAAATGCAAATTTCTTAAGCACCCCCCACAAATATCTCCATTCGGCAGAGTCGAAGGCCTTGGCGGCGTCCAAGGACACCACCACTGCCCCCGACCCTGCCGAATCCCCATTTTGGAGATGACAGAATAATCTACGTAGATTATGACTAGTTGATTTTTCCGGCATGAAGCCCGTTTGGTCTGGGTGTATTATAGACCTAATACTTTTAATTAGCCTAGTTGCTACTACTTTTGCTAATATTTTTATATCTGTTGTTAATAATGAAATGGGGCGATAGGATTCTGGTATTGTGGGGTCCTTCCCTGGTTTTATTAGTGCTATAATGTTGGCTTCCATCATAGATGGTGGGAGTAACCTCCCCCTCAATAAAAGTGTTAAATTAATCTAACAAATATGGAGCAAAAAACTCCTAAATGTTTTATACACCTCTGCTGGAAGCCCATCGCATCCAGGGGCTTTTGATGTTGGTAGTGCCAATATAGCTTCTTCTATTTCCTCTATTTTAAATGGGGCCTCCAGAGCCTCTGCCTCCGTATTCGTCAGATTGGGTAACCTCACCCTCTCCAAATAATCCCTGTATTGTTTGTCAGAGTATGAGGCTCTAGATGTATACAGAGATGAATAAAAATCGCGGAACACTGCTGCTACCTCAGCCCCAGAATAACACATATGTCCTTCCGAGTTTCTTGTTCCCTGGATTATATTGCTACCAGCTAAATCGGCTCGTGACAAATATGCCAAGTAGCTGCCGTTCATCTTGGCATGTAGGTATTTTTCGTGCCCAGAAAAGAGGACTTGTAATAACATTTAAATGAATGACAGTAATATGCAGCAGATTATACCTTATATCAATAACAATAAGTGTCCAGATACAAAAGAATAAGTCCCTGAACTGCGCAGTTCTACTAGAGCGCAATGTACCTGTTTTGGCCTAGGGGCACCGTACTTGCAATAAAACTAATGCGAGATTTGTAATCCGAGGTACTGGTGTCCTGCGTTCAGGCACTGTGCCAGTACTTAAGAATTAAAAAAAAAAGGGAAGGTCTCCTTAGACTATACCTGTATCACTGTGGTCCAACACAACAAATAGAGATTCAGTGTTTTCTGCACCAAGTCACTGGGGCTAACAGGGGGTAGTCACAGCTAGTTGCTTAGATAGAGAGCCCTTTCCCTAGGGCTGCTGTCACGGGGGAGTACTGCCAATATGGAGGAGGTGAAGGCAGCAGGGCACAAACGGCTGCTAGTAAGGCCTATGATGGCGCCTGGGTGCGGTGGTGTCAATGGGATTAACAGGCCTGTTGCAATGATGGGTGGCAAGCGTGAGTGGGGCAGTGTCAGGGTACCCGAGTCTCTGGTTCCGTTGCCGGCTCCTGCCAGTCACCGATCACTGATGCTGGCCTTAGTTCTGAGGGGTGTCGCACACCTTCTCTCCACGACTGCCGGAATTCACCACTATGGAAGAGGTTAAAGGCAGCTATGCGGGAGCTCACTCTCTCCCTCTCTGGTCTCGGGCGGCTCCTGTCAATCATCGCCTGCCTCTCGTGTGCCACGCTGTCTCCGCGGCTCTCGCTCTCCCCGCTGGTGCGCCGGGTCACTCTGCTGCCGTCTGCCCCCTCTGTCAATCACCGGCGGGGCTGCGGACTGCAGTGCTCATCTCCCCTCTCTCCTTCGCGCCAGTCAGCTCTGCAGCCGGGCAGCACAACTCTCCTGCCGGGCACAACGTCTCTCTTCACAGCGCACCGCTCCTCTCTTCACAGGTGCCCTGTGTAAACTGCTTACTCCTTAGTCAGGGGCTCACCTTCTCTCTCCCTCGTGCGTCCTCTCCTCCTCTGCACGCCACGCCTCTGGCAGGTATTCAATGCTTTGGCGAGTCCGGCTCACTGCTCACTGTTCTGGTCTCGCAGTGACCTCGCCAAAGCACTCGTCACTTTTGTTCTCCTCGTCATTTGTTCAGCCCACCTTATTCAAAGCTTGACCAGGTCGCCGCCCCTCTGAACGAACTTAGCATAATTGGGCGAGTGTAATTGGGCTTGCTGTAGCTGGGCGTGCTGCAGCTGGAGAGAAAGATCCATTTCCTGCAGGAGTGTGCTCTCCACGTGAGCTGGGCAGATTTGTGTAGCGTGTTCAGAGGATTTTAGTGAGCAGAGGATTTATTACAAAGGTCAGTCTTTTGTGGAAAAGCTGGGTTTCTCCTCAAAGGCTAAACGAAGGAGTAAGAAGAAAGGAATCATGGGAAATAACTAGGAGCATTACAAACTGCTTTCTTATTGGTCACCAGGAAAATAACATAATAAAATCGAAATTAATTAACTGAGGAGTACAGCAATAAGCCATTTTTAATAAATACATTACAGTACATTACAGGATTTTTTTTAAACCAAACAACACAAACAAAAATAAAAAACCCACAAAGATAACACTATCCTTCACCTAAAAAAGATGACGAGGAGAAAACGGAGAATGTCGCTTAAAAATAAAACCTGCAGCACTCGCTCATTCTGCATTGAATAGACTTTTGGAGAGAGACACTAAAACTCCCATTGAGGAAATCCAGTGAACAACGGGGAGAAGTGCACAGCGAACAATGTGACCATTGCTAGTTATTTTTGGAGAACATGTGGAGTTGAATAGAGCGAGGACCAAAACTAGTGAGAGAAGTTCACTTCTCACTGAAAAAACAGCATACTCGCCATTAAAAACAGCGAAAAAGGAGCATTGAATACACCTTACTGTCTCCTTCGCGCCCAGCTTCTCACCTCCCTCCGGGGTACTTTCTACACGTCTTTCTGCCCAGCAACAGTCTGGGACACCCCTCTGAATTGGCGCCCACTGAGCCACCAATGAAAAAGGCTCTTGCTCCCCATCCTCTCCCGGGAGCAAAGGTCAGCACCGGGTCCCAGCATAGAGATGGCTGCGGTGGGGTTGGTTGTCTGGCAACCCCCATGCTTGTATGTCCAACCACCATTTGTAATAATGGCAGAACTGGCCACCAATGCACAAATATAAAAGGCTTTAAAGGGGTTTAGAAAGGGGTACCCCCAATTCTGGGGTGCCACACATCTGCTGCATGATTGTATAGATTGGAGATTCATTTAAATAGGGGGCTGGCCTACTGGGGGGTTGGGTGAGTGGGGGTCCCCTGTATTTTAGGGACCAGCACTGGGCTCTTGAGCCGGCACTGGTTCCAAAAATACGGGGGACAAAATGAGCGGGGGTCCCCCATATTTTAGGGACCAGCACCAGGCTCCAGGGGATGTAATGCCATAACCAGGGGACATGCTTGAAGGGGTCCCGTGGCCAAAGCATTATCCCCCAACTAGTCAGCCCAGGCCGGGAGTTTTTGGGCAGGGGGGGCTCCCCAAATAAAGGGGTCCCCCCTCTCCAGGGCACCCCAGGCCTGGGCTGAAGCCCAGGGCTATCCCCCGCACCCCTGGGCGGTAGGTGCGGGGTTGATAGCTGTTTTAAAAAATATTGTCCTTTACAGTGGAACTACAGATCACAGTAAGCCTGCCCCACATGCTGGTATTTGGGAGAATCACAGGTACCAGCATGTGGGGCATTAAAGGCCCACTGGTACCTATAGCCCCCCTGTAAAGAAAATATTAAAACAAAAACATGGCGGCGACGGCTGGGTCCGGTTCCCCTGGCGGCGGCTGGGTCCGGGTCCCCTGGCGGAAGCGGAAGCTGGGTTCCCTGGCGGCGGCGGCAGCTGGGTTCCCTAGTGGTGGCGGCAGAGACCGTCAATTTTTTTTTAAATTTCAAAATGGCCACGGCTAGCCAATAGTGGCTCGCTGGGTCATCGCCCCACCCCCTTGAGCTGGCTATATTAGCCAGCGTGTGATAGGGGGGAGGCAGTCCGGCAGCGGAGATTCAGTGTTTTCTGCACCAAGTCACTGGGGCTAACCTGGGGCTGCCGCCGCCGCCAGGGGACCTGGACCCAGCCGCTAGGGGACCCAGCCACCGCCGATGGGGTAAGTAGCCCCACCGGGGACAGCGCAGCAGAAGGGGAGGGAAGCCAGCGCTTCTCCCCCCCTCCCCATCGAACGACAGATTGGATGTGCTTAGGTGCACATGCAATCTGCTCCCATTCCCAACTGATCTGACGAGCAGCACGTCAGATCAGAGGACCAATCCTCCAACCAGCAGGAGCGCTCATTGCATGAAATCTGCATGCAATCAATCATACGACCGTTCTGGTGTATGGCCACCTTAAATATCTCATATCACCCCTGCTCCTCTTATTACCCCAATTTGCTTATATACCTCTGCCCCCTTCATACCCTCCTTTCCTGCAGTCACCCCTACACCTCTCACCCCTCACAGCCTCTGTCACTGTTAATTCCCACCTTGCATCTTACACCTGCCCCTGTCAATGATACTCCAGCCAATAACAGACCTACTGGCTTCCATTGTTAGCATTTGTGATCTAGCTCCCCTTCCACCCTGTATTATATATAATCTGACCCAGACCACTAAATACCTGGGGGCCAGATTCTCTAAACTTCAAAAGTGATAAAATGGAGAGTGATAAACAACCAGCCAATCAGCTCCTGTCTGACATTTTTCAAACACAGTCTGTGACATGACAGGTAGGAGCTGATTGGCTGGCTGTTTATCGCTCTCCATTTAACACTGCTGAAGCTTAGAGAATGTAGCCCCTAACCTGGACTCCCTTGTGATGGAGGTATATACTATGGCCTTCATTCAGATTCACTCGCTCCAATGCGTGTTCGCTCAGGGGTGCGATGTTTTGCGGCTGCGCATGCGCATAGTCAGTTATGCACATGTGCAGCCACTGTGTGCAAGCGGCCACACCAAATAGATTAATCACTGGTGCTCGCACACATCAATGCGGGCAGGGGGCGTGGGTTTTGCGGGCCGGGGGTTTGGCAAATGGGAACAGCATTTTATAGCAACACCCATGAAAACACTGGGTGTTCTCATGGTAATTCTCTGATGGTGTGGGGGGCGGGCATCTGGCATCAGAGGATGTCAGCTGCCCTGCCGCTTCCCGTACAGGCACTCGCAGATGTAAGACACCAAAGAAGTATTTCTAGGGGTCTGTGCTGTGCTCAGCTACGAGTCGGCATAGTAACTCTACAGTGCCGAGAGCCAGAGCCAATCAGCAGTGATAGGCAGGCAGAGCCAATCAGGTTTGGATCAGTGCTGGAAGTAACAGTATGCCATACCATCGTGTACCAACCCACTTTGAGCACAGTGTTGAGATCTGTAAGCAGAAAGGATCCAGTATATTAAATAACAGCACAATCCCATGTGAAAAGGAGAAATCTGTAGTTTGTTTTTGGATCTCCACTCTGATGTTCTTAAGGAGTCACAAACATGTGGAAACAGTGACCAAAGATAACAATTATAAGGATATACACTAAGGGGGTTATTCAGAGCTGATCGATGAGCTGCAAATTCGCAGGTCAGATGATTATCGGTCAACTGCGCACATGTTCAATCAATCATATTGCAATGACATTCTGCATATTTTTTGATGTCCGGCCGTTCGTAAGATGATTGACAGGAAGCCGGAGTTTGGAGATGGAAACCGGCCATTTACTGGTAGGGAAAACGCAGATGTGTCCAGGTGGTTTCAGGGGGGGTGCGTGGCGTCTACCAACGACAGAGGGCTGGCAGAATGATGGAGGAGGGGGGTGGCTTGGGGACACGGCCACACTGTATGATTCAATAAACTCTCTGATTGTTTACTCAATCATTTTGTGTGTGCCATGATCAGGGGTGTTCTGGACTTCAATGGAAAAAATCAGATAGATATCGGACTGGATCATATATCTATCCGTGTGTGAGCACCTTTAGAGAGAGATGTATCAAATGGAAAATGCAGTAAAACCCCGGTTTTACCTCATTTTCCAATGTATCAAAAATGATACCGCATTGAAGGGTATCGCCACCTTTGGGTGGCGATACCCTATAGAAGCCTATGGGCTTCTTTTCACCGCCCGCCGCGTCGCCGCAACCCCGCCGCCCCCCCCCCCCTCTCCCCCTCCCTTGGGCTTACCTTCTTGCAGGTCCTCCTGGACCCCGGAAGGTAAGCCCTTCCTCCCCCTATCAACGCAGCCGGACGTCCTTCCGGCTGCAGGGGGGAGGAGGAAGCGCCGGGGACAGCCTGCTTAGCTGTCCCCGGCGTGAAAGCAGCAGAAGCCGGCTGGGAGGTGACGGAGACCCCCCGCAGACCACAGTACAGGTATCGCGGGGGGCCTCCGTCACCGCATCGCGATGCCAGCCGCATATGTTAGTACATATGCGGCGGCATTGCGGCGGCGGGGGGGGCGCGAAGGGCGGCGATGTATTTTAATACATCCCACCCTTAGAGAGAGAAAGAGAGAGAGAGAGATAAAGTGGAACTGATATGCTGGTACTTTATCTCTCTCCACTTTATCATTTTTAAAGGTTTAGTATTAACCCAACAGGAATGATGAATTTGAGGGCATTGATGTGAATGCCAAACTATATATTATATATAGAGATCATTTTTCTTGTTAATTAATGTTTAAATTGGGGGACCCAAACCCAAAATCTGCAGCAATGGCTCTCACATTGGGAGCATCTTAGAGCAGACAGAGCAGTAGTCTGAAGTTTAGCCAAGAACATTTGCACAGGCCCTGGCATTATGAAAATCCTTTTCTGAAATGTAATGACATTAAGGGAGAGGTTTAAATCTCTTCTACAGCATTTCATGTTTTTATGGTTAAGGGGGAATTTAGTAAATAGGGATTTGTATAAATTGGCACTCAATTCTCTGTTTTCTTTCTTCTGAAATAGCCATAAAAAGTTCCAAGGTTATTGACAGGAAAAAAACATTCACTTCTGCCCAGTAAGGTGCAGACCAGGGGAATCTGGTACACAGACATTAAATAATTTACCCTGGATATCACCAAACAGTAACATATACCCCTTTCATGCAAATACGAATATTTCCTGGGTTATATTATTAGTCACATGAACGCCCAACAACCCGGGAAAATTTTTCAGAGTGAAAGGGCCCTAAAAGATTGTCCTGGGTTCTTGACCAGGGTTGGACCCGGGACGCTTGCAGGTCCAAGGGCAGTATGAATGGGTAACCCGGGTTGTCACTGTAAAGGCACCTCTGGAAGATGCGGTGCGCCTATTCCATGCTGCTCTGCTGATGGCCCCGGGTAGGAGGTGGGACAGTTCCAAAAAAACAGGAATGTCCCATGAAAATTGGTACAGTTGTGAGGTATACCCCAAGGCTAGACTGCAGAATTCCCCTCTAGAGACTACCAAACCTCCTTCACCCCATGATCTTGAGATTTTTGGGGATTTCTGTAATTGCATCTTTGCTTCCCCATTGGTTTTAAAACTAGGGAACATGTCCCTAAAGCTGGGTACACACTAAATGATTTCCATAGCCGCCAATATAGTAAACAATATCAGCGGTGCTGCAGGAGAACAATATTCACCATACACAGGGGACGATATTGTTAACAATATCGGTCAGTGATATCCCCCACCCCCGCTCCATACATGCAGTTGCTGACGATATTGTCATCTTGAGCTTTATGTACAAATGACAGGAATCATAAACGACCCATGGCCATGTGTATCATTAACAATTTGACTGTACACATTTATTTATTATTAACAGATTCTTATATAACGCACACATATTCTGCAGTGATTTACAGAGTATAGTTGACCATTCACATCAGTCCCTGCCCCAGTGGAGATTACAATCTATATTCCCTACCACATGTACACGCACACACAGACATTCTAGGGTTAATTTTGTTGGGAGCCAATTAACCTACCAGTATATTTTTGGATTGTGGAGGAAACCGGAGTACCCAGAGTAAACCCATGCAAGCACATGGAGAATATACAAACTCCACACAGTTAGGGCCATGGTGGGAATAGAACCCATGTCCTCAGTGCTGTTAGGCAGTAATGCTAACCATTACACCATCCATGCTGCCAGGGCTTAAAGTGGTCATACAGAGATGGGGGAACTCATTACTCTATGCCACCTAATTAAACCCCCTCCCCACCCCCCATTAGGCAGAGACAGGGCCAGTGGTAGGCTTTTTGAGATCCCCCTGCAAACTAGAATGCTTTTCTGTGAGAACTACAGTGCTGGGCCAATGTGGAGGTTAAAATGTTCCACCTCACCAGTAGAGGTGGTGGAACTCAGTTCCACCCCGTTCCCCTTCACTTTAACCCCTGTGTACTGCCCTAATATTGGACACATTGAACGATATATACTCACTATCGTCAACAATATCGTTCATATCGTTAAAGATATATCGCACAGTATGTACCCAGCTTAAGTATCATATCCATTATATTGAAACTAGGTGATTCATCGCGCCCTACGGGCGCTCTTCACACCGGCGTAAGGGGCTACGCCCCTTAATTTGTGCAGCTTCTGCCAGTGGGTGAGGGTCCAGCGTGGCAGCACAGAAATACAGGAGTCAGTGTCTCCTCCGACTGGGTGGGAGTTAGGGTGCATGAGAGCGGTAAAGCATGATAGGGGAATGTGGGCAACACAGGGTGAGCGGGTCTCCACTGGCGGAAGTTACGGGGCAGGAGAACAGGAGGCAGGGCAGTGTCCTCCCACATTGATGGCAAAAGTATTCAACATCGGCCATAAACCATCGATTATTTGAAAATCATTGATGGTCGATGGGCATCCCTAGAACTGGAGGAGGGTGGGGGACAGTATGCAGCTCCCGGCAGTGGGTGAGCGTCTCCTCCCACTGGGAGGGAGTGAGCGTGCATGAGAGCAGGAGGCTGTATAATAGTGGTATGTGGGCAAGACATTGATAAAAGTTGTGGCGCTGGTGCAGAGGGCAGTGGGGAAACCTGCAGTGCGGCAGCCAGGGCCGGATTTCCCACCTAGGGGCGGTACCTGCTTGTGGTGGTACAGGATCCCCCATTGTCACGGGGGTACGTGAAATGCGGGAGCGGGGGCCACGGTGGTCTGCTGGGGGGTGGAATTGCCGGAAGGGGGTCTGGGGGGTCTGCAAATTGCGGGAGGGGGGGTGGTGTGTGGGGATCCGCAGTTAGCGGGAGGGGGGGGGGTCCGCAAATCGTTGGCGGGGGGCTTGAATCGTGGGAAGGGGGGGGTCCGCAAATTGCGGGAGGGGGGTTGTCGGGGTTAGTGAATTGCGGGAGGGGGGGTTGCGGAGGTCCGTGAATTGCGGGAGGGGCGCGTGGGGTGCCGTGAGTCAAGGGGGGGTGGTGCGGGGGTCCGTGAATCACGGGAGGGGTCATGAATCGCAGGAGGGGGGGGTCGTGGGGGGGCTGCGAATCGCAGGAGGGGGGGTGTGGGGGGTTGCCGTGAATTGCATGAGGGGGGCGTGAATCAAGGGAGGGTGGGCGCAGGGGGGTGGTGCGGGGGTCCGTGAATCGCGGGAGGGGGCATGAATCGCGGGAGGGGGGGTCGTGGGGGGGTTCCGAATCGCAGGAAGGGGGGTATGGGGGGTGCCGTGAATTGCGTGAGGGGGGCATGAATCGCGGGAGGGGGGGTCCCCGAATGTGTGAATTACGGGGCGGTCGCAAATCGCGAGAGGTGCCGAGGGGGCCCGCAAATCGCGGGAGGGGGGCGCTACGGGGGGTTTCGTGTATCGCGGGAGGGGGGGTCGTGGGGGGTTGCGAATCGCAGGAAGGGGGGTGTGGGGGGTGCCGTGAATTGCGTGAGGGGGGCATGAATCGCGGGAGGTGGGGTCCCCGAATGTGTGAATTAGGGGGCGGTCGCAAATCGCGAGAAGTGCCGAGGGGGCCCGCAAATCGCGGGAGGGGGGCGCTACGGGGGGTTCCGTGAATCGCGGGAGGGGGCGGCGCGAATTGCGGGAGGGGGGTCGCAAATCACAGTAGGGGGGGTGCCGTGAATCGCGGGAGGGGGGGTCGTGGGAGGGAGGGGTCGCTGGGGTCCCGCGATTTTCGGGAGGGTCGCGGGGGTCCCGCGTTTCGCGGGAGGGGGTGGTCGCGGAGGTCCAGCGAATCGCGGGAGGGGGTGGTCGGGTCTGGGACGGATATTAGACAGCACTTACATCGACAGCCATTACATCGACACCATTAGTTCGACAACTCAATAGGTCGACATGGTTTTAGGTCGACATGTCATTATGTCGACAGCTCATTAGGTCGACAGCTCATTAGGTCGACAGCTCATTAGGTCGACATGTTTTTAGGTCGACACTGCCATTAGGTCGACAGAGTCTATGTCGACAGTCAAAAGGTCGACATGGGTTTTTTCACTGTTTTTTTGGCCGAAATGTCGACACAGTCGACATGGACACAGTTTGAAGTGTACCGCAGCCGCTCGCTATGCTTCGGGCACGGTGCCTCGCTGCGCTCGGCACACTATTTTATTCTCCCACCACGCCCTAGTGGATAGTAGGGCATGAAATACCGCCTGTCGGCACATGTCGGCTCAATAAACAGTGAAAAAACCCATGTCGACCTTTTGACTGTCGACATAGACACTGTCGACCTAATGGCAGTGTCGACCTAAAAACATGTCGACCTAATGAGCTGTCGACCTAATGAGCTGTCGACATAATGACATGCCGACCTAATGGTATGTCGAACCTAAAACCATGTCGACCTATTGAGCTGTCGAACTAATGGTGTCGATGTAATGGCTGTCGATGTAAGTGCTGTCTAACAATAATCCGGATACCGGGGTGGTCGCGGGGGTCCCGCGAATCGCGGGAGGGGGGTCGCGGGGGTCCCGCGAATCGCGGGAGGGGGGGTTCGCGGGGGTCCCGCGAATCACGGGAGGGGGGGTCGCGGGGGTCCCGAGACTCGCGGGAGGGAGGAAAGCGGGGGTCCCACGAATCGCGGGAGGGGTGGTGCGGGGTCCCGCGAATGGCGGGAGGGGGGGTCACAGGGGTTCCGCAAATCGCGGGAGGGGGGATCGCGGGGGTCCCGCGAATCGCGGGAGGGGGGTCGCGGGGGTCCCGCGATTCGCGGGAGGGGGGGGTCGCGGGGGTCCCGCGATTCGCGGGAGGGGGGGTCGCGGGGGGTCCCAGGAATCGCGGGAGGGGGGGTCGCGGGGGGGTCCCGCAAATCGCGGGAGGGGGGGGTCGCGGGGGGTCCCGCGAATCGCGGGAGGGTGGTCGCGGGGGTCCTGGCAGAGGGTAGGGATGTGCAGGAGTAATGGTGGATGGTGGCTGTGGAGTAATGGAGGATGGTGGGCGTGTACTGTAGCCCTGGCTGGGCGGGGGGAGGTGATGTCAAGGGGGTGGAACGTCAGACACATGAAGGTGAAACTGTTCTACACAGGAACGTTCTCCACAGGGGTTGAGTGACAGATCTGGCTAAATATATAAGAGATGACAAGGAGATGTAACCCCTCATCGCTGTGTAGATAGTTCAAAGTGCATAAGTATCGAGCTCATCTCCTTATGGGTGTGACTGAGCATGCATAGAGGTACTCAAGGGTCACAAACACAGATGTCCAGGGCACGGAGCGCAACACAGGCAGCTCTTATCGGGAGAGCTGCCTTTTGTTATACTAATGCTTCGGGCACGGAGCCTCGCTACGCTTGGCACACTATTTTATTCTCCCACTACGCCCTAGTGGATGGTAGGGCATGCAATACCGCCTGTCGGCACATGTCGGCTCAAAAAAAACCATGTCGACCTTTTGAATGTTGACCTAACCCTTGTCGACCTAGACCCCTGTCCACCTAGACCCCTGTCCACCTTCCTGTATGTCAACCCAACGGTGTTGACCTAATGACTGTCGACCTTCCAACCGTATCCCACTGATGATCCCATATAGTAATGAAAGTGTGTATAGACCAAGGGCGCCACCTAGTGAAAATTATAAATGGCACAGCATGTCTCTGATAAGGATTTTCGTTCAGATTGTCAGTATTTGCAGATGTACATGAAGAAATGTCGATAAAATATATAATAAAGTGAGGTACTTGTTTCCTAGCACGGCCACACCGATTTACATCGGGGTGGTCGTGTCGGAAAAATCGGGTCGATCGCATTGCATGCGATTTGGTCGCATGCGATGCGATCGGCGCGACCGACCAATTTTGGACCCGATTTTTTTTTTTTTATGAAATGTAAATCGGGTCCCTGGGACCCGATTTTACATTGGATTCAATGTAAAATATTCCCAACCCCCCCAAATGTCACGGCGTACACCCCACCCCACGATAGACGCCAACCCGAAGCGTGGCGAGCGCAGCGAGCCCGCGAGGGGCGGCGGTGCACGTCCTCCGACCTTTTCATTCCCCTACTATCCACGTCGGCGTGGAGTTGAGAACAGAATAGTGTGGCGAGCGCAGCGAGCCACTGAGCCCGAAGCGTGGCGAGCGCAGCGAGCCCCGCGAGGGGACGCGTATACCTGTGAAGTTATACGCGTCCCCTCGCGGGGCTCGCTGCGCTCGCCACGCTTCGGGCTCGGTGGCTCGCTGCGCTCGCCACACTATTCTATTCTCAACTCCACGCCGACGTGGATAGTAGGGGAATGAAAAGGTCGGAGGACGCGCACCGCCGCCCCTCGCGGGCTCGCTGCGCTCGCCACGCTTCGGGTTGGCGTCTATCGTGGGGTGACGACGGGGACATCTATAATGTGAAATGGGTCATATTGGCCCATTTCACATTTTTCACATTTTTTCAGGATTTCAATGTTAAAAAATCTTTTAACATTGAAGCCTATGGAAAAATCGGGGGCATCGCGTCGGGACCTATGTTAATGGTCCCGACCGACGCGATGCCCCCGATATTTTACCTTTCCCGACACGATTTCAATGTTAAAATATTTTTTAACATTGAAGCCTATGGGGAAATCGCGGGCATCGCGTCGGTCGCGTCGGGACCATTGTTAACGGTCCCGACCGACGCGATGCCCCCGATATTTTGTCCTAGCCGGCCAAATGGACCTGATTTCAAAGGAAATCGGGTCCATCGTATGGATCGTGTACCTTAACTTAAAGGTACACGATCCATACGATTGTGGCCGTGCTAGGAAACAAGTACCTAAAGTGATATTGGTTTAAAAGAATTTATTAAAGAAAATGTTAAATAAAACATAAAGAGAAAATATAAATCACACACATAAACACAAAGTTTTAGTTTAAATAATCCAAAGCAATGGTATTCATAGCAGGAGAAAGGATTTTGTGGCAATATTATTATTAGTTTTATCATTGTTATTATTATCGTTTATTTATATGGTGCCACAAGGGTTCTGCAATGCCTAACAATACATAAATGAGCAAACAAATAACGAATTACAGTACATGACAGTTTAGGACAAGTACATGGAAAGTAAAGACAGTTTCATCAGGGGAGTGGAGCAATTACTAGGGTGGCAGAGATATCTATTCTAAGAAAAGCACATGAGGAGAGAGGGCCCTGCTTGTGAGAGCTTACATTCTAAAGGGGAGGGTTAGACAGACAGGAATGACACAGAAGGGGTAGAAGTGAGAATAGACAGAAGGTTAGGATGAGAGATGGCTGGGTTTTATGCTGGAGAGTGGGAAGATGATCAGCTCAGTCTTAGACATGTTAAGTTCAAGAAAGTGCTGTGGTATCCAAGAAGAGATAGCAGAGAGACAGTTGAAAATACGAGTATGGAGAGAGTTAGAAAGATGAGGAGAGATAGATTTGAGCATCATCAGCATAAAGGTGAAATTGGGAGTCGAATGAGCCAATGAGCTCATCCAGAGAGAGAACAGCAGTCTGTGGCTAAAATGCCTTCCTACCAGATTCTGATGTAAACTCCATGTTGGTTTACACTAGGAGGAATCCGGATAAGGGTGTGGTATGGCGCTCCGACAGGGGGGATCCCGACGGTCAGTATCCCGATATTGGAATCCCGACTGCCGGTGCTCCGACAGGGGGGCGCAAAGAAGTCCCTTGCAGGCTCGCTGTGCTCGCCGGGCTGCATCCCGATATTGGAATCCCGACTGCCGGTGCTCCAACGGGGGGTGGGGGGGGGAGCGCAAAAAAGTCCCTTGCAGGCTCGCTACGCTCGCCACAGGTTCTATTCTCCCTCTATGGGGGTCATGGACCCCCACAAGGGAGAATAGCCCCTATGTGTCGGGATCCCCCCTGTCGGAGCACCGGCAGTCGGGATTTCAATGTTGGGATATTGACTGTCGGGATCCCCCCTGTCGGATCGTCACCCAGCACCCCCGGATACACCCCTTGATGTCTTTAGCACTTTGGTCATCTGGAAGTACACTACCCAGCTGCTGTCATACTTGCACAGGTGATTCCTTATGGTTCTTATAAACCATTTCAGCTAGAACATTTTATTTATATGTGTGACTTATTTTCTTTATATTTTTATTTTGTTTAATAAATTATTTTATAACAATATCACATATATTTCATCTCTTTCTCTCCATATACCTCTGCATAAACTGTCTGAATCTGAATAAAAATCCATTTATCGTTTTTACTAGGTGGCTCCTTTGGTCTATACACACTTTCATTACTATATTCAATTGTTTGGGGTTAGGGCAGGTGTGGCCAAACCGGTCCTCGAGATCTATTGTACTAACAGTTTATGGTTTCCAGACCACCTGTCACATTTTCAAACATGTGCTATATTCATTCCTAACCGACACATTCTACAGATCCACAGGTGGTCTGCAAAACATGAACTGTTGGTAGATATCTAATACTGGTTTGGCCGCCACTGGGTTAAGGTTACCCACGTGTATTCATCATAGGCTGCCTCATGGGTTGCACTAGGAAGGTGTATTTTCCTACTTGCACTGATAACCTCAACCAACCTTGGATTTGTTCATGGCACCCAACCCCATTTAGCCGGTAGTGTTGCAATACTTTTTTTATACCTTTTTTTTCATAGGGGTTTCATAGGGGTAAAGAGGCCACAACAACTTATTGCCCCAAGCCCATACAAGTTATCTCTACCATCCTGCTTACAACATAATTGTGGCGGGCTCCCCCTCACATCAACAAGTTTAAGTCAACAGTGGAGCCCCTGGCAAGAAAGTTATTTGGCTAATCTACCCCACATACATACACATACATGCCAGTTATTCATGTAACACCGCAGTAGTACCCCTTATACACATTATGCCACAGAGTGGAACAAGTACCCCTTATACAAGTTAAGCCACATATACACATGCACACACAAAGTATATGGGACAATTCATAACACACATACATATAAACATATACTGTACACACACAATCTGTAGATTTGGAGGAAAGAAGGTATGATATTACTAAGCCCTTTCCCTCATGCCAAAATGCTGCAATTGACGGGTATATCAGGAGGGAGGCCAAAATGCTGCAAATGTAAGGAATAGAACCATATTGGCTCCACCCCTTTTTTTTAGCAAATAGCTGTGTGATTCACGGGTCAATGGGGAAGTGGCGGAGTCAATATGATGTGATTCCATTCAAATTGTGGCCTTCCCAATATCATGCCTGGTCTCTCTCCTCCGTCAGGGGGTTCCAGGATACTCACAACATAACTACCCCTGCTACTGGCCAGATGCTAACACAGCAGCATTATGATCTGGCCGGCCATCTCCGGAGCTCCCACAAATGGCACTGCTGCACCCCCCCGGAGGGAAATATGACAGCAGCAACCGGAGCACGCACAGAAATGGGTGGGGATAATTGGGGAGAACAGTGTTGCCGTGATCACTGGGATGCAATTAGAGGTGTTAGATACTCAGGGGTTAAAGTAAACTAGAACGGGGTAGAACTGAGTTCCACCATCTTTAATGGTAAGTTGGAACATATTAACCTCCACATTGGCCCTGAACAGTATTTCTCACAGAAAAGCATTCTAGTTTGCAGGGCCAAAAACCCTACCACTGGCCCTGTCTCTGCCTAACGGGGGTAGGGGGTTAATTAGGTGGCATAGAGAAATTAGTTCCACCACCTCTGCATGACCACTTTAAGCCCTGCAGATACTGCAGCAACAGCTGAGCGGCAGGTGAGTGAAGCCAATAGGTGGCCCCTGTACCCCTCAAATCCAGCACCCATGACGCGTCCCCTAGTTGCAGCCCTCCTCTGTTCTCATTGGCAGAACTCACCACAGCTCTGTAAATGTCATATAGAGCAATGTATCAGTCTGCTCCTCTTCTCACTAACAGATTACACACAGCGCTTTATCGCTCCACCTACTGTCACAAGCTTTATTACGGAAATACCACATAGACAGAAACAAAGGCATTTAAATAATACACTTCTCAACAACCCTCATTTCTATGATATGAAATATAAAAAATAAAAACAATGTATCGATAAGAATTAAAATTGATTCTTTGTCCTAGATCAACTGAAACTAGAAAGTGATCTTCTGCCTCTGCCCCTAGTACCGTAATCTAATGTAGTAAACAACATGCCAAGTGAGGAGTCCCTACTTTGCTGCCAACCAATCTAAAGCAGTTTCTAAGAATGTCTGCTTCTAATTGTCTGACTGCATTTTACTCTAATATCAGAGTCTAATTGAACTGATGGAAAAAATAAACAATTAACAACAGTGTTCAGTTACCTGTTCAGTTCCGTGGGATTTCTACAAATGGATTGGCTCTGAGACGGGTAGGACTCTGCTTTTAACACGTTTTGAATTACTGATATTTTAAAACCAGTAAATTCTCTCTGCACCTTTCACATTACAGCTAGAAACATTTTAAACCCATTTAAAATCGGCAATATACCGGGTTTTAGCTGCAATGTGAAAGGGGTATACATTTAACACCGGGCATGTGAAGGGAAGAGGACTAATCAAAGGACCAAAATTCAAATGATTTAGGAAGTACAGCTTCTCCCATCAGTTTCCAAATAAATAATTTAACAAGGATGTTTTTCACACAGAAAGTAACGTATCTTAATGTAATATGTTACCAAGAAAACTCTAGAGGGACGTTTTATCATTTCCCAAACATATTGTAAAATTTGAAAGAATGCATGACAACGCTGAGTAAGCCATGGGCACAGACGTAGTAAATACCTAAGGTACACATATAAATACCGTATGTTGCCTTTGGCTGGTTACACCAGTTTTTATGACTTAACATGTAATGTTGTTTTCAACTTGCAACTTTACTACCTGTAAATGAGGGACAGAGATAATTTAGGGCCTTATTCTGATCGGTGCGGCCGGATCCGAATATGCGGCCAGGACCGTGCGTGCGAAACCCCGCCTTCCATACAGATCGCCAACTCCGTCCGTACGCAGTAAGAAGCTGGCCGAACGGACCACACGTGTATTTTTCATGGAATACGCCTCCTCCATCTCAGGGAACCTCCCCCATCATTCGATGGTCGCAGACCATCGAATGCAGGACCGAGTGGTCCACCAGCTCCACAGGACATTTGCAGGACCGAGTGGTCCACCAGCTCAGACCACACGGACATTTTTCCGTGCAAAAGCAGGGATCTGGGCGGGCAGCTGACATCCGGCAATGTCATATGTCCGCCCCCTACACGTGCGTCACGGCCACATTACCATACGTACGCCCAGCATTTTCATGGGAACGCCCATGAAACGCGGGGCGTATGCATATGGTAATGAGCCCAAATAGCCCTTCACGCCCCTCTCCACCCCCTGTTCGGAGTGTTCACATTTCATGCGGGATTTTGCCATACGCCCCGCTCGCACATGCGCAGAGACGCCTCTGCACATGCGCAGACACAAAACATCGGCGGCACGAACGCACGCGGATATTACTGCACCAACCAGAATAAGGGCCTTAGTGCATTGTCGAAAAACATTTTAGTTATCTATATTTTGCAGGAATGTGAAAAGTTGGACAGCATTCTTGGGAGTGTCACAATAAAAGTCCTTTGTTGAAGGAGATCTGTGTGCACAGGATTTCTTTTGTGAAATCCCTCACTACTGTTTATTAGGTATGTTCAAACACAACAAGGAAGAAGAAAAAAGAGCTGTTTGAAGCCATGTCGACATTGACACCAAAGACGTGAAAAAGCGCATGTCTACCTTTTGCTTGTCAATGGCAAATGCAGGCTTTTTAGAGAGGGGTTTCCAAATATAATCCAAAATCTCCCACTCTGCAGCGCATTGGAGTAAGTACAGGAGTCTGGAGGAGTGGTAACAGCCCTCAAATTAGACTTTTTATACACTGGATACTGTAACGAATACAGTATTAGTATTGAACAGTACAGATGGTCTATTGTATAGGCAGTTTCAAACATTTAATAAGATAAGTGGTCAGGAAAAGGTTAAACATATAATAAATAAATACACAAACATAATAGAACCAGTACTGCACTTTCTATTCTCACAATTTCCCACTTCATGGTTAGGCTCCTGTCTCTTCCTCCTGGCAGCTGCTCTCTGGTCCATTGCGATGTTTGAGGGCTCAGATACACACATACAGTAAATGTGGTAGAAGAAGCTGGTACACTGGGCATGTGCAGCAGCTCAGCTCTGTTCCTTACACTGCATGGTGTGGTGGCAGCTCTATTGATCTATACCAGTGCGATTATTGTCATAATTTAAGGCACTTGCCATAAGAATGGGGGTTTCTGGGCAACCAGAACCCCCCCCCCCTGCATTTGCCTATGCTTGTGTCAACCTTTTGTGTGTATCGATCTTTTGCATGCTGACCTTTTTCGCATGTTGACTTTGAACATGAGTGCCGACCATTTATGGTCGACCTATTGACCTAGACACTGTTGACACTTTGATCCATACCGATTTTAGCCTTCCTAAAATTTTGCTGTCTAAAGCTGGGTGCAATATCGTTAGCGATGGGACCAGGCAGGGGGAGATGGCATCAGAAAGGAACACAGTATGGCCCTCGCTAGCGATGTCCTCGATCGTCCAGCACGCACAGACAATGGAGGACATTGCCGACGCCCTTCCAAACGCCCTTCCTGATAGCCAGATCCAAAAGCCTGTGAAGTACGCTCACTAACCAAGAGTGCTGTCTCTCTTGTACCAGATATTAAACATCCTAGCACCTTATGTGTGTACCTCTAGCATGTTTAACATTTCACATTACTTAACTTACATAACTAAACATGAAATAACGACTCGGAGACATAGGTTTGGCAGAAATTGTTAGCTGATTTATTATCAAATTTAAGCTAGATTGATTTCTTAAACCAATTAAATAATGGTGGCCAAGAAAGAACGGCTACTTAACTAATCCACCCCCACAAATTGCAGACGTAATCAAAACTACCCTACCAAGCGGTATCCATTCAACCTACTGCATTGACTACCCACCCGTCCGGGTGTGGTCGCTGCCCCCGAGCAGGTGATCGAGCGAAAGGCCTAAGTCAATGAATAGGCCTGCGCACCGAAAAAACAGTCTATATACATTGCATAAACAGATATGAAGGCTAAAACAACGATTAACCTGCCGTTCTTTCCCGCCTATCAGCCAACATGATTAAACCACTCCCCCCCCCATAAACAAGAAAAAAGGGGAGGGAGGGCGGGGTAAACTCCACAAGAAAGAGAGGAAAACTCCTCCCTTTCCTGCCCTATTATCACAGCTACCTCTGCCATTCCCTTAAACCTTATTGGATCCCCGAGTCGCATGCTTCCCAAAGGTCACACACAGCCTTGGATGTTTGACCCACTCCACGCCTATTGCTGGCATTACGTTAATCTGAATCCCTCTCTTTTAAAACATTGCTGGTTGATAAAACTTCCCATGCCACTTGTAAATGTCATGTTGGCATTATTTAAAGACCAATTTGAAAAATGATCCATTCAGCAATACATGTAACAATCATAATCATAAAGCTGATGAATACTTTTACTCTAAAATAGTAGTTTCATATTCATCATAAATTAGAAGCCCATATTGAATTCATCTATTTGATGTTTTAAGCTCGTTCTGTGTTTTTGCTTGAGCATGGCATTTTCCCCATCATTGCAGTCAAGTGGAACAAATTGTCTCAGACTAAACACAAAATGCCCCTAGACAATTGTAACAGGCAATGAATACAGAAATATCATTCTGTACCAAGAAAGCACAGCTGAGATGTAACAGGTGGAACAGGGAACATGTTTGTTGGCTTAGTAAAGCAATCTTACATTTACTTTTTTTGTAGAACTTCCAATGTGTATAAGATTTTGTCCATATTCAGGAACACATTTCTATCTACTGAAAGCATGACGTATTAATGAATCAAATACCAAGCTTTATGTCAATATACAGGGATACTATAAAAGAAACAGACACTTTTCAGCATTCAAAATAAACTATATTATTATTGATATTGGGCCTAATTAAGCCGTTAGAGAGATAGCAGTTGCCTGCAATAAAAGAATAACCGTCCTTAGCTCTTTTGTTACATGACAGATATCAATACAATAATCTAATTTGTTTCAAACACACCAGAGCATGTCTTTGCCAGCAATTGCAACAGCTTCAGATTGTTTACAGTTACAGGAAGAGGTGGAGCAAGAATAAAACCTCACAGCTGGACTTTAGGTTTTTACGTGTTTCCCCAAGTTTTCGGACAGAATTAAGTATCAGCAGTTTTACCCTTTTCACATCTACAAATAACCCGGGTTGTTGCCAGGTCGTCCAGGGTTGACTTGCGGTGTGAAACGGCCTTCTGAAAATTTCCAGGTCCAGCAACCCGGCATTCCGACGCAGGTTAAAATAAGGGCTAATCCCTTGTCGGACCTGGGTTGCTGTTCAGTGGGATCGGATAACCAGGGTGGAGCGACCCGGGTCCCATTCACACTATAGGGAAGAGGCAGCATCAGCTGCAGGTGCTGCCTTCTCCCCTGCCACTCCACCCCCGATGACATCAGCGATCCAGCTGTGGGGAAC
This sequence comes from Crinia signifera, assembly GCF_055691185.1. Lineage (NCBI taxonomy): Eukaryota > Metazoa > Chordata > Amphibia > Anura > Myobatrachidae > Crinia > Crinia signifera. The sequence continues at coordinate 52,521,655 of NC_139219.1, read as the reverse complement.
TCCCAGCAGGGCTGTCTTCAGAGGGATGCTGTGGGTACAGCTTTCCCAAGCCCAGCCTCTCTGAGAGAGAGGGAAGGGCTCAGGCAACTCATTTTGCCCAATGCACCCCACCCCCCTGCGACTGCCTAAGCTGTGCTGCCTGCGATCAGTGCGCTGAATGAAGCCCTGCTCCTGGAGCACAGGCTTCTTCACCTCCAGACAATCATAGCTCGTGTACCGGCAGCCACTCTGATTGATTAACGGTACGCAAGCTAGCTCTGATTGGCTCACCAGCCGGCACACATTTTAATTGGTCACTGGAAATGAAGAAGTATTCGCTCTGGGAGCAGGGCTTCCTTCAAGACGCTGAGCACAGGCACCACAGCAGGGGGTTGGGATCTGGAGCCCGGCGGTAAGTGAGATGGGGGGGAAGGGGGGATGGGGGACAGACTAAAAATCAATCCCAGGCCCCAAAATTCCTTGTGGCTGCCCTGGCTCCCAGGATGGTCCAAATCCGTGGTGCATCGCCGCATTTGCGATGTGAAAAGGGTATATGTAACATACTGTAACAGAAAGCTAAAGATATCAAGAGAATCTTCTACTACTATTCCCAGTCCTCTCGGCAGCTGTCCCCGTAGAGTAATGTCCCAGCAACTGAGGTTTATATATGCGCCCAGTGACCCAGACCTTGAGTTTGAATAGTTACGGTTGTGTCCTCAAACACTTTTTGCGCCATATGGTTAATAATATGGCACAAGACCCTGGTTGAAGCTGTTCTGGGAAATACTTATAGATAGCTGTTATCTGCTTGGGTGCTTTAATAGATTAATTGGTTCTGATATAAGATTAGTACTAATGTACAGCCTTTTTATTACAATTACATGACATCTATAAACTTCAGGTTACTAATATAATGTTTGTCATCATATTAATGTGATGCATTACAATTACCTTTTTAAATTGTAGAAATATGTTGTTACACAGTTACTTTTGGTACAGTACACACACATGTTCATGCTAAGTAATGCAATCTGCTCCCAGGTTTGGCAGTTCCTTCAACCTGCCAGTGGGTTTGAAAGAGGGGTGGCCTGTGGTAAAAGTTCAGTGTTGCTGAAAGAAAATGCTGCCAAAAAGAAAAAAAGAACCACTTTGCACTCCTGCTTCCCCAGCCCACCCCTCTCTCCTTCCTCCCCTGCCATTCCCCAAACCTCCCCTTACTCACATGTGCAGGAATCCCAGGGAATAAGATAGACTGGGAACCAGTCACACAGAACAGTGCACACTACAGTCCTCTCATCCTGCAGTTCTTCTGCTGCTCTCCCTCCAGATGCTGGAAGGAAGCTCATGATTATGACAATATGGATTCCACACGCCTCCAGTCATGTGACCAGAAAGCGTGCCATCAGGTAAGTCCTAGTTACTAAATAAACCTTTACATATATTGTTGCATTTTCAATTACTATAGTTCTATTACTTATTGACGCAAAAAGTTTCAGTTAATTGAGACAAGAATTTCAAAATGTAATGTGTGTTCATACTTTTCTGCTTTTTGTTAATCGATAATGCTATTCACTAACTAGTAGATGGTTTACAAACTGCCACTAATTTATTAGAATCAATTCCAGGATAAACATATTTTCCTTCACTTTATTTTATATTGTTTAAGTAGTTCCTCTAAATATGAAAATTGTGTCCCATCGGGGATTGAAACCATTTTAGTTGTTTTTGAAAAAGTCCCGGTACATTGTTAGTCACTATGGATTTGTGAAATTAAAACCATTGATCTTGCTCACTTCTGCAATATAGTGCCGGAGTTATAGCACCTTAAGGCCTGATTTCGAGCTGATTGCAAATGCAAAATCTTTCTCAAATGGGCAAAAGCCCGGACACTGCAGGTATGGAAAATGTAACTTGCAGAGAGAGTTAGATTTGGATGAGTTATTTTGTTTCTGTGCGGCGTAAATACTGGTTTATTTTTACAATACAATTTAGATTTCTGTTTGAACACACCTCACCCAAATCTAACTCTCTCTGCACATGTTAAGGTGCATACACACAAATAGAAATAGAAATTACATGAGCGATTGTGTTTTAGCACATCACTCAGCCTCCCTGCACCCCTCGCCCCATGTGTACGGGGCTTTTCAAAACGTACAATGCAACCAGAATTGTTGTTAAACAATGATAATTTTGTTACATAACTGAGTCAGTCTTCCATGTTGTATCCATAATTTGTAATCCATTCTAAAATTGCCAGTGTATATGCAATGTGCATTCCCTATGAGTAACAAATATCTTTATATTTCTGGGTGTTCCTTTAAGAAAATGCCATATACTTTTTTTATGTAGACTTAAATACTTTTGTTACCCAGCAGCATACTTTGTTCATACCTACTGTACCTAGTTTGTAAAGCTTCCCACACACGGTAAGATTTTGTATGGACATTTTTGACCGATCTGAATGATCTATCATTCAAAAACTCTACATGTGTAGGCAGTTGCATAACTAAAATGAGTGCAGCCCCCCCCCCCCCCCCCCAAAACGTGTGCGTCCCCCTCACTGCTGCTTCTGCTGCTTTCGGGTCTGTTGCTGCTCCGCTGCGCTCCTCCTGTTACAAATAAAATGTCACTTGCAAAATGGCCGTGGCCTTACAGCAGACAATTATTTAGTATGCAAGATGAGGCATTTTGGGAGGAAAAATGGAAATAGGAGGAGTGCCGGGACGGCAGACAGGAAGCTCTGCTGGTCCGGCGGGCCGACAGCAACAGACTCTGCAGCGGCGGCCCCATTAGCAGCAATACCTTCCGCAGACCCTGCGGTGCCGAAGCTTACCTAGCGCCTTCAAGCCACTGTGGGGTCTGCGGAGCTATTGTTACGCCACTGTGTGTAGGCATGATCCAATGCGTGTACCCGCCGGCCATTCATCAGGCTCGCTGATTCATTCAAAATGCAGAAAGATGAACGACCTATCGTGCACGATTTGGGACACCATAATGATGTGTTATATGATCATCGTTAACAAGGTCTCCCTCGTAGGTACATGTTCAGACAAGGGAGGGAGCCATGAACGATGCGCGGGAGTATGCATCGTTAACGATATTGAGTGTACACAATAGACAAAATTGTGAACAATATTGCCCAGAAGCCCCTTTCTGAGCGATATTGTTCAAAATATTGTCTAGTGTGTATGGGCTTAAGTCTTCTCTCTGTGAAAAGCTGCAGTTGTGTTGGCCTGGAGAATTGAATCCATAATCAGTCATAGTGTCAGTGGCAGCTGCTCAGTCGGCTGTGTTTTACACAGTGACTGTATGGCAGTCATATTATAAATTCACACATGACTATGCCTGGAGAACACAGTGAGTGCAGGTGCCAAAGGATACATCTTTATTTCAAATAAAGTCATTTTTTGTCCAACACTATGTATTTCATTTAAGGTGGAAATACATCAGGACGACGTGCATACGACTTGTTTGAATGGATGTCGTAAGTACAATGAAATGATTGATTGTATGTGCTTTAAAAGCACATACAACCTACTTACGATCGCAATGACGGATCATACGTGCAGCTCGGGGCTGACCTACCGACCCAAAGGACCGTGCATCGTAACGTCATTACGCATGATGTGCACACGATTCATCGCACGACCCGTCAAAACTGTGCGGATCGGCCAGACAGCGTTCAGGTGTATGGCATACTTGCCTACCCTCCCGGAATGGCCGGGAGGGTCCCGCAAATCGGGAAGGGGGCAAGTCTCCCGCATTTTCCTACAGCCCCGGCTCCCCCTCTCCCCGCGGTCTAAAAACTATTACTTTCGCGGGTCCGCGGGGAGGGGGCGTGGCTAAATGACGCAATTCGCGGCATTTCGCGTAATTTTTAGCCCCTCCCCCCACCCACGGACCCGCAAATTGAGGCTTCAGCCCGTCATGGGGGCGGGGCTTGATGACATCACCCGTGCCCCGCCCCCAAAACGAAGCCTTTACCCGCCCCCTTTCACTCCTCTCCGGGCTTCTCCCGGAAAGGAGTATGCCAAAGTCGGCATGTATGGTGTATGGCCCCCTTTAAAGTGTGTTGCAAAAATGTAATTGTTGTAGAAATGGTCACCAGTCCCGGTTTAGACTGGACAGTTCCAATTTGAAGGTAATGTATATAATAACTAGTACTTTTGTCCCATTCAGGGATCGTCAGGTTAAATGTCCCACTAGACGACATATCTTCAATTCTGCACGTACATATAGCAACACTGAAGTTGTTTTGTGTTTCTATGATAGACAATTTTATTACTTGGTATTCTCCAAGTGGTAAAGTTACAGTGAAATTGCATAGTTATCATGCCTCAAAAGAGAGTCAGATCATAATAGCACTGTCAAAATGATAATAAAAACAGGAAAAAGGTCGGAGAGGAGATGGGGTAAGGGCTGAGAGGGGTTGTTTTTACATTATAAAGCAGGAAATGTAATACCTGGTTACATGCAAAAACCGTCTTTTGAGAGATTTTTCCACTGGGTTAAAAACCGCTGTATGTAATAAAGGTTAAATTGCCAAAACATCACCAGAAAACCACAGTTGTAAAACATGTTCTGAAAACAAACTCACCCAAAAATATGTCCAAAAATACGAGGTTGTGACCGCTGAGATAGCTGCAGCTCTCGGGCCTGTAATACTGCAAATAATAAATCAAAAAGCCCATTCTAGCCTCAATCTAATAATCCTCCTGATTGTAAGAAATAATGATCGGGTAACGCCTTCTAGTAAACTTGGTTAGCTGGTGCATCCTTCTAATAAAGATAATGAGCTTGCGCCCCCTTCTAATAAAATTAACTATCCAACCACATGATATTAGATCCTTCCTCGGTACGCCATGAGGGTCAGTCCCACAAAAATACAGACTGATCCCTCATGTTGTCAAATGTTTTACTGGTAATTTGCATTCTTATCTAAATTAGATTAGATTTTGATGGCAGATAAGAACCACTTGATCCATCTTGTACAGATGTATGCACACAGTTACGGTTCATTCTTGTTAGGAGGCAATTAACCTACCAGTATGTTTTTGGATTGTGGTAGGAAGGAATTTACACAAGCACAGGGAGAATATACAAACCTCACACAGGCCTTTATTCAGATCTGATCGCAGTACAAATTTGTTTGGAAAATGGACAAAACCATGTGCACTGCAGGTGGGGCAGATGTAACATGTGCAGAGAGAGAGTTAGATTTGTGTGAGTTATTTTGTTTCTGTGCAGGGTATATACACACTGCAATTTAGATTTCAGTTTTAACACACCCCACCTAAATCTAACTCTACACACTCACTGACGAATCCGCAATATATCGGCCAGTGTCTACCCAGCATTAGTAATATTATTTGTGGTATTACTAATGCTCATACCACATTCCCTGTATACATCTGTGCACCCACTTTCAGCATCTGTACATGTTGTTGTAATACCAATCTGTTGCATCTTTAGAATTGCCATCAGTCCGTACATTCTGGATGTCTCCTCTAAGGTGAGGCAGAACACAGGGAGTGTGACGCGGCGTAACGGGGTATGGCAAATAAGGCCAGGACCACGGGGGGGGGGGGGGAGCGGCATGAGGGGATATGGCAAATAAGGCCGGGACCACAGGGGGTGTGGTGCGGCATGAGGGGGTATGGCAAATAAGGCTGGAACCAAGGATGGACAGTGCAAATCACATTATCAGACCTCCCACTAGACCCCAACAACTGCGTTGTGTGGCTGTGCCCGGAGACCTGGACGCTTTCTGTGAGACAGGGAGCAGTGGTCTATTTTGGAGAGTAGGCAAGTATGCATCAGTCAGACCATTCCTGTGGCAGGTACAGTTTCTCTGTCTATTTTAGTGCATCTGTGTACACAATCACTTTCACCAACATGTCCACCTCGGCCGCCTCTCTACGTGCGCCAAGACACCTCCCTGTCACCACCCTGGAACGCTACTACATTTTCAATATATTTTGCGGGTGCTCTGTACATGCACAATTGGGACACATGCCCAGTAAGACTTAGGGACCCATTTACTATTCAATATTTGCAGCTAATTCTACGAAAACACACATTTTTCGGGGTTAGCCACATATATTAAGTACCCCCCCCCCGCGCATGTATCACCGAGGGAGCACAACAGGAATCTCTGATACCTGCTGCGATCCCTTCTGTCCAGCCGGTAGCAGCATCCCTCATAGGTTTCTATGGAGGATGCAATGCTGCCCGATGTATCAGTATCAGGCAGCATCGTATCAGGTCATGGGGCTACTGCCATTCTGAGATGGCGTTAGCCCAATGTAGTCTATGGGCTACAGGACGGACTGCCGGGTCAGCTAGAAGTCAGCCCTAATTGCGCATGCGCAGACCTCCGGCACCCGGCCAAGCAGGCGACTACAGAGACAGAAATCTCAGCAAAAGGTTAGCATATTACAATGTGGCCCTGAGCAGTAGATCCCATCTAGATCACATTGCATATGGTAAATGGGCCCCTTAGACTCATGCACAGTGCCACAATGAACTCTCCGCAACACCTGACATCGGCAGTTTATCCTCCCCTGTGTAAGTGTTTACATTTGTTAGTATTTAAAAAGTTTCAAAAATGTGATGAACTCTACATGTATTAAACTATTGTTTCTTTAAGTGATCCGGGCCACAAGCACGTATATGTACAGTAAAACACATCCAACTGTAACCATTAAATATTGGACAGCACTGAAATGTATTGCTGGAGGTTTGTGGCCAAGACAATGCGTGTATTGAGTTTATTATACCATTTTCCCCTGCCTTCCCCACCCTCAATCCCTATAAAAACACAAATTTTACTCTAAATTGTTCCAGATGTTATAAATGTAGAAATGTGTGTGTTTTTATACCAATCTCATTCTTTGGATTATTTTACTTATACTTAGTAGCCCTATGGAAACTTTTGTTATGAAAATAGAATTATGACCATTGATTGGAATTCTGTCCTGATATCCTGGAAGTGATACACGCCGCTGGCTGGCCTGCTGATCACTGTGAAGCGGCTTTAGACTTTACAGTGGGGGTTGTATGGAGACCTCCCTTGATACTTCTCTGTGAGTTACAAAGGCCACAGTGGGAGATGTTGGTTTACACATCCTCCCTCTCTTTCATACATTCATGCTTTGTGCGTGAAGGATAATATTGCTCTCACCACACAGGACACGTTCTTGCATTCCTGGGAATATAAACTGGTGTAAACCAGGAAAAAAACAAAAGTGAAATTGTTCCATTGTGGAAAATATATTTAGGTATTAAACGGCATAATGCAAATCAATGGTATAGTCTCATCAGTCTTGGTTCACCCAATAATTAATGTTGGGACTATTGTACACGACACTTTGAATTGGTTTCTTTATATCTTCTTGGGCAACGTCTATGTTGTTCCGGACCTTGGCTCAAAAAGCATCGAGTTCGTGGTAGATATCTCAGAGGGTATCCGGATGGCAGATGGACAGTAATAAGGTTGGCAATGAATAGGCCGACCCCCTATGGTTTAGATGGCCAACCCGAACCAGCACCGGGCTCCAACAGCCAGCCGTGTCATGCCACAGCCGGGGGACACCTTTTATGCAGGCGTCCCCGTTGTATTATGACCATTGTGGCTGGTCAGCCTTGGACGGGGTCCGAGTGGGAGTCAGAAACGCGCCCCCCCCCCCCCCCCCCCCCCCAATTAAAGGGTGGTATACGCTGGGCTGATGTGTGAAAAAATAGAATAAAAACACACTGCTTAATACAGGTGAACTACAAGACCCAGGATGCGGGGCATTATTATGCCCGCTGGGTCTTGCAGTTCACCTGTAAAAAGAATGTGGAAATAACACAGACACCCAAAAAAGTAATAGTCTATTAACACACATTTTACACCAAGAAAACACACATACTTACCTTGTCCACCGCTGTCCTCTGCTGCTGCTGCTGCTCACTTGGCACTGACAGCTGCAGAGTGAGCAGCCTGTTCTATAGCGGACACAGGGATCTCTGTGATATCACAGGCATCCCCATCTCTGATTTAAAACAGGCTGCTCTCCTAGAGTACCTGCAGTCGGAATTCCGATGTCGGTACACTGACCGTTAGAATCTCAACTATCGGTGCGCTATACCACACCTTCCAAATCTAGGTGAGACACATGAACGGGATCTTAATCTTTTACCATTAAGATTGCCTGGCTCACTGCTATTTTATATATACGTAGACAAAGTAACAGATGAACTAAAAGCAAATAACTGTTTAGAGAGGATTTAGCCACTAAATTGTGGATTGCTGCCCATTTTAGAAATATGCATTCTTAAATAAATCCAGCAATACAATAGAGTAATGTGAAGCTAAATGAACCAATTTATTATTATTATTTTTATTATTATTAACATTAGATAAAGTAGCTGTTTGCAGGGTGATATCACTGTGATATGCACCTTGGGTGCCCCTTCCCCCCTCCACCACCACCACCTCCACCACCACCACCACCACCACCACAACCACCACCCACTGAACATGTGATGTCATAATATCACAATAAAGTTATGGGCTACAATCCAAATAAGCAATTATACTCAAGGCACTACTTATATATACAAATCCTAATTTAAGTCTAGTCATTCCTCATGTACAGTTATTTAGAGCACCGCTGCAATAGCCATATACCTCTGTACTTGTTTATAAAGTAGGAAGAAAACTGGCCAAAAAAATTTGCAGGTGGGATGAATAATTTGATGGGTTATGCCAAATACAATTCAAAATAAGACAAAATAAAGAGTCCACAGGAGACCTTGAAAACACTGTAGTGTCCCAAAGCCCAATTCGGAGAGCCCCTTCAAGTACCTCATACAGTAGGTTACAGGGGCTATCACCATCTGAAGTTGGTATCAGCTGTCAAAGTCAAGCTCTGAAAGATATGTGGAGCTTGGTACTGTGGTCTGCAGTCCCCATTGATGACTTTGGTCTGCAGTGTAAAGGTGCCCACACACAGTTAGATGTTTTTGAATAATCCAATATCTTCCCCAATTTCCCTTGAAATCCATAACACTCCTGGCCAAAGACAATATCATGCACACACACAGAATGATTGAGTAAACAATCAGAGGATTAGATGGGTCATTTAACAACTGCAATTCATATACACATCATTGCCAAATTGTTCACCATGTCTACACATGTGTGTGCCAAATCGTGCACAACAGGTTTTTCATCTTTCCGCATGTTGAAGGGATTAGCAAGATAGATGAACGACAGGTGAGTACGCTCATTGTATCATTATCATGGCCACACACTGCAATTTTTTAAAGGATTGGTCATAAATAAACCCCACATTTTACGGAGAGCCATATCTCTTTATTACAGATACTTTAAAATGGACTTAGACCACTCAAAGTCTAATAATGGCAAGTCAAAATGGCTGTCCCATATTATGAAATCAAGGATTTGCTTAATGCACTTATGACAAAGTTTTATCCTCCTCTACATACACAGAAATGTTCTTAAACATTTTCCATGGAGCATATTTATCCCAACACAGGAGCTTCCTAATGGGTCGCTCTACATCCCACACTTGTTACCTTATGCGGATTTGTACCCCAGTTTTTGGTCCTGTACGATAGTCTGGAAATTCTGGCTACAGGTCAAGCAATACACGGAATCATCATTAGTTAACTATATCCCATTCACACCAGACTGGGCTATTTTTGGAATTGTCTCATCCTCCATGAGAATATCTAACCGAGACAGGCATCTCCTACTGGCAATTAGCGCAGCGGCCGAAAAAATATTCTTCATGAATGGATTTTTCGTCACCTCCAACATTTTTTTTATTTAAATGCAAATTATTTCACTTGTTCAGGTTGGACTGGATTGAAGTCAGTCTGGACAAGGAACACAAAATAATAAATTAATATGGGAAAGCTATATTGCTACATTGTCAGTGGATATGAGACAACAAATTCACCAAAGCTTGCAGAACATATATTGGTATCTACTACGCCCAGTAGCGAATGACCCTCCCATCACATTTGGTGAGATAATGACCTAATTTCAATATTTACACATTGGGCAGCTGGGTGGGGGGGGGGGGGGGGGAGTCACGAGATGAGAGAGAGAGTCACACTTTAGTTTCAATTATTATTAACGTATTTGTCTTTATTTTTGTGTAATATTTTATTATAAAATCTCGTTCAATATGTTTCTGCCATGGACGGAGGTTGTTATTGTACAACAATGGATCCTATCTTAATCGTCACTAATATTTTATATCTTTCATTATCTCGAATACTCAATTCGTTATTGGTAAACTTATGGATGATATACCACAATATTAAGGTTTAACACTAAATCATATCTATGTATGTATCTTTGACATCAGTTTTATTTCACTGAAAATGACGACACTGTCATTGGCATACCTATAAGCTGGATTTTATTGTCTAACATACAGTGCCTTAATAAAATGTTTTTGAAAAAGATTGGTCATTCCAGAAGGTCGAAAACTGCCTTATTGTTTAAAATATCTCATCGTGTACTAAACTTTGAAAAGTCATAAAAAGGAGGGTGATAAACCACCAACCAATCAGCTCTTACCTGTCATTTTTCAAACACTGGCTGTGACATGGCAGTTAGCAGCTGATTGGCTGGTGGTTTATTACTCTCCATTTTATCACTTTTCAAGCTTAGTACATCTGGCCCCATGTATAGACAGCTTAAGTTTGCCTAAAGTAGGGGATGTCTCGGAGATCTCTTATGCTGGCCATTCCTTTAGTAGTTTTGATACTTAAATCATGTCAAAACCGCCGTTCCCGCATTAATTTCAGCTTAATATATAGGCCCTTAAAGTCTTTAGAAAGCTTTCTATAATTATGACCTCTGTAAAATGTAAGTAGGGATAATTCATGAAGTTAGATCTTGAGAGAATAAAGCAATGACACGTACTTCAGTCTACATTCTATGGTAAAGCGTTCCTTAGAAAGAAAAGTTTTTTGTTTGATGAATTCATCTTGGTTGCGAGCAGGCAATTTGTGTCCTGAACGTATAGCTGTAGCTGAACTAGTATCACTGGCTATTGTTAGTTAACGAGATATCTGGAATGTTTATTACCCTACGTTGCTAAGCACTTTAAAGTAAGAAAGGATGTACTGGAAAGGCCTATTCTTGTGATGGCTTTTGTGACTACACTAAAGTAAAGCACACCATGACCCCTCTCAGCTTCTGCCCTAGACTATTTTCCACCTAACTTTGCAACTGTTAGTTTCTTTAGTGGTTTATGGGCATATATCACATTACTTATAGACAAATGAAACAAAATGTGTCAGGAACATCAAAAGCTTACAAGTTAATAACACAGAAATGGGATATAACAACGGTACTCATGAGAATTTAAGCCCTCCCATAAATAGTACAGAGCACAGCAACCCCTAGAAGGGTTTCTCTCAAGCGGTGTGGTTTCATCATGAGATGGGGAAAAGATGTAGCCTGAATGTTGACAGTTATGATGTTAACATGGTTAAAATGATGACTTATAAATGTCAACAAAATAAATTTTAAAATGAACAGAATGTAGACATACAGTATGGAAGGCCATCTTACTGTACCAGCACACAGCTGCCAACCAGACAGGAAATGGCTGTCAGCATGCTGATTGGTGGATTGCTGGAGCTATCTACTAATCAGTGCTGACATTTACAGGTTGAGTATCTCTAATCCGAAATGCTCGGGACCAAGGGCGTAACTACCATAAGTGCAGGGGGTGCAATTGCTATGGGGCCCAGAGCTGAGAGGGGCCCATCTTGCCATTGTAAGTTGCATATGGTATATGCATTTATTGCTATAGGTTGGTACATAGGGGCCCTTACAAACTTTTGCTATGGGGCCTACAAATATCTAGTTACGCCCCTGCTCGGGACCATGAGCATTTTTGATAAGGAATTTTTTCAGATTGTTTTTTTCATACGTACCTAGTCCCCTGGTGGTGCCCCAATGGTCCCCTGACATCCACGGTGTCCCCCGGCATCCACGGCGGCCTTCAGTATCCTCTTCAGCGGCATCTCCGGTCCCAGGGGTGCACTGCGCAAGTGCACGGGCACGCCGGTGATGTCGCTGAAGAGGATACCAGCGGCCGCCGTGGACATCGGGGATGAGGTAAGTATGAAAAAAAGGTCGGGGGGGGGGGGGAAATAATATTCTGAAAAACAACTGTTTTCAGAATATTTCGGTTTTTTGGAATACACGGATAAGGGAGACCCGATCTGTACTGTATGGTGGAAGCAAGCTTAAAGATTGTACGAAACAGCAGGAGGGGTACTTTTTTTTATTCCTGTGAATGGGTGGATAGGTGCCCCAATACATTCCTTTGCCCAGGGTCTAAGATGGATGTTAACATGGCCATGGTCATATGCAGTGGTTAAAGTGGGGACAGGTTGGAACTGAGTTCCACCACCTGTAATAGAAGGTACAACTAAAATCACCTCCGCTGCGGCCCTGCACAGTAATTGTAACAGAAAAACACCACCTACGTCAATAGATGATGCAGCAACATCCGGTATCCCCCTTCCTCGGATCCTGGTGACTCTATGGTTTTCCTCCACCTGCAGCCCACCTCTCCTGGTACTCACATGAGTTCCACCACCTCTCCTGGACCACGTTTAACCCTGGTCATATGGAATGTGGACAGTGGCAAAATGTCAACATTGACTACTGTTAGGATTAGAAAGAGGGTAACCATTATGGTTAGTGTAAGGGTTAGGGTTAGCACCAAGGTTACTGTTAGGGTTAGGGATAGGGATAAACTCACATTAAAAACACATCCGGAAAGTCAACATGTTCAAACAACAACCATGAAGACTTTCCTGATTGAAAAGTAGAGACATACATTCAAAATACATTTTCTGTTTACTCCAACAAAATGTTATATAGTATATTCCTATTCTTATTATGTTCTACCAAAATGTATGTATATGGAGGGAATAATCCAAGATAGCTGGTGTATGTTAACTTGGAGGCTCTGTACATATCTGTGTAACTGCTTTGTGGCTCATTATAGTTGGACCATACTTACACTCCCTGAAGAGGCAATTATTCAGGTAGTCCCAGTAACCCAGAAGAGTTGGTGTATATCAGGCATCATGCCCATTTACTAGGGAAGTAGGCAGGACAATGAAATTATACTGGGAATCGCAGGTCTGTAGGAAGTAGGCAGAGATAATATTTAGGGAACTGCACTGCTTGAGCCCTGACAACTCCACGCAGACTTTTGATTTGCTCCATTTTGCTGAATCATGGGTGGATATAGGAGGTTATTCTGATCGGTGCGGTCAAACGTGCGTACGTTCCATATTAGCGTACGCTCTCCGTACGCGGCCTTTGGGGTTAAGTCCACCCACAAATCAGCCGCATACGTACGGCCAGAAACAACGTCGAAGGGGAGTGGCGTACAATTGAGCGTACGCCAACGTACACGGACGGACCAGCCCTTACACTCCGACAACTAGCGTACAACAGAGCGTACGCCACCGTTTACGGACGTCTCTCGTCCGTCTTCCCACCGACTTCTTGCGGCTATCTGAGCGTACGCCAGCTTGCACGGACCGGTCCCTATTGTTTTCAATAGAAAACTCAGCTTATGTCACCGCTCGTGATAGTGAGCGTACGTCCGTGCACGCTGGCATACCCTTCACATATATGGACCTGCAAATCTTGCCTTTCAACTACAATTCTGACAATTAATTAATTATTCTAATTGTTATTCAATTATTGTTTTCTATTAACTCAATTGAGGATTGTGTACAAAATAGTGGGCATGGCCTTAAAACATTGCTGAAACATCCTTTGTAGGTGTTAGATGTGGTTTATGTTATTGTATCATAAATACAAAACCTATGTTTGTATTAGAGTGAACACGTTGACACATGTCGACTTGTGTAGATTGAGTGTGCTACTGTGTAAAGTCTATGAAAGCACGTAGTGAATGTGTATAACTGTTTACCAAATACCTACCTTAGCATATATAAGCAGGTCTTAAAAAGATTCGTACCTTAAATTAAACAAACCTTTAAATGTAGAGAAGTATAGAAAGATAAGCTTCCAATGTGTTTGAGTGCTGTGTGTGGCTTGCAGGTAGTGAAATCATGGTTTGGACTTAATAGACTGCAGCATTGCTTATTACATTCAGGTGTATGTGTTTGAGTAGTAATCAGCGTAAATTAGCAAACCCAGGCGCACGCTGGCATGCGGTATCTGTAGGGGTGGTCTGAGGTGGCGGTTGGCGGCCGCCTGTTTTGTGTCCGAAATGAACGGTGCTTTAGGCGATCGTGCGGTAGTAGCACCGTTCATTTTTGGTGCACACCCCCGTGTACACCCATATTTACGCCCATTTTCCCTCATTATTTCGGCCGCTCCCCTCAACACGCCCCTATGCCGCCCCCAATGCCCGTACTCTCGCGTACAGGTTTTTTCGCACGTAGAGACCCGTCCGTAAGCGTTGTGGGGTGTTCGCGCCTGCGCATTGGCGATTGTACGCATGTGCAGATCATGAAAAACCCCGGAACGTACGCGTACGGCCCGGCCGCACCAACCAGAATAAGGCCCATAATGAGGTGCAAGCCCCATCCCTGGAGTAGTCCTCTGCATGTCATCTTTGGACTTCTTCAAAATAGGGGCATTATGAAGTAGACAAGTCCGACAGCAAAGTTCGGCTGATAACAAAGAACATTAGCTTGCATTAAGCTGTGCAGCAAGTGTGTTGTGTGTGTGTGTATATATATATATATATACATATATATATATATATATATATATATATATACAGTGTATATGTGTATATATATATAGAGAGAGAGAGAGAGAACAAAAGACCGGCAACTGTGCTGGGTGCCCTCGCTGGTTCAATATTACAGGCTTGGGGGAGGCGCGGCACTCTCAGTCAAAAAAACGGCAATCAGCTATCTAACCTGCCTGATTGCCGTTTTTTGACTGAGAGTGCAGCGCCTGTAACAACAGAAAATTACATGTACTGTAGTATAGCAATATAGCGGTGGTTGTTTTTAAAGAGTGTGAATGCGTTTATATAATGTATGTATGTATGTATGTATGTAAGAATGTTTGCTTGGTAACATTTACAAAATTATGAGAGTATTTTTGTTTATTAAAAAGGTAGATAATAATTTTTTGTACTTTATCTGGTGTATTCCAAGACCTTAAAAATAAAGGAATTTTAGGGTACAGATGGTGGGGTACCAAAAAGGTTTGCTTGGTAACATTTACAAAATTATGAGAGTATTTTTGTTTATTAAAAAGGTAGATAATAACCTTTTTGTACTTTATCTGGTGTATTCCAAGACCTTAAAAATAAAGGAATTTTAGGGTACAGATGGTGTAATGGTTAGCATTACTGCCCCACAGCTAGGGTGGTTAACCCGGCAATCGGGGTCAGGGGGATCTGGGATTTTGGCCTAAAATTGCTGGGATTTTGATCCCAGGAATGTAGCTTCCAATCCTAGGATTTCAGGATTATACCCCTTACATCACAACGCCGGGTCACACCCGGGTTTTTGGACCAAGCATTTGACCCTTTCATACCAACGTCCCCATCCGATATAATGCTAGGCGGGTGACATCAGCGGAGGTGGGTCCTGGGCAAGCACTTGGAGATGACATCATCTTCAAGCACTAGGAAATCCACCAACCAGGACCCCCGCAAAGCTGCTGGGCTGCCCCAGCCTTCATGGGCCCCCAGCTTCTGTCCGTTAGGTGAATGGATGCCGCACACAGGCATCCATTCACCTACTCCTCGGCTCTGCTGCTGTCTGCATAGTACAGCAACAGAGGCTGAGTGCGCCCACTGCCCAACCTCCAGACTGCAGGAAGCTGCGGTCGGGAGATATGCGCTCCCCCATTGGTGTAAACAGGTCCCGGGCCGGATGACCTGGGTTACCCGTATGCACTGCCCCAGAACCCGTTACTGCTTTGGAGCCCATTTACACCAAGCACTGACCCGGTTGACCGGCAAGAACCCTAGTTACTGCTTTAGTGTAAGGGGTATTAGTCGTGCATGCAGTTTTTATTAGTTTAATGCTGGGCATAGCCGAGCAACTGCAGCAGATAGCTCAGACAGTACCCTGCTGCCCCTGCTGTACCTTTGTGGCTGTGCAGATGGCGCAGCACAATGCCAGTCGTGGGCTCCTGATTGGGGTGGCCTTGGTTCAAGTTTGCTGGCTGCCTTCTGTGGGACTCCGGTTATACTTCATGCCTCAGACGATCTGCCAAAGGTCCCTAAAGTTTCCACAAGCTACCGCCGGTCCTCTGTTCCTGAGTCCTGTTGGAGCTTAGTGCTCCTGGATCGGGCTCCACTTCCTCCATGATCCCAGCTGCTTGAAATAAATTGTCCCTCTGCCATCCCTGTATATTTCTACTTTTGCATGTGCCGCATTATCTGTTTGGAGTTATATCATCTCTCTTACATGCATAGTACTTTCGGTAGAACTGCATTGGTAGTTTCTAATTTGCTTAAACATCTGCATGCATTGTTGCATTTACATACCTAGTTTTGGAGTATCTTTTGGATATGTTTAACATCTTCATGCATTGTTGCATTTGTGGTTATTAAGTGTGGAATTGTTAGAGCTTATTCCTGCGCTATTATTTAAGGCTTCCGGGCCCTGCTTGGGGGTCACTTGTCTTGTTGACTTTTTACATTGGACAGTGTGAGCCTTCAGGAGCATACCCGTGTGCTACTTCGTCTCACAAGCGTTTGATTTCAGCCCACAAATGTCTGATGAACACCGGTAATTGAACTGCCGCTGCATTGAGCACAAATGTGAGCACCCGGTGAGTCACAGCTGTGAGCGCTCCACAGTGGACCCATCTAATACCTGTGTGCATTCGGGTTTTCCCGACCATTCGGTCCAATTTACATCAGTGACCCTCTGAGCTGATTTGACTGCGAATACGTCCCCTTGGATGCCCTGCAAACATTCACATAGGCATTAACAGCCTTCATACCAGCGACATTAATCCAGTGCCGGCTTTCTGTGAGTGAGCCCTGCCTTACAAGTCGGAACTAAACTTTCAGGTGGTTTTCTGAATAAACCAAAGATAAGATACCTTCCCTAATCTTGGATGTAAGGTACCATACCCCCTAACATTAATGATTAAAGAAGTGCTGGCCAGCCGATATTAAAGGGGAAACACTAATACAGATTAATTAATCTGTATATTTCCGGTGGAAATTAGTGGTTGTTTTTAAAAATGTTTATATAAGTGTTCTATTAATATACTATTACCGTTTTGTCTTTTAAAAATTGTGTTATATGTATTTATTTAATTTATTTTATACTTTGATATAATTAATTATCTATAATAAATTAATAATTATCCAATTACTGCACTCTCTGAGAGATGATTCTCTAATTCTCTTTACCCGTGGAGGACAGCTGTGCCACATTCTGTTTTGTTTTTTAATTTTACGGATTTTAAGATATTCCTCCTCTTGTCTGGAGGTGTTAGGCAACTTGTTCCTCATAAGACCTGGTGGCACTGGAGTTGGGGCAGACCTTATTTCCCCCTTCAAACATGGCTATTATAGGTCAAGCTTTAGCTTTGTAGGTGCCTATAATCTCTGGAGGGATTAAGAGAGTCATGTGTGGATTTGTGGCCTGTCCTAACCATTACCAATTGCTCTGGGCCCCATAGCAGCTGCACTCCTTGCACCTATGGTAGTTACCCCCTTTCTATTAACCCTTTGAGTGCCAACGTTGCTGTGAGAGATCCTCAAAATATGCCAAAAAATGCCAGGATCGCTCACAGCGACTGTTCTTTTTTTAGGTGCAATATTTAACTAAACTTGAATTAAATTGTCTTGGCTGTATTTGTGTTTATTGATACTAAAAGAACAGTCACTGTGAGCGGCGCTGGCATTTTTAGCGGATACTGTATTTTGAGGGTCGCTCACAGCAACATTGGCACTCAAAGGGTTAATAAGTTATATAATAATATACAATATAAAATGGAAATTTGACCTTTAATATTATCACAAGATTATTTCTTTTAAAGTGAGTAGTATTGCAGTGCTTAATGAGAACCAGACTGCCTTCTTCCAGGGTTTTTACCTAACATCAGCAGTCTGGAGTCTAAGATAAATGACTCTTAATATTCTTTGTAAAATGCAAACCTGTGAATTATTTACTCTTCTACAATATCTGCTGCCAGACCCACATACAAAAGGCCCTGTGCATATTTGTTGAACCACAGCAGATAATGTGAATTTGTGATTTTGATTTCCTTGGCCATCTTATCCTACATGTGACTTGGATGGTAAATACAAAACTGCCAGTAAACTGTAAATTAATAATACTACAGCATTTCCTTCTGATAGTGTAATGAAAGATGAATGGGCAGACGTATATTTTATAGATTAAATAAAGTTTGCTATTGGAGTCAAAGTTATAAGTTTGAAAGCAGCCAAGAAGCATACAGGGCAGTACGGATGGTGTAACGGTTAGCATTACTGCCTCACAGCACTGAGGTCATGGGTTTGATTCCTAACTGGCCCTAACTGTGTGGAGTTTGTATATTCTCTGGGTACTCCAGTTTCCTCCCACATTTCAAAAATATACTGGTAGGTTAATTGGCTCCCATCAAAAATATACCCAAGAATGTCTGTGTGTGGGTACATGTGCGGACTGTCCAGCTGTCCCTCCCACTGGTGTCAATGTCCCACGGGCGGGGGGAGCCGAAGATCACCGCTGCTCTGCTCTGTGCAGAGCAGTGGCGATCGCTGAAGAGGGAGGATGGGCAGTGAGGGGGCTGGGGGCTGCCCCCTATAATTATGAAAACCGGTGTTGTAGAGTGAGGCCATACCCCTCTGCACAAAGTCATGCCCACCTGGTAGCCCCACCCCCTTTTCAGGCCAAAACAGGGCGGCAAGTCCCAAATCCGAAGTTCCAACTGTTGGGAGATATGCAGTTAGTGTATTTTTCAAGGCTACGCTAAATGTCTTCATTTACCAGAATCTTTTTCACAAATGAAGCTGGCCCAAAAACCAAATATCAGGTGACTGCGTTCTTGGTGTACTCTGATCAGGAACCGGAGGATTGGCTTGGATATTAAGAGAATGTCTGATATTTTTTAGGCTAGATGGGGCTCACACTGCTATATAGATTACAGCGAGTGGGGCTGCCCGTTCATATGTTCCACCACCTCCCGGCTTCTCCATCTCCAGCAATGTCTCTACAAGCCCCAGGCCATTCCCACAGTGCTCAAGGAAGTGCAGCATTGGGTGGGCAAAGACCAGCGCTGCATCAGGACTGGACTGACAGGTCCAAATCTGACATGTTTAGTAGCAGACTCAAGTCCACGTTGGACAACAGCAGCAGCAGAAGCAGTGAGGGAGTAGTCCAATTCGCAAAGCGATAATTGATTACATCGCGCAAATGTATCAATTATCACATGCAAGAAAGAATCAGGTCCTAAGTACAGATGGCAGTTTGGTGTATGCATAGTTCAAACTTATGGGTCTATGTACTTAGCCTTGGAGAGAGATAAAGTGGACAGAGAAAACGTACCAGCCAATCAGCTCCTAACTCATTTTTCACACAACCTGTTATATACAGGGCCGGCGCCACCACTAGGCAAATCTAGGCATTTGCCTAGGGCGCCGGCCACTGGAGGGCGGCATTTTTCCCCCCGTGCCGCGGGGGTACCTGTCCTGCGGCGCTGTGTAGTTAAAGCTGGCGGCGGCGGCGGCAGCGGGGGGTCCCTGCCGTCAATAAGAAGAAATAACCAGCGCTATCCGCCGGGCTATGCGGAAGCGCTTCTGTTGTGAAAACCCTGTCCGCGCGCTGATTGGCTGAGATTCAGCCAATCAGCGTGCGCCGTGCGGGTAGTGTTTTCACAACAGAAGCGCTTCCGCATAGCCCGGCGGATAGCGCTCGTTGACTGCTCTCTGCCACCGCCGCCAGCTTTAAATACACAGCGCCGCAGGACAGGTACCCCCCCCCCACCTCCCCCGGCACCGGGGCGCCCCCACCCCGACTCGCCTGGGGCGCTCCGGTGCCTTGCGCCGGCCCTGGTTATATATCAGTTAAGAGCTGATTGGCCGGTACTCTATCTCTGTTCACTTTATTTCGCTCGCCATGCTTAAGGCTCGGTGCCTCAATATGCTATGAACACCATTAGATTTTCCCTCTATGCCGATATGGATGGTAAAATAAGAAAGATGGTTTTATTTAAAAAAAATCATGAAAAACTCTTGTCAACCTTGTCATGTTTGTACCTTTTCCATGTTGACAATTTAACCCTGTCGACATTTTGACCCTTTCGACCTATTTCATGTCCACCTTTTTCATGTTGACCTTTTAACCCTGTCAACCTTTTAACACCTTCGACCTATTGCATGTTGACCTTTTGGGGTAGACCTACTGTATTGACTGTCTATCTAGACACTGTAGAACTATCACCGGGTGTGGTATGGGGTTCCGACAGTCATTAGCCCGACATCGGGATCCCGACTGCCCGGACTCAGACAGCATGGCAAGCGCAAAAAAGCCCCTTGCAGGCTTGCTACGTGAGCCACCTATTCTATTCTCCCTCTATGGGGGTCGTGGACCCCCACGAGGGAAAATAGCTGGTGGCCGTCGGGCACCCAGCTGTCGGCGTTTTGACAGTCGGGATCCCGACGTTGGGTAAATGACTGTCGGGATCCCGACTGTCGGGAATGCGTCCGGCACCCATATCACCGGGGACCACAGCAGACTTTTTAATAATAATTACAGCCTTCACACACACAACTCATAGATGTACGTTCTCATTTCCACTTAGAAGCTAACCTTTGAAAACAGTGAGACACAATCTGTTCTCACTTCTGGCCTCTATATAGATTTTCACACATTTGCGTCCACTTTCCACAAATCGAAGGCATTCGAATTTCCTTCCACTAAGCACATGCTGTATTGTAATCACTGTTTATACAGCTGTAAAGTAAGTTATAGTTCTGTCCGATACAATGAGGGCAGAGGTACCGTAGCCCACCACAATCTGTGGTTATTGTCTGACAAGGTATCTAGTTACGCCTTAGGAATTAACATATAGTATTACTATTTGAGGATTATACTTCAGCCAGTCTCCTGGCTCTAGAGCATCTCTGCTGACTTCAAAATGCAGAGCTGAGTGGCCATAAATTCATTTCCCTTCAATGCAAACTAGTAAAGTGAAGGAGATCGCTTATCGGATGTATGGCAGGGTCTGAAACCACAAGCCTTGACAACTGCTCATGTCAGGTCATTATGGTCCATCCTTCATGCTCTGTCTGGGCACAGCTTGAGATATGGAAGCTTTGTATTCCAGATTCCACACTGCAAAGAAATATTAACCTTTTACTGGGAAGAATCGAACACAATTTGGCAACACTTCTGAAACCTGGGACACACAAAAAAATGGGTACTTGTGTAGTTTCGCGGTGCCACTTCCGTAGTCAGCGTAGTGTCCCTGTCAGCATCAGCGGCGTGTTCCCGCAGCCAGCGTAGTCAGTGTCCCTGTCAGTGTAGTCAGTATGTTGGCGGCTAACCGGAGCTTAGTTAGCGTAGTCAGTCAGCGTTGTGTCACCACTTATTACATTGTGTGCGGAGCATACACAGTTAGCGTAGTCAGTCAGCGTTGTGTCACCGCATATTACATTGTGTGGGTTATGGCTGCCGAACCATTGTCACTATAAAAAACCTGGAGATTTCTGAATCTCTCATCCTATTAATACCCCTTTTACACCAAAACGCCGGGTCACACCCGGCTTTTTTAGACCCAGGTTCAAGCCGGGTGCGACTCGGCGTTTAGTGCAATTTACACTGGGCGGACAGCCCGGCCCGCAACCCCCCCCCCCTCCCCTCCCGGTGCTTGGAGATGACAGGATGATGTCATCTCCAAGCGCCAATCACCGCCGCCGCCGGACCGGAACGCTGCTGGTGGCAGCCCAGCACTAAGGTAAGCTGCTGGGCTGCCCCCAGTCACCGCGCGCACCCCCCGCCGTCGCACAGGAGGTGAATGGATGCCGCACACAGGCATCCGTTCACCTCCCTCCCCCGCCGCCGCTGCTGTTTGCAGGGTATAGCAGACAGCAGCGCTGGCTGTCAGTGTCAGGCTGACAACCCGTCCAACCTGCGGACGCTGCGGTCCGCAGGTTGGACATTCCCCATTCATTCGACCCGGCGTTCCCATTTACACCGCCCTCTACCCAGGTCCTAGCCGTGTTCTACCCAGGTCAGGACCTGGGTAGAAGTCCTGTGTAAAGGGACACGGCGTTAGGGATTTACACCGCCGAAGATCCGGGTCTGACCCGCCGCTGACCCGGATTTTTCGGCGGTATTAGTTTCACCCACAGTCTCCCGATTGCTATGCACAGTCTATGCATTTCCTGTTATCTTCCCTATCTTCTAGTTACTTTTTGGATTCACAACTAGAATTAAACCACATGATTTCCTGCTGTTGTGGGTCTGTGATTTCCAGCTATTCTCATGTTATAATTATATTTCATCAGCAGATTAGAATCAGAGGTAAACTATAACCATTTATTCTAGTTTCTACTTGAAAACAATAATGGTGTTTACTGTTCACAGGGCCGTGTATCCCAGAGAAATAAAATGCAGTAAATCCTTTGATGCCCCTAGTGTCTCTTGTGTAATGTTGTGTAACTCCTAGATACAGCTCTTAAAGTTTTTGTCGACATAAGAAAAGGCATTCAGGACGTGTGCCAGCCTGCGGTTATTGGCGTGTAAGGTATTGTCAAGTTAACTAGACCTACGGAACCTTATAATAAAATGGTATAGTTCTGGCCGCGACTACATTCCTATCTGATGCTACAGGACCATTTTCAGAAAATCAGAAAGTTAAATAGTTACATCCTTCAGTTAATTGTCAGCCCAATGCTACAGTATGTCAGTAATTGCCGCACCAACAGCTGCTGATAGAAGAAGTGTGTGTGTGTGTGTGTGGGGGGGGGGGGGGGTGTATAACAATATCTCACTACACCCCTTACCTGTCAGCAGTTCTCCAGCCAGCACACTTTTAGTCTAGCCTGCCTGGTATACTATTATTCTAGTTCATCAATCTATGGCAATCAGTTCTATAATTGTTATATACGAAAAAATAGTTTTATAAAATCACACAAACCTTGGGGCCTTGCAAAGTGTACAGGTTGAGTATTCCTTATCCAAATATCCGTTATCCAAATTATTCCTAGAACCATAACTCCAAAATGTACTTTTTTTGTGTGCTAAAAACCTACTGGGTAAATCTATAACTCGCACTACTGGGGACATGATATGCAACTGGCACTACAGGGGACATGATATGTAACTGGCATTACTGCTGAAATAACATGTAACTGGCACTACTGGTAACATGATATGTAACTGGCACTACTGGGGACATGATATGTAACTGGCACTACTGGGGACATGATATGTAACTGGCACTACTGGGGAAATAACATGTAACTGGCACTACTGGTAACATGATATGTAACTGACACTACTGGGGACATGATATGTAACTGCCACTACTGGTGACATGATATATAACTGGCACTACTGGGGACATCTGTAACTGGCACCACTGGGGACATGATATGTAACTGGCACTACTGGCTGCATGATATGTAACTGGTACTACTGGTGACATGATATATAACTGGCACTACTGGGGACATCTGTAACTGGCACCACTGGGGACATGATATGTAACTGGCACTACTGGGGAAATTATATGTTACTGGCACTACTGGGGACATGATATGTAACTGGCACTACTGGCGGCATGATATGTAACTGGTACTACTGGTGACATGATATATAACTGGCACTACTGGGGTCATCTGTAAATGGCACCACTGGGGACATGATCTGTAACTGGCACTACTGGGGACATGATATGTTACTGGCACTACTGGGGACATGATATGTTACTGGCACTACTGGGGACATTATATGTGACTGGCACTACTGGGAACATGATATATAACTGTCACTACTTGGGACCTCTGTAACTGGCAACACTGGGGACATGATATATAACTGGCACTACTGGGGACATCTGTAATTGACACTACCAGGAACATGAGTTGTAACTGGCACTACTGTGGACATGAAATGTAGCTGGCACTACTTGGGAAATGATATGTAACTGACACTACTGGATATATCTGTAAATGGCAATACTGGGGACATGATATGTAACGGGCACTACTGGAGACATCTGTAACTGGCAATACTGGGAATATAATATGTAACTGGCACTACTGGGTAAATCTGTAACTGGCACTACTAGGAACATGATATGTAACTGGCACTACTGTGGATATTATATGGAGCTAGCACTACTGGGTAAAGCTATAACTGGCACTACTGGGGAAATGATATGTAACTGACACTAAATATGTGCAAGAAAATGATTGCTTGGCATTCAAATGCAGTGCCTGAGATGGTACACAAATGTTTTAAAACCTTGTTTCATGCACAAATGAAGTATATTTGTGTGTAGTTCTTGTGTTTTGTGTGTTTATACAACATAAATGCAAGATTCCTCAAGATACCTCATTCAATTAAAAAATGTTCCAAAATACGGAATAATCCGTTATCCAAAATGCTTCTGGTCCCAAGTATTATGGATAAGGGATACTGAACCTGTATACGGTTCAGCTAAACTGAGGGGTGGATCTCTGGGATGAGCCCTTTAGAGTAAAGGGGCATACACACACAGCGATTTTGTGCTATTTTCTAAGCAATCTGACTAGATTGCTTAGAAAGTAAGCACAGATCTCTCCGTGTGTATGCCCTTAGAGATTAAATATCTCCTGCAAGTCAGTCCGTATCTCCTGCTAAGTCAGTGCATGCAGTCAAAATCTAGTCAAATTGCTTAGCAAGTGACTGCAATAAGTAGCCTAGCGAATTATGTTGCTTGTGAATCTAACCTTATCAGTCACTGGCCTAGAAATAACTTCACACAGACACAACTTATCTAAAAATAAAGACGCAACACCAATAGCTCAGTTTAAACGGTCATAGTTATTTATTTAAGACCAAGAAAAACTGGTATGACCCCTTTAAAAGGGGATGGCAAGGACCAGGCACCTGAGACCGAAGACCGTTCAGGGGTGTTGCCCAGGGCAACGACCAGGTCGCTCCCAACCTCTTAAACACCCCTTACCAAAGGCACAGCCCGCCCTGCGCGGACATCCCCCCGCCTCTAAGGCCTGACGTGAACATATCCGCCTAAATGTTCATCGCCCACCGCGTTGAGTCGAGGCTCGTCCGCCCTCCTGGCAAGGAGAGGGGTAATACCGCGCAGGGACCACCTGACGCCCTTCTAGAATCCTGGTCGAGGGTGCCGACCCGCCAATTCTGTTAATGCCAATTAGATCAAATTTTTGAAGGCTAACGCCTTAATGTGCAAGGGAAGGGAGGGTGGGGATCAAAACTCAAAGAGGGATATTATACCCTACAACCCTGGTTATATACCCTTGCTCAAGGGTGCCACCCCCCAGGACTCCCATTGGTGGGGCTTCCCGCCCTGAATGACCCCTCCTTCTATGCCTAGTCATTTTAAAACAACTTTATTTAAAACAAGCTCAAATTCGCAGTCTCTTAAATACACTTGGGCTTATACAGCCCTCGTTCCACCTAAGTAGCCTAGCGAATTATGTTGCTTGTGAATCTAACCTTATCAGTCACTGGCCTAGAAATAACTTCACACAGACACAACTTATCTAAAAATAAAGACGCAACACCAATAGCTCAGTTTAAACGGTCATAGTTATTTATTTAAGACCAAGAAAAACTGGTATGACCCCTTTAAAAGGGTATGGCAAGGACCAGGCACCTGAGACCGAAGACCGTTCAGGGGTGTTGCCCAGGGCAACGACCAGGTCGCTCCCAACCTCTTAAACACCCCTTACCAAAGGCACAGCCCGCCCGCCTCTAAGGCCTGACGTGAACATATCCGCCTAAATGTTCATCGCCCACCGCGTTGAGTCGAGGCTCGTCCGCCCTCCTGGCAAGGAGAGGGGTAATACCGCGCAGGGACCACCTGACGCCCTTCTAGAATCCTGGTCGAGGGTGCCGACCCGCCACAGCAAATGGCACCCTACCCTACTCAACGCTCAGTGCCAATTGCCCCGCCATCCCCTAACAATTCTATTAACGAGAATAACTGCTAGACTAATCTTTTAAGGATTCCCCTCAAGAAGATAGCCATTCCTTCCTCTGATAAGTGCACCCCGTCAGGCCTGTATAGGCCCGGATTTTCCCTTGTAATCTCGGGGTGCCTAACAGCAACTCCCCCCTGCCTCACTACGAACCTGCTTAAGGCGTGGTTTAGCTTTCTCCTAGCCCTCTCTATTGCTTCAACGTTCTGGGCTCCTCTCCAGCAGAACCGAGGAACAATATCTGACCATAGAAGCCGAAGACCCTGCCAACTCTTCAACAAAGCTGATAGGTCTTTTTCCATCCTAATTCTCAAAGCTATGCCGGTAGTCTTTGCTAGGTCATTACCTCCCAAGTGTATTGCCAAAACATCGGGCTTATCCCCATTGCTGGCTTCCTTCTCTAAAAGGCCTGCCAAGTTCTTCCATAGAAGGCCCCTTATTCCAATCCATCTTACTGCTTTCACAGTGGCCAGCACGGGCGAACTTCTAGCTACCAAATGCTTCTCTGCCCAGAATATGTAGGAGTGCCCTACTATCCAAACTACACCCAAGGGACCGAAGGGAGGGGATGGGGCTGCAAAGGAAGCAAAACCTAATGGTTAGTATTCAAACTTATACTCTATCAACTAAAATCTTTAAGGTAACATATGGCTAGGGCCCAAGTGGAGTTGAAAAACTTAAAAAACCACCAGAAAGGCTTGTAAGTGTGGGGCCAGATTGAATTAAGCGCATTCTGGAGGAAAAATCAAAAAATTCACTCCACACCTCCGATTACGGAACGCTAATCATTCCCTAACCGTTTGTAAACTTAACGTTTTTGGACCCGCGCAACAGGCGCATACTACACTCACACTAATACTTAAACATTCTAAATACTCTACGTTAAAGCATGTCAATTCTCACATATTTCTTAAAGCTGTCCGACTTCCACCTGCCAACGGCCTTGACAGCCTCTGGCAGCAAACCTGCCACCGCTGCTGAAGTGGCTGCGCCGATCCGGAATGAATGCGTTCCAAAATCATCTGGGCGCAGCCCTAGCGCCGCTAAACCTTTCTTCATAACTGCAGCAAATTGAAATTTTGTGAGCGGTGACCCGTTAGCATGCGCCAAAAATTGAGATGCCTCGCTAGGCCTCACAGAGGCATATTCCTGCGTTAACGCAACTGGGCAAATGATTTTGTTAGCGTGTGGCTTTAGCGTAATCCAGGTGCCCCTGCCTTGCTGGTCAGTTTTTGACCTCCTTAGCCTGCATAGCACCTGTTCCTTGCTTAGCACCACATCATCTTTAAGAATCCCCGAGTTAACCCTTTTATTACGCGCTGTTAACTCGCTAACTCTGAAGGCCCCGTGAAAAGCCCAAGCGAAAGCCACCCTAAACAGGGCTACCTCCGTTCCAGAATCCGCAACTTTAGCTAACACAGATAATAGGTCTTCTAACTTGGCTTCATCTAAGGGCCGCCTATTGTCCGGTTGGACCGGTTGCACGCGCGACCAACCCTTCATTGCTTTACTGATGAGAAATGATTTAGTAGGGTCCGGCACCCTGCGCAATTTGCTGTGAAATGCTATCCCAGCCAAAGCCGCCGCCATAGCCGACTTGGACCGTCCGTTATTAAAGTGTTCCCATACAAAAGCTAGGAGGCAGTCATCCACTGACTTACCCCTGGATTCCGGCTGCTGCTGATATCTACACCAATCCTCCCATGCCTTTCCATAAGATCTGCGAGTAGCAGGCGCTAATGACCGACACGCTAGCTCTGTCATGCCGGCTCTACTACCTGCCAGACAGATTTGGGACAGCTCAGACCTATCTCCGCTGCTGCTGGCGCCAATTCGCGGAACCTAGTAAACTGAAATCGCGACAAAGCGTCCGCGATATCGTTTTTGACGCCTGGTACATGTCTGGCCCTGAAATTGATGTTGTTCTTCAAGCAAACTAGAATAAGGTGCCGCAGCAATCTTAGTGCCTCTGGAGAAGAAGCCCTTTGATTGTTAACTGAATGCACAACCCCTAGGTTATCGCACCAGAAAACTATGCTCCTGTTCGCTAGCTGTCCTGACCATAGTACCACAGCCACGATGATGGGGAAAAGTTCCAACAATAACATGTTTCCGGTGAATCCCCTGTCTATCCAAGATTGAGGCCATCTCTCACAACACCATTCTCCCTCAAAATAAGCTCCAAAACCTAATGACCCTGCTGCGTCTGTGAACAGCTGCAGCTCCCCATTCGAGGCAGCTTCAGCTTGCCAAATCAGATTATGATTAAACTGACGCAAAAATTCGTGCCATACCCTCAGATCGTCCTTAATTTCTCTACCCAGGCGAACTGAATGATGAGGGTTCCTGACCCCGGCTGTGGCCCTTTCCAGTTTCCTACAGAAAACCCTACCCATAGGAATAACCCTACAAGCAAAGTTAAAGGAACCTAGCAAGGACTGGACGGTCCGCAGCTGTACCCTGTTCCGGGCCATGCAGTCCTGAATGAACCCCTGCAGTCTCTGCACCTTATCCGCTGGGAGCCTGCAGCACCCAGCCCCCGTATCAATTTCGATACCCATGTAAGATAGGACTGTTACAGGCCCTTCTGTCTTCTCGTGGGCTATGGGTACCCCTAATGACTCAAAGACCCGTAGTGCTATGTCTAGTGTCTCCCCACAGGCAGCCTCGCCCCCCGGTCCCACAATGAGAAAATCATCAAGATAGTGAGCAACCCCTTTGGATTTTGCCTCACTTTGAATGCACCATTGCAAGAATGTGCTGAATTTCTCAAAGTACGAACAGGAAATCGAGCAACCCATGGGCAGACACCTGTCAATATAAAAAGCCCCTTCCAGCTTGAAACCCATAAACTTGAAAGAATCGGGATGTAATGGTAGGAGTCTGAAGGCTGACTCTATGTCTAGCTTGGCCATCAGAGCCCTAGGGCCAAAACTCTTGACTAAACTCAAAACTTCATCAAACAACTGATAATGCACGCTCGCCAATTCTTCTGGAATGGCGTCGTTCACGGAATTGCCGGGAGGGTAAGACAGGTGCTGTATTAGGCAAAACTTTCCCGGGTCTTTCTTTGGCACAACCCCTAGTGGAGATATGCATAAATCCGGTATAGGAGGGACCTCAAAAGGCCCTGCCATCCTGCCTAGCCTAACTTCCAATTGCACCTTTTCCTTAACCACTCCCGGCAATTCCCTGGCTGATTTAAGGTTCCTATTTGTGGACGTAAAGAACTTGTCGGGAATGGGAAGGCGGAAACCAAAAGAGAAACCCTCTAACAAAAACTTAACATCCAACTTATTGGGGTATTCTCTTAAATAATGCTCCAGCTGCCTAACATTAATAGGGGAATCGGCCTTACTTAGCGCCCGATGTCCCTTCTCCCGCGTCGGCTGCTTTGCCGCTCTTGCAGGATTTGGCCGGGTGACCCGCTCCGCATATTTTGCATTCGTGCTTGAATCGGCACTTTGCACCCCTGTCACATTTCCCATCGTTAAAGGCGAAACATCGCCCCTTCCCCCCAGATTTACCCGACGTTTTACCACCTTGAAAGGACTTCTTCCCCGCTGACTCTGTCATGGGCTGACTCTTTCCTATCACCTCCCACCAAATCTCCACGTGTTTTGAACCCATGGGTATGATGGGTGTGCCCTCATGACACAGCCGGAATTTTTCATCATATTCCCTCCATGCCGGACCTTTATAATTCATAAACGTCTCGTTAATAAGATGAAGGTACCTAATGACGTTCAGGTATTCTGTCGGCCTGATAGTGAGGTAACATGATGTAAATGCCAGAAACCCCTTCAACCAATTGTGAAATCCTTTGAAAGAAGCTTCGCCACTAGGCGTAGCTTTTTTAACTTTGTCAAAATCTTTCTTCATCTCTGTGGTAATTGTGAAAAGGTCCACAAACTTGCCTTTTCTAATCTTCTCCTTGACCCCTTTTCTAAGCCCTCTAGCTACTGCAGTGTTGGAACAATGTGATGTATCACCCGTTGTTCCCCCTGACGCCACAGGGCTACTCTTCCGCCTGCGCTTCTTGCCTCTAACCTCCTTTGCAACTTGCTTAGCTACTAGTTTGGCAAGCTTACGCGGCCTTTTCTCAGCGCCAGATTCATCACTATCGCCTGATGAAGCAGAAGACACTGACTCACCCGAAGAGGATTCCTCCTCGTCGCCAACAACTTCCAGGGATGCAGCACCCCCTTCATCGGCAGCTGTCGCCCTCTCGGTGACCTTCTCCCTTTCAAGCGCTCCGCTCTCCTTCCCAGCCGTCTGTGAAATTGGTGTGATTTCCTCTGGCGTAGGTTGTGTTATATGCGTCGATGCAGGTGTTTCGCCCGACGTCACTTCCATCCGCAGCCGCGGTGATGAGGGACGTGTCTCAAAAACTGAAATGACAGAACCATCATTAATGGACTGGCTGGTTACTGGTGCGGCTTGCGCTTGCCTTTCCTGTACTTCTAACGCTACTTGTAAAACCACGGAAGGAGCCGTTGATCTCTGAGGCTCCCCCACCCTTTCATTCTGTCTAGATGGAACGTTGTGACCTATTACGGGACCCTCACGTGGCGTCGGAGCCCAGCCCCCATACGGCTGTATAGAATAATGTGGAGGATTATAGGGCCCTTGAGGTGTGGGATGACTATACTGATTCATCCCCTGGTTAAGGGAATGGCCGGGCCCCGATCGCCAATAAGGGTATTGGTGCCCGCCGTAATTCCCAAAAGCTGGTGTCTAATTGGGCCACTGACCCTGTCCCTGTTGACCCCAAGCAAAATGCTGTGGGAATGGATTAACCATGCTTCCTGCTGAAGTGTTAAAGTATGGGCCTTGTGGTAATAACGGTTGTGCCTGTCCCCCGTATCCCTGAGCCCAGGGTGGGAAAACACCGCTCTGTACCTGCCCCCGCTGACCCATTATGGGGTGGTCATAGAAGCGCTCACCTGTCTGCTGGTGGGCTGCCCCTTGCCTATAGGGCCCATCTACTACGTGTGCCATCTGCCTGTCCCATGGCCTGTACCCCCCATCACTGGTACCACCATACTGGGGACCGCCTGTGATTTGAATGAGGGGGCTAGTCCCCCTGCCCTGACGTGCATGCCCCACATCCCCGTGTGTCTGTCTGGACAACTCACCCGATATATTAACATTTGGCACACTTGTCCCCCTGCCTGACTCTACATAATGCTGTAACCCAGCCACTGAGGGGTTACTGCCAGCGGGTGGGGGTGCTCCGCTCTCATTCTGTATGTTATGTAATACACTGGGACCTCCAATGCTCTGCAGCACGGGTGTCCCAGCGCGTGCAGCGTGACCAGCTCCCTGTGTTGTTTCCATCATTACCTCAGAGGGCGCCGCTTGTGACGCGCTGACGTCCTCGGCGCCCTCCACTGCCCCCGCTGCCGAAAAATCTGCAGCGCCTGTAAGCGCAGGCACGGAGAGGGGAGGGAGCGTCTCTACAGCCTCCCCGCCCCCCGCGTCACGACCCGACGCGCTCTCTCCGGTGCCCGGCGATCCCTGCGCGCTGGAGCCAGGCGCCTCCTCAAGCCCCGCTGCCGTAGTGGGAGGGGGGGCAAGCCTGCCCGCCTCCTCGCTAACCAGAGTGTTCGCCCCGGATCCACCGCTCCCGGCCGGCGAGCCAGGCCGCGATCCCGCCTCCATGCCGCCAGATGACACGGGCCTGTAACCTCTGCCGCCCCCGCGACCAGGGACATGGCTAAGCGGGCGCGCTGCATCCGCCAGCCAGCGGGGCGGTGGAGCGGACCTCTTAGGGCGACCAGACATAATTCAGGTATTCAGTTAGCAATGCGCGCTGACACTTATCCTCCGAGTACACGGATCCCACGCAGATCAAAACTCAAAGAGGGATATTATACCCTACAACCCTGGTTATATACCCTTGCTCAAGGGTGCCACCCCCCAGGACTCCCATTGGTGGGGCTTCCCGCCCTGAATGACCCCTCCTTCTATGCCTAGTCATTTTAAAACAACTTTATTTAAAACAAGCTCAAATTCGCAGTCTCTTAAATACACTTGGGCTTATACAGCCCTCGTTCCACCATATCTCTGTGTGTACAAAATGAGAGATAATGATCGAGATCTCTCGTTCTGAACCACTACCCGGCCTTTTTTTTTGCTTAGCAAAATCGCTTAGTACACATCTCTGCATGTGTATGTGCTCCCCATAGGAGATCTGGACACCAGGAAATCGCCTACCCTAAATAGCTTTGCAAAATTGCTTAGCACACATCTCTACGTGTGTATGCCCTTTAAGTCTAAAAGTGGATCATCTTGTACAATTGGCTATTACGAAGCAAAAGGGGAAGAGGGTTGTTGATCGGACAACCATTTGCTCCAATTTTATCAAATGATTTGGAACAATTATTAATGATGCTTGTCATGTACGGGCTGTTTACGAAAAATGACAATTAGTAACTTGTTGGTTGGTACTTCATCTCTCGCCTAGTACATCTGCCCCTATAAGTTCAATAAACCAGGTTGGACTTGGGACATTGGTCCCTGTTGAGCCCTGTACAATGTAGACGATGGGCTTTACTGCCGATATCATTAATATTAAGCATACACCCTTTTTCTATTTAAAAGATATCGCTCAGGAGGTTCAAGATGAGCGACGTCTTTTAAAAAATAGTCTAGTGTGTATAGGGCTTGAGTAAGCTTATATTCTATCTTGGGTTTTCTTCCAACCGGGGATAGACTTCTTTTGTATATCTTGTGCCAAAATGAATAATTGCTGACTGGATGCTGTGGTTATAAACCTAAATGCAGCATTAATAAAGAAGCTCTACAGGCTTGTAAAATGGAATTGTGGGAAGTATAAAGATTACTGAAGCTTTCATGTCCCCTCCAGGACCCACATGGCTCATTGTGTGTGAACTGAAGCAGTATGGTCACTGGGCAGTTTGGATTCTTAAGTAAAGAACACACGCGACGAAGCAGTACCAGCTTAATGCAAGACATTATTGAACAGGTACGATGGGATGTGTGAAAATTCATGTTTTGCGAGGAAATATTTTGGGTTTACTAAAAAAACACAAGCTGAAGCAAGAAATTGTGGAATTATTTGTTATGGAAGCCATATTCCTAAAACTGTCCCCCTCCGCACTCTCTGCACCCATTTACTTCAATTATTACCTCTCCTGCATCGGTCAGGGCATTTCTGCAACATCACTGGGAAAATGTTATGGTGGCCATTTTACTGGTGTTTTTCACATGCACACTAGTGAAATCACTAAGAAAATGGCCACTGCACCTTAGGAGACAAAGGGCCTTATTCAGATTTCATCGGTACTGCGCGCATTCGCACGCAGTACCGATGTTGTGCGCATGCGCAGGCGGGTTTCTGCGCATGTGCAGGCGGACGGTGCGTGCACCCACGGCGACCTTTCGGGTCGCCGGGTGCACGCACCCATGGCAGCGAGGGGGGGGGGGGGCGGAGATGGGCGGGGAGTGCCGGGCTGCCCCATTACCATATGGGAACGCCCAGCGTTCCATGGACGTTTCCATGAGAACGCTGGGCGTTCTCATGGTAATGAGGCAGTGACGCGGGTGTGTGGGCCGGGTAGCTGACATCACCGGATGTCAGCTGCCCGCCCATATCACGCCAGCGTGCACGCTAAACTAAGTAACTCAAAAGTCACTTATATAAGCATGCACGCTAAACATCATTCGATGGTCACCGACCATCGAATGATGTGGGCGGACACCCCAGCAAAGCAAATGGATGTTTATGCAAAACATCCATTCGCTGCTGTGCAGGCGAAGCCGAACTTTGCTGGGGCGGCGGGGGGAAGTGCGTTCGCCAGGCGGGGTTTGGTGGACTCACAAGGCTGTGAATTCGCAGCCTTGCGAATCAACCTGAATAACCCCCAAAATCACAGTGCTAGACTCTACTAGTGCTCAGCAGTGCTGCCTGCAGTCAGCTAGAGAGAAGGTGACCCACATGGAAGGTGTACAAGGGCCCCTTAGTCTTTTCATATGCCCTTGGATTACAGTATACCTGTAATTAGTGGGGGCTCCAGATGTAGGTGAGTCCTGCAGTTTGTAGCAAATGCCTTGGGTGCCGCTGTTTCAGAGGGTGCTTTGTACACATTGACAGGAGGAATTGTCTACAGATGTGCCCTCTGAGCAGCAGCACTACAGTTTGTACCTTTTTGGAATTGTCACAATGACTGTGGTGATGCTGCTAGTAGAGGTCACTCCTCCTGGTAGCTCTTACGTGCATTATAAGGGCATCAACTAAAATCTTGGTATGGACAAAAACGGTAACCGGACAGGACCCCAAAATGCCGTACCGGACAGGCTCCATTCATCAATATCTTTCATTCCGGAGCTTGTAGTGTGCGGTCTGAAGGGTGCCTGTCCGGGGAGTGTCCCTTCCAGTGGGGCTGTCTGTGACACCTGTCACCAGGGAGTGGAGGAGGGGGAGATTACAGCACCTCTGTATGGTCCGGGGATATATTAAAAACTGGAATGGTTCAGACCATACAAGGAGGCTGTTATCTCCCCTTCCCCATGTTCTGGGTGAATGCTATCACAGGCACCCCCCTCGACAGGACGCCCCCCGGACAGGCACCCCCTGGACCGGACAGTATAAGCTCCGGAAGTTTGATGAATGGAGACTGTCTGCACTGGTATTCCGGGGTCTTGTCTGTTTATGGTTTTCACTTAGTCCCCTAAAATCTTGCCTTGAGCATAAAATAGGATAGGGTGGTCTATGCAGTGCATGACTGGACCCTCCCTCCTGCAACTGTGTGCACAGTCCTCCAAATGATCTCGGCACACCAGTGAGACAAGCTCACATAGCCACCTCATTGGTTTACACCAGCTCTGTAAATGATCAGCAGATGTAATGGTAGGAATCACCATTACAAGAGAGGTAACTAATAATGACCAATAGGAACAGGGAGAGATCCACCCTAAGGGCCGCATTCACCAAATGGAAGGAGAGGCAGGCCAGTTTGCATATATAGGAACTTGCAAGAGTTTTTTTATTTTTTATGTATCTGTAAAATACAAACAATATGTAAGATAACATGTAACACGTTGTGGATTGTAATGATGCTTTGTTTTAAGAGAGTAGGTGCTTGCCCTTCCCAGAAGAATAATAGGCGGATGGGGAGCGGTTCCTCGGATGAAAACATAAGTACAAGAAAAATTAAGGTAAATGTTTCCTCTTCATATTGTAATATGTAATATAGGGGCTGGTTCTGAACTGCAGCCAGGGCCGGTGCAAGGCACCGGAGCGCCCCAGGCGAGGGGGGGTGGAGCGCCCCGGTGCCTACGGGGGGGGGGGGCTGAATCTCAGTCAATCAGCATGCGGAATGTTTTCAAACCCATCAGCGCTTCCCGCGCCGCCGCCTGGCTGCCGGATAGCGCGCATCACTGCAGGGACCCCGCCGCCAGATCACACAGCGCCGCAGGTACCCGGCACGGACATCCCTGCAGCCTCCATGCGAGAGGCGAGGGGCGAAGTGCCGCCCTCCAGTGGCTGGCCCCCTAGGCAAATGCCTAGATTTGCCTAGTGGTGGCGCCGGCCCTGACTGCAGCCGCCACATCTTTATTCTACTACCGCTACATTTAAATAAAGTCCTTTACTGTTGAAGATGTGTACAAATCCGCAAGGGGTGAGAAGCTGTGGGGCAGATTTATTAAGCTTGGAGAAAAGATAAACTGGAGATAAAGCGGAGAAAAGGTAAAAGGAGATAAAGCACAGCCAATCAGCTGTGTTTGAAAAAGACAGTTGGGAGTTGATTGGCTGGTGCTTTATCTCCTTTTACCTTTTCTCCACTTTATCGCCAGTTTATCTCTTCTCCAAGCTTAATAAATCTGCCCCTAAGGTACTGTATGTCTTCCCATGTGGGCGGCTGTGCGTCTCTGCACGCAACCGCTATCAGACAGCAACATCTTATCAAGTAGGGGGGCTGTAAGGTGGCACATGCCCCCAGTGCCAGGATTTGTGCACCTTTGCTCCATATTCAGGCTTTCCCTCAGTTGCTGTGAATTACATGCTGCTGCTCACAGCTGAGGGTGGCCAGCTCAGCGTGTTTTCTGTAGGGCTACTCTACACCTTCACGCTCTTGTAACCTGGCATGTACACCACCCAGACACACCTCCATGTCCTGCCTTCCTTCCAGGTACAGATGGAAGCCCTGCCTGTGTTCTCCTCCCACTGCACCTCCCCACTGCTGCAGTTCATGGAGGAAGGCACTGTCTTCTAACATGATCAGAATCAGAATGAACTTTATTGGCCATGTATACTCGCGTATACTAGGAATTTTAT
Organism: Crinia signifera; assembly: GCF_055691185.1. Taxonomy (NCBI): domain Eukaryota; kingdom Metazoa; phylum Chordata; class Amphibia; order Anura; family Myobatrachidae; genus Crinia; species Crinia signifera. Next base: position 52,485,175 of record NC_139219.1, on the reverse strand, counting down.
TGTGGGGAATGTAGCACAATGTAGTCATATATTGCAGCATGTAGGGGGATGTACAGTAGTATATCATGTATGGGGTTGTAGTGTAGCATGTACTGTATGTGGATGTAGTGTAGCATATAGGGGGATGTAGTGTAGTGGTGTAGTGCAGCATGTATTGTATGTTGATGCAGTGTAGCAAATTGGGGCATGTAGTGTAGCATATAGTGTAGTGGTAAAGTGCAGCATGTATGCGGATGTAGTGTAGCATATAGGGGGATGTAGTGGTGTAAAGGGAGCACAGGCGCCGCTATGGCGCTGACGCGGCATAAGGGGGAGGGGCAGGCCGTGCGGCCGGCGACCCGGCACAACAGGGGGGGGGGGTCGGGCTGGTGTCCCCGTCCCCTTTTTCACACCTGGGGAACAAAGGGCAGCCAGTAGGGCACCTGGGGGGAGGTGCGGCCAGGAGGGGGTTAAAAGACCAGGCAGGGGAGCAGGCCGGGCACACAGCGTCCCGGAGCACGATAGGAGAGGAGATCCACAAGCACCCAGCATACTCCAGCACAGCAGCAGCAGCACGTGGGAGCACGCAACCTCCTACCTTGTGGAGCAGTAATCGGGTCCCCCTCCAGGCAGCAGCGATCATCATCAACATCGTGGGTACATCCAGCAGAAGCAGCACATCGCAGGGCAGCTGGTATGGCCAGTCCTGGAGGCCAACCAACAATGCAGGTCGGCGGGGAAGTCCTAACCTCCCGCCCCAGCAGGCTGAGGACGGTGCCCAGGAGATTGGTGGAGGAGGAGGGGGGCGGCAAGGAGCGTGGAGCCAGAAGAAGCAGGAAGCAGCAGCAGCAGCAGCACGTGGGAGCTCGGCCGGAGGGCGCTCCCCCTGGTGGCCGGACAGCAGCATTGCGGCCACTGGGGAACAAAAGGGGAAATAAAAAACTGGCAGCATATAACCAGTTAAAAAAGCAACAGCGGAGCAAGGACCAGCCCCAGACAGCATGCGAGGCCACACCAGCAGCCACCAATGTGGAGGCCCAGGAGCACGGGGCACAGGACCATGGGCCGCACGGGGTCACAGGTGCAGTGGCAGCCAGGGGACCACAAGTCCCACAAGCTACCCAGGTGCCGGGGGCAGCAGTCGACCAGAGCTCGCCAGCGGAGGTTCCGCTGGCATGGGCGCAGCTGATGGCGACACAATTGTTCAAGGAGCTAACGCAGCTGCAAGCATCAGCATCACGGGAGAGCGAGAAGAGGGAGGCAGCATATCGCAGGAGGGATGAGAGTCGTCACGGAAGGAATACAGCAAGGGGGCCCAGCAGGCAGCATCGGTCCCCACGGGACACATCTGCACGAAGAGGGAGCAGCAGTTATGCAAGCTCACGCAGGGAGCGTACCAGCGATCACCAGGCCTCACCAGGGAGGTCATACCGCAGGGAGCAGCGTGACGCCAGGGGCCCCAGTCGGAGTGGGCGGTCAAGGAGTCGGGAGCGGGCTGGCTCCAGGGAAGCTCAAGCGCGTCGCAGAGAGTACCCAGACGCAGGGGGTCAACCCCGTAGTCCGCTGAGGCATGAGGGCAGTCGGCAGCGCATTACGCCAAGCAGGACACCACAGAGGAGCAGCATCAGCTGCAATCGGCAGTACAGCACACCAGCAAGGGATCAGGCATGTGCCGGGGATCTCGGGCAAAGAGACAGGAGCAGTACGGGCTACGCTATGTACGGCGATGCCTCACCAGCGTCATCATTCAGGGCTGATTGCAGCCGGGCACCAGGGACACATCCTTGCGCTATGAACGGCGCAGGAGCAGCTCTACCTGGGCAGTTCGCTGCAGAGGTCGGCACAAGCATCGACAGGGCGGCACATGGGATGGGTAAGAACAATGTCATAAGTGAAGGGGTGCATAATGCATTGAATGTTAGCAATGATGTTTGCAATACGGGGGAAATGTTAGAGAATAACGTGCCTAGCATTGTGGGAGGGCCAGATATTGCGCAAGAGGTGCGCAACGGGGTGAGGGCAGGGGAAGTATCAGCGATAGCACCTAGTCCAGGGGACAGTGGGCAGCAGCGGTCAGAGTTAGGGTTAGGCCCAGCGGAGTCGGATGAGGATGATGCATGCAGGGTGCTCAGGGAACAGTGGCTAGCAGCAGTAGCGAAATGGAGAAATAAGAAGGGTAGTATTCCGGGAGCGGATGCGTCCAGGAACCAGATGGGGGTGGTACGACAGGACAAAGCAGCAGCATTCGGCCCAGCGAGCAGCGCAGGGGGGCAGCCTTTTAGTTCCGTGACAGCCCGCTTGCCAACATTAACAAGGAAGGAGATTGAAAAAGGGGCGTTCATAGATATATGCTCCCTAACGGAGGCAGGGCTGAGGGACAAGGAAAAGGCCAAACCTAAAAGGGAGAGGCAGTCGGACAGTTATAAGACAATGGAGCACTGGATGAGCGGGATGTTCGCTTATACGGCGTGCTACACTGAGGCCTACCCTGAGGCAGCCGCAGGCCTGCTCAAATACACAGATTTCATTTACTCAGCGTATAAAGAACACGGGGGAAGTGTATGGAGGAAATACGATGAGGATTTTAGGACGAAAGCGGCGGGCGGAATGCCCATCGATTTCGGTGTTAGGGACGTTGACCTGTGGCTCAACGCACAGTCAGCCGGGATAGTGGAGAAGATCTCTGCGCAGCAAAAGTACACGGGGGCAGGGAGGCCCAGCACTGCGGGTGCAGGGAGGCCTGGCACGCAGAAGGCAGATCAGAAATGCTGGGCGTTTAATGACTCCTTGTGCAATCGGGCCCAGTGCAAGTTCAAGCACGCATGCTCGAACTGCGGTGCCAACCATGCCGCCAAGGACTGCACTAGGCAGCGAGGAAATTACCAGAGGAAGGTACCCACAGCAGCGGGACCTGGGAAAAGCAGTTAGTCCCGTAGATGTAGGCAGGATCCGGGGATGGCTAGCCAGATACCCCGAGAGGCAGGAAGCCAATTTGTTGCTAACAGGGTTCAGGGATGGCTTTAGAATACCTATAACCAGGGACGTGACACCCTTCGGCAGCTCAAAAAACCTGAAATCAGTCGGGGAGCAGCCAGGGGTGGTTAGGGACAAAATCAGCAAAGAGCTGGCATTGGGCAGGATGGCAGGGCCATTCACAACCCCCCCGGTGGCGGGATTGGTTATATCACCATTGGGGCTGGTTCCCAAAAAGGCGCCAGGTAAATTCAGGTTAATTCAGCATTTGTCTTATCCGGAAGGGGCATCGGTAAACGATGCCTTGGACAGGGACGAGTGCTCAGTGCAATACCAATCATTTGACTCGGCCGTCAAGATGGTCCGAGTGCAGGGCAAGGGGGCGCTTATGGCAAAGTTGGACATCGAGTCAGCCTTTAGGCTCCTCCCCCTTCACCCCGAGAGTTTTTATCTCATGGGACTAAGTTTCGACGGGTGCATTTTTATAGACAAATGTCTTCCGATGGGATGCGCCATATCTTGCGCATTTTTTGAAGCATTTAGCTCATTCCTGCAGTGGTGCTGGGAAGAGCGAACTGGGTCGGCAGCAATAGCGCACTACCTGGATGATTTCTTGGTAGCAGGGCCGCCCAATTCGGCACAGTGCAACCTCTTGCTAAGCGAGCTGCAGGGCATGCTGAAGGAGTTCAGCGTGCCCATTGCTCCAGAAAAAACGGAAGGGCCCAAGGCAGTTCTGTCTTACTTGGGGATAGAGATCGATTCTGTGAAGCAGGAATGCAGATTGCCAGAGGATAAAGTGGGAAAGCTGGTTAGGGAGGTCAGACACTGCGCCGGAGCAAAAAAGGTGACGCTGGGGCAGCTCCAATCATTATTGGGCAGCCTCAATTTCGCCTGCAGGGTGATCCCAATGGGCAGGATATTTAAGCGACGGCTGGAGCAAGCCACAACGGGCATAGCAAAGAAAAATCATTTTCTGCGCATCAACAAGGAATTGCGGGAGGACTTGCTAGTATGGGAGGAATTCCTCCAACACTTCAATGGGGTGCGTATGTGGCCAGAGCCTATGCGGCCCAATCACGCAATGCATTTATTTACGGATGCCGCAGGAGCCACAGGCTTCGGGGCATACTGGCAGGGAGAATGGTGTGCCCATTTGTGGCCGCCGGCGTGGGAAAAGGCGGGTCTCACCAAGAACCTGGCAGCCCTGGAGCTATTCCCGATAGTGGTAGCCGTGACAATCTGGGGAGAGAGGCTAGCCAACAAGCAAATTCAGTTCTGGTGCGACAACCTGGGGGTAGTGCAGGCAGTGAACAGCCAGCGGGCATCGTCGCCGCCAGTGGTCAGGCTGATTAGGAGGTTGGTCGTGGAATGCCTGCGCCACAATATTACATTCAGGGCAAAGCATGTGCCAGGGGTAAAGAACGTGATAGCGGACGCGCTGTCACGGCAGAACTGGGAAGCGTTCAGGGCAGCAGCTCCAAATGCAAGCGCATCAGGCCTAACATGCCCCCCATGTCTCTGGCAGATAGTCAAGCCGAGTTAGCCAGCCTGGTGGAGCGGTCGCTGGCGCCAAGGACATGGAAGGCATACAAGGCGGCATGGAATTGCTGGAAGGATTTCCAGGTCACGGCAGGCACCGAGAGGCTCAGCGCACAGCAGCAGCTGTTGGATTTCCTGGCCAAGCTCAGGCGGGAGCAGGCATCAAAAGCCAGGGTAGGCGCTTTGCTGGCAGGCATCTCGTTTTTTGACAAACTCAATGGCAGGGTCGATGAGACGAAGTCTTTCGCAGTACGCACGATCATGAGGGGCTGGGCCAGGATGGAGGCAAAAAAGCCAGACGCGAGGCAACCCATCACAATAGAAAGGTTACGGATTTTGTTGGACCAGATTCCAACGGTCTGCCGGGATCAGAGGGAGGCAGCCCTGTTCAGGGCGGCATTTGCAATGGCCTTTAGTGGCGCATTCAGAATCAGTGAGTTAGTGGCAGGAAAAAAGTCATCAGCAGAGGAGGGCCTGCAGCACAGCAACGTAGCAGTAACGGAGCATTCAGTGCTGTGCAAGATTCACAGGTCAAAGACAGATCAGGAAGGTAAGGGTAGATGGGTCCAGCTAAACCGCCATGCGGACACTGCAACGTGCCCAGTAGCGGCGGTTAGGGACTTCATGGGCATGGGAACAGCGGGCAAAGGGAACTTCCTGGTGCACGCGGACGGGTCACCGCTAGCGAAATACCAGTTCTCAGCTATCCTGAGGAAGGGCGCAGCGGCGAGCGGATGGCCAGCAGGAAGGTTTAGCTCGCATTCATTTAGGATTGGGGCGGCCACTTCAGCGGCTAGCGAGGGCCGCGCAGGCGCTGAAATCAGAGCGCTGGGCAGGTGGAAATCGGATCGTTATAAGATATACGTCAGGCCAGTCACAGACAAGCCGACAGATAATTAACTCTTCCACCCCCCCCCCCCCTCCGCAGGGAATACAAACACAAAACGGATATGGATTGTCGGCCACTCCTACGTTCACTGGGCCGAAGTCAGGGCCGCGGCCAGGCCCTACGGCAGACAGCTAGGGCTGGCAAGGAGCGAAGGGCGAGTGTTTTGGTTTGGGCGGAGGGGGATGAAGTGGAGCGGACTCAGGGAAGCGTTGGTGAGGGGGGAGGGGATGGCCGGCACCCCAGGCACGATAATTATTCACCTGGGAGGTAATGACTTGGGGGATGCCAGATCCCTGGACCTGGTAAGAATGGTTGGCGCCGACTTAGAGTGGGTGAAAGCCCGATGGCAAGGGGTTAGGGTGCTGTGGTCCAGCATCATCCCCAGGTTGGTATGGCGCGGGGCAAAGAAAGGAGGAGCCATTGAAAGGACCAGGAAAAAAGTAAATGTGGCGGTAGCCAAGCGGGTGTTGGAAATGGGGTGGGGGGTTATCCGCCACGCGGATATCAACCAGAAGATCAATGGCATGTATCGGACAGATGGAGTGCATTTGTCGGACATTGGCATTGACTTGTTCAACAATGCGCTCCAGGAAGCGCTGGGGGCATGAGAGAAGGGGCATTTTGCAGGGTGGGGGTCTTTTCGGTACCCGGCCAATACACCCGGGAACCTCAGTGGCGGGAAGAAGCGGTGCGCAAGGCAGGCGGAGGAGGGGAACCAGCCGAGGTGGCAGATTCACCCTCGGTGCGGGGCCGCACGCCAGGCTCCAGCTTTCGACGGCGGGCCATCGGCTGCGCGCCAAGCGAGAGTGATCTGCAGGGGCTGGCTCCCAGAACGGGAGGGGGCGTTGCCGAGGGCCTACCGCGTAGGTATGTGGCACGCCCCAGCGCGAAATCAATGATCGGCATTGATAGGCTCTTGCACCTTGCCCACCGCTCTCTGTCCTCACCCTGCAAACGCTGGTTAAGGATTGTGAATAAAACTGTGGCCAATGATTTAATCCCAAAACGTGTCTCTGAGTATGATTTCAAGGGGAGGGATAATTGGGACGGTTTAGCAGGAGCACAGCAGGCCGCCCTCTCTCCTTTAAGGGAGCACAGGCGCCGCTATGGCGCTGACGCGGCATAAGGGGGAGGGGCAGGCCGTGCGGCCGGCGACCCGGCACAACAGGGGGGGGGGGTCGGGCTGGTGTCCCCGTCCCCTTTTTCACACCTGGGGAACAAAGGGCAGCCAGTAGGGCACCTGGGGGGAGGTGCGGCCAGGAGGGGGTTAAAAGACCAGGCAGGGGAGCAGGCCGGGCACACAGCGCCCCGGAGCACGATCCCACCCACCCACCCCCTTTTTCGTTATAGCACAAGTGCATGAGGAGGTTATTCAGGGCAAGTCGATGTTGTAACGTTGTTTTGCTTTTGTTTTCCTTGGTGTTTGGCAAGTTATGTGCTATTGTCAAAGATTTACAGGGATGTACGGTAATGATATTTGGTATGTGTTACCTATTTTGTCACAGGATTGCATTGATGTATGTGGCAGGGCGGGAAGAGGCGGTGCGCAAGGCAGGCGGAGGAGGGGAACCAGCCGAGGTGGCAGATTCACCCTCGGTGCGGGGCCGCACGCCAGGCTCCAGCTTTCGACGGCGGGCCATCGGCTGCGCGCCAAGCGAGAGTGATCTGCAGGGGCTGGCTCCCAGAACGGGAGGGGGCGTTGCCGAGGGCCTACCGCGTAGGTATGTGGCACGCCCCAGCGCGAAATCAATGATCGGCATTGATAGGCTCTTGCACCTTGCCCACCGCTCTCTGTCCTCACCCTGCAAACGCTGGTTAAGGATTGTGAATAAAACTGTGGCCAATGATTTAATCCCAAAACGTGTCTCTGAGTATGATTTCAAGGGGAGGGATAATTGGGACGGTTTAGCAGGAGCACAGCAGGCCGCCCTCTCTCCTTTATGTGTATGGGGATGGAATATAGCATATAGGGGGATGTAGTGTAGCATGTAGTGCAGTGGTATAGCACGCCCTGTACTGCATGCAGATGTAGTGTAGCTTATATGGGTATGTAGTGTAGCATATAGTGCAGTGGTATAGCACGGCTTGAATTGGTATGTAGTGTAGCATATAGGGGATGTAGTGTAGCATGTAGTGTATAGTACAATATGTGGATGTAGTGTAGTGGTACATTGCAGCGTGTAGGGGGATAGAGTGTAGCAAATAGGGGGTGTAGTGTAGCATGTAGTGTAGTGGTATAGTGCAGCGTGTAGGGGGATGGAGTGTAGCATATAGGGGGGATGTAGTGTAGTATGTAGTGTAGTGGTATTGTGCAGCGTGTAGGGGGATGGAGTGTAGCATATAGTGGGATGTAGTGTAATATGTAGTGTACTGGTGTAATGCAGCATGTAGTGTATAGTAGCTTATAGGGCAGGGGTGGCAAGATCTACCAACAGTTCATGTTGTTTAGGCAACCTGTGGATCTATAGTAGGAATGAATGCAGCATGTTTCTTCTTCTCTTCTTCTATTTCTTTACTCTTTCTAGTTCTGTTCTTCCTCTTGACTCTCTGTGCCTTTACTTTTCACTTGGATTACTTATCTGACAGGCAGGGCCGGTGCTAGGGTGTTTGGTGCCTACCTGCAAACTATAAATTTGCGCCCTCTCTATCATATCTAATAAAAAGACAGAGCAAGCTGAAGGTGTGCACCAGAAAAAGGATGTGTTCTCACAAGGAAAGGTATTGCCCACAGAATAGTAGCTCCAATTTAAATTATGCCAAACAGTACTGTACCACAATCTAATTTACGTTAAAACACACAGACAGTATTGCCCCTTATTCACATTATGTCTTACAGTGTCATACAATAGTACCTAATTTACATTAAGACACACAGTAGTACACATGTATACCACACTGTAGTGCAATTTATATACAATATCCACTGTAGAAGTGCAAGTTATACACATCTACAGTAGGAGTGCCATTTATACACATAATGCCCAAAGCAGTAGTGGCCCTTACACATAATGCCCACACTAGTAGTGCCCCTACAGAATAAAGTGCCTGTCACTGCTGCCTGTTTATCACACAGGTGCCACAGGGAGGAAAGAGAAGGTACTGTAGGAGAGGGTTGAAAAAAACTAGTGGGTCCCTGGGGGCATGTCCTTAAGATGACAGGGGCGATCAGGCAGACTGGGATAGGGACGTTGGCACACAGATAGCCGTCGACACGCACACACACACACAAATGGTGACACACAGACAGCTGCTTACAAACACACAAATGCTGACATGTTTTCTGTCATACAAACTCTGACTCACACACATAGCTGTATGTGGAGACTGACACACAGACAGCTTCTGTCACACTTGCACACAGAAGCTGACAAGCAGATAGCCAGTGACACACACGGACGCAGGAGCTGGACTCTAACACACAGACATGCAGACATATGCTTACACTGACATGTATACGCTGACACACAGACATTGATACATGGATGCTGAGACACAGGCACTGAGAAATGCACACTGACATACAAACATGAACACACAGAAACACAGATGCTGACGAATGGATGCTGACACACAGACAGACACTGACAAGCTGACACAGATGCTGATTCCCAAACAGATGCTGACAAGCTGATACATTGATTCTGCCGCACAGACACAATGACGTTGACACACTGATGCTGATACACTGACAGACCCTGACACATGGATGCTGGCACACAGACAGAAACAGACACACACAGACACAAAAATGCTGACACATAGATGCTGACATATGGATGCTGACACAGACACACAGCTGCCACAGGGTGGAAGAAAGGTAGCCGGGTAGTGGGATAGTGGAAGGAGGGGAGAGAGACAATGCAGCCGGGTTGAAGACCACAAGAGGGGGGCACAGGGGGGGGGGGGGGGGGGGGCGGGGAGGGAGAGAGGTAGAGAACAAGGGGGGCGTCAACAGTGTGAGATGTGTGGGAAGTTGGGGTGCAACAGATAGCTGAATAATGCAGGATATATACAGTGTATATATATATATGTATATATATATATATATACATACACACACACATATATATACACACACACACACACACACACACACACACACACACATATATACACACACACACATAAATACATACACATACTGTACATACATACAGATACATAAATACAAAACATGAAATGAACACACTTTTGAATTGAAGCTCACTCACTGCTGTTTAAATCTTGTGCAGACCAGTCCCTCCTCTTCTATCTGCACAGGCAGGACCAGGACGCCATTACACTCCTCTCGTGCTGAGGGGGAAAGGAGCGGAGGGGAGAGAAGGAGGAGATAGAGGGGGCGGAGTGTAGATGGCTGACACTGGCCACTCATTTGATTGACAGCCTGGGGAGCAATGGGTAGGGGGCGGCCATGATGACATCAAGCAAGGCTGCAGGCATTGTGTTGGTGAGTGAGGGGAGCTACTGGTGCCACTGGCTGCCTGTCATAATATTTGACAGGCTGCGGCAGCCAGTAGCTAACTAGCAGTCAGTAGTAGCCATTATTAAAATAAACATACATTGAAGCCGAGCGAGCGCGACGCGTCGTACTGCACAGGCTGTACTAGGAGACTGGTGCAAGGGGGAAACAGCCAGGCACCGCCGTGAGTGAGGTCACGTGACCGCTCTTTGCTGGTTACATAGGAGGCGGACTTGGATGGTTTGTGTGCGCACACAGCGGGGCGCACCCGGCGCAGGGAGCAGCATCCATTTCTCACTACTGTCTGTATACTCTCCATATTACTGCCGCCCGGCGCTGTCAGACAAGCGCTGCGGGCGGCAATGTGCAGTGCAGGCAGTGAAGGCGAGGGGCCGGCTGAGGCAGCTTTAGCAGCAGAGCAGGGAGAGTGCGCCTTTTCACCATGGCGCCTCCCTGCTTTGCAGGAGCTGCTGAGCGGCCAGCGCCGGCCCTGCTGACAGGGATGCAGACTCTCAGTTCTTAAGTCTTCCTACATTTCCACCTACTGTTGAAAACTGTTATTATATGTAAAAAAATCGGATAATTCTAAGTGTTTTATTACTTTCAGATTCATGTCCCGTGATGTCATTGACTTGATGTACTATTATGTGTTAATTGTATGGATCCCTGTTTATGTTACATTGAGGCAGATGTATTAAGCCTGGCGAAGAGATAAACTGGAGATAAAGTGTAAATACAGTAAAGTACAAGGAGCCAATCAACTCCCAACTGTCTTATTTCAAACACTGCTGATCTCCAGTTTATCGCTTTGGCAGGCTTAATACATCTGGCCCTATATCCAATAAATATATCTTTAAAAAAGTGACAGTTAGTAATGACTACAGCTGTGCGCCAGCTAGGCGATTTGCAAAACGTGGACCGTTGGTAGATCTCAAGGACCGGTGGGCCACCCCTGATATAGGGGGATGTAGTGTAGTGTAGTGGTGTAGAGCAGCATGTAGGGGGATGAAGTGTAGCATGTAGTGTAGTGGTATAGTGCATCGTGTAGGTGGATGGAGTGTAGCATATAGGGGAATGTAGTGTAGTATGTAGTATAGTGGTATAGTGCAGCATGTACTGTATGTGGATGTAGTGTAGCATATTGGGGGATTTAGTGTAATATGTAGTGTAGTGGTATAGTGCAGTGTGTAGGCGGATGGTGTAGCATGTAGTGTAGTGGAGTAATCCATCATGTAGTGGGATGTAGTGTAGCATATAGGGGGATTTGTTGTGGTATGTAGTGTAGTGGTATAGTGCAGCATGTAGGCTAATGGAGTGTAGCATGTAGTGTAGTAGTGCAGTGCATCATGTAGTGTGGTGGTGTAATGTAGCGTGTAGTTGGATGTAATGTAGCATATAGGGGGATGTAGTGTGGTGGTATAGTGCAGCGTGTAGGGTGATGGAGTGTAGCATGTAGTGTAGTGGTGTAATCCATCATGTAGTGGGATGTAGTGTAGCATATAGTGGGATGTAGAGTAGCATGTAGGGGGGTGGAGTGTAGCATGTAGGGTAGTGGTGTATTGTAGCATGTAGGGGGGTGGAGTGTAGCATGTAGGGTAGTGGTGTATTGCAGCATATAGGGGGGTGTTGTTTATCATATGTTCTGTGACCATTAGCGTTTCTATGATGGGTACAGTGTGTTCGGTGCACATATGTCCCTAGTTCCAGGGGGGCCCACAATGCACACCCTGCATCCATATTTAATCACTTACCACTCCAGAGTCCCTATGTCGGTGCTGCTGATGCAGGATAAATGGTGAGGTGGACATTTCTTTCGTGATTTGTCTCTGATAACAGGACAAAAACCATGTTTTTGGAGACCTGCTCATGTGTATAAGTCACATGAGTCCTCAAACTGCGGCCCTCCAGATGTTGTGAAACTACAAATCCCAGCATGCCTTGCCACAGTTTTGCTATAAGTGAGTGTTAAAACTATGGCAAGGCATGCTGGGATTTGTAGTTTCACAACATCTGGAGGGCCGCAGTTTGTGGACCCATGGTATAAGAGATTAGTCTCAGGGAACAAGGCAGGAGTCTACTTTGCAATAGGTAGGAGTCTCTTAAACTGACTCTGACTCTATATTAAAACCGGTGTGACTCAGATGTGCGTGCAGTCGCAAAACGTTGCCTGTGTGCGTGAATATCTGGCTTCCAACTCAGGAATCATGAATCAGGTCCATAAATTAATGCATTTAAAATGTATTGTTGTTTTTTTTTTCTACAGTAAGTACATTTTGAGAGTGAGCATTATTATTATTATTAACCCTTTGAGTGCCAAGTGAACTTGTCAAAATAGGCGTTAAAATGTCCAAGCAGACATTTTTATTCATCACAATGACCTGTAATGTTTACCTTATATATAGGAAATATAATCTTTTTTTTACACTACATTTTTCATTTGAATTTATATAACAAATGTGAGTGACGCTGGCACTCACAGACATTTTGATCTTCTCTCACAGAGATGTTGGCTATCAAAGGGTTAATTTTCTTAACGTTTATTTATATGGTGCCACAAGGGTTCTAGAGTTTAATTTTGGCTTCTTCCAGTTTGATGCTTGTTGTATAAAACATGCTTTTATGTTAACAGCCAATGAAATAATACTAGGAAATGGCCCGATGCACACATAGGGGGTGATTCTGTCCGACTCGCAATATAGCAAGTTTGGCCCTGTCCCGATGTTTTGGGGACTACGCATGCTCTATAATGAGCATGTGCAGCCCCCTTTGCGTATGGCTTTGGTGACTTGTATAGTTGCCAAGCTATTCGCAAGCATCGGGGCAGGGCAAGGTGCAGACGGGGGACAGGTGCATGGGGAAGCCCAGCTTCTCCTGGGCATGCCCACAAAAACTGGGCTGGGCATCCCCAAGGGAACACAGGTGGGCCAATGCCTGCTGGGGGGGCGGCTGGTGTCACAGGGCGTCAGCCTCCTGGCCCATCTTTGTCCAGGCGCATGCAAATAAGTCAGTTTGTGAAGGCAAAATAAATCCTTTGATGATTTCTCCTGCAGCAGAGGCATGCGAGGGGATGTGTTCTCGTATGTTACCAAGGGAAATCGGCAACAGGCGGGTGATCAGAACGGCGGCGGACCGCATCGGAGCGCATACTGTACAGTCCGAGAGGTGCTGGCTTTGCCCCAATTACAGCATTGCCTACAACAGTCAGAAGCACGAATGCTCAGGAAAATACAAATGACTTACAGCATATGTCTCATATATCCGTGCATAAAACTCATCTTCAATTCATAATCACTCATTCATTATTTAAAATATGATAATAAATAAGCCCAAGACAAATCACAGTGTAAACATTAGTACATTTATATGGCTAACAGACTTGTACAATCTTTTATTTCATTTAGTTTAATTTTATTTTTTTCTTGGAATAAATAAAAAAATGGAAAATGGAACTAAATGTCCTGAAATGTTCTTTTAATAATTTGGTTTATAGCAACTGCCAGACCTGATTCACATCTCAGCTTGTTATCTGTATCTGAGACTGTTGGAGGGATATTGAACACAGTGTGACTAGAGCTGTGTACCCAGAATATTAATTATATTAGGGTCAGGTTCTAGCACAATGCCGCCCCTTTTTACTAGCAAAGTAACCCTTTGCGTGTACGGGTTGTTAGGACGACAGTGTCTAGGTCGGCAGGCAAAAAAAGTCGACCCATGAAAAAGGTTGAAATGCAGTAGGTTGACATGGTCAAAGGTCGACGCAAGCAAAGGGTCTAGAAAAGGTTGACGTGCAAAAAGTCAACACAAGTTTTTTTTAAAGGTGTCTCGCTACACTTGCCATGTTTCGGGCACGGTGCCTTGCTGTGCTCGTCACACCATTATATTCTCCCTCCATGCCCACTGGAATGGTAAAGTATGAACAAGCCCTTTTGAAAAAAAAAAAAAAAAACACATGAAACACTCATGTTGACCTTTTTTATGTTGACCTTTTTTGTGTTGACATTTTGATCATGTCGACCTAATGCATTGTTGACCTTTTTCATGTGCCAACCTTTTCACTGTCACCGGTGTTAGTAGTTCCTCCTCTGCTAGCCTTCTCTGGAGGAACTACTAATACAGGTGGAGACTATATTGAGCACATTTTTTGCTGGATGGACACATATTTACCCGTGAATTTAGGATCACCACTAAATTGATCCAGGGGAGGCTCATTGAGGTATTTTTGAACCACCTAATTATAGACGCTCTACAGGGCACACAACATAGCTGGAAGGTCATATATTTATTCACCATATAGTTTAGGTTGCCTATTAACCCCTTCCTGACGCAGCATGTTTTTGCCTTCCTGACAGAGCCCTTTTTTTCAAATCTGACATGTTTCACTTAAGTGGGGATAACTTTTTTTTGCTTTTACTTATCCAAGTGATTTTGAGATTGTTTTCTCGTGACACATTGTACTTCAAGTTAGTGGTAAATTTGGGTCGATACAGTCTGTGTTTTTTTGTGAAAAATACCAAAATGTCGTAAAAAAATGGAAAATTTAGCAATTTTCAAAATGTTAAATTTTCTGCTTGTGAGACAAATAATCATACCACTCAAAATAGATAATAACTAACAAAGACCATATGTCTACTTTATGTTTCCATCATTATTTCAGCCTCCTTTTAATTTTTTTGGACACTAGGAGGCTTAAAATATGAATAGCAAATTCTCAAATTTCCAAGAAAATTTCAAACACTGATTTTTTTAGGGACCAGTTCAGTTCTGATGTGACTTTGAGGGACTTGTATGTGAGACACCCCCATAAATGATGCCATTTCAAAAACTGCACCCCTCACAGTATTCAAAACAGCATTTTGGAAGTTTGTTAACCCTTTAGGTGTTTCACAGGAATTAAAACAAAGTGTAGGTGAAATTTCAAAATGTCATTTTTTTTGCAGATTTGCAAATTTAATACATTTTTCTAAGGAACACAGTAGATTTTACTAGAGAAATGTGACTAAAAATTGATTCCCCCAATTCTTTTGTTTTCATAAATATCCTATATGTGGCCCTAGTGTGCACGTTGACCAAACCACAGGCTTCATAATAGAAGGAGCACCTACTTGATTTTGGAGCCTCCTTTTTATGAGATTATTTTTTAGGCACCATGTAGGTTTCTAGGCACCATAAGATGCTAAAAGTTAGGAACCCCCCCACAAGTGACCACATTTTGCAAACTACACCCCTCAGGGAATTCATCTAGGGGTATAGTGTACATTTCAAACCCCCAGGGGTTTCACCAATTGTGGTACAACTGGGCAGTGAAAATGAAAAATTTATTTTTTTACACAAAAATGCAGTTCTGGCTCCAAATTTTTCATTTTCACAAGGAATGAAGGAGACAAAGCACCCCAAAATCTGTGCCGCAATTTCTCCTGAGTACGGCAATGCCTCACATGTGACCAAAAAATACAATTTGGGTGCATGGCAGGACTCAGAAGGGAAGGAGTGATTTTTGGATTTTGCAGCTCAGATTCTGGTGGAATGTTGGTGGGTGCTATGTCGCATTAGCAAGACCCCCGAAGCACCAATACAGTGGAACCCCCCCACAAGTGACCCCATTTTGCAAACTACACCCCTCAGGGAATTCATCTAGGGGTATAGTGTACATTTCAAACCCCCAGGGGTTTCACCAATTTTGATACAACTGGGCTGTGCAAATGAAAAATTACATTTTTTACACAAAAATGCAGTTCTGGCTCAAAATTTTTCATTTTCACAAGGAATGAAGGAGACAAAGCACCCCAAAATCTGTGCACCAATTTCTCCCGAGTACGGCAATGCCTCACATGTGACCAAAAAATACCATTTGGGTGCATGGCAGGACTCAGAAGGGAAGGAGTGATTTTTGGATTTTGCAGCTCAGATTCTGGTGGAATGTTGGTGGGTGCTATGTCGCATTAGCAAGACCCCTGAAGCACCAATACAGTGGAACCCCCCCACAAGTGACCCCATTTTGCAAACTACACCCCTCAGGGAATTCATCTAGGGGTATAGTGTACATTTCAAACCCCCAGGGGTTTCACCAATTTTGATACAACTGGGCTGTGCAAATGAAAAATTACAATTTTTACACAAAAATGCAGTTCTGGCTCAAAATTTTTCATTTTCACAAGGAATGAAGGAGACAAAGCACCCCAAAATCTGTGCCCCAATTTCTCCCGAGTACGGCAATGCCTCACATGTGACCAAAAAATACCATTTGGGTGCATGGCAGGACTCAGAAGGGAAGGAGTGATTTTTGGATTTTGCAGCTCAGATTCTGGTGGAATGTTGGTGGGTGCTATGTCGCATTAGCAAGACCCCCGAAGCACCAATACAGTGGAACCCCCCCACAAGTGACCCCATTTTGCAAACTACACCCGTCAGGGAATTCATCTAGGGGTATAGTGTACATTTCAAACCCCCAGGGGTTTCACCAATTTTGATACAACTGGGCTGTGCAAATGAAAAATTACATTTTTTACACAAAAATGCAGTTCTGGCTCAGAATTTTTCATTTTCACAAGGAATGAAGGAGACAAAGCACCCCAAAATCTGTGCCCCAATTTCTCCCGAGTACGGCAATGCCTCACATGTGACCAAAAAATACCATTTGGGTGCATGGCAGGACTCAGAAGGGAAGGAGTGATTTTTGGATTTTGCAGCTCAGATTCTGGTGGAATGTTGGTGGGTGCTATGTCGCATTAGCAAGACCCCCGAAGCAATGTTCCCTCTAATTTTACGAAGGCTGTGCGCGGCTAAAGATTTTGGCTGTGCAACTTTGGAAGGAAATTTAAATTTTTGTGCGTCACTTATATATAACTGGAAAATGACGTTCAGAATTTGTGTTAACTTAACTTAAAAATTATATTAAACATTTAAACATTCAAAACACAGCACACAATGTAGTTATTGGGTGAAATACACATTAATTGAGTCCACAACTGCAAAAAGGGACCACTGCTGCTTTGTGCGCTCTGTTGTAATGTCTGTGCGCACGCTTGTCGAGTTGTGTGCGCGCGCACGTGCGCACAGCTTAGAGGGAACACTGCCCCGAAGCACCAATACAGTGGAACCCCCCCACAAGTGACCCCATTTTGCAAACTACACCCCTCAGGGAATTCATCTAGGGGTATAGTGTTCATTTCAAACCCCCAGGGGTTTCACCAATTTTGATACAACTGGGCTGTGCAAATGAAAACTTACATTTTTTACACAAAAATGCAGTTCTGGCTCAAAATTTTTCATTTTCACAAGGAATGAAGGAGACAAAGCACCCCAAAATCTGTGCCCCAATTTCTCCCGAGTACGGCAATGCCTCACATGTGACCAAAAAATACCATTTGGGTGCATGGCAGGACTCAGAAGGGAAGGAGTGATTTTTGGATTTTGCAGCTCAGATTCTGGTGGAATGTTGGTGGGTGCTATGTCGCATTAGCAAGACCCCCGAAGCACCAATACAGTGGAACCCCCCCACAAGTGACCCCATTTTGCAAACTACACCCCTCAGGGAATTCATCTAGGGGTATAGTGTACATTTCAAACCCCCAGGGGTTTCACCAATTGTGGTACAACTGGGCAGTGAAAATGAAAAATTAAATTTTTTACACAAAAATGCAGTTCTGGCTCAAAATTTTTCATTTTCACAAGGAATGAAGGAGACAAAGCACCCCAAAATCTGTGCCCCAATTTCTCCCGAGTACGGCAATGCCTCATGTGTGACCAAAAAATGGCAGGACTCAGAAGGGAAGGAGTGATATTTGGATTTTGCAGCACAGATTCTGGTGGAATGTTGGTGGGTGCTATGTCGCATTAGCAAGACCCCTAAAGCACCAATACAGTGGAACCCCCCCACAAGTGACCCCATTTTACAAACTACACCCCTCAGGGAATTCATCTAGGGGTATAGTGTACATTTCAAACCCCCAGGGGTTTCACCAATTTTGATACAACTGGGCTGTGCAAATGAAAAATTACATTTTTTACACAAAAATGCAGTTCTGGCTCAAAATTTTTCATTTTCACAAGGAATGAAGGAGACAAAGCACCCCAAAATATGTGCCCCAATTTCTCCCGAGTATGGCTATGCCTCATATGTGACCAAAAATACCAGTTGGGTGCATGGCAGGACTCAGAAGGGAAGGAGTGATTTTTGGATTTTGCAGCTCAGATTCTGGTGGAATGAATGGTGGGTGCTATGTGGCATTAGCAAGACCCCCGAAGCACGGTGAAATGATGAACCTAATAATCCATAGATGTGTGGTATATTTAAAAACACTCCTTTATACATAGGCCGGGTTTGTCGGGGCAAGTTTCACAGTGGAAAATAGTATCCTTTCTTATTCCCTTTTTATAGCAAACTTTGCACCTTTTTTGTGTCCTGCCCTTTCTTGCAGTGGAGGGGATTTCGTTAGGAAAATGCTGCCCTGGTACAATACGGGGGCCAGTACTAGAAGTACTGGGGCCCTCTGCCTGCTGGTTCCCAAATATTAGGCCCTTTATGACTTCCTCTTGAAAGTGCATAAATGTCCCCCTCTGGCTGGTAGAACGGAATAGCACGTAAGCGTTATACAGTGCCATCTGGATGATATACACGGCCAGCTTCTTGTACCAGATTTTTGTTTTCCGCAGGGGACTGTACGGCTTCAGTACCTGATCTGAAAGATCCACTCCGCCCATGTACTTATTGTAATCTAGGATACAATTAGGTTTTGAGGTGTGGGTACTGGTACCTCGTACAGGGATGGAGGTGGTACTGTCTCCATGAATTGTTGTCAGTATAAGGACATCCCTCTTGTCCTTATATTTGACCAACAACATATTTTCGGTGGATTGTGCCCTGCTTTCACCCCTTCTCAGTACTTGGGCAATGTGCGTTTTTGGGAGGCCTCTTTGGTTCTTGCGCACAGTACCGCAAGCTGCTGTACCTCTTGAACCAAGGGCCTTAAACAGGGGGATGCTAGTGTAAAAGTTATCCACATAGAGGTGATAACCTTTATCCAGGAAGGGGTGCACTAAATCCCAGACAATTTTTCCACTAACACCTACGAGGGAGGGGGGGCATTCTGGCGGTTCAATTCTTGAATCCTTCCCTTCATATACCCTAAACCTGTGGGTGTACCCTGAGGTGCTTTCACACAGTTTATACATTTTTATGCCATACCTTGCCCTCTTACTGGGAAGGTACTGGCGGAATTTAACCCTTCCTTTAAAATGTATAAGGGACTCGTCGATACAAATAAATTTTTCAGGGATGTACATCTCTGCAAATTTGGCACTGAAATGATCAATGACCGGCCTGACTTTAAATAGCCGGTCAAAGGTGGGATCATCTCTGGGTGGGCACTGTGCATTATCGGTGTAATGTAAAAATTTAAGGATTGTCTCAAAACGAGTCCGAGTCATGGCCATACGGTAAAATGGGGTGCTGTACAGAACATCTGTACTCCAATATTGCCTAATTTCTGGCTTTTTTACTATGCCCATATGTAACACCAGACCCCAAAACGTCATCATCTCTACTGCATCTACAGGGGTCCACCTAGCAAATGATGACGTGGGGTTTAGAGCAATAAACTGCTGGGCATATAAATTACTTTGGTCCACCATTAAATTTATAAAATCATCAGAGAAAAATAATTTGAAAAAGTCAATTTCTCTGAGACCTGTTGAATCAAATTGGATTCCTGGGATGGCCAAAAACTCAGGAACCTGGGGCTCAAAATTGTCTGGTGGTGGGGTCCATACGGGATCAATCATTTGGGGGGGGGGGTCTCAGCTGCTCTACGGGGGCGTCTTTGAGGGGGTCCCTCATCACTAGAGGAGGAAGAGGAGCTTAAGACGAATCCTTCAAATTCCCCGCTTGCATCACTGGCTGTGTCAGAGTCAGAGGCAAGCATGGCATATGCCTCCTCCGCTGAACACATTCTTCTGGATGACTGGGATGACATTTGGGATGACATTTGGGATGCCATTTTTATTTTTGTGTTTCTGTAAGTGTAATGTTTCAACACGTGTATAGTGTAGGGGGGTACAAACTTTATTTCAACACAGGGGGTATGTAGTGTGTAGTGTGTATGTAGTGCAGAAAAAAAAATACTTTATACAGGAATTTGATCCCAATAAAAAAAAAAAAAATTGAAGGGGTTAAAAAAAAAAAAAAGGTCCTGCGCCAAAAATTGAGCACAGATGTTGGTCAGTAACGTCCGTCACTGAACAGCGCTCAAAGGCAACAGGACACCCACAAAAGCAACGTGGGTGTAAAAACAATTTAAAAAAAAAAAAAACACAGCACTCTCCAAAAAAAAAAACAATTTAAAAAAACTGCAGAAAAAAAATTATATCAACCCTGTGCCAAAAATGCTGTTCAGTGATGTACGTCACTGATCAGCGGCCACAGGACACCCACAAAAGCAACGTGGGTGTAATAAACCACAGCACTCTCCAAAAAAAAAAACAATTTAAAAAAACTGCAGAAAAAAAATTATATCAACCCTGTGCCAAAAATGCTGTTCAGTGATGTACGTCACTGATCAGCGGCCACAGGACACCCACAAAAGCAACGTGGGTGTAATAAACCACAGCACTCTCCAAAAAAAAAAAAACAATTTAAAAAAACTGCAGAAAAAAAATTGGTACTTGTGAGTTATCCGGGCGTCCGATTTTTAAATCGGGTCGGATCGGGACATCGCATCGCATCGCATGCGACCATCGGATGCGATGCGATGCGATGCGATGACCCGATTTTTCCATAGGAATCAATGTTAAAATGGACTGAGTCCATTTTAACATGGAATTCAATGGGAAAAAGGGTCCTTTTCATACCCCTACTATCCAAGTGGGCATGGAGTTGGATATAAACCTGTGGCGAGCGTAGCGAGCCACCGAGCCCGAAGCGTGGCGAGCGTAGCGAGCCCCGCGAGGGGACACGGAATACCGTCCCCTCGCGGGGCTCGCTTCGCTCGCCACGCTTCGGGCTCGGTGGCTCGCTACGCTCGCCACAGGTTTATATCCAACTCCATGCCCACTTGGATAGTAGGGGTATGAAAAGGACCCCTTTTTCCATAGGAATCATTTTAACATTGATTCCTATGGAAAAATTGGGTCATCGCATCCGATGGTCGCATGCGATGCGATGCGATGCGATGCGATATCGCATCGCATCGCATCTGATTGTATGCCTTAACTTAAGGCATACAATCAAAAAATCGGACGCCCGGATAACTCACAAGTACCAAAAAATTATATCAACCCTGTGCCAAAAATGCTGTTCAGTGATATACGTCACTGATCAGCGTCCACAGGACACCCACAAAAGCACCCACAAAAGCAACATGGGTGTAAAAACAAAACCCCACTGCACTCTCCAAAAAAAAAAAAAACTGCAGATCAGTGATGCAGTGATGCAACACTGATTAGCAGTGAGGGGCAGCAGGCACACAAATGTGACAGGGTATATATAAAAAAAAAAACCTGGACCCCCAAAAAGTTGCTGATCAGTTAATTAATTTAAACTGATCAGCACAAAGGGGGGGGCAGCAGGGGGGGCAGCAGTCAGTTGCACAGGCAGCACAACCTTTGGTGCAACTGACAGGTATATATATAAAAAAAAAAAAAAAAAAAAAGTTGCTGATCAGCACAGATATACTGATCAGCACAAAAGGGGTGCAGCAGACACAAAATATAGCACTCTCTATCACTCTCTATCACTCTCTGTCACTCTCTGTCACTATCTGTCACTATCTCTCACTATCTGTGACTCTATGACACTGCAGCAGCAGCACACAGGAAGTCACAAGATCCAGGAAGCATCCAGCTGCTGGCAGCACGCTACCAGCGGTGATCAGCGGTGATCAGGTAAGTATCAGGCAAGGTTCAGGTATGTATAGCACGACAGAGTGGCCGGTGACCGCTCTGCACGCAATTCCAGACCGGAATGGCGTCTGCAGCGCAGTCACCGTTAGTTTAAATGACGCGCCTTGGCTGTGATTGGTCCGTCTGTCCGACGGACCAATCACAGCCTTGGGGGCAGGTGGGGTGAGGTGTGGTCATCACCGGTGACCCCCTCATGCCCCCTCACACCCGGCGGTGATTGACACCTGTGTTACCGAGCGTCTGATTCGCCGGTAACACAGGAAAACGCTGCGACTGGCTGTTCACATTGAACAGCCAATCACAGCGATCGCCGACGGGGGGGAGGCATCGCCACCCCCCCTGGGCATGCAGGGACATGTCTGCTGTCAGGGACAGCAGACATGTTTAAACTGTCACCGCGTCTATAATCGCGGGGACAGTTTAAAGTCATGACGTATATATACGTCATGTGTCGGGAAGTACATCCCGGCCATGACGTATATATACGTCAAATGTCGGGAAGGGGTTAAATCAATCCAGGGGAGGCAAATTGAAGTACCCCCGAGCTACGTAATTTATAGACCATATAGAGGGCACACCATATAGCTGGATGGTCACATACTTAATTAACATATAGGTGATACGACCAAGCTGGCCTAGAGGAGACTAATTACACTCCTGCATAATCAAGAACATAGGATTAAGGAAGTTACCGTCATATATATTTAAAAAATTGCTCCAATCGTTTTTGGGTATACCCCAGATAGACATACAAACCATCATATTGATAATGAAAGATTGTCTTGTCATATTCCCCTGATAAAGTCTCTGTGAGACGAAACGCATTGGGTTATTTCTACTTACCGTTTTTACTCGATAATCCTGTGAAGACTAAATAAACAAGTGTTGGAAGAAATCTCATTTTCACTTCATTTGGATTTGGATTGCACTTATGGTATTTGGACATTAACGTTTACATATTAGGCGCCATAACCACTATTGTGTTATATATATATATATATATATAATTTTTTTTATTTTGTCTTACAGTTGCAAACGTCTTTCCCACCAATACACCTCAGTCTTATCTCCAACTCTAAACCCCTGGATAAGAAACCCAAGGACCATGCCTCAAATTCAGATCTCTCCAGACAAATGTGGGGAGAAAAAATCAATTTGCCGCAGGTGGAAAAAGCATCAGAGAAACCCCCCAAATCTTCAAAGTCCTTCCCTGACAAATCTAAATATCCCAAGGATTTTGGATGCAACATTACCAATCTGGCAAGCACTCCTACATTTCCATATGAGGGACAAAAAGACTGTAGACTTGAAAAGCAAACTTGGCTGGATGTTCCAATTCAAAAGGTAGCCTCAGAACGACTGTCTCCTGAGATTGTCAAGGTCCCAGATTGTCAGTCGTGCAGGAACGAGAAGAGAGTCAGAAATAATTATGACAAGATCCTTTTACAGACAAAGATGGAAAAGGAGGCCTTGCAACTGAAGGTCAATGAGTTAGAGGATGAGTTGAGAAGACGAGAAGAAGTTACTATGACAGCAAAGGAAGAACACGAAGACATCCCCGTCAATCTGGTGAGTTGGATTTATATTAACCATGTTTTCCTGCAAGCTATGGAATATGTTCATTTTGGGTGGAGTTTATTAAGATACAAGTTATACTCATCCATACTTCCCTACATTTTAATAGTACTCTGTAGGCAGAAACTCGGAGAAGAGAAGCAGCTGGGAACTTTGGGAGGTGGGCCTGAGAATCCACGTAATAAGGTCCCAACCCCATGATAGTAAATCCCATGAATCGCATGTACTGGAAGAGGGGGGCAGGAATTAAATGATTGTGATTTGTATCAGGGACAAAGACCCGTGATATCTGGCATTTTCTGCCTACTTATCATCCTGCAGGGGACTAACCAAAAAATCATTATTGTCCCATAATTTCAAGGAGATATTGACCTGCCAGTCACCCAAGTAAGTCCCATTAGGAAGTGTTCACTCCCTCAACTGTGCAAAACCATGTAGTACTTTTGGAGCGAGGGGGAAACGGCGTATGTGGCCGCTAAAACAGCGAGGCTTGCGGCTAAATGCTGTTTGGGGAAATCCTCGGCGACCACTGACCAACACCTCTGACCTCGGCATCCTCTGACAGCAAGGATGTCCCCGGTGCGTTGAATAGGGTGAGCGGCTGGTGCGCGAGGGTTAAACAGCAAGGAACGCTTGTTTTCTGCGATCCCCGTTGTTTAACCCCCTTGACAGCTGCATTGAATACACCCCAATAAGATTGATGTACCCTCATTGGTTTGGTTAAATATATAATACATCTCCCAATGCTCCACATCATGTCAATTTTTTGGTCTATGGGGGAGATGCATCAAACGTTAGAGAGAGATAAAGTGGAGACAAAGGGCTTAATTCAGACCACCTGATCACACGGCTGCGAATTCGCAGCCGTGTGATCTGGTCTGAATTACCCCCAAAGTACAAACCAATCAACTTATAACTAACAGTCCGTGAAATTTCAGTTAGTAGCTGATTGGTCAGTACTTTATCTCTCCATTTTTTTCCAAGTATATACAAAGAAAATGGTTGAAGCAATTGGTACTACTTCTGTGTATACTCTATATAACATGGTTTAATCATTTTGTTTTTTTATGTAGGCTCGGACAAATGAAGACTGTCTCCTTACGGAAGGTTGTGAAAATAATCCCAATAATAAGTGTGCAATTAATTGGGAGAACTATAGAAGACTGGAAAAGAGTAACAAAGACAAACAAGAGAAGATTGTGAGTAATGTTAGTGAATGTGCTATGTATTGTCTTGCTGGTATCAAGTATAGGCCTGTTAGTGAACAAACCATCTCCCAGTTCCATATGATTCCCAGTCCTGTATTTGAACATACTAATCATATCACCTCTCAACCTCCGTTTCTCCAGTGAAAACATATCCAGCCTGGTTAGCCTATCTTTGTAGTCTAGTGATTTGAGACCTTTTACTAGCTTAGTCGCCCTTCTCTGTACCTGTTCCAATTCATTTATGTCCCTTTTAAGGTACGATGCCCAGAACTGAACACAGTATTCCAAGTGTGGTCTCATCAATGCCTTGTTAAGAGGCACTATCACATTGGCATCCCTTAAATCCATTCCCCTTTTAATGCATGCCAGTGTCCGGTTTGCTTTTGCTGCTGCACTTGAGCAGTGTGCACTATTACCCAATTTTTCATCTATGTTGACCCCCAAGTCCTTCTCTACAGCAGAATTCCCAATAATAATAATAATAATAATAATAATAATAATAATACATTTTCTTCATTGTTTTCTGATTGGTTATCTTCGTTACAGTAACAGTCAGCAGGACAGACAATCCTTACTCAGCCCAGTCGAAGCAATATTAACATATTGACAATGTGATACTAAAACTGTGTACAAACTGGTGCGGTATCGGGCCGATAGGTAACTTCCAGCTGTCTTGAACCAACATCAAGCTGGCTGCTCAGTGTATACTCGCATTCACCAGTGGTGTTGCTAGGTGTGATGTGCTCCTAACTCCCCAACCACCCCGGCTATGTCAGCTGTCCGCCCCCCACATGTGCGTCACGGCTGCATTACCATACGTACGCCAAGAGTTTTCATGGGAACGCCCATGAAACGCGGGGCGTACGCATATGGTAATGAGCCCAAACAGCCCTTCACGCCCTTCTCCACCCCCTGCTCGGATGGTTCCGTACAATCATTTTCTGCACGGACCTCACGCTGTGTTCGTACGTGTGAGGCGTTCGCACATACGCAGATACGCCTCTGCACATGCGCAAACACCAACCATCGGCCGCCCGTCCGCACTCGGAGCCATCCGACTCAATCAGAATAAGGGCCATAGTGCCGAGAGAGAGGAAGACCAGTCCCAATGTAGTATTCAGACTGGATTGTAACAAGAATGGGAGGATGAGGTGGAAGGTCGAAATGAGCAGGTTCCAGTTCTCACTCAGGAGGAAATGGTCCTGATTCAATTTGCTCAGTAGCTTACCAAGCACCCGAGACGCTGCCCTGCCGAATACCCGCCCCTCCACACGCTGCTGAATCCTTTTTTTCCGGCATGGGCAAGTGTCCCGATTAGCAAGACACAGATGTAGCGTACGGCGCACCACCCTGGGTCCATGCCACCCACCTGTGTCCACGCCACCATCTATTACCTTTAGTAAAGTTGTGGCGAGCAGACAATGATGCTATTCTGAAAATAGCTAATGTTACTAGTAGGGTGGCCAATCCCAGGATCGGGAGGATCCCGGGATTTGGCCCTAAAACGTCCGGGATTTCAACAATCCCGGGATGTCGGGATTAGACTGCGCATGCACAGTGTAATGCCGGGTAGCGTCTGAGCACTCACTCAGACGCTGCCCGGCTGTTCCTGACCCCAGCATGTGGCCACGCCGCCCACTCTGCTGTCACCTCTTCTCCTGCCCGTCCCTTCTCCTGCCCACCCGCATGCCCCTTCTCCTTTCCGTCCCCCCCCCTCTTCTCCTGCGCCTACCCGCCCGCACCTTCACTTGCGCCCACCCACACCTTCACCTGCAGCCTGTCTGCTTCTTCTCCGGCTGCTGATGAGGAGGTGCACACGCCCGGAGGCACCGTGCACCTCCGAACCCACTCCTCTCCCGGCCGCCTGCCTGCCAATGTAAGTAAATGTGCGGGTCGCCCGGCAGGGGGGCGTGACCACGGAACGTAGGGAGTAGGACGTGTACGTTGCTCTCTCCCGCCTTGTGATGTGAAGCAGGTATCCTGCGTTTTCCCCTACCACCCCTGCGAACGACGCGTCCATGCCTGAAAGGAGAAGGTGAAAGGCGGCGATACCCTGGAAGTCAGAGCGGGTCTACAGTGAGGACGCTCGGAGACGGCAGATAAGACCAGCGTGATTGCAGCGTCCAGAGAAACCTGGTGACGCGTGAGCAGACGAGGCGGGCAGACCGCAGCTGAGCCCAGCGGTAATACAGCGTCTGGCGAATCCTGGTGACGTGTGTGTGGACGAGACAGGCAGACCGCAGCAGAGGCTAGCGTGACCACAGCGCCCGGCGAAGCCTGGTGACGCGGGAGCGCATGAGACAGGAGGACGCGCTGTGCAAGTGATCGTAGCCAGCAGTGAGTGCACTTCGGAGTGGGGTGGCGGCAGCACGACATAGTCCACAGAAAATAGATGGACTACATCTGAGCTGATTGGAGACCACGGGGTGGCAGACCGGAGCTCCCGGCCCAGAGACCAGACACCTGAACCGGGGAGAAGAGACGGGCAGGAAGCCACAGTAACGTGGAGAGGAGAGCCACGGGGGTCGTGAGAGGACTCAGTGACCGTGTTTAAGTGCCGGGCAGGGAAGGAAGGCGAGGTGGTGAGCCCGTGCACGAAGGTACCTTTTTTTTTTTAAAAAAAAAAAAAAAAAAAGAAGAGAGGCTATTTAAAAAATTGCTAAGGTTGTGTTGTGTGGCCCCCAGAGACTCAGGGGAAATTAGCCTTAGACTGCTGGTTGGCGATCTGTCTGGGAGGCGTTGGGGTTGTGGGGTGCAAGGAACGAAGCTGGGGAGCATGGACTGGGGGTTCTGAAAAGGGTGCGTGAGACGATTGATTCGAGAATACAGGTCACACCCTAAGTATTACCAGGTTAAAACAATACTCAGCACAATGGGGAAATCTAAAGACACCACTGCAGCAAATAAACTGGCTAAATTTGCCAGAACCCCAGCCACCCCAACATTAGCGGCCAAAGGTGATGGAACCCCCCCCTCTACCCCCCCAGAAAATGCAGACAAAACACTGGAGCCAGCATCCATACAGAAAGTACTGGATGCGGTAGCAGCAAGTGAGGGTCGCCTAGCAATCAAGATCGGGAAAATTCAGGAGGATCTCGATGTCATACGTATATCAGTCCAAAAAGTAAAAGAGAGGACCACTGAGGTAGAAAAAAGGACCTCAGCATTAGAAGACCTAGTAACTCCGATGGTCAAAAATATGGAGACTATGAAAGTGCAAGTGAGGAGCATGGACAGTAAATTAACGGATATCGAGGGGCGCTTAAGGCGGAATAACCTTAGATTCCTGGGATTCCCAGAGCATGCGGAAGGGCCTAATCCTGAGCAGTTTCTCCAGAACTGGTTGATAGAGGCGTTCGGGAAGGACACCTTTTCTAAATTCTTTACAATAGAAAGGGCCCATAGGGTTCCAATGAGGCCACTGCCCCCAGGGGCGCCAGATCGAACCCTTATTGCTAAAATGTTGTACTACCCCGACAGAGACCTAATCTTACGCCTGTGTCGCGAAAAGGGACCTCTAATGTGGGACAATAAAAAAATCTCCGTGTTTCCTGATTATGCCCAAGGGGTCCAAAGGGACAGGGCCCAATTCGTGGCTGTGAAGAGAAGATTAAGAGAGCTGCACCTTGATTATGTGATGCTTTTCCCGGCTAAGTTACGGGTGGTCTCCGAGGGGAAATCCCAAGTATTCCTGAGCCCTAATGATGCCTCAGACTGGCTGGATAGAAACTTTCCGGCAAGCCGGTCAATAGGCAATGTCTGAGACAATTTTGTGTACCATAAATGTCTTACTTTGAATCATGCTTTCTCCATAGGGGGGTTCTTCATTTTTTTTGTGTGTGAATTATTGGAGACTGGAGTATACGACTGACATTTAAACAGGGTGTATGTAACCACTTAGGGCCTGCACGAAAAGAGATACTAGTTTCATTTATGGAAAAAGGGGTGAGAGGGAAAATTTGTGAGCGATGTTTAAGGGGCGGGAGAGAGCCCTTACTGGGTGGTCATGAAATTTGATGCCCCAAGGTTAGCCCACCGTGGGTACACCTGGAGGGGGGAGAGGGAGAGGGGCGGGGGCGAGAGGCATGTCAGGAGGAAGGGGAGGCATGCAGGGAGGGGGGAGGGGGGGGAGAGGGGGGAGGGGGGGAGGGACGGCAGCAAGTTTACAATTCGGGGTCTGGGTACAGAGCAGGACCAATTAGAGGGATGCTTCCCCTTGTCTAAAGCCAACCTGTTAAAAGAAATGGAATGGGGTTGATGAAGTATAGCATCCTCACGTGGAATGTGAGGGGACTAAACAATAGGATTAAAAGGGCTTCTACGGGAATTGCGTAAATATGCTGTGGATATTATATGTCTTCAGGAGACCCACCTGGAGGGGGGCAGAGTCTTATCCTTAAAAAAGGCCTGGATCGGGTGGACATTCCACTCTACGTTTACTTCTGCCTCCAGGGGGGTCTCTGTATTAGTAAGAAAGGGTATACCCTTTTCAGTGGAATCATCCTCAGTGGACCCTAATGGGAAATATGTGTTCTTGAAATGCAGGTTGGATTCATTTGTGTTTTTGTTGATGACTGTCTATATTCCCCCACCATTTAATTATGTGGTGCTTAAGAAAGTAGCAGAATTTATGGCCCTATCCCCGGGGACACCAGCGTTGGTAGTGGGGGACTTCAATAACGTGCTCGACCCACAGATGGATAGATGGGGATCCAAGTGTCAGGAGAATACAGGTCAAAAGACTGGTTTCTCCTTAATGATAGAAGAGATGGGGTTGAGGGATGTATGGAGACGGGACCACCCAGATGCTCATGAGTACTCTTGTTTTTCAGGGACACATGAGACGTTTTCCAGATTGGATATGGCCCTGGCTACTGAGGACTGTCTGCTGAAGCTGAGCGGGGCGGTCTACAGAGCCAGGGGCATATCTGATCACTCCCCTCTCGAGATTACTATGGTTCCTGGGGGGCAGAGGGGGTTCGTGTATTGGAAGTTAAATACACATTGGCTATCCAAACTAGCCCCGGGGGTAGGATTGGAGGAACAGTGGGAAGAATTCTTGAACCTTAACGAGGGGTCCGCATCAGTAGACCTAATATGGGATGCTTTTAAAGCTAGTATTCGGGGGTCACTAATAAAAAAGATAGCCTGTTTAAAAGCCTCCTACCGGCAAGAAGAGCTGAGGTTAGAGAATAAATGTAAAAAACTAGAGCAGAAATATTTAAAGGAGAAAACCCTCTGTAGCAAGGAGGAATGGAGAGAGGCCCAGGCAGCCTGGAATAAGATGTTAGTGGATAAAACGAAGTTGGGGGAAGTGTTCAAACAACATCATAATTATACAGTAGGGGATAGACCGGGAAGCTTTCTAGCTAATATCGTAAAAACAGATCAATCACCTAATATAGTCCTGGAAATTCAGGAGGATGGGGGAAGGTTAGTGAACACAACCCCTAACATAGTACAGAGCTTTGCTCAGTATTATCAGAGTCTGTATGAAGCAAAGTCAGAGAATTCACCAGAGGAGATACAAAAATATTTAGCACAAATAACCCCCCCCAAACTTTCGGAAAGGATAAAAAACAGTCTAGATGCCCCATTCACTCTACAGGAGATTATCAATGCAATACGAACAATTCCTAGCGGTAAAGCCCCGGGGACAGACGGTATCCCCCAAGAACTATATAAGCGCCACTGCCAGTTTTTCTCCCCAAAGCTGTTAGACCTTTTTAATAAAATATGCGAGGACGGGACACTGCCTCCCTCAATGTCCGAAGCATTGATAATAATTCTGTTAAAGAAAGACAAAGATCCAAGGGAGAGAGAATCATATAGGCCTATATCCTTGCTGACAAACGACGTAAAAATACTGGCCAAACTCCTATCTACCCGTTTAAATACTGCCCTGGGGGAAATTATACATATAGACCAGACCGGGTTTATACCCGGTAGGTCCTCTGCTACAAATTTAAGAAGACTGTTTTGTCATATACAAGGGAAACAGGGTGAGAAAGAGGCGCCTGCGGTGGTCTCATTAGACGCCGCTAAAGCGTTCGATACTGTGGAGTGGGAGTACTTATGGAGGGCATTGGAGTGGATAGGAGTCGGGTCAGTATTTATAAATTGGGTCAAATTGCTCTATTCGAGTCCCATGGCACGAGTAATGGTAAACAATTATATCTCCCCTAGATTTCCCATTAAAAGAGGCACCCGCCAGGGCTGCCCGCTGTCGCCAGCACTTTTTGCGATAGCAATGGAGCTGCTGGCATGCTTAATCAGAGCGAGTGACAAGCTGAAAGGTCTTCGGGTGGGAGGGAAGGAAGATCGGATAGCGCTATATGCGGATGATGTTTTACTCTTTCTCAACGACTATAAGTCAGCCATGCCAGGGTTATTGGAGATAGTAAATCAGTTTGGGAATTTTTCCGGATTGAGGATAAACTGGAGTAAATCCTGTATAATGCCCCTGAGGGTCCTGGCAGTGACAGATGGGGAAGCAAATTGCCCATTAAAAATCGTGGAGAAATTCCAATACTTGGGAATTGTGATCTCCAATAGAGCAGAGGAGTATGAGGCTCTGAATATTACTCCGCTGGTAAACTATATAAAATCTAAAATTGCAACATGGGAGAGGCTACCACTGACTGTCACTGGGAGGGTTAACCTCGTAAAAATGGTGGTACAGCCAAAAGTGCTTTACGCCATACAACATTCTCCGGTTTACCTCCCCCGGAAAATATTCCGAATATTGGAAGGGCTTATCTCATCCCTGATATGGAATAAAAAAAGGGTTCGAATTAGGCAGAGTAATATGACTAGGCCCAAGGCAGAAGGGGGGTTAGCGTTGCCAGATTTCTGGTTGTACTATCTCGCAACCCAGATGGTTTTTCTTAGCTCATGGATAAAAAAGGGGCAGGATACGGAAATAGTCAGTGCCTTGGTGGGGACAGTCTCCCCGGGCCACTCTCCATTGCACTTGTTACTATCCAGAAACAGACATCGTAATTGGCCACCTATAATCAAGCAAGCGATAGAGGTATGGAAACAGGTCGAGAGAATTATGGGTAGCAGCGGGTTGGACCCCGAGACACCCCTCCACAATGCGTGACACCTAGGCGAGTTGGGGGCCCTACAGATGGATAAGGTTTGGGGGGAAAGGGGCCTTGTGGAACTGGGGCAGCTATATGATGGGGCAGGAATTCGTACTTTTTTGTCTTTAAAAAATGAGTTTAACTTGTCGAACAGCTTCCAATATCGCTATTTCCAGTTGAGGCATGCTTTGGGTATGCAATTTAGAACGGGGAATCCTATAATGGAAGAATCGTTGACTAAAAAATTTCTTAAAAGAATCCAGCCCCGTCATATGATTGCCCAATGTTATAAATATCTTATACAAGAATCAAAGAAGGACAATTTGGGGGCACTACGTATTAGATGGGAGGAGGACCTGGGGGAGATAAATGAGGACGAATGGAGGGAGGCGTTATCCAATGTACAGAGAGCAACAGGGCAGGCCAAATTTCAGCAGGTCCAATTGTATATAGCTCATAGAGCATATATAACCCCTGAGCGCCTGTATAAGTTTGGGGGAAGGGGTGACAAAATATGCCCTAAGTGTAAGAGGGGGGAAGGATCCTTTTACCATCTACTCTGGGAATGCCCTATGGTGGAGAACTTTTGGGCCCAGGTAATTCGGACCCTTGAGCGGTTGGGAGTCCCACAGGGTAAATGTACCCCCAAATTATGCTTATTGGCGATAAAGGGAGAACTTGTCTTACAAAGAAACCTCTGGCTCTTGGTGATAAATCTGTGTACATTAGCAAAAATCTGTATAGCCAGGAAATGGATGGCAGAAAGTGGACCGATGCTTGCAGAATGGGTACCCCTTGTAGATAGCACAATGGAACATGAAAAATATAGGTATATGGTGGGGGGGACAGAAGGGAAGTTCTTGGAAATATGGGAGAGATGGATTAACTTAGGTTAAATAACAAATCGCAAGGAGGAAGCAATTGGATGGATGAAATTGAAAAGGCTGGAGGATCCTGCGGAAGGGAACCTAGACATGGGAGGGAAGAGTAAACTTGCTGGGTTTTAGATGGATGTTGGTTAGAGAACGGATCTGTTGGGGGGAAGTGAGGAGTAGTGATAGGAGGTAGGAAGGGCGGAGCATGGTGGTCATAAGTTACCGGCTTAATACATTGCACGTAATTATAATAGGTACAGTCACATTGTTGTTTGTAGGTTTTTGTGGCAATATACAGTGTGCACCTCAATGCGTGATTTGCATTGTAGGATATGTGGAATCTTATGTAGAGTTTGGTGTCACAATATGGAGGAGGGACCAAAGCACAGAGACGAATGTAGGGGAGTAACACGGTCACAAGTAAACAATAATCACATAATAGGCGGGAGGGAAGGGAATATGGGGAATAATGGGGGAAACCCCTCTGAATAAGGATACACATAGGAATTACCACGGGGGTAGAGGGGGGGATAGGGGGGGAATAAAGTTAGAATTAAAGCACACGAAACACAGGGGGAGCACGGAAAACCGGTAACATTAGCCCAATCCCATGCTGAGGCGCCAAACTCCTAAAACTTTGGAAGTAAAATTATGTGAATCCAGAAGATCCAAGTAATCTAAATGTGGGGAAATGCGGGAATGTATGAATTGTGTATATATTTTAGAAAAAATGGAAATAAAAACATATGGAAATTAAAAAAAAAAAAATGTGCGGGTCGCCCGGTGTGGGGGTGGGTATGGATTACACGCCTGTGAACTAGGGATGCCAATCTCGGGATCCCGGGAATCCCGGGATTGAGCATTTTTTAATCCCGGGATTGAAAAAATGCCCCAGGATTGGCATCCCTAGTTACTAGCATAAGCGGTGGCCGCAAAAGATGAGGTAGTACCGACATTGCAAATAACAGTAAGTAGCTTAGTTTGCAATAGTGCATATAACATAAGCCAACACACAAATCACTCTTACCCATATTTGCTAGTATCTGTTCATTATTATACATGTGTTTCTCATATTAGCCTTGTTCTGATTCCCTGTGGTAGGATTGTCTGCTGATAGAAATTGAGAAGCTTACTGCAAACCTCAGTACAAGACTGCAAGCTGAACGGAACCAGGAACAACTGTTCAACAGTAAGAAAAGTAAACTCGTCTCTGATATGGAAGACCTAAAGTCCCAGTATGAGAAGGAAAAAGAGCAGGAAATGCTGAAAGTTTCCTGCCTGGAGAGAGAGAAGGTAATGTGGACATGAAACATCATTTCAAAGGTACGCCTAACTGCTCATCGTAACCAAATATCACCTGAGAGTGTCTACCTTATATACAGGCAGGAGACCTTATATACAGAGGCAATCTATTATCTCATCCCATTGCTAATTCTGTTCATTCTGATCTGATTTGAGAGATGTTTTATCAACAACAAGAAAGTGCAATTGCCTCTCCGTACTCGCTATGTAGATCGAGGCTGGGATTAAGGAGATGACCTTCCATTTTGGTGTCAAGGTCGCATATACTTCAGTAAACTAAAAGTCCCGGTATTATCTTTCCATTTTGTTCAAAAGAAATACAGGAGAAACCAATTTGTTATATCTTTGTGAGATTCTTTCCCCTGATCTAGACAATATTTTCCTTTGAGAAAGGTACTTCAAGTAACACGATAAAAAGAAACATTTTGCCAACTATTGATAGACCTCATGCGTGTGACTAAATCCACAGTAAATAGAATACACAGAACAAAATAAATCCAGGATTTACAAAGTTCTCCAGAAAGTTTTGGTAGTAATTAGAAAGTTTTCGCTGTCTCAGATGCTTTTTTGCTTCAAGTGACAAATCAGGATTGAGCCAAGTAAGTTATTATTTGCTCGACAGCCGTGCCCCTGTCCCATTCTCGCTTTGCTCGACTTGAGCTCGGCGGTCAGGATTCAATGTCCCGGCCGCCGAGCGGCGAGAAAGGGGCGTGGCTGCGAGCTGAGGGCGGAAATAGATGAGCTCCGGCCGGGAGCTCGCCTATTTCCGGCTTTTCTCGGCAGAACGAGCTCGACAGCTTCATCGGGGAAGACAGCATTGAAGAGGGCCCCGCAGCCATCTCCCCCGTCGGGAGATGGCTGCGGGAGCACGACTACCATTGAATACCCCCCTTACGCTGAGGCTGCGATGGATAAAGGCATATCCGGACCAAAACTGACGTCACACACCTTACCCTTAAACGCTTAGGCACCCCCAGCATTTTCCCAGACACTCCCAGTGTTTTTCTAGGCACGCCTGGGTTTCTCTTAGCACTCCCATTAAATGCCAAGTTTCCACCCAAGATGCCTATTTCCTGTCAATCAACTTGCGAATGGAGTGCGAATAGAAAAAGTAGCCGGATTTCTTCGCAGCACGGCCTCGCACATGCGTACTGCAAACCATACGCATGCACAGTGTATTGATAATCGCCCAGCGTGCACATTCGTGGCCGTGAGAGCAGGTGTAAATCGGGCCCATAGAGGATTTTGGGGGAAATGCATCAAACATACCACAGAGGGCAAGGGGAGGTATAGCAGCCAATTAGATTCAAGGGTACTTCTTTACTTTCACGGCGCCACTCTAGATAGGAAAGATAGGATACTAGATAGGATACGATTTGTATGCGATTTGACATAAGATATCGCATAAGATATAGGATAGGACAGATAGGATACTAGATAGGATACGATTTGTATGCGATTTGACATAAGATATCGCATAAGATATAGGATAAGATTTACTATCCATTTCATTACCCCACTATCCACTAGGGCGTGGAGTTGATTTTATATAGCGTGGCGAGCGCAGCGAGCCACCGAGCCCGAAGCGTGGCGAGCGCAGCGAGCCCCGCGAGGGGACACGGATGTTGTTTGAAAGCAAGTCCCCAATATCGCATGCCATTTGCATGCAATTCCATAAAATACATTCCGTGTCCCCTCGCGGGGCTCGCTGCGCTCGCCACGCTTCGGGCTCGGTGGCTCGCTGCGCTCGCCACGCTATATAAAATCAACTCCACGCCCTAGTGGATAGTGGGGTAATGAAATGGATAGTAAATCTTATCCTATATCTTATGCGATATCTTATGTCAAATCGCATACAAATCGTATCCTATCTAGTATCCCATCTGACCCATCTGTCATATCTGTCCTATCTAGTGGCGCCGTGAAAGTAAAGAAGTACCGATTCAAGCTATCATTTAGCTTGTACATTTAAAAAAAATGATACCAGTATCTGGTAGGGACAAAACTTCCACTTGTCCACGCTATAAGGTTTGATTACTCACCCTATTAGTCTACCTACATTGTATACTAAGTTGATTTAACACAATCATATGTGTATATACTGTATATATTGTAATACAAACCAGTAAAAGTATCCTCTCCGGGAGATACATGCGCGCAGTGCAGTGGTGGAACTTGTAAGTGGTTTTTCCAGGTGCAAAAATATAATATGGGCTCTCACTCCAACCCAAGTTCACAATATGCACACAGCAGTGGGTGGCAGCAGGGGTGCCGACAGGTCAGCCAGGCCCTGGTAAAACGGAGGGGTTGTGGTCACTGGGGGGGGAGGGCATCCAGGAGGGGGCGTAGCCACGTCCCCGTGAAAAAAAATGAGAGGGAGAGAGAGGACAGGCTGGCGCTGCAGTTGTCTCTTTCCCCAGCTCAGCACATGGCACTGAGCAGCGTGTGCTGAGCTGGGGAGAGAGGCTGTGCTGTGGCAGCAGCCTGTAATTTCTCTCCCCACTGTCTGGCTCCCTGCAATGGGGGAGGGGGGAGTGGGGACCCGGGACCCTCCAGCAGACCCAGGCCCAGGTAAAAAAAGTTCCCTCCCCCTCTTGACACCACTGGGTGGCAGCAGTGAGTCCTCAGGGGACCCAGAGCAATGTACCTGCTGCCCCGATAGTAGTTCTGCCTCTGGTGCAGTGTCTATTCACAGCTGCTCTGCTGATCAGAGCAGGAGAGTGACAAGGGATCTCCCAACTGCCCCCTCACCGCGGAAAATGTTCGCCCCCATACAGCAGACAGTTTCAGAGAACTGTCTGCTATATGGGGCGGACATTTTATTGGTGGTCCGTCTCACTAGCAGAAGTATGAAGCCAGCAAGGGAGCCGGGATGGGACCAGCAAGACAGGTAAGGCTGTGGGCGGGGGGTGCGGCGGGGGGCGCCCCCCATTAACGGCGGGGGGCGCCCAATTCATAGTCCGCGGGGGCTGCAGTGCTATAGTTACGCCTCTGCATACCACTCAAGGGGTGTGGTTGCTGTTTGATGGTATTTTTGGTGTCATCGAGGCATTTTATTTTTAAAAAGTCATAAATATGATGCACCAGGTAAGTTATAGGCATCAACTAAATCCAATGCAAGTGGCACATAGAGGTCCAAGGTGATATGGATAGGGGCATCTATACAGTACAGATGTGTCGCCCCCCCTCATGCAACATGTGTCGCTTCTTTTATCGATGTAACAATTTAAAGACTGAGGAGCCCAGTTGGAGATGATGGCTGATATTAATTTTGTTTTAAGCCTAAAAGCCCATACACACTGGGCGATTTTGAGCTGAAAGCAGCTCAGTTTTGTCGTTCAAGTTGCTTTCAGCTCAAAAGCCGTCCAGTGTGTACAGGCCAACGATGACCGGTGAGCTCTGATGCGGGCTTCCGCATCTTTGCCAGCGGCCTCCACTCATCTGCTGGTGTTATCAGCAGATGAGGAACGGGGTACGCGGCTTTCCATAGCGTCCTGCTATGAAAAGTCATCCACCCCCAGGAAAATCACTTGGACAGGCAAAAATCACTCAGTGTGTATGCACTGAGCAATTTTCAGGTCAGCAATTTTCTCCACCATCATTGTCCATACACGCTGGGCAAAATCGCCCAGTGTGCATGGACCTTTACCGTTAGCATGCATGGCAAGTACAGGATCTTATGTGCAGAAACCCGTTATTCAGAAATAAACAAAGACCAAAATGGAAACAAAAAGTAAATCATTACATTTGTTAATCATGGGGTTAATTCAGCATGGGTCACTAAATAAAGAATTCTATGTCTGGGCAGCGGCTTTCTCCTTGCAGTCCGCTGCATATTCTCATGCTGAATCAGCCTGTGTCCCATACTCAGACCAGCCAAATCACTGCGAGGAGCACTGCTGTTTGAGGTCGTGGCTTGGGCAATGTTGGAAAGTGCAGGATCCGTTATTATATTTCACGCAGAATACCGTACTCCCTTGGATGGATTACACTAATGGTTCCCATATATGTATCATCTGTGTGTTTCTAATCAGTGACACAGCAGTTATCCAAAAGGCTATTTCTTATCCTCCATTCCATACTCTACAGGTAGAAATACTTACACATCTGGACAATGCAAATGCTGAACTGGAGAAGCTGAGGAAAAGACGTTCATCAGTAATAGCCGAGTTACGCAAGGAAAAGGTGTGTTATATACTTATTATTATCATGTGTGTTTCCCAGATGTATCAAGCTTCAAAACGTGATAAGCAACCAGCCAATCATCTCCTAACTGTATTGTTGCAGGCTGGGTTTGTAAAATGGAAGTTAGGGGCTGATTAGCTGGTTGCTTATCACTCTCCACTTTATCACTTTTTGAAGCTTGATACATCTGGCCCTAAACCTTTTTCTCCACATTCAACTAAATGTAACCCTGGCTCACCTGGAAGGATCTTCTGATTTTTCTCTGCTGAGAGTCATCGTTCTCCTTCTGTTGGCAGTGTCTCCACCCAAACCTCCAGAGGTTAACCCACAATACACCAGAGAATGGCTTGGGAAAGTCCCCTATTGCTTAATACTAAAACACCACTGTCTTTAGGAATATCTCTCTATCCCTCTTATATATAAAATATATATTGGCCCTTATTCTGGCCAATATATATTAGCAAATTCCTTCTCAAATGGACAAAACCATGTGCACTGCAGCTGGGGCAGATGTAACATGTGCGGAGAGAGTTAGATTTGGGTGGGCTTTTACTTCAAAGTGAGATCTATATTGCAGTGTCAAAATAAAACAGCCAGTATTTTCCCTGCACGGAAACAAAATAACCCACCCAAATCTAAATCTCTCTGCACATGTTACATCTGCCCCCCTGCAGTGCACGTGGTTTTGTCCATTTGCGAAGGAATTTGCCTTTGCAAGTGAACCAGAATATGGGCCATTATGTATAAATATAATATATACACCTGATAAATAGACATTGGTGTAGCAGAGCTTTGTCGGCCCCATAGTAATGCCACTCACTGTGACCAGAGGCACCACAAAGCAGGGCCATCTTAGCACATGGGTTTACTTGGCCAGCTGCCCTAGGGCCCCACAATTCTAGGGGCCCTTTGAGCGGGGGTTTGCTGGTGCCTATGTACTTTATTGTGAGGCTAGTAGAGATTGCTCTCCAGATGCTTTAATTATGAATTACACAAAATCAGAGCTGCTGGGACACATTCTCTACCGGCCTGCAGCCAAACAGTTACTGGCTGTAAGCTGCTAATTGCTGGATGGCTGATAGCCGGTGGAGAGACACCACAGGAAGTTATGTTTTTTTTTTTTACTTAAATAGGGGCCCCGGTGCATTGCTTTGCCTAGGGCCCACAATGCTGTTAAGGGGGAGTGCATGGGGTGTGTACCAAACCTGGGTGTCACCCTCCGAGGGGTGATACTAAAATGCCAGATCCTCCTCATGCATTCTTACGGCAGTTTAAATCCAATATCTCCATTCATTAAATTAACCTACACAGTCTCATCAATGATTGGTAAGTTCTATTATACAAGGAAGCAAATGTTACTGTAGCTGTAGGTTATGGATTGTATTAAAGCTATCTAATAAAGCCACTTCAAGATAATAAGCTGTACATTTTAACTTCCCTCCATATTTGCCCCCTCGTGGTACAGTCCACCAATAATCCGGACCCCTAGGTTTTAGCACTGGGCCAGATATCCTTTATTTGCCGGATTATTATTATCGGTATCACAGCAGCCCCCCACAGCACGTCCCCCGCAACACGACTCCCCCCTGCCATCACAGCTCGTCCCCTACCCACAGCGCATCTCAGCCTTCGCAACACTGCTCAGTTCCCGTAATGCGACTACCCCAACAGCCTCACTAAGCCCTCCGGCTGCCTCTCTAAGCCCTTACACAACCTCTTCTAAGTCTAACAGACACCCAAAAAAGGAGAAATAGCAGTGCTCTATAGAAATTGGTATAATTCTTTAAAAATCAATTGGACTGATTTTACAATAATACATTTTAATTAACAAAAATAAATTTTGTGACCAGTATAAAACCATTTAGTATCACATATGCACACTGTTAAAAACAATGCCTCACATGTTTTTTAGTATCAAATTTGGCTGTCTGTTCCTATTATGCCCCAGGATTATGTAAGCAAGTGCCAAGTCAAAGCAAAATGGAATGGTTAGTTACCGTCCACCATATGTAATTGGTGCAAAGCTTCCATATACCTTCTTGTATTCAGTATCCAGGCTGGTTTTGGCAGAGATCTTGTCCACCATGGAGGGGAAAGTTTGAGCAGCTGGAGCAGGGAGGGTGGCGGAGTATTCTGTTCCAGAGCAGTGGGCAATTTAAGAATGGTGCCGTCTGGGGCTGGTCAGTCCAATAACTTTGGTGTGGGCAGTAGGCATGTCACCATTTCAAAACGGCTTTATCAAAGGTTGGACCATTAGGTGCTGGAAAATCATTGATCAACCTGCATATGGTACAGAAATTGCCCCCAGTTTGCTAATAAGACAGTTCTTTATAGGGAGGAATTCAATTGTGCGGCATCCCTCTGCTGGATGTATATAGTAATGGGCGTCTATGAGCAATTCAATTTCTGCTCTTATCAGCTGCTCATTAGCATTTAATGCGGCTAAACCCGTCTTATGTTGCTGTCTGAACATCTTAAAGACTGGGTTTGGGCGCCCAAGCTGCGGACTTTAAACACATTGTTTTTTCGCACCTCTGGGGACTGCATCTGATTGTAGCAACAATTGAATAGTTCCGGAGGATGACCCATTATTATAGACGACCAGCTAGGTGCACAGCATTATTGAATTCCCACCTAAATTGACTATTTTGCTAATGAGCTAAAATGTGTGACTTTGGAAGTATTCAATCCTGGGCAAACTTTTCACTAGACAAAAAAATTAAAAAAATTGTTGTGTTTGAATACTGATTTTTCACCTATTCAGGAAATTTGGCTAGGATTCAATATCCCCCTTGTCCTGCACTCAAGGCACTGCCCCCCCCCTCCCCCCATATGCAATCTAATATATGCAACATGGGAAGAAATCATTTTAAAATCAAATTAAATTGTTCAGGCAAATACAGTTTACTTTTTAGAAAGTTACTGAAGTCAAGGACTATTCACTTGTATTATATATAGTATATTCCTCTATAAAGTACTGTCTATTCAGAGACGTCAGCAGACTTCTGAAGTGGTTTCCTATTTAAATGCTGCTCATTTATCTTTCAAATATCTCTAAATAAAGGACTGAGCATCATGAACATTATTCTTTTGAAGGTTGCATGTTCTTTTTCAGGATTGCTGTTTGCTGGAGATTGAGAAGCTAAAAGCGTACTCTGAGAAGGTACAGACAGGATTTTCACCGATACATTTATTTAGAGACAAAAAGTATCATTAAAATGCATTTTTAACTATAAATGAAAAATATAATGTAATTGGCTATATAATATATCCTTATGGGGCATACACACAGGGCGATTCCAGGGCATTTTCTAAGCGATCTTACTAGATTGCTTAGATAATGCCCCTACATTGCTCCATCTGTAGGGGCCATAGCGATAGCAATGTGCTGCCCCAAGCATCACTATCGCCCGGTGATTAATATACAGCATTCTGGATAAATCTATTAACATCGGACAGGGCCAGTGTTCTCATCCGGCTGTCACGTCACTGTGTGCTTAGGGATCTTACTGAACGTCCTGAGCGATCTAGCATTCCACAGAACGCTCAGCAAATCTCCCCGTGTGTAGGCCCCTTTAGGAGGAGTCAAATCTTAGAGGGAAATACAGTAAAGAGAGATAATGTATCCGTAAATCAGCTCCTAACTGCCACCTTTCAAATGCAGCCTGCAAAATGACAGAAGCTGATTGGTTGGTACTTTAGCTCTCTGCGAGACTTGATACATCTCCTCCTTAGTTTTGGTGACTACTGATGCCAGAGACAAACATGTCAACCTTCCATTTATATTCAGACGAACTTTATGAATGCTATATAGTGAAATTGATAGGAATAAACAGATGGAGCGCCTCTCAGCCAGCGTCGGGGCTCGCCAGAATGCCCCCGCTGGCGAGATGGCGCTCCATCTGACTGGGACGCACGAGTGTTCAACGTGCACAGGCGTCCCAGGTTACGGGCAGCAGGGGATGCGAGGGTTGGGGGGGGAGCGGGGAGGTGGTGGCGAGAAGCGGGGACCGGGGATGAGGAGCTCCGATGGTAGGTG
The DNA here is from genome assembly GCF_055691185.1 of Crinia signifera. Classification (NCBI taxonomy): domain Eukaryota; kingdom Metazoa; phylum Chordata; class Amphibia; order Anura; family Myobatrachidae; genus Crinia; species Crinia signifera. Next base: position 52,443,169 of record NC_139219.1, on the reverse strand, counting down.
ACGCGCGCGCATCCCCTTCAGGAGGCTGGCAGGAGCTGGTGGTTGGCAATCTGACCACCAGACCCCCGCTGGATGGAGAGAGCTCAATCTGTATAGTATACCGGGGTACATGCTGAGATGACAGGCCAACATACCGTGCCATCAGACTGTGGTAATGCAGAACATCTCAATCCATTCTTCATTACACTGTACGCCACCGCATGCATATCATCCGGTTGGCAGTGCAGCGCAGCTTACCGGACCATGGGGGCATTGCATGCGACCATGCAGATTGAGCGTACACATTGTCTGATACAGCGTTCTGACTTGTCCTCAAACGACTTATCAGCTTCACTCACCTAACAAGAGGAAATGATAGCCTCATTGGGTTCTGGACAACCTCTTTACTTTTCATACAGTATTTAGAAATGTTAGAAAAGTTATCAGTTTTTCAAACAATAAAACATTCATCATTTTACTCCATAAAGACTGGGTAAATGATCCTGTTTATTAACCACACCCCATCATTATGACAACTTGAATGATCAATAAGAAAATACATCGTATTACCATGGTTCTAACAAATTGATCATCAAGAGAAAATGTATGTTTACTGTGTATACTGTATGTCACAATCATTTATATAACTATTTACAGCATCCATGTACTATCTATATTAATGTAATATTAAAAACACCATTATTATAAATATGAATCCAATGTGCTAAGATTGATGCGGAATCCCCTAAAGTCATTATATATGGCAGGAAAGGCCAACCTGTGGCTCTCCAGATGTTGTGATACTACAAATCCCAGCATGCCTTGCCACAGTTTTATACACCCGTATAGCAAAACTTAGGCAAGGCATGATGGGATTTGTAGTTTGACAACATCTGGAGAGCCACAGGTTGGCCAGGCCTGATATATGGTATTGGGTGGTCTGGCACGCTCAATCCATAAGAAGACAAACAACTCATTACCATAATCCCCTGCATGTCACAAAAATAACCACCCCTTCCCATTGGAGTCCAGTAAACCCCGAAAATTGTTACACACCTGGATAGCAACCACTTCTGTCCCTTTAACAGATGTCACAATGGATATATATTGAGTATTTGCAACTTGGGGTACTCTACTCTGTGCACCGGCAAAGGTTGTGTGTGGTAGACAGGAGGGCTCATTTGTATTGGCCTACCTGGAATCTTCCCTGTAAGGTTTATGGCCAATCTGCCCCTGTATATTGTAGTGTTTGAGGGAAATAAAATGACTTGAGTCATTTATGTACTAAATGTAATTCAAAGTTGAACTTTGAAATGTTTTGCAGGTGAGAACAGAGAACGTGTCTCTAACAGAAAGCATCAGGGTCCTGCAACAGGAAATGGAGAAGAGGTCATCTAATTTCAGTCCCCATGTGTACTCAGCCAGAGCGGAGGTTCTGCTCATTTCCCACCAGGCATTTCCAGAAAACGCTCATACAGGTGCCACAGGTAAAGATACTTCATTGTAGACATTTGCTGTTGTTATGTGAGTGAAACAGAGTAATTTCCTTTCCTATATTAACAGAAAGGATTGCTCCTTATAGTTTATGACTGACAATTCCTTTTTACGGATCACATTATTAAACTGCAAATATACAGTACATTGTTATCTCTTGAGATCTGTATGACGTTTCTTGGTTCCAAAGCAACTTGCCGCAGAAGGCTATTTTGTTCATGCGCAATCGAATGCCGTGAAGCATCTGAGCACCCATTTATACGCTGCCCGACTGTGGATATGCGGAGCGTGACTTGATGTGAGAGGTCAGGCTGCCACACTTCTCTGCCGCCCCACCAGATCCACTGCTCCTCTCTTTCCTCCACACTGTCTGCTGCACCTCTCCGCTGCTTAATTCCAGGGATCAAGCATTTTTCAATCCCGGGATTGCAAAAATGCCCCGAGATTGGCTACCATAGTCATGTCTTGTGGTAGTGTCTGCCCTCTGCCAGGAACTTCAGCTTTACTATGCTTATTATACTGAGGGTCTGGTCTAACACTATTGCCTTCACTCTCTATTGTATGTGCAGATGATGATGATGATGATGGAACATATCTGTGGAACACCACAGAGCCAATAAACTATTAGCCATTAAGTTCCAGGTAAACTGTAGATTCCGCCTTATGGGGCGACAACTGGATCCCACTTATTAAATGAATTTATTTTTTGGTGTCTTTCAGATTATAAATTCCCTGAGATGTGCAGTTGTAGCAGAACCCTTCAGAATTTAAGTTTATCTTCCAATAAAAGTGCAGTGACTCAGGCAGAGGAAGACGTTGCAGTGAAGGAGATCTACAAGCAGATGTAAGAATTCACTGTAGCTTCTTCTATGTCACCAAATAAAATGGTTACAGTTACAGTAACACTAGTTTGACCCTGACCTACAGAAGACAGCACACAGCAGTTTAAGCTATCTGTGGTGTATACGGGGGGACAGTTAATAAAAGTATAATGTTAGAAAATAAATATTTTCTAGAGGCTAAAATATGATGACATGATAATTCGATAAAACCATAGATGTATTTTTATACCTATCATTTATCTTAGAAATAATTCGTTTTTGCTACATTCACTTTACAAATCAAAAACCCTAATAGACGCACGTAGAAAAAAGAACAACAGTGTCTTTATTCAAGCTATAAAGAAATATATAACGATCCAATTTGAATCTAATTTCATGGCCACTATACTTGCTTCTGGTTCTCAAAAAAAACGCTGTGAGATCCCATTCTCTCTTATACAAATACGGCTTTCCCTTGGACTTCTGGAGACAATATTATCACCGATCCCATCTTTTCAACTGCTCTTTCAAGGTTTACGTGATGGCAGCAGACCCAGTAATGTGCGTCTCCTTGTTTTGGCATATTCCCCTCTTGGCTGGATTAGAAAAACTGCTTTTGAAAAAACAGTATTTCAAATACTTTTCACCCTAAGAAGCATAGTGACCTGTGAGGAGCTTCTCCCAAGCTAGACTAAGAAGGTCTATTGTTTAGGTTGGTTGACACTCAATTTTGAGGTCAGCTTTTGGATAGTTAAAAAGAACGACATTAGTAAATGTGGGTATTCCTGTAGTATTCTATGGATAAACATCAATGTTTTCCAATATTTAAGTTTGGTAAAAAAAAATTGTTTTTGTACATTTTTTTATTGTTTTTGTCTTTATTAAATCCTTGATTTACTACTTACTCTTTGATCCCCCCAAAATTAGAAATCGGATAAATATTGACCTTGTGAAAGAGATGCTACATATTATACCGTACTAGTCTACAGCTGAAGTGCCAATGAACAAGATCCTGATCATTAGAGCTCTTTTGATATTTTGATTCCATCTCTGCAGGAAACGGGAGAGGAACCTGTTACTGGACGTCATGGTTATTATGTATGAGAGAAGATGGTTTGTGGATGAAGCTATCCCGCATGTCAGGAGGGCCCTGAGAAAATGTGGAGCGCTGTCAGCTCATGCAGAATAGGAGCGGAAAATGTGTGATATTTATCTGAAGTGCCAGCATTAATGTTCCGTCTCCGGGATCATTGCGCTACACTGCAGGCACTGGGTCCAGAGCGGACAGAATCCAAAAAATACAATGTTGCTCTTCTGTTTATTTTGTTGGACTAATAGAACAATTCACTTGATTACAAAGGAAGATGTATAATACATGTTGTACAATGGCTGCTAACAGTTATATTAACATAGTAAAACAAATATAGTAGATTGACATGGACACAGGGCCCAAAAACCAAGGCTGCCCTACAGCACCTGTATTCGTCTTGCACGGTGCATGGAGCGGCAGGGCCTGCTTAGGAACTGCATGGTCGTACCATGTGGTGGCTGAATAGACCAACACATTATGAGAAAAACTTAAAAGTCAGGAACTAAATGGCACTGGAACACTAAAGGCAAAATACAATGCTTGTTATCACAGTTTTTAGTTTTGAACTTTTTGAATTTTGAAAGATGCCAAGGTTCTACTCAGCCAGGAGAAATGTATCCATTGTAAAGCGCAATGGAATATGCTGGTGCTATATAAGTAACTGCTAAGAATTATGTATGAAATATATGTGTATATATTACTGGTCACTCTGTACGCCCATATCATAAATATATAGTATTTTAAAATAATAGCATTTCATCAAAGGAACTCTCTTCATATAACATATCGGCCAACAAATAAGATAAGTAGTTTTATAAAGAAGTCGTTTTTCAGCAATAGAATAGCTAAAGTAAATGCTGATTTATATTGAAAAAAATAAAATAAAGCCTTTTACATTCAATTTTCTTTCCCTAAACTTTGCATGTTTTGCTTGGCAGAGTTCAGCATCAATGGTCCTATCCTGACCATACTATACACCGGAATGAAATGATTATGGTTGACCCAGCTTTGGGCATGGTTCAGACGTGGAGGCAAATGTCGACTGCCGCAGCTGCTGTGTCTTGCAAAAATATGCAAAGGCTTCAAGATGCAAAGACGATGCCCACCTCTCTGATCTGCTGCTTGCATCTGAAGTCGCAGCATCAGATCTGCAGTACTAACCTTGGCCAGTCTATCAGAGATCTGCGTAACTCTCAGGCTGCACTCGTTATATAGCAAAACGACACTTTAGGGGCCCTCTGTGTTCAAGGACAAAGCCACTCTCTTCGGCACGCACAAGGACAAGCCACCCCCATATTCTAGATTGCTCCATGTCCCCACCCCCAAATGGCTACAGACCTGATGTCTGCAGCTTATTTATGAACAAGATGTGTAGTGCCAACCATGGGCGGATTGCGAATTTAAAGTGGCCCTGGAAAAAATTCCAAAAAGTGGCCCCTTTATACGCCCACACCTCCAGCCCAACATCTTCTACCCTAAACACATCCACACCAGCACCTTCTACTCACACTTACACACCTTCACCAAGCTGCCATCCTCTACCCCATAATACACGCACAGCAACAGCCAGCCACCCTCCCAGCAACAGGTGGAGCCATAGGTGCATCGGCCCACAGGAGATCTTCCCTGGCGCTTTTTTTACCAATCCGCCCCTGGTGCCTATATGCAATTTTATTCTGGTGCATCCAGCATATACATAGCTGCTCACTTACTCTGCTCTAAGAACATTACATTATGGGGGGTGCAGTGGCAAACGCAGGATTTTCAGAAGGGGGTTTCCAGAGGGGCGGAGCAAAGCACGGAGATGGACACTTAGGTGACCCAGTATATGCCGGGTCAGTTAAAGTATTATAGATAGACCAAATGTATATAAATACTACTAATAATAATAATAAAATAATAATAAAAAAAAATATATATATATATACATACATACAGGGGCATTAAATTATTAATTAGCAATGTATTGGGGCCCCTACCGATCCTCCAGCGGTAGGGGTGGGGGAAGCTTTGATGTCCCGCGGGTGGTAGGGGGTATTATATCAACCGCTCAGCATGTAGGGCCTGGATCAGTAATTTCCACTAATTACCCCTTTACTGCACATGGGGTGGGAGAAGGGGCATTGGGATGAATGAAGGGGCCCTGATACATAACTTCCAGGGTGGTAGAGGATGTTTAATATGCAAAGGAGTGGTGTATAGTGGAGTGGGCTTATTATTCATAATTTTCTGGTGGGGGGACAGCTTGCTTGACTGCAGATATCTCCAGTTCCCATAAATAGATTTCTTAGATTTTAATGGAATTAAAAACTAGAGAATTCCACCTACCAAATGGTACTGAGGACTAGGGGATCAGAGTTCAGGAGGCAGAGCAATCTGCCAATCAGTATATAATACTACATACCAGGTGTGTGGAGCTGGAGCAGTAACCAGCTGCTGGAAGGCTGATATCTCTGGTTCTGGGAAGAGTAGAGACAAGTACTACTAGTGTCTATCAAAGGGGGAGAGTCTCAGCTTTTGGAATATAGCCTCAGAAAAACTCTAAGTCAGACAGAACCTGAAATATCCGACTGGGAAGAGCAATTAACAGGCTTGGATGGGGACCACTGCTTTGAAGTCAGATATCTCCGGTTCCCAAGGGCCGATTTTTAAAATTCTTGTACCCATGGAAAGAGGGGACCCTCAGCTTTCAGCCTAGGGTACTTACACTCCTAGGGGGGGTTCTGGATACTCAGAAACCCCCCACCTGCGTGCGCTACTGGGGTGGAAGGTGAGGGAACACTTTGGGAATACGAGAGGAAAGAAAGCTGCAGGGGTTTGCACAGGGCCTGCGTATTGCTGTAAGTGAGAGCACAGTTTGGGAGGAGAATGGTGGAGACTGGGAGAAGAAGCAGAGGTCCTCTGGTGATTGAGGAAGGAAATAATAGTACAGTATATCACACTCATACAATGTGTTCTTCCTGTGAACTTGGGTGCCTACAGTAGTAAATGACAGCTTTCCAGAAAATGGTAATCTTGCCATAAAAATTGTATGTGTTTCTTTTTTAAAATTAGGAGGGAGATTCATCAAAGCTTACGGAGTGAGGAGATAAAGTATCAGACAATTAGCAAACTGCCATGTTACAGGCTGTGTTTGAAAAATGACAGGAGCTGGTTGGTTGGTGCTTTATCTCAGTGACTGAACTTTGCTGTATTTTCAAAATGTCATCAAGCATTTAGAGATGTGTCCAAACTATCTTGGGCACAGTGGTGTAGCAATAAACTCGGCACACCCCTGAGAGAAAATCCCCCTACCCCACCCCAAATACTGCGGGGTCTATTGCTATGCCGCTGCTTGGACATAAGAATCCAGTACATGTTTATGAGAAATATAGGTCATAGGGTGGACAAGAGGAAGGTAGACCACTGAAGATCGACAAACATCAAAGTCGACATGTCTGGAGATCGACATGGGGTTAGGTCGACAGGGTCATTAGGTCGACAAATTCATGAGGTCGACATGGGCAAGGTCCACAGTCAAAAGGTTGACATGTTTTTCACTTTTTATCCCAAATGTCGACACGGTAGATGTGGACACTAAACAAGTGCACTGCATCCGCTCACCATGCTTTGGACACGCTAAACTCGGCACACTGTTTTATAACCCCTTGTCAACCTTTTGATTGTCAACCTAGCTCATGTTGACCTAGGGCATGTGTCGACCTAAGAACTCTGTCGATATATCCCCATGTCGACCTGCATGCAAGTCGACCTTCCTCTTGTCGACCTAGTGACTATATACCGGAAAATATATGAGCTAGATAAAGTTTGCAATGTGATATAAGACTATTTATCAGGACCCACAGCATAAAAGCAGATGCATGGAGGAGGCTGGGCCACTGGGATTATTATGAAAGTACTATTTCACCTGTACATAAGAATAGCGGGCATGCTATGGCAGTACCATAACATTAACAGTTTGCTTTGTGTGATGTAAAATATCTCTAAAACCAATTTATTTCTTCTTTTTTCTTTCATGCACTTCACGTGTCACTAGATGGTGCCATAAACCACACAATAAAAATAGGGTACCCTCTATAGTAAGTTATATTGATAAACTAAGACACATCATTGAAGAAATAATAAATGTAATGTTTTACTAGATTTCTTACAATAAATTATTACAAAATAAATCTAACATTTTTAATCAAACAAATTAAAGACAAGGTGATAGCATATAAATACCAGGTACTTATGTAGTATCTGGGCGTCCGATTTAGAAATCGGATCGGATCGCATCGCATGCGACCAAATCGTATGCGATGCGATGGTCAAGATTTTTCCATAGGATTCAATGTTAAAATGGTCTGAGTCCATTTTAACATAGAATTCAATGGGAAAAAGGGGTCCTTTTCCTTTCCCCACTATCCAAGTGGGCATGGAGTTGGATATAAACCTGTGGCGAGCGTAGCGAGCCACCGAGCCCGAAGCGTGGCGAGCGTAGCCAGAATACTTTTTAAGAAATATGCGTTCGCTCGCCACGCTTCGGGCTCGGTGGCTCGCTGCGCTCGCCACACTATATAAAATCAACTCTATGCCCACTTGGATAGTGGGGAAATGAACAGGACCTTCTTAACATTGAATCCTATGCAAAATCGCATCGAATCGCATCGCATCTGATTGTATGCCTTAAGGTAAGGCATACAATCACAAAATCGGCAGCCCAGATACTACATAAGTACCAAATACCATTACATAATCTATACAATATAAAAAAAAAACATTAGCTTCTGTAGATCTAGAATACACTAAGCTGATTACTAGGTCTGATTATTTAAAATGTAAATTTTCGTACCTCAATTTTATTTAAAAATCAATTCTCAATCATGGATATCCGTAAAACATTGACTCTTCTTAGGATGCCTTTATGGATCCAGTTTATAAACCACTGGGATATCACCTAGTGCAGTACTTCCCAATCTTGGCCCTCAAGGCTCACCAACAGTCCAGGTGTTAAGGATGTCTGTCCTTGAGCACAGGTCATTTTATTGTTATCTCAGTCATTTGTATTTAGCCATGTGTGCTTAAGCATAAATATCCTTAGAATTTGTGCGGGTATGCTGGTTACACGCTGGCCCAATATAGCGCAGGTTCATTGACCAGTGTGTACCAGCAATAGTGTCACAGACATAGGTCCTTATTCTGGTTGACCCGCAAGGCTGCGAAAGTCGCAGCCTTGTGAGTCCCCCAGACGCCCCCCCCCCCCCCCCCCAGGCATGCGAATAGGTGATTTGCATAATCATCGATTCGCAGCTATGGGTGCGGGGGAGAAATCATTTGATGGTCATTTGATTTCTTCAGCGCACGTATATCTGAGACACCTCTAGACCTGCGAGCACCCTGTGCAGGAAGCAGGCGGACAGCTGCACGCCCCACCAGTGGCTTTACTATCAATTTTGCTCCCCCTGCCAACAAGTTTGTGGAGCCCCCTCCCTCTCTCCAGTGTGTTTCCCCAGCATGTGACGTGATGACGTCACACGCATAACGGAGAAGCTGAAGCAGGAGAGAGGAAGAGAGTCCAGCATACACTGCTGCTTCCCTTGGCTCCGACGCATCCCAGGCCGCCCCAGCACGTCCATCTGCCCACCCATCCTGTACACAGTAGCCAATAGCCGGCTCTGTGTACAGTCAATTGAATAAGTTAGGTGGATTTGTCCTCTCTGCCATGGCCGCACCCACACTGCAGCTGACTCGCCTCCGGGGCTCAGCCAGTGGGCAGAGGCAGGCAGCAGCATGTCAGTGCATCGAGCGGGTGCCGGTGTCCACACAGACCTCGCTGCCGCTTGCTCCCCCAAGCGGCAGCTGGGGCTGCCTTACAGTAGTTACGCCACTGCGCTCCACGCACCTGCATCATCAGGGAATTACCATGGGAATGCCCAGCATTCTCATGGGAACGCCCATGAAACACTGGGCATTTCCATAATCATATTCCTCGTCCCGCAGCCCCACGCTCCTCCATGCCCTCCACATGGACTTCTGTGTGCGAGTGCTGTGGGCGCTCGTACACATCAGCTGCACATGCGCATTAAAACCATCGGTCCTCCGTGTGAACCAATTGAGTTAGATTTATACCCATAATGCGTTAGCTGTGTGGCACAGCCGATGGTTGATCTATCTAAAGATATATAGGCACAACATGCTGTGTGTATGGGCAATCCACCGCACAAGCCGGCGATATAAATGTGCCCGCCCAGTTGTGAAGTCAGTCACAACTGATCAGTCAGTGTTTATGCAGAACACACTGTGCAATCCATATATATCTACAGATCAATGGATCTGCACATACATCTTTAGATGTGGACCCAGCCTAGTGTGGCTTGTGGACTAGGTTTCAGAAGCATTGACCTAGGATAACCAGTTCAAGTTATGGGGCGATTTTAGCCTACATCGACGGGATATGGCCACTGAGTAACCATATCCCCATGTGTATGGGGCGAGGGCCGCTAAGAGCACCCTCCTGCGACCAGCACAGTACTGGTCGCTGGAGCAGCATTCGCCTACAGTGACAACGTTTTCATCAACGATCATCGCTGGCCGCTGATGAAAATGGGGCACCCAGCAATTTGGTCACTGAGCGATATCAAGTCAAAATTGCTCGGCGAACAAATTGCTCCATGTGTACGGAGCTTTAGGGTTAGGAGTAAATTGTGCTGGTAACTACTGCAGAGTTGGGAGGGAGCACGTACTAACTAACTCATTGCTGCATCACAGTGATCAACTAAAGCTGCCCAGTATATGCCAGCAAATGCAATATGTTCTCTGCAAGGGGAAAAATGCAATTGAAACTTAAAGTTTTTTTTTTGGGGGGGGGTAAGTTTGCACATATGAGAAGTATTTACTCATGATTCAGGACATCAGGCCCTAAATGTTGAGCTGATTTTCCTTCCCACTTGCACATCTAGGAATGTATTTGTTCTTGAGCTTTTCTCCAGAACGCTGTCCATGCCACCAGTCACTCCCAGGGCGGATGCTGGGTGAGTACTACACCGGTTTGCATCTAGCGTTGCACATACCCAGAAAGTTCAATAAACTGATCTGACATCCCCTGAGGTAGAAGCGGCTGCTGCCCTTTATTGTGGTTAGCAGACGTATACTCCCCACAATGCCTTGCAGTTCACATAGAATGGCTATTACAGACCTGTTTGGTGCCTAATGGTAAATCTGAGTGGTTTTGCAAATGGCCCCATCCTCTAAGAGGTGGAAGCGGGATCCAGTTAGATCAGGACAAATCTGTCAGCGTGGTAATCTGGATCAGACAATTGTCTCCATTAGCTTTTTGGGTAGCCACCAGCCACAACAGCGAAGAACATAGAGTGGTCAGACCTACAATTGTATTTGAAATCTTCTGCCAGCACCTTTCCTAACTCAGTGTGACCAGCATTCAGCAGACGTGGTGTGAGTATTATACTGCATCTTCACTGTGATCTTCATCACTGCTATACTCTCCTGGCGTCTCATCTTCAGAATCATTCCCACAGACCCTGTCCTCTCCCTCCTCCTCCTCCTTGTCGCAGCCATCTTCCTGCAAGTCTCCTATCTCCAATGGGTCTTCTGTGTTGCTGGGAAGACAAGAGAATTTTTTTTACAGAGAAAGTTAAATGCATATGTACCATTTCCTCGAGCCATGTTCATTATTTATCTAGATGACCCTTCTGCACCATGGGAGGTTTCTGTCCTCCTTGAGCTCGCCTTAGGACACCTGCGTTACGGTTTGACAGGTGAAACGCCCCATACCCTTTCCTCAAGCAATGTTAATTACTTATTAATATAATAAAACTGAAGTGCTGATAAAAATTCCATCCGTGCGCATGAACATCAATCATGGGAGGGATTGTAAGGCAGGCGCAGTAGCAGTAACGGCTGAGTTTTTTGTGCACCTGCTAATGCTTCTTTATGTTGCCGATGGGCATCCTATAAAGTTATCCACCGGCTGCAGTGCTGGTGGATATCTTGTCAGCAGCTTCAGCTCCGGTGGAACCTGCGCTATATTGGGCCAGTGTGTCCGCCAAGTGTAGTACGCCTCCTGAAAGGCATTAAACAGAACATCCTTGAGTGCCCTTGTCCCGGCTGCTTCCACTTAGTCTACAAAGTGAACCCCAGGCAGCAAGTATAAAACCCCTGGCAACGAGCATATAACTCCTGTCAATGAGCGTGAAACCCCTCCCAATGAGGATATAACTCCTGGCAATGTGCATTTTGGTCAAAAATATTATAATAAATTAATTGGGGGGGGGGGGGGGGGGGGGGTAGAATTATTTTGGCAGGGAGGCACAATATTTCTAGTTTTGCCACTGTGTACATCATATTATACTGTAGAACATGCAGATTAAAATCTGCATGTTCTAAAAGTCCCAGTTGTACTGTCCTGCTTGCATACAAAGTGAACAGGTGACGATGGAGTGATCTGTGCAGGTTAAAAATGAAAGAGATCTTCTACTGCTGATGCTGCGACAAACCAGAAAGAGTAAGGAGGCACCTGAATATGGAATGGAGACAAACTGTACCGTGGTGATTGGGGCCCCTTGTGCGCATACTGGGAACCATTAATGTAGTAAATGCATATTCTGTAAATGTATAGTTAAGCCAATTTAGAAGCAAGAATTTTCAAATGACATGTTTAACTGTGTTATTACATGTATGATAAGTGTTACCTCTCTTCATCAGACGAGCTTATATAATCCTCATTTCTATGGACAGGATCCTGCAGGGAAGAAGTTTGCCCTTTTTGGGACACAAAATCATCACATAATCCCAGATCTCTCAGCACCTTGGAGTAATGCTTCTCAGCACACAGACGAGCGTTTCTCTGCAACAAAGTCACATATATTATGGTCTAATACACGTAGGCATAAGGGTTTAACAGCATTTGGTCCTGCCCTGAGATTTGTACATTTTGAGAAAAAACTGAGGTACTTATGTACTAACTGGGCTGCCGATTTTGAAATCGGGTCCATCGCATCGCATCCGACCATATCGCATGCGATGCAATGCGATGGACCCGATTCCATTTTAACATGGAATTCAATGGGAAAAGGGGTCCTTTTCATACCCCTACTATCCAAGTGGGCATGGAGTTGGATATAAACCTGTGGCGAGCGTAGCGAGCCCCGCGAGGGGACACAGAATACCGTCCCCTCGCGGGGCTCGCTTCGCTCGCCACGCTTCGGGCTCGGTGGCTCGCTACGCTCGCCACAGGGTTATATCCAACGCCATGCCCACTTGGATAGTAGGGGTATGAAAAGGACCCTTTTTCCCATTGAATTCCATGTTAAAATGGACTCAGTCCATTTTAACATTGAATCCTATGGAAAAATCGGGTCAACGCATCGCTTGCGATATGGTCGTATGCGATGTGATGCAATGCAATATCGCATCGCATCTGATTGTATGCCTTAAGTTAAGGCATACAATCAAAAAATCGGCAGCCCAGATAATACATAAGTACCAAAACTGATTCCTATTAACTCCTTTTTTCACCTCCGGCTTTGGTGTGAACCCTTAGCCCTATGTGCTAAGTCCTCCTACTGTATGTGCTGTGCCCTCCTATGTGAAGATCCTCACAGTGCAGTAGATGACGCTGCAAACAGTGTTGAGCCTTTCAACAGGCTTGAGCGCCCACCAGCAAAAACATAAATCGGCACCTCTGCTTCTATGTGCTAAGTCCTCCTATGTGCTAAGTCCTCCTATGTGCTAAGTCCTCCTATGTGCTAAGTCCTCCTATGTGCTAAGTCCTCCTATGTTTCATGGGCGCTCGCATGAAAACGCTGGGCGTACACATGCTAATGTGTCCGTGACGCACGTGCGGGGGGCGGCCAGCTGACATAACCGGATGTCAGCTGCCCGCCCAATTCCCTGCAATTCTACATGCATATGTAAGGGTGGTCTGGACCACTCTAACATATACGTGTGCCTTCACCATCATTCCATGGTTAGCAACCATCGAATGATGGGGGAGGTTCCCACTGGCATGCAAATGGATGTTCATGTAAAACATCCCTCCGCAAGACTTGCAGACGCATCCTACATGCGAATGGGTGGCGCCGGCTAACCATTCGCAAGGCAGGGTTAGAGTGACTCGAAAGGATGCAAATTCGCGCCCGAACGAGTCAACCAGAATAAGGGCCATGTAATCGGGTCCCATGTGAACATGATGATATAGTCCAGGGTGGGCTGCATATACAGACTATTGAGGACATCGTTAACAGCCCTGTGGTAGCGTGCATCGCTAACAATATTAAGCATTCACACTAGCTGGTATGAACGATATATTGTTATTGTTCATTGTATAGTTAACGATATATCATCTGTTGTGTATACAATAGCAATCCAAATTCATCCAGTAGTTTTTGTATAATTCCGGAACAAACAAAACATCAGAATTCTTATTTTTCGTCTCCATAAACATTCCCTAGAAGTATATTTCTCAAAACAAATTCTATACACAGGTACAATCCTTACAGATGTATTATATGTATAGATGATATGTATTGCTCACAAACCTGTGTTGCCCTTTCCAGCAATAAAGGTGTCTGTGAAACGCGTTCCTTCATCGTGTTCAGCTCCTGCATGTACTCTTTTGTCCTCCGTTTTTCCGTTTTCCTGTACAAATTAGCAACATATTATTTATCATAGAATTAGATTTACAGCTTCATCAGTTTTTAGTCTATAGCAGAAAAAGATCTATATAAACACACATAAGGTTTTAAATACACAGCTTAAATACAAATAACCAAATATGATTACCAAGAACTGCTGTAAAATGTAGAGATTAAAGATGGCTGCACTCACGCAAGAACAATGCGCTCACTGAACAACCACACAGATATCAGCCGCCACATTTTTCTGACAGCCCAATTATAGTCTGCGTTACAAGTTATGATTGAAGGTACTTGCGGCTTACTTTCAGGCTGCACACTCGTTTACAAGCTAACACAATTATTAGCCAATCATATCTTTCAGCTAGTCCAACCAACATCTAAACGATTTTGTTTCACATGATATTGATATACAATGCTGGCCTTAGGGCAGTCAAGGTGTCGCCATTCACTATGTTGACACTAAAACGTTGACTTCAGTCTTAGGAAACAGATAAATCCTGTATGTCAACACTGTCACCATGTCAGTCAATATACGGAATACTGGTTTTTGCCCATTATCCCTTTCTAGGAAGAAGAAACTAGACAAAGCAGAAAAATGCTGAAGATCTTTTTAAATCAAAACTACAGATGAAAATATATTTGCTGTATTTGTATTTATTTATACTAAAAGAACAGTCGCTGTGAGCAGATATTTTGAGGATTGCTTACATTACTGTGAGCGATCCTCAAAATATCCGCTTGGCACTCAAAGTTTTAAATAACTTAAAGCACCTGATACTGAGGTGGAAATAAAGCAACGGAGAGGAAGCAACAGCGCACCTGGACAAACCGTGCTGAATATTTTGCATGCAAGGTAAATACTGGCTGCTTTTGTGTGTAGCCCACAAATACTGGGCAGGTTTATTTGTACACTGCAATTAGGACATAAATTTGGACACACCCTTCTAAAATTTAAACCTCACTGCACATGCTACATATGCCCTGCCCTCCTCCCCCAAGAAAATACAGTTACTTGCTGTTTCTTTCTGTGACCACAATTATTTATTTACCATTAATAACCACCACTTGAATTGTTATTATCACTGTAGCTATAAAGAAGTGATATTATACAATGGACATACTCTGCTCCTCCATTTTTGGAAGTGGTTAAATCGCTTTTGCTTATAGTTTTGACAGATAAGCTGTCGTCCCACCTCTTGAGACTGGGATAGGAGCATCTTGTAGCAGCTCAGACAAGAGTTATGTTTTTACTCTAAAACATTGTTAGACAGATAAGGATAATATTACAAAGATAATTCATCAAAGATCACACCTCTCCTGCAATGTTTCCGTCACACTAAATCCATGTTGCTTGTAACAGTTGCAGTCTTATTTTTCCATCAATAATTTTTTTTTATGGTACGATCTACTATTCCATGAAATCTATCAAGGACTAAGCCTTGGGAAGAACGTGGGTTAGGTGGGGAGAACCCTGGATAGAGCAGGACAGGGGAGGAGGGATGGACCAGCAGAGAGGAGGGTGGGGTGGGTAAGTGGGGAGGCATAGCTGGGCATAGACTGAGGTGACCCGGCATATGCCCAGACCCTTTGACTAATTCTGTATATAGTTTACAAACATAAAGAAAAACACGATGTACTAGTAATTATTACCTCAATTCTTTTAATTTACTATGTGGCTTTTGAGTTTGCTCTGGATGAATAGCCTTAGCCTTCCTACTTATGTGTTTCTTCAGTATTTTCTCTTTCTGTTTCTTCTTCGCTTGTCTTTTTATTTCATCGTCTTCCTTTTTTAATTTCTCTTCAACAAACTTCCTGGGGATGGGCGATATAAACTGGAAGGAGCATACTGGGAGATGGTCCCTTTACATGGGAGCTACATTCTACTCAAACTACAGCTACACTATTAATGGTAGGGGGAGCAGGTGAGAACTTATACTAGGGATGCACCAAATCTCACATTTAGTTTAAATGAATACAACACCTTACCTTTATCGGAAAATGTGCCTTGCATTATAAAGTTGCTGGAAAATCGCAGTTAATGCTTTTGTGTTCATTGCAGTTTCTATTTTTAAACCAAAGTTTCAGACTTTTAGATAAATTTACTAAGGTGGTTGTGGTTTGTCAAAGCGGTTGATCCTCTGTGGCTTTGATTGATCGTTTGAAAACAGCGATGGCAATAAAATCTACTCAAATATTGTTCAGCATTTATTTCTATTCCCATATTAACATAAAAAGTCAAAGCCATTTATTATTGGAGCCTTTAATAAGGCACATTTTTTTTATAAATTCACACAATGGGTTCTAATTTGCTTTTAAGGAATTTTGTAGAAATCTAAACAAAGATTGAGGGCATCCCTAATATATACAACACTGCTACAATCAATGAACAGCAAAATGTTTCTGATTGCAAACAGACAGCTATCCCAAAACTGTATTTACCTAACAGCCTGCTCTCTTCGTTTAGAAGATTCTGTGGATTTCGGATTGATGACCGGAGCCTCTTCATGTGGAGGCATTCCTGTGGACTTTTTCCATGATTGGCTCCTGGGAGATTTATATGGCCAACGAGTCTCCTTTAAGACTTCCTCATCTTCTTCAATGTCCTTCAGAATTTTTCCCTTATGAGATGAAAGGTTTGCAGTACGTAGCTGAAAGGGGTCACAAATGGTCACATGCTTGCTATTTTTGGTTTTTAAGGAGCGTCTCTGTTGATTCTGGTGTAGAACTTCAAAATTAGGTATCTGTGTATTGATTTTTGGCCTGTGCTGTTCCTTTTCAGGTTCATAACATCTTGTTTTTTTGCTTTTGCAAGCCAGCGTGCTGGTGGGATAAAAAGATTTGTGCAAAAGTTCTTGGGATCTCATATGTATCCTAATCTCCCGATACAGCTGTTCTTCTTTTAGTCTTTCATTAACAGAGGTTCCATAAATGGATTTTGGCACAGGTTTGCCTTTAAAATGCTTAGACTTGTTGAAGGCATCTGGAAGATTAGCTAGTTGCACCTCTCTCTCTTGTTTCTTGCGCTCCTCTCGGTCAATGAACCAAAAAGGTTTCTGAGATGCCCGAAGGATCTCTTTGCTCCTCTCTTTGACAAATTTGCGTCTCTCCTCGTTTCTTTCCACTATCTCCTGATACAGCGGTAGGTAAACATAAGCCGGAACAGGGTTTGCTCGAAACTTCTTTTGACATTCTGCTTCTTCTTCCAGTTTCTTCTTCAGCAAGTTGTTCTCCATCTCAATTTCTGATTTTGACTTGGCACTCACCTCTTTTTTCTTGGACTCCCTAATGGTCATCTCAAAAGGTTCAGGAATAGTAAGTCTATGTGACCATTCTTTAGACTTGCTTTTGTTAGTTTTGTGTTTGGACCTCTGCTTTTCAAATCCTGTGTTCTTGATGTAATCTTCCACTGTAAATCCATTCCACATTTGGACAATTTTCTCCCTGGCAGAAGTAGAACCTTGGGTATCACTGTCGTCTTCTCCGTCAGACAGTTCATCTAGAGAAATTTCCGATAAGCCAGCGGAGACATTATGGCTAATATCATGTTTGCACAAGCAGAGATCAATTTCAGTTGGATGTTGGTGCTCCCATGCAGACCTAAGAATAAAAAATAAAAAAAATAATTAAGTCTTAACTGTAGAAATTAACTACATACACAGCTAAAGAAATAACACCAGGCTGAAAGAAATTGTATAAACACAACAATACATGTAGCAATCAAGCAAAAGTCATTTGATGGAATGCCTGTTGGTTTAGAATGTGAATTTGTTAATGTTATACAGAGGGAGGCAAATAAACCTCACAGATTTTTAAGGGTAACAGAAAAGGCATGGTGAATGCTCATCAAAATTCAGGTGACCGTGGCGCTGATCTGATTGATGTTGGGTAACGGCCGGCGGGGGTTCCAGACTCCGGCCCAACTTCCGGGCCACTGTGGCGCAGAGGTAGAGTACCGGCCGGCTGGGGGGTCCTTGTGAAGGCTGACGCGCAGGGGTGGTGGTGGTGTCTGGGTGACCGCGGGTGGCCAGCTTCTACAGTAAAGGACAGTTCTACTTAAGCGGCACCTAGGAAAGATGACCATGGCCCACCCGGGATATGCAGTGACGGCAATGGCGGACTGAGGTGGTAACTCCCTCCTGGTCTGCCAGAACGACCCGAGAGAGTCTTTCTCTGTATAGTGACATCCAGAAGGTTTCAAAGGAGCAGCTGCAGGCACTCTGAGGTGAGGAAGGCCTATTCACTGCAAACAGGGCCATCTAAAAGCGGAAGTCTACTACATTGACCAAGAACCATTAATAAACTGTAGGCTGCTGTACACCAAGAAATGACAATTTCATATTCAAGACCAAATGAATGTACGAACATTTAAATGAGTACCATTCACCTTGCCTTTTTTATTAACCTTTGCAATCTTGAAGTTTTTTGTCTGTATAAAGGTCCATTTAAATGTTTAAAAGGGTTTTTTTATCAATAAAGATGGGGATAAACAGGAAGATACCAGAGGTCCCTCTGGATCACAATTTGAAGTCTTTTTAGGGAAAAAAATGGAGTATATGAGAATTACTACAAGTTGACATTATTTTAGGAAAGTACCATTTCATGTTTAAAAGGTGAACAGTTCTCCTGTAGTAGCTCCAGTGTGGGACACATCTGTCTTTTGTTGTATATTGTTTGCGCATTAATGAAAGCGGTTGTAGACAACTTTATATTTACTTGTCCATTTAAATGTGCCAATATGAGTTACTTCAATACTGAAATGCTGATTTACTAACTCTTTAAAACACATTGGGCAGCAGGGGTGGGGGGTGGGGGTAGGGTTCAGTTCTGGGTGCCCAGATAAAAGGCAATGGGCCTAATTCAGACTTGACAGATTTTTGTACTCAAAATGGGCAAACCCATGTGCACTGCAGGTGGGGCAAATGTAACATGCGCAGAGAGAGTGACGCAACACAATAAATAAAGCAGCTTACCGGAAACCTTTCTTGCCAGCAGCCGCCTTGTTCTCAACCCCTTTTAGGTGCAGCTTTTGGTCATACATTTCCTCCAGCTGTTCCATGTTGTGTATGTGGGCATTTTTCAGTCTCCTAAGCTTCATATAGTATTCTTTATCTGAGTGTTGGAGTTTCGAGATGTCTAAGGACCAGTCCTTACAGTTCCACATTTTGCAGGGCTCGTTTCCATCAGCGTCAGACTGTGAGTCAGAATCATCCTGTAGAACATTACAATATGTAGGTGATACTTTGGGTAGGTTGTCTTTTTCTATGTCACACTGAAGGGTGAATTCAATCCTTCTGAACACCCAATCTTCCATCTAAAGTGACAGAAGAACGCAGGGCAAAACCAAAGTGCTGGCACAACCCGAAAAGTGCCCAGGTAAAGTTTGTGTAATGCTACATACGAGTCGGAATGAGCTTTTTCCATGGTGCATACAGGGTGCTTGCAGTAGCGCTGGCTGTACCCTCTACTATCCACCAGGGTGAACAGAAGAGGAAAAATGTATACTGGCAGGTAGTGTTCATTCTAGCAACCACCATCTTTGAAAACCCATGCAGTTCCTGTTCCTTGCCTGGGGTGTCGCTGTCTGCTGTGGTGTTTCTACCACAGGTCTGGTTTGCATATCAGTGCTGATATACAGACCACACTGTGCTAGAAGCACTACAGCAGACAGCGACACCCCAGGCAGGGAAGAGGAACTGCATGTGTTTTCAAAGATGGCGGGTGCTAGAATGAACACTAGGCAGGGTTCTTCCTTCATATTTTGTGTATGCTTTCTACACTTTATTAAAGTATCTATTGACTGAGGAGATTATCTTACACCCCATTCATTATTATAGTGGATCTACTAATTCAGGGGGTTCTCAAACTATTTTGCTCTGGGTCCCCATAAGACACTTAAAATTATTACACAACACCAGCAAGTTTACCGGAGAATGGCCACCACACTTGTGGCCAGCAGACTGCACATGTACCGCAGCATTGTGGAGACATTAAACCAAAGTGAAGTGAACACTAATGCAATAACTCAATTTGTTAGACAATGAAGAGACAAAATCCTTTTGGAGTCCCTGCCCTGCATGTGTTTATTTATATATTCATGCAAATGTTAAAGCTGTGAAGTCTTTGGGGTGGCAGGAAGGCAGTGGATGACAGGGGGAGACATAGGATAGCAGGAAGAGGTAGTGGGAGACTGGGCAAGCAGTGAATGACAGGGAAAGGCAGTGGATGGCAGGACAAAGCAAAGTGTGGCAGTAGGAGAGAGGTTGAAGTAGTGGCTGGCAGGAAGATGCACAGGGTAGCAGGGAGAGGCAGGAGTTTGGGTACTTGTGGAGTATCACGGCTCCCACGATGGGCATCGCACATGAAAAAATCTTTAACAGAAAAGCATCCAAATGCATTGAAATTAGTATGAAACATGTTCAATGGCCCCCAAATGGCATTTTTGAGGCTGTACCACCCCCACTATCAACGCGAACCCGAAGCGTGGCGAGGGGCGGCGGTACGCGTCCTATGACCTTTTCATACCCCCACTATCCACGTCGGCGTGGAGTTGAGAAAGTGTGGCGAACGCAGCGAGCCACCGAGCCCGAAGCGTGGCGAGCGCAGCGAGGGGACGCGGATACCTTCACAGGTATCCGCGTCCCCTAGCGGGCTTCACAGGTGTCCGCGTGCGCTCGCCACGCTTCGGGCTCGGTGGCTCGCTGCGCTCGCCACACTTTCTATTCTCAACTCCACGCCGACGTGGATAGTGGGGGTATGAAAAGGTCGTAGGATAGTGGGGGTATGAAAAGGTCGCGGGCTCGCTGCGCTCGCCACGCTTCGGGTTCGCGTTGATAGTGGGGGTGGTACAGCCTCAAAAATGCCATTTGGGGGCCATTGAACATGTTTCATAATAATTTCAATGCATTTGGATGCTTTTATGTGAAAAATCGCATGCGATTTTGTTAAAAAACGGCAAAAATCGCATCCCATCGCATGCCACTATATATGGCATGCGATGGGAGCCGTGATAATCCACAAGTACCGGAGTTTGATATAATATCTTTATTATCTATATCTACTCTTCATCTCTCTTCCACTGTACTCTCATTGGACTAGTTACTTTTAGTTACCTACAGCCATACCACTGTGACCATGCCAAATTTGGTCTGATGTTAGTAGCGATACAGTGGTGGGACTTTCTCATGTAATGTATACTCTCACTAATTGATTATTTATTTTTATTTATTAACAGTTTCTTATATAGCACATACATATTCCGCAGCGCTTTACAGAGGATATTTGGACATTCACATCACAAAGATTATTGAAAAACCGTGCAGTGCCGTCTAATAAACCAAATTGGTTTGAAAATTACAGTTAGGGTCTGACTGGATGGTTGTTTATCACTCTCCACTTTATCCCTTTTTGAAGCTTATATATTATGTAATAGGTGAGAATATGGTCGTAATGAGCACCACAATAAACATATTACATAATAAATAGATTGCTGTACCCTACATAATAACTCAATAGTATGTAATATGAACATGTACTGCTCGTTCTGAGGCAGCTCATACAATTTACAATTATAAATGAGCCCAAGTTCAGTTTGGCACCGTGAGGGTTGGGGGTCGGTACTCCAGCGCTCTACTGGATTTGCCCTAAACACACTGTAGGAGATCAATAAATTAATATGCAAAACTCTGTCCTGTCTACTACATGCCTATGCAGTGGCAGCCTGCCTGGCCACCCGCTGCCTCTCCAGCATCTTTCACTGCTAAAGTGACGGGACAGATTCTAGCAGTAGAGGAGGAAGACTGACAGCAAGTACGCAGCTGCAGAAGGTGGATGGTTGTAGAGCAAATCTACAGATCGATTGTCAGATCTGACTGGTTGGAACAAAAACGTGGTAATATTTGACTGACAGTTTTTGGCAGTTTTCCATCATTTTAAAGCAAATGGTCAACTGTCATTTGCTCTCATCCATTAACCAGGGTTTTGTTCCAACCAGCCAGATCTGACAATTCATTTGTAGATGTATGGCTGGCTTTAAACTTCATGAGACAATGAAGGGGGACAGGGTGGCATATACTGTACAAGTGTGAGTGGGGCAGAGCGGTGCGTAGGAAGAAGAGGTGCCGGACGGGTTCCCGACAGTCGGGATCCCGACTGTCAAAACGCAGACAGCCGGGTGCCCGACGGCCACCCGCTATTTTCCCTCGTGGGGGCATAGTAGCGAGCCACCGTGCCCGCAAGGGGCTTTTTTGCGCTGGCCACGCTGTCTGACTCCGGGCAGTCGGGATCCCGACGTCGGGATAATGACTGTCAGGATCCCGACGTCGGGATAATGACTGTCAGGATCCCGACTGTCGGAGTCGCATACCACACCCGGAAGAAGTGTAGTGGACAAAGGGGGACTGGGAAGAACAGAATAGAGTGGGGGTCAGGATGGGGACAGGAGGGAGCTAGATGAGCCAGGCAGAGCAGAGGGTGGGTCCATTTATTAGTAGTTATATATAAAGAAAAGGGTAATTTATTAGTTAGACCAGTGGTTTCCAACCTGGGATACTTGTATCCCTGGGGGTACTCTGCAGAACGGTTGGGGGTACTTGTAAATAATATTGGTAATGACGGAAGAAGTCTCCTGATGGCGGAAGAGGTCTCCCATTGCCATGGAGACAAACCACGTTGCGTCACTTCAAGTTCTGTCTGCAGCGTCATCAGCATCTTCTCGTGCCCGACCAGCAAACCACTGGAAGCTACCCTTGCTGCCCTCAGACATCAGCGTACATCTGCCCCACACTGACATGGGTGGAGGAAGCAGCGGCATTAATCCCACAACCGTTAGCAGGAACTCCGGAGACAGTACACAGCCAGAAACAGAGGGACCAGATTCCTGCCTGTACACTAATCATCCGCTACTCCTTAATATAAGGACACGCATAAAGATACACATACCGCTCACTTACACTCCACTCATAAGTACTGTGAATATTTCAAATTGAGAGGAGGGGGTACTCATAAATGAAAAGCCTAATCAAGGGGAACAGGAGAGAAAAAAGGTTGGGAACTGCTGAGTTAGATAATAGGGATATGATGCAATGGTCACAGAAATAGCCTGCACAGATGGCCAGTACATTTAATCCATAAACCAACTAATGTGAAATGTTTTACCATAGGTGCAAATGTACATTAAAAAAATGCTGCACTGCAATATTTTCTAGTATCGTACACAGTGGCGTAACTATAAAATTTGCTCCCCCTGTCAAAAAAGTTTCTGCCTCCTCATGGTATATTGGTAAAACAAACAGGGTAATTTCTATGCAATTTGACACTCAGCTTGAACAGCTAAAAATACACCCCTCCCCCAATAAACATTTTGAAAATAAAGTATGTGCATACGTCATAGGTGCCGGCTTATCGGGACCAATCAGCCCATACATTTATATGATTTGGGCACTTTTCATTGGGCAGAGAAATCAGGTAAAAAGTGCCCAAATCGTATGTGCCTAACCTCCGACTCCGATCTTATGCGCGGTGCCAGGTGCAATAGAACGGATCCAGAGATCGCCAAGTGTTGTACATGAGATTTATCGGATTCAGCAGTACTTGCAGAGGTCGCATAAGATGTATGTATGGCTCCCTCATGAGAAGTTGCAGAGGTATTGAATGCGAAGCTGCATGTGACACCTCGGATAAGTGTATGGCCAACTTTTAGTCTTGTTTTATTACTGTGTAAGTTCCCAATTGTAAAGCCCTGTGAAGTATGTTGGTGCTTCATAGAGGATAATAATAACATAAACCTACTTGACTGGGTACACACATCAGCAATGCAATGTAATGATATATTGTATTTCCATAAAGGTATGATGGACCACCCAATTCATTCAATTAAGAATTGGGTGGATTTGGGGGTACACACGATCAGCCATTATATTGCATAGTATGTACCCAGCTTTATAAGCAAATTGGTAGGGGTTGCTGCCTTCAATGGCAAGAGAAGGATCCAGACCCTCTCATAATGAAACCATAATGAAAAAGTTTTGATGCAGGTCCTACTAATTGAAAACTCTAAAATAGCTTCAAATTGACTAAAAGTGTGTAGATTTACATCTGACCGCATCCTAAAAGGACACATATCCGTCTCTATGACCACATAGTAACTCAGGGCTGCCTACCTGACCCTCTCCTTCAGGGAGAACATGCTCTGTTCCTGGCATTCCCTGGTAATGTAGGATTACCATCACCTAGGTAATTGATAAGAAAGGTGTTTCAGCACAGGTGATGGCAATCATACATGCGTCATAAATGCGTTACATGTGGCTCTTGCTGTTGGATACGTTCCCTTGCGCTGCATGCGGAGTCCACCTGTTGGGAGAGGCTGCCAGGAACTGAGAATGCCATACCATCTGCATCCAGGGAGACGATCGTTTTCTGTTATGCCTTGGGACTATTGATCCAATGCTGTTTTATATGCACCCCCGCTCTGCTGTACCGCCTATGTGAGTAAATGTGCGGGGTGACTGGATTTGGGTAGGGGGGCAGAGATTTATTTTCAATTAGGGAGGCCAATCCAGGGATGTTAAGATTGAGCATTTTCCAATCCCGCATCCCGGGATTTTAAAAAATGCCCTGGAATCGGCATCCCTAGTGCCAAGTAAAGGAGCCCATACATCTGCAGGCTTATACCCCATTCACACCAGAAATGCAGGGACAAACCCGGGAATTCAGTTCCCGGGACATTCCCGGGTTTGGACCCATTCACACCAGAAATGTCCCTGCATTTTCTGGTGTGAGAAGGGGGCGGGAAGGAGGCGGCGGGGGTGGGGAGAATACTCACCCCGGTTGCTGGTCCTCCGTGCAGGCCAGGGATCCACACAGGCGGCGGCGCAAATGACGGGACAGGCTGCGGATGAAGATGACGCAGCTCTCCGGCGTCCTCACTGCCGCCGGAGAGCTGCGTCATCATCATCCACCGGCTGTCCCGTCATTTGCGCCCGCCGCCTGCATTAATTCCCGTCGGACAGGACACGGCAACCCGGGTAAGTATACCCTGTACCTTTCACACCAGCCAGGTCCCCGGGTTGAACCCGGGAATAACCCTGGGTTGAAATTTGCCCGGGATTTTGTCCCGGGAACCTTTCACACCAGCGCTAGTACCGGGTTGTTCCCGGACTCAACCCGGTAATTTAGGCTTATGTGAATGGGGTATTAATCTCCCATTCCACTGACGCCGAGGTATTGATGATCAGCAATCTGTCAGAGGATCTGGGAAATTGAGCATGTTAAATAAAAAAGGTCCAGACTCCACGATCCCCACAGAGGATAAAGGAATTTGGATTTTTAAGCAGGTTTAATATCCCCAATCCCATGGTGTGATGGTCAGGGGTGGTGATCGCCCCCAATACACAGCAGGTGTTTGGGCCCCTTAATTCTAGGAAATTATCAACAGAAGTTGATAGGTTGCTATGGCAACTTCTTTAGTTATCCCCTCTTCCCTGATGGACACATCATCCCGTCACCTGACCCTGATCCCCGGTAGCAGATAGGAGCAGGGCTGGCAGCACAGGATGACGGCTGGGTAAGCACACACAGAAGACTGGCACACACTGCGGGCAATGCTGAGCACAGCTGGCGCTCACCTCTCCTCCTGGGGGCGCCCTGCTGCCGCTGACGAGCCGCTGTCGCTCTGCCTCCTGCCTTTCGTACAGGGTGACCGGGCCCCGCGTGTGGGGGTGCACGGGGGTGTGGACGCACGCCGCGGCCAGCACGGAGTCCCGGTGAGACCTCGCCATGGTGTCCGGCGCCGCCACCTGGAAGCTACTGGCGCTGCCTAGTAACCGCGGACGCTACGGGAGGCGGGACTCGGGAGGGAACAGGAAGGTGAAAGCGCGGGCAGCAGGGCGGCACCTGGGGCTGGGAGACAAAGCAGCTTATAGTGTGATAATAATAGAACCGTGGCTGGCCATCTGTTGTGTGTGTTACCTGGGTGCAGCAGGAGAGGGGAGGCAGCCTCAGTGCTCTTACATCTCTACAGCTCTCTATACCTCATTCACTACACACTAGATCTAGAAAACGTGCTTCTACCCAATCATTCTCCATAACAGTCCTCGTTGCTTATGGTCACACTTCTGCCTGAATCCTGTAGGAACAGATGTACTGCAGCAAGTGACTGGCAGACTCCTTTTATGTATTATCTGTATTTCATGTAATTATTAAACTTATAACTTGGGCACGATCACAGACAGTTCTCCACCTTGCTTACCATGGGATCCAGCCACTGATGTGCTTCTTACAGTAGCTCAGCAGTTCCCAACATTTTTTTCTCTCCCATAACATTTGGCTTTTCATTTATGAGTACCCCCTCCGCTCATAAATCCCCCCACCCATCCCTGCACCCTCTGGGTCCTGGCCGTGTACTGTCTCCGGGGTTCCCACTAACGCTTGTGGGATTAATGCAGTTGCTTACTCCACCCATGGAGGACTGATGTGAATACTGATGTCTAAGGGAAGCAAGGGTAGCTCCCAGTGGATTGCTGGTCTAAGGGAAGCAAGGGTAGCTCCCAGTGGATTGCTGGTCAGGCAAAAGCACGAGGAGATGCTAATCACGCTGCTGATGGAAATGGAAGTAACGCAAGATGGTTCATCGCCACGGCAACAAGAGACTTCTTCCAACATTACTATTACTAATTTTCAAGTACCCCCAACTGGTGTGCAGAGTATTCCCAGTGGTACATATACCCCAGGTTGGGAACCACTGCCCTAGGCCTTTTCTTATATTTCAAAAAGGATGGCGTAGACCCCATTCTGCTGGTTTAGAACAGAGAGGGGGATGGGCCCTGGAGACTGCAACAGCATCACTGTGTCCCTACATAAAGGTTTGCTATAGGGCCTGTTGATACATTGCTCTATCTTCTTTAGGTTACTGCTGGTGTATATCAGGTCTATTATGGAAATAGCAAGACAGATGCCTGATACTGTGCTGTTAAAATCCACATGATTTACCTCACAGGGCAGATGTACCGTCATGCAGAATGATGAAGTGGAGAGAGAAAGTACCGATCAATCAGCTTCTGTAATTTGTAATGTTACAGGCGGTGTTTGAAAATAAATTACTGGAGCAGATTGGTTGGAAGTCTCTCATTTATTATATTACTCTACAGGGCTTGGAACACCTCCAATGACCAAGGCCATTTCTAAAGCTAGCCAATCAATGGCCCTGGGATCCTGCAGCCACAGCCAGTACTGCAAACAGCATTTCATATTTACTGTACTTAGCATGGAACACTATAAAATGTCTGGTACTTATATGTTAGTTGGGCGCCCACTATAGTTTGTACGCTCATACCCCCACTATCCACGTCGGCATGGAGATGATTTTATATAGTGTGGCGAGCGCAGCGAGCCACTGAGCCCTAAGCATGGCGAACCCGGCAAGGGGACGTGGAAAACTAAGCAAATAGCTTAGTGGGCGCCCAACATATAAACACCAGATGTCCTTCCCAAAATAACTGTCACCTCAGAGTTTAGAGAAGGTAGGAAAGCCTTAGAAGAGCTGGGAGTGCATGTGGTGTACTCATAACAAGCAGCTACTGCAGCAGAAGCACCACCTAATAACATGTAGGTACTGTGAAAATTTGGCATAGCATTAATAATTCTACCCTAATAGTGCGCACACACGGTGATAGTTGGTACACGCTGCAATTTTGCTTGCAATTCGATTGGTACGCAAAATGCTTTCGATTTGACTATATAGTACAGATCTGGAATATATAGTCTTGTCTGACAAGACTATTTTTCTATTCGATCTACACTACATGGGAGTGCGCTTTGGGATCGAATCTGTAGAAAAAAAAAAAACGTTTGATTTTGCTTCTATTAGCAAAATCGAATAGAAAAATGAGTGCTCATCTCAGTGTGTACCCTCATAGATTTCATTTTTAGATTCAATCTAGACTCAATTTGGCCTATGACTTGTTCTATTCAGTTTTTCGACTGCTTTTCAATTTTCACTATATAGTCTTGCCTGCCAAGACTAATTTTTTCTATTCGATTTACACTATATCGGAGTATGCGTCGGGATCAAATCTGCATTGAATGTGGAAAAACCATTAGATTCCAAATTTTGCTTCTATAAGCAAAACTGAATAGGAAAATAGAAGAAATCTCACAGTGTGTACGCACTATTAGCGGTTTTGATCCTACGACACATCTCTGTATAAATATGTATTTACAGTTTAAAATATAAGAAATACTTTACAACATACAGTGTATTGTTGGAATATCTATCTACACCTAACACTTTACAATGTTTGCACCAGTTTATGAACTAAAGGTGCCCATACACGATGAGATGCGCTCTCCCGTGCACATCTAAAAAAAAAAAAAAGTGTGTGCTGCACATACCTTTTGTACTAGATTGCATTGCAAAACGCATGCAATGCGATCTAGTCCAAATTGCATACAATAATTGTACAGTCATCGGTACAAAAAAAAAGCCCAGTCGAAATTTGGCAAGGTAGGCCATTGTTAATGTTAATGGTTGCTACACAAGGATAGGGGGTTCTCTTGGACTTCGGTAGAGGGGGTAAAAGTTTACACTCCCAGATTCCAGAACATCCCCTTCCTATTAACCTTTCTTTCTAATTTATGGACAGCATGGAAGCCTCGCTGTATAAAGAATCTGGTTATGCAATTTCTTACTGTCTGGGAGAGCTTTATAGAGTACCTGTGGCTTGGGCATCATAGACTAATACAATTTACCCCTCTCTGCTTGCCTATTAAGTCTTTGCCCCTTTTGACTCACCCTACTTTTAGATGGGAAGCACAGGATTAATAAAAATAACAGGATTAATAAAAATAAAAGAAACAACGTTTGGAAGTTCATGTAACAATTTTATTAAATTAAGTGCCGACAAAAGTTATACAGCCAGCTTTGATGCAAACAGAAAGCAAGAGCAAATGAGGCTTCTTTCCACAGTTCGTACACAATTCAGCACCTGCAAAGTCTACCGTGTGTTTACCTGCAAGAAAATAAAAATATGCATTATATATCATGTAGTATTAAATGCTGATTACACAATAGCGGATATATAATGTGTGCAATAGGTTGGAATAATGTCTCATACATTGTTGGCCCTGCTGCACAGCCAATGGGCGATATAGGCGCTCTACAGGCAGAGGCCTCAGTTAACGGACAACTGGATGGGCACATGTAAATGCCTGAAAAGTTGTGATGTCAGGCACAACATATTGGGCAGACAACTGCTAAGTGTGTGTGCACTTACAGATAGGCAGCCAATCCGTCAGACTATTGGGTACCACGCTTTAGCCATTAACGCAACAAGGTTAAACATTTTATTAATAGAGAAGTTGTTTACTTATTATAAATAAAGCTGAGGTACCAGGCATTGCACTGGTTTGGTTAAGCAATTATAGCATTATGCTGCCCATACACTTATGCAATTGGATTCGATGTCCATCGCATTCGATTGCATCTTATGGTGCAAAAAGTGCCTTTCAGCAACCGACGTCACATGCCATCTTGCGATGGCACATCGGGTGCTGGAAGCCGGAGGCGGAGTAGCGTACCACTATGAAGTAGTGCTAGCGGGGGTCAGCATGGCGGCAGAATTAAAAAAAAACAAGAACACTGGGCGACCCTCTTTTTGGCTGAGAGAGCTCAGAGGGCTGCCCAGTGGTTTAAAAAATTCTGCCGTCAACGCTGAACCCCCACTAGCGCTCCTTTATAGCGCTAAAGTACCCAGACGGACACTGGCAGCGGCCCCTCTGGCCCTTTCTCCCCAAACCAGCCGCTGCCTAAAGCGTTCCCTCCGCCCCCAACCTGTGGATTGCATTGGAGAGATCGATATGTGGTTAAAAACCAAATGCGATCGCTCCTGCATTTCAAAAGATATGTGCAGCACATCAGATCCATCAACAAGACATTCGGATGGCAGACTTGTGCATCGCATAGCATGGTCCCTAAAATGTGCATACAATCATTCGATTTATCGAACAGATGTGGTCAAAATCAAATGATTTCATGCAATCTCTCACACATGTATGGGCTACATTACTTGAACGTAAGTTTTAAGCTTGACAGCTCTTCCAACGTCATCTGAAGTTCTCATCCAAACCCACCCAGCGGAAGGCCCTGAACATGATCCGCATGCCCATGGCGTCCCTGGCATACACTTCTGTGGTTGGCTTCCAGATCTCGCCACATTCTTTTCCTGAAACCCGATGTCCTCTACCCCCTCTATGTTATGCAACTTGGCCATATCTTGCTTCCCTGACCCACTTTTAGTGGCCGGACACCTTTTTCAGGTGAGGATTTGGGGTCTTGGTGGACATGAACCTAAACTGGAATCAATCCACCTTATGTTGTGGTTTCATCCAAATCGGTCCAACAATATCCAAATGCATACCAGACAAGTAAGACAAAGATGTAAAAAGTTCGTGCAGCAGAGCCCCAGAAAAATACAAAATATCAAATGTATTTTAGTTTCATAGTTCATATTTGACCAACCTGTTTTTCCTATGGTTCATTGAACTTAAACCTCATAGCACAAATATTTTTAGAGTACTGATTTTGAGCCATTATTTCTTGAAGTAATGGAAAATATTTCAGAAATTGTGCATGCAGCTCACATTTTCCACTGTGTAAAACCACATCTAAATATTATCAATGTGTTTATGTCCACAAGCCAGAAACAAAACCCACTCCACCCCCGTCACTGTGCTATACTAGTAAACATACAACGCATATTTACATATTACTGCAGTGAATACAATAGAATATTCTTATATACATTACTTAAGAAATGAGTTTAATACTGACCACATCATCAATCTTCAGGATACTCCTAACAGTTTCTGTAGCAAGAGTCAAGCAGCTGATTGACACCAAAAGCGGTTGAACCACTAGCTCCTCCAAAATGTTAGAGATTCCCCCCTGTAACCAGAGACGCATTTAGGAGATTACAGACAGCGATACCATTGGTTGCTTGTGGTCTGGACAGCCAGGATACAGAGTAACTTACCTTCCGCACATTGATCCCAGCGGTTATCTCCCCCTGTGCGTGCCGGTTCCTCAGCTCTGTTACAGTGGATATGGGGTTTAGCCCAGCATTTTCTGCCAGTGTGGAGGGGATCACTTCCATGGCATCTGCAAATGCTCGGATACAATAGGATTCCATGCCACTCAAAGTTCTGGCGTATTCGTTCAAACGCAAGGCAAGCTCAATCTCAGGGGCACCTCCTCCAGCAATTAGTGCTCTATAAAATGGAAGAAAATAGTTAGACCTTTTAAAGTCCAAGTTATAGACACTTAATGAATGCTGCAAGAGCAACTATACCCTGTTTTTGTAGATCCCATACACGCCCCCCGATCTCCCAGTGGCTCCTAAGACTTGACTAAGACTTGACCGTTACATGCTCATGGAAGATCTTACGTCTGCCTCCAAATAACCTTCCACTGCCTTTAAAATGTAACCATGGGGACCAGGAAGTGGTAAAGAGAGTTCTGACTACACTTCATATGTCAATACGCCCATACCCATGACTGTTCCATAAACATAAAAAGACACTGCTAGAATGCTCCCTACCCTTCTCTCTCTTTCTTCTGGGATGCAGTTAAAATCCCGGCGGTCGGGATCCCGGCG
The DNA here is from genome assembly GCF_055691185.1 of Crinia signifera. Taxonomy (NCBI): domain Eukaryota; kingdom Metazoa; phylum Chordata; class Amphibia; order Anura; family Myobatrachidae; genus Crinia; species Crinia signifera. The sequence continues at coordinate 52,411,503 of NC_139219.1, read as the reverse complement.
TTCAGAATCCCGACCGCCGAAATCCCAACACATTCTCCCTCCGTGGGTGTCCACGACACCCCTGGAGGGAGAATAAATTAGTGTGCCGAGCGTAGCGAGGCACCGGGCCCGCTGCGTGGCGAGCGCAGCGAGCCCGCAAGGGGGGGCGATCCACGTCCCCCCCTTGTCGGCATTTCGGCTGTCGGGATTCCGGCGTTGGGATTCAGTACTGAATCCTTTCTTCTATCTGAATTAATTCCTAATCTATTCCTTTCCTTTGCCTTGTACGTTCTCCTGTTACTACTTATATTTTTGTGTATTACTTTTAAAACACTGTGCGTTACCTTTTAACTATGTGTTTTATGCACTTGTTTAAATCAACATTTTTATATGGGACTATAGGTTTAGTTAAATTTGACATACTTTCTATTCCTTGATGTCCCCTTGAAATTGTTTACATCACATTGTATGTTTGTTGTTTGACTTCAATAAACACTGATTGTGTAAAAAAAAAAGTCCAAGTTATATTCTCAATACAAGGCTTTTCAATTTGCCACAGCATTAAAACTGTAAGGCAAAAAGTGATCTATATAGACTGCCCACTATTTAGCATTATGTAATAATGCCATTCAAATCCTGGTGCAGGTAAATCCCCAGTTAAACTGTTTCCTCCCCATAGGGTGGACAGCGCCTATACCACCACGTAGGAGAAACCCTGTACCTTTTCTTAACCAAGCAGCGGATTACACAAAGTGCATCATGAATGGAGCGCTCGGCCTCTTCAATCACCAATTTGTTGGAACCACGAACAACAATAGTAACCGTTTTTCCAGGATTGGCGCACCCAGTTATCTGCAATGGCAAAACGTAAAATAAAAATTACATTATTAGTATATGAGAAAAAAGGGACTGCTGTGTGGGGAACGCACTAAGAAAACAAAGAATCATAAAATGTAACTTTTATTTATTGAATCATTAATATTCCCAGAATTTACTATACGGGAAATGGGATTTGCAGCGAAAAATAGGGGTTCAAAAACTTTATACATACAAACATACATTGTGTTCACAGAAAGAAATAGTGTTTTAAAATCACATTTGAATCCAATTCGAAAAATGTTAGTTTAATTTCTGTCAGTGACGTTGTGCAACATGTGATTTTCACCAGCACCTTATCATTTATGATATCTAGTAGCACCCATTCACAAGAAAATGTAGGTAATTATGCATTACCTCATCAGTGGGTTATCCATATGAAATGAGGTGGATGACTAATAGGATGTTTAATATAAACCAAGTCTTTCGCCGAAATATTAGCACCTATAACCACCCACCAAACAAGGAGGACACTGGAGACATGAAAAGCACTAATTGATAGGCTTTATTTGTGCAAGAACATCTTAATTAATTTACCAATCATAAATGTTATATACCATGCCGATTCCAGGGCTGGGGGATAATACAATAACTTCCTGGTGAAAGATAGGCGACTGCCGTGATTGGCTGAGAAACCATCACATGGTGCGGCACATGACTATGTCACATGTCCGCACTGAGAATACGAAGGAGATAGACGCCGGGCGGTCATGTGACCACTAGCCCGAATATGCTCCAATAAACTGATAGTGTGACGGATGCCGATCACGTGGCACGGGACGCCGACCACGTGATACAGGAGCGCGGTCACATGACCACAAACGTCAGCCTCCAGACATGAATATATTAAACCCAGGGGGAGGTATTTGGGAACCAAAACGGACTTATGATTGGACACAATTCACACATGACACAGGGACAGCGTTCCCATTGGTTGGCCACCAATGAATAAATATAAGCCAGCTGGGACAATCAGGTTGGCCTTGACAAAGCTGATCTAGTCAGCGAAACGCTTGCGTTGGTTCCTAATTGATATGTTATGTTTGTTAGTTGAAATGTATTAGAAATAATGTGATGTTAGTGTAACTGTGCGCAATCCAGATCTCCCAGGTGTTAACTACCACACCTAGGGTGAGACAGGTAGTGACCCTCATTGGGCTTTAAACCAGCCAAACATCAATATACCTGAGGGCAACAAGGAATAACCTAAAGCCTGCCACAGAATATATAGGACACGTCCACCTGAGCACACGAGTACACTTGAGCAATATATCTTCCCAAGTGTACTAATATATTCATACAGATACCCCTAATCCTGTGTGTAATTGACTATTCTGCTTCTCATAAATATTTGAGAATTATTTCTCTCCCTTTGATAAATCTTCTGTGTGTCACAATAAAGCTCCACTGTGTATATTACACTGAAAATCAGTGCATTACCATTAACCACCAGTAGGTGGCACCAAAAGATCATTTATAACTAAATGGTAAAAAATAAAGATATTTCCAACAAGATCCCTATCTGATGAAATCAGTGCAATATAATTAATCACCAATAGGTGGCACCAAATGGTGGATAAATAAAATATATTGCAACAGAACACAAAACATTTCAGAGATCTTTATTGGATATTATATAAACCTTATAAATCTTTATTGACACAACAGGTCAGTAGAAGCCTGTTACACCATTATAAACGGTGACCCACAGAGGGAGAAAATCACATGTTGCACAACGTCACTGACAGAAATTAAACTAACATTTTTCGAATTGGATTCAAATGTGATTTTAAAACACTATTTCTTTCTTTGAACACAATGTATGTTTGTATGTATAAAGTTTTTGAACCCCTATTTTTCGCTGCAAATCCCATTTCCCGTATAGTAAATTCTGGGAATATTAATGATTCAATAAATAAAAGTTACATTTTATGATTCTTTGTTTTCTTAGTGCGTTCCCCACACAGTAGTCTTTTTTCTCTTGTCCTAAAAATCATTGTATACTTGACTGCTGGGAACAGCACCCCCTCTATCGATCAGATTATTTGGGGCCTCTCCTAAAAATACCACATTTATTCGGTGTGCAGATGTGCAAACAAGCTCCCTAGTGGGGCCAGTACCATTATTAGTACATGAAAGGTAAATCTAAAAAAAAAAAAAAAAAAAAAAAAAAAGGGAATGTTGCTAGAGCATTACTCACCTTCACAAGTTTCCCAGAACCATTCAGACTAATCTCCTCAGCTAGCTCAGCTGATGCCAACATGTCTGGTGTAAACTGGTCAATGTGGGCCACTGGCTTTGTTCCGATAGTCTACAGGACAGACAATTAGAAGTTAAACATTTTTTAAAAGGGGTTATCCCGGTGTTCCTATAACAATCCCCCCACCTGTACTACGGAGCAGTGTGTTATACATGTGCAACAGGATTAATGCAGAAATGCCACGAACAAAAAAATGAATGATGTGTGTCATTGTGAGCAGTCTCTTTGGAATGCCCCTGAAGCCTATAAAAATGACATCTTATCCCTCTTCCTCCCTCATTCAGTGCTGTGTCTTTACAACTGGCAGACAGACACAAGAGTTAACAAATAAAGGGGCAAAATCAATACACTTGTTGGAATTTAGCTGCTAGACGCTATCCAAGAACATCCTGCGACTTGTCACGAAGCTGCACTTATGGCAGATTACTGCTGGTCCCTCCTGAGGCGTGAGCCAAAGTCGCTGATAAGTAGGGCTTCAGGGCTAGCCGTGCCATGAATGCTGCATTGCAGCAAATCCCAGAGCGCTATTTTGGGTAATAATGGTATAGCTCCGAGATGCTTAGTCTTCGTGATCACACCTATGAAGGCCACTAAACGCAAATTGTATGTTATGATCAAAATCAGTGGTAGGTTATATTTACCTTACATATGAATTCAATGTCTTCTCGCTCTATGTCTTTAATGACCATTATCTTCATTTTATGTAGGAAGTGTAAGGCAAGATCACTAAGTGCATCCCTGAGAAAACAAACAAGGAAAGCGCATCAGACCAACTCCAACGGAACTAAAACCCAATGATACGGTGAAAGGAAAGCAATGTAACAAGACTGTACAATGAAGTGTGCTTTGCAGGGCCCATTAAGGGTATTCAATCCCCGCCGCTATTTCCGATAGGGGAAAGCTTTCCCCTCAGCATTGAACAGGCATCTCGGTAGAATGGACCCCACTTTAAAAGCAGTCGGGCTCGTTTGCCAAGAATGGCCGTGGATTGTCAAGCTCACGTCCGTGGATCTCACCAATCCACTGCAATTTTCGCAGACATGTCCCCTTTTTGGCGCTCAGCAGGTGGGACATTGAATCCCGCCTGCCGAATATCAGTCGAGCGGGCCGAGAACGGACCGAGGTCACAACTGTTGCGACCCAGGATTGTATACCCCCCTAAGCATTAGAATCATGTATGCACAAGCCCCTTGCACAAACTTGTTTGCTCCGATTACATGATCTCAATCAGATTTTTAGGTTCTTTTCAGTCTCCACCCATGAAGACAGATCTACCGCCAAGTGGAGAGCTTTAATCATCTAATCTGAATACCCCTTTTGTGGATAGACTAACAAATCGAGATGACTTATGTACAGAAATATACATATGGTTTTCAGAAGCAATATTGCTGTAATGTATTTTTATCAGGAGGTTCAATTTATTGCAGTTTGAAGACTCAATAAGTTCAAAATAAAATTCCAACATAAATAGAAGAGGGCGATACAGCTGTACTATAATTAGTATGTTACCAATGGGCAGACCACAAGGCTATTACACTGCAAGTTATCTAGGAAGAGAACTCTGCTCATGTAACCTGCACCCCATATAGGAGTCTGCACAAAGTGTGGCATCGTCTCGTGATTTCATGTTAGAAGCGATTCCATGCTGCTGGCAGTGCCACATGGGTAGGATGCCAATGCTTTCCAAACAAAAAAATACCAGTATTAAGGAAAGACTCCGAATGCCAGTGCTACCCATCCCAGAACGCCCAAAGAACTTAAGTAGCTGCTCATGTGAATAAAACTAGCTCTTAACAAAATCATTACCGAGGAGTAATTGTGAAGTGTTTTTTTTTTTTTTGGGGGGGGGGGGGGGGTTGTCATACCTTAAAATAGACTTCTGAATGAGAAGCACATTGCAGCCAGCCTTCTTAATTTGTTTCACAAGGTTAAGGATGTAGGTTCTCTCTTCTCTTAAAACTCTGTCCATCTGGGCATAATCTGACACGACTATTTGATTGTCCATCTGAAAAAGAGAGAGAGTGTGTTACAATTCTTGTAAAATACCCCAAACTGAAACATGCCCCCGCCACAGACTGATGTAGCAACACACAAACGCCCAAGTACAATATTATGCCATTAGACAAGTACTGGATGAAAGTCGAATATTTTAAAGCTCAAAAACTAAATGCCATGTCACCTATAGAAAACGAGTACAGCCTTTTAATCCGCATAAAAAAAAAAAAAATCAAGACCAACTCACGTCTGTTTTTGGTGAAGATAGGCAGAACTGAATCAGACCGATCTTTGCTTTCTCCACCCGAGATACTCCAGTGTTGGACAGTTTCTGTGTCAGCACGAGGCCATCCACCAGCTCACAGTCATCGATGGTGCCACTGTATGGAGGAAAAAGACCTTTTTAACAACTAACTTTTCACCCATGACCATGCACAGTACACCAGTATGAAATGTTCTATTGTCGTCAGCTTGATCATAGGCATATATGTACATCAAAACATTTGAAATAAAATAGGTTGTGGAAGAAAGCAAGACACTGCCTGTACAAAGCAATAAATGCCACAAATAATCTAAGAACAGAATGAAGGAACGGAGTAGTTATTGCTGAGGCGATAACGCACAGGGATGACCTATGTTATTATAGTTTCTTTAACATGCAGACATTTCTTACCCAAGTTTTTTGACAATTTTAATGTCCCGAAGGTCAACGCTACTGGCCGTCAATGGATCAATGACTTTCATTACGGCATCTACACTCATTGGCGCAAGCAGGCTGGAGTATTGAGACACCACCTTAAGAAAAACAAGCAAAAAGATGTGATGCAAATTGTATTGTGATAAATTACTAGCAGCAATCTAAGAACGAAAGCAGACCGTACTTACTCTGCATGCACCCTTTGTAATAGACTTTGTCTAGGTCAGGGTCTTCAACCCGTGGCCCCTGGAGCTGTACTCCATGGCAGCGGAGGAGAAAGTGTGTGTGTGTGTGTAAAGCAGCTCCGCTATCGTAGCCCTTGCTGGAAGCGCATACGATACATTGTAAGCTAAAACACTTCATACAATGTATCATATGCAATCTTGCCGCCTGGCAGCTGCCGTGGTATTGCATGCGATACATTGCCCTAGTGGATGGGGCCTTACAGTATTACCTAGAACAGGTACATATAGTAGAATACACGCGGATCTTTCATTCAGTGTTGTACAACATATGTCATGTTTGAACACAATGGACATTAGCTAACAATGGGGCAGATGTATTAAGCCTTAACAAGAGATAAATTCAAGTGTGATAAGGAGAGGTAAACATCCAGCCAATCACATCCTAACTGACTTTTTTCAAACTCAGGCTGTAACTTGGCAGGTGATTGGCTGGACATTTCTCTCTCCTTATCACCCTTGGATTTATCTCTTGTTAAGGTTTAATACATATGCCCCAATGAATAGCCTAGGTAAGGCCTTCCAAGCTACAGACAGCTTTGTATATCAGAAATGATAAGTACCTTGGAGTTCAGTGATGTTGTTGCACTGTTTAATAGTGTTTCTTGGTCACTTAGCTCCACAGGCTGAGCCATATTGCTCAGAACTTCTACTCCTTTCTCTGAAGCCAGCTGGAATGACTCCGATATGATAGTGGGGTGTATACCTATAAAGGGAGAGAGGGGTGGGGGTAGGGAACACATTATAAACCATTTCATTTATTTTCATAACCACAGAGAATTTGACATTCTGCAGTGCTATACGAACATCGATTCTATATTCCTTATGGCTTAAACGGATGTGATTTCCATGTGACGGGTAACATTACCTTTCTGCAACAGCTTAGAACAAGCATCTAGGAGAGCTCCAGCAATAACCACGACAGATGTGGTGCCATCTCCAGCTTCAATATCTTGGGCCTTGGATAACTCAACCAACTGCAAATATTAAGAAAAGCAAAATAATTTCTTGTTAGATTACCACTTTCATGAACGTGAGAGAACGCTCACACCTGGTGCCTTAAGAAGTAAACACGAATCACAATGGGGGGGGGGAGCTGGTAGTCACAACAGCAATCTCTGCCTTATGTTGCATACGGGATGCAGTTAATTTCCCGGCGGTCAAAATCCCAACACCGGAATCCCAAACGCCGAAGTCCCGAAACTTTCTCCCTCCGTGGGTGTCTGGGTGTCCATGGAGGGAGAAAGTTTCCAGGGGGATTCCGGAATCTGGATTTTGACCGCCAGGATTCCATACCGAATCAGTCGCATACATGCATATGAACAGCATTAGGCAAAGAAATGATCTGAATGATTTTGTGCATTACAGGTGTCTTCTTGTTTCCTGCACACATGGTGTTCTCAGGAGCCCTGAACCCTCAGCTAACAATATAAACTAGAATAGAATTGCCCAAGTTCTATTCAACTCAGCTGTTCATTATCACAGCACATATCCCATTAGGACTATTCTCACATGGACGAAACCTGGGTAAACCCCTTCCAACGGTGCAACAATACACCAAACAGCAGTGGAATATTCTCATTGGGTATGTAGCAACTCAATGAACAATGAATCGGGGGTACACACTATACTAGTGATGGCCAACCTTGACACTCCAGCTGTTGTTGAACTACACATTCCAGCATGCCCTGCATCAGTTTTAGCATGGCCAAATAGTAAAACTGATACAGGGCATGCTGGGATGTGTAATTTAACAACAGCTGGAGTGTCAAGGTTAGCCATCACTGCACTATACAGTGTGTATGACAGATCATTACAATCCACAACAGAATGATATAGAACACAATAGATCACAAATGAGACGAGATAGCATATCTGAGCATCCACTAGTTATAACCAGCAACTAAAACTGATACAATGCAGAATTTTTTTCCTCCAGAATAGAAGACAAACCAGCAATTGGTTATACCTTAAATCTATCTTCATATGTAGTCATCAGTTGACTGGAAATTAGAGATGATTTTACACAACTGGTCGGCTCAATACACCTACATAACACACATCTAGAGGATGGACAGATAGTGTGTGTGCTACCAACAGCAGCTGGTATGAGAATTATCAATCCACTTCCAAAGTAAAAATATACTAAAAAACAATATAAAATTTATAAAAAAAAATAAACTTCTTTTATAGTACTCAAGCCAGCGCTGTTACCTCCTTATTTACATAACACGTGACCACTTTTAGCCCAAATTAACTCTTACGGACTTCATACTATACTGTAGTACATAGTACCTAGACAAGCATAAAGCCGGGTACACATTACATGATATATGTACCCGGCGATATTAGCAGAGGTGGGAACCGGGCATCACTTTCTGATGCAGGCAGGAGTGAGCGATAGCAGGGGCCAAGCATGGCTCTCCATGGTCTATACATGCAGGATAACAAAGGGCATTGTTAATGACCCACAGGTGTGCTCATCCTTGCCAATATTTAGCATACACACTAAGGTAAATTTTAAACGATAATTGCTCAGCAAGGGGGAAATGAGAGATTGTTTAAAATATCGCTTAGTGTTTATGGGGCTTTACAATCAGTTCTCTAAACAGAAATGATACACAAACTGCAGGATAATAGACCTAGAAACCAGAGATGTATACACGTCAACTCACCATCTTAGCCGCAGGGTGCAGAACTTGCATTTGCTTCAGAATTGTTGCTCCGTCATTTGTGATAGTTACATCCCCTTTACCATCTTGAATCTTAAGAATACAGAGAAAAACAGAACAATGAAACATGGATGGCATCTAAAAGGTTTAACAAGATATAAAAGGAGAGAGTTACATCCCCTTTACCATCTTGAATCTTAAGAATACAGAGAAAAACAGAACAATGAAACATGGATGGCATCTAAAAGGTTTAACAAGATATAAAAGGAGAGATTAACTTACCATTTTGTCCATACCCTTTGGTCCAAGGCTAGTTCTAACGGCATCAGCAACAGCTAAAACAGACAAATTCAAAAAATGACTTAAGCACATATATTCCAGAACTTCTATATTTTCTGGTAACCTAATGTGTGCAAGCAGAACAACGACGATTATCATTCTGAAAACATGTAATGTACTTTATCCACTGTTGTCAAATCAGGATTTTAATATTGGCTAATATACATACATACATAACTGTCCTTGCAGCATTACTGCATGAGGACAGATCTGTAATATATCAACAACCTCCCATATCGTAATTGAACTGCTCAACCGTACACACTGCACCATGTGTCATTCATGGCAGCATACCCAATGGGACAACCCAGCTGCCAACCAGCAGGAGTGCAGTATTGGGGGTACAACCAAGAAAATATGACTGATATATCATATTGTCACCACTATCTGCCTGCCCCTCTATTTTAGAATGTAAAGGTGCATACACACTGTACAATTTTTTTGACCAATTTGGTTGAAAGACATTTCCATTGAACCCAGCGTCCTGGACTAAAGAGGTTGACTAACGATATTGACGACAGACAAAAGATCTAGCTACAGTTTTTAGGTTCTTTTTGAAAGATATTCAAATTGAGCTGCATGCACAGTTGACGAACAATCTTGATGAACAACTGGCGGGTATGCGCATCATCATTCATCGTTTGTTGACAATATCTTTTGTCAACATCTTTCGTCCAGGACACTGGGTTCAATGGAAATGTCTTTCAACCAAATTGGTCAAAAAAAATTGTACAGTGTGTATGCACCTTAAGCAATCACAAGCAGGGCCCTTTTCTGTCATGTGTATAACCTTCTCGAACCATGTTTATCTGTTATACCCCTTTCAGACAGTACTCTCAACCCGGGTTATTGCCTGGTTGTTACATCACAAATCCAGGTTGAGGTGCAATGTGAAAGCAACCCGGGATTTCAACCCTGGTCACAAGGGCCTGAAGCGGCTCTGACCCATGTCAAGGTGTAGTGTGAATGGGTGACCAGATTCCCGTTGACAGTATGGAGCAATAAGCCGGGTCAGATGCAGAGCTTTCAGACAGCAGTTGCTGGGTCACTTCTGGGATGGACACATGTTCTTATCCCTAAAAGGGGTATTATAAGTCGGTTTACTTCTCCCATTTATGTACTCTGTAATTGGGCACTGCAGACCCCCTGAGGTGTCTTATGTACACAATCCCGACCCGCCGTCACACAGACAACATGCGTTGATCAGTGGGAAGCGATGATTGGCAATCAATCTGTGAATTGGGAACATTAAACAATCCCTGACAGAATTGATATTTTAATACATGTTTAAGGTCTCTGATCCAGCGACAAACATCAACATATCGGAGGATTGCCCGATATAAATCATCAAATGTGCTGACTTTTACCATGAATATGTTATGTATGGGTCATTATGGCTGTAACCTGACAATGCATGTACTAGTACAGACTGGGCACATACCATTACTGTGCCCATCACCATGTACCCGGGGGCATCCTATCCCTGTGACAGAAGAAAAGGGAGGTCCTAACCTGACCCTGTCGTCTCCAAATTGGGGCAATCCTAAATGCCTTTGCCCCTATGCACATAACGCCGGTTCTCCCATCCCAGGGGACAATACAGCAGATCAGGGCATCGGCCACAACACTGGGCCTCACCTTTGCCCGCGGAGATGTTGCTGTAGCGGATCTGGGCCGGTTTGTCCCGGTCCTGGTAGGCTCCTTTATTCTTGCTCGCATTGTTAACGCCTCCGGACGGCATTGCCATGAGTTTGGGAGCGGAGGGATTGGTCATGCTGGCGCCGGGCGTTGGGACGATGAGCGGTGACAGAGGATGGCGGAGTGTCCGGGCCGGGGAGTGTTGCTAGGCGCAGGATGGAGGCGGATAATGCGAGACTCAGCCACCAACAGCACCCTGAAGCTTCTAGAAGGAAAAGCCGGTTGGAGGCGCGGCACGGGGGACGTCGGCTGACCTGCGCTGTGCGTGATGACGTCACGTTGCGCCCGTGTATAACTTCCTGTTCAGTTCTGCCCTCACTTACTGCTGGCAGAAAGAAACTCTAAACTTCTTGCGTGCTGGGACTTATAGTGAACATCACACACACACAGGCAGTTTGCAGGCTGTAATAGCGTGCTCAGTGTAGAAACCTCTGGCCTGGAGTGTGGGATAATGTAGTACAATGAAGTCTGATAGGGAACCCTGTGTACACATCAGGTGGGCTGAGGGCATCTCTTATGAGATAACCCTAATTATACTGTCAGTACATGCCACAATACAATAGCCTTTGCTCTAATCTGTGGTTCGGTATCAATAATTATGGCTCCATTGATGAAGCAACACAAGCAAAAACCAACTGTAAAGAAACAAAGCCAATGTCCTAAATGCAGGCACTGCTGACATTTATCACACACCATTGCAGTGCCTGTCACAAAAGGTTGTGGCACAAAAGGTGCTCATACACGTTGCGATAACAGCGTGCAATGCGATGCGACGAGTTATCGGGCGGATCGCAATGCATCAATCGATTTGCATACAATGCGATCCGCGGGCAGTACAAAAGTATGTGCAGCACATACTTTTTCTACTGTGCGATGCCTGCGGGAGCGCGCATCGTGTCGCATTGCATGTTGCGGTACTTATGTAGTATCTGGGCTGCCGATTTCTAAATCGGGTCGGATCGGGAGATCGCATCGCATCGCATGCGACCATGCGATTCGATGCGATGCGATGCGATGCGATGCGATGACCCGATTTTTCCATAGGAATCAATGTTAAAATGGACTGAGTCCATTTTAACATGGAATTCAATGGGAAAAATGGGTCCTTTTCATACCCCTACTATCCAAGTGGGCATGGAGTTGGATATAAACCTGTGGCGAGCGTAGCGAGCCACCGAGCCCGAAGCGTGGCGAGCGAAGCGAGCCCCGCGAGGGGACGAATACCGTCCCCTCGCGGGGCTCGCTTCGCTCGCCACGCTTCGGGCTCGGTGGCTCGCTACGCTCGCCACAGGTTTATATCCAACTCCATGCCCACTTGGATAGTAGGGGTATGAAAAGGACCCATTTTTCCATAGGAATCATTTTAACATTGATTCCTATGGAAAAATCGGGTCATCGCATCCGATATCGGATGCGATGCGATGCGATGCGATATCGCATCGCATCGCATCTGATTGTATGCCTTAACTTAAGGCATACAATCAAAAAATCGGCAGCCCAGATACTACATAAGTACCCATGTTGCTTATCGCAATGTGTATGGGCACCTTTACTCATCTCTAAAGGTGTTTGGCATACCCCCAGCATGTTATGACTGTGCACCAAAAAACATGCCTTTTTTGTTTACAAAGACAAACATTATGGACACAAAAAGTTGGGAAGTATGCATTTGTAGAAGAGTAGGCTACAACCCCACCACCACCACCAAACATGTCCCACCCTGGGCCGGCAGTTGGGTGTCCCATCTGCCTGTTGCTGCTCTGCTTAGTTCAGTATGTAGGTTCTGCTAATAAAAAGGTCATAGTTGGATATATGACCCAAAACCTGGGAGAACAACAAATTTTGAGATTTCTCTATATGTGGTGACGGCTTCAGCAATTGAGGGATAACATCTCAGGCAGGGCAGCCGAGAGGTATGCCGGGCCCCAGTAAAAATTGTGGGTGTGGACTAATTGCAGGAGGCGTGGCCACCTCCCGCGATTAGGCCATGACCCCTAAATGTTTAGAGGGGGGTGAAAAAACACTCTAAAGTTGAGGGTGTGTTATTGTGTCCCCCCTCAGCAGCAGCACACACCTACCGCATGTGCTGTGCTGACAGCAGGCTCAGCATTAGCTCTCACACCGTCAGTGAGACACTCATGCTGAGCCTGCTGTCAGCAAACCCCATGCTGTAGAGGTGTGTGCTTTTGCCCGGGAGGGACAGGGTGGTCAGACCAGGGCCACTGCCGGGCCTCTCCAGCAAGCATGGGCTTGGGTAATTAGTACTTGCCCCCCCCCCTTCTCGGCGGTCCTGATCTCAGGGTGACCACATTGAATGGGAAACAAGAGATTGCAATATTTAGTGAGAAATTATCAGTATTTAATGCTTAGATTGTGCACGACACTACAATTTTCAGCATGGTAGCACCTCTTATGTTTAAATCTAGGGAGTGGAATCCAGCACACCCTTTTACTTTATAATCATGTATGTGCTCTTGAACAGGGAACAGGGGTGGCAACAGTTCCGCTGGGCCCCTGTAAAAAAAAAAAGGGGGGGCGTGACCTATGGGAGGGACGTGGGCATTTCCTGTTGAAAAATTGTTTTTAGCAGGGGTGCGGGCGGACGGCCTACGACCCTCTCTCCCTGCCCAGCACAATGCACCAAGCAGCGTGTGCTGGCCTAGGAAGAGAGGCTGTGCTGCCACAGCAGCCTGTCCTCTCACACTGCCCAGGTGTTTTTAATTCGTATGGGTCCTTGTAGGGCCGCCATCAGGGGGGACTGTGGGGACTGGATTCCCAGGAAGACATGGGGGCCCGGGGGGGTCAGCCGAATACCCCTGCACCCTCTTGAAGGTTTTTTTTCCTTTAAATAGCATGGGGGGGGGGGTCAGCGATTCCCCTGCAGCTTTGTTGAGCTGGAGCGCGAGACCCAGTACCAGAGAAATGCAGCCCTCTGCTGCCAGCACTGGGGATTGCGGGGAGGAAGCCCTTCACCGGGGGATCGCAGGGAGGAGGCCCGGCTTGGGGACCAGAATAGGGTTACCACCTAGTCCCTTTAATTCCGGACACATATTAATTACACAGGTTCTGTGGCTGGCTGACTTCAAGACTCCACTTCACCTGATTTTAAACTGCCACAGAACCTGTGTAATTAACATGTGTCCGGAATTAAAGGGACTAGGTGGTAACCCTAGACCAGAATGAGGCCTAGCATTGGGGATCATGAGGAGAAAGCCTGGCGCCAAGGATCAGAGGAGGAGGTCCCAGGGCGGTGGATAGCAGACAAGAGGCCCAGCACCGGGGATTGCGAAGAGGAGGCCCGTTGCTGTAGAGAAGGAGCACAGCCGGAGATACACATCACACGCAGAGTACAGGCAGACATTCACTGTATGGAAGCCTGTGAAGAGAGAGTGCAGAACCACAGGAGGGGCTTGTTATGATTTATTTAAATTGGTTCCCATGATTGGATGTGTAGGGGCCCAGTGCATTGTTTGCCCAGGGCCCACAATGCTGTTAAGGGACATGGTCGTTAGGTCAACACTATGAAGGTCGACATACTAAAGGTCGACAGGGCTTATGTCGACACATAACATATGTCGACATGTTTATGGCCGACAGGGTCGGAAGGTCGACTCAAGTATTAGGTCAACAAAGGGAAGGTCGACAGTCAAAAGGATTACATGAATTTTTCACCTTCCGACCATGTTGACCTTAGTCATGTCGACCTATTTCATTTCAAGTTATGTTATATCAACTAATTAATAATTTTTAAGGACATTTTTGTTATTATTCTTTTTCTTTATTTTACAACATGGTTCTGAAGGGAAAATTAATTCTAACCTAGTTTGCAATTCTAAGATGACATAAATATAATGTTTTATCAGTTGATATTTTTAAACAAAGGACATATGCAAGGCGTTTGAGCTGGGTGGTACACATGGTGAGGAGTTATAATTTACCAACCACAACATGGCTGGCAACAGACAAACGTAGTTACAGTTCCGCCATCCAAAGTCTATGGATCACATGACCGAGGTTCCCCCGGGTCACATGGTGGTAGCCTAAGCCTACTAGCCCGGCTGTCATGGCTGATGCGGAGAGCAGCAGCAAGGCTCTGAGCGGGCTGCTGAAAGGCATCGCCCAGAGCCTGTACTATGGGAACACGGAGATCACGGAGGAGCTGCTGAGGACGGAGCTGTACCCGGGGCTGCCGCTGGATGAGTTCCGCCCGTTACATAGCAAGATGCAGGGCATCATAAAGGTACATGCACAGTGCTAATGCCAGCACCACTGCACACCCATCACTTGTGTTACACACAGTGTCACTTATTTTGGCATTAAATGTTTTTTTATTTTTCACAGTTACCCACGTATTTATATAATAGTATAATACACTGTACAAGTTGTTGTTGTTGTTGTTGTTGTTGTTATTATAATTATTATTATTGGAATTGCGTTACGGTTAGTATGTGGTCCTTTGATGTTGGTTGGGGTTGGTGTTGTGACTTGTGTCTCCATATTATAGTTGCAGTGTGTTGTGATCATGTCATGTGGCTGGATCACATTGGAAAGTGAAGTGCCACACTGGGAAAACAAATACCAATCTCAGTGGTTCGCAAACTCTGTCCTTAGGACCCCACACAGTACACCTTTTCCAGGTCACCCGACAGGTGCACTCATTACTCACTGACACATTGTAAAAGATCCACAGGTGTAGCTAATTATTTTGATTCTGTGAGGCGACCTGCAAAACATGCACTGTGTGGGGTCCTGAGGACCAACTTTGAGAACTTCTAGTACTCCTCTGGTGCTTTTTGTGTGATGTCACAATGGAGGGTGCTGCAAAGTTACCCACCCTCCTGCATTCTGCAGGAGACTCCCTGAAATAACAGCAATCTCCCGCATTAGTCTAGTAATCTCCCTCATTACACCTAGCCCGCATTACACTGTTACATTTTTTTGGGAAAAAAGGAATGAGAGCTAGATACATTTACATTTAGTCATCAGCACCATTTCCCAGCACTTTAGCAAGTATAGTATCTCTCATGCTGCTTTCAGACCGCATAACTGGCTTTGACCCTGTATTTGGAAACGTTTCCAAAAACGGGTCTGCCAGATAAAACCCCTTTCACACCGCAGCACTTAAACGGTATATTACCGTTTAAGTGCCGATTTTTTGACACTGGCAGACCCGTTTTTGGAAACTTTCCAAATACAGGGTCAAAGCCAGTGCAGCCTTCAGCCCTCCCCTCCGTGCAGCTCCCCCCCCCTCGCGTGTCGACCGAGAGCATGTCGACGCCCCCCACCCCACCCCGCGTGTCGACGCCCCCCCCCCCGCGTCGACTTACCCCGTGCCGGTACCTCCGTTGTGGACTGCAGCTCAGTATGCTCGGAAAGCACTTATGAAAAAAGTGTCTTCCAGAAAATGGCTGCCCCATAGGAAACCCTGTTTAAAAAAACTGTCTTCCGTATGGGGGGCAGCCATTTTCTGAAAGACACTTTTTTCATAAGTGCTTTCCGAGCATACTGAGCTGCAGTGCCGGGAACCACAACGGAGATACCGGCACGGGGTAAGTCGACACGGGGGGGCGCCGACACGCGCGGGGGGGTCGACACGCGCGGGGGGGCGTCGACGCGCGCGCGGGGGGGTGTCGACACGCGCGGGGGGGCTCCAGTGCTGTGAATACTTAATGAGCGCTCATTAAGTATTCACTGTGCTGAATTTAGGACCCAGCTCATTGGCTGGGTCCTAAATACCGTTTCTGAGCCGATTTTTGCGCTAAAATACCGGTTCAGAAACGGGTAGGACCCTGCATTTTAACCGGTTAGAAAAAACGGCATTTTCTAACCGGTTAAGTGGAACTGGACCTTTCATACCGCACACATTACCGTTTTAAAACGGTAAAAAAACGGCAATTTACCGTTTTAAAAGTGCGGTCTGAAAGGGGCATCACTAACTTCTTTGGGGCTCATCTACACTTGGATATTTCATTTTAAAAGATTCCTCTCTTCACTGTGACTGGCACTGACTTCCTATTGGAAGTCCGACCCGCCAGTCACCCAAGGCCGTCCCATTGGGACTTGGAGGTGTTCCCTCCCTCTGGGATGCCTCTATGGGGCTGCTGCATGGCAGCCCATAAAATCCAGGGTCTGCACATGTGCAGTACCTACGGCAGTACTGTCCATGTGCTGGTCCCTATATTGTACAGGCTCCGGGACTGTGATTTCACTTCTAGGGCTGTTTTGGAAGCAGTCCATAGAAGCTGGCTACATGCGCAGTACAGAGGTTGGTACTGGGCATGCACCAGTCCCGGTGCCTGTCATCATTGTACAAGCACTGGGAACAATGCAGCGGAGACCAGGAGGAGCAGCGGTGGCAGGGGGGAGCCAGCATCGCAAGCCAGCGGCAGCCCCCCTCCTACCATAAGGTAGGAGCCACCACTGACAATCTCTATTCACAATATCTCCATATATGTAGTGTTCCCGCAAGGCTTATTTCACAGGGCGCTGCGCCCTGCCCCTTTAAAGGCTGCTGAATTCCGTCCTGCCCGTTTTTTGCCACCCTGCACAGTAAATAGCAGCCACTGACAAATTAAGTTCTGTGGGAGCCCTGGGAGGCAGGTGGGATCTGGGCACCATGATCTGGGCAGCGCGGGTGGGCAGAAGGTCCCTGCGGCATATGGGCATTCAGCAGAGACCTCCTGCCCGTCCTCGCTGCCCAGACCCCGGTGCCCAGGTGTCTCAGCCCAGCAGTCTCCCTAGATGGTCGGGAATGGATGGAGCACAATTTCATTACAACAGCAGTGTGGAGCGTGCACACGGGAAGTGTCCTTCTGCGTCTGGTCTGGTCCGGGTGTCGTGTCCCCCTCACCACCCCCCCCCCCCCTTTCACCGGGCGGTGACCTGCTACAGAGGACTCACACCCCGGCCATGGTGGGCTCCTGGCCGGCTCTCCTGTACGCCGAGTGCCGCTGCCGCCTCGTGACCCCGGCGTCGGTGGCCGTGCGCCTCCCTCTCCCAAGATGGGTGTCCGGGGGTCCCCCCCAAACCTGAGGGATTTAGGCTGGACAAGGTGGCCATGCCGGTACCGCTATACCGGCATGTCTGAGGAGGAACTGAGTGTGTGTTGGCGGGAGCAGGGTGCTGGGGGGATCCTGTCTGTACTGTGTATGTGGGGGGGGGTTCCCTGGTTCTGAGGGGGCTCCTGTCTGCAGTGTGGAGACCACTGGCTCTTTGGGGGCTCCTGTCTGCAGTGTGGAGACCACTGGCTCTTTGGGGGCTCCTGTCTGCAGTGTGGGGACCACTGGCTCTAAAGGGCACTACTGTCTGGAGGGTGCTGGCTCTGAGGGGGCTTCTGTATGCAGTTTGGGGGTCCACTGGGTCTGAGGTAGGGGCTACTGTCTCCATTGGGGGGGGGGGGGGAGGTTTGCTGGCTCTAAGAGGGGAACCTTTTTGGCAGTGTGGGGGAGGGAGGCGGGCTCTGGCTCTGAGGGAGGCTCCTGTCAGCAGTCTGAGTGGGGTCTCCTGTTTAGATGCCATTGTCTCTGAGGAAGTTCCTATCTGCAGTCTGGGAACTACTGGCTCTCACCTGGGCCCTTATTCTGGTTGGTGCGGTAATATCCGCGTGCGTTCGGGCCGCCGATGTTTTGTGTCTGCGCATGTGCAGAGGCGTCTCTGCGCATGTGCAAGCGGGGCGTACGGCCAAATCCCGCATGAAATGTGACCACTCCGAACAGGGGGTGGAGAGGGGCGTGAAAGGCTATTTGGGCTCATTACCATATGCATACGCCCCGCGTTTCATGGGCGTTCCCGTGTGGAATGCCCGTGTGGTCTGAGGTTGCAGGAGCTGGTGGACCATTCGGTCCTGCATTCGATGGTCTGCGACCATCGAATGATGGGGGAGGTTCCCTGAGATGGAGGAGGCGTATTCCATGAGAAATACACGTGCGGTCCGTTCGGCCAGCTTCTTACCACGTACGGATGGAGTTGGCGATCCGTACGGAAGGCGGGGTTTCGCACGCACGGTCCTGGCCGCATATTCGGATCCGGCCGCACCGATCAGAATAAGGGCCCTGATGTGGGGTCTTGTCTGTAGTCTGGGGCCTGTAATCAGGTAATTTGTGCAGGCCACTGGCACTAATCTAATGGGGCATTTGCCTGAGATCTTGGTTCTTCTGACTGACAGAAGACAGGGTGGGAGAATCTGCCGCACAGGATTTAGTATTAGATGAGATAATAAATATAGCGGCCCTCTATTATTATAGACAATGGTGTTGACCAATGAGTTCAGGGGTGTGCTACCACTGACACTGTTATTTGGAAGTATACAGAAGGAAAGAGAAAGTGTCATGGTGTGGTGCACCTGAGAAAAATAATTGTACTCAGAAAATATAACCTTTAATTGGATATTTATAAAAATGCGAAATATAAAAAACATACAAATAAATGACAAACAAAGTGAAAAAATAGTGCGTGTTTAAAAACGGCACATGTGTGGACTGTTGTGTGTATTAACTGTCTCTATATTATGGTAACAAAGTAGCGTTTTCAATGGTGTCAGGTTTGGCAACAGTTACTATCTAGGAGGGATGTAATCACCTCAGTGAAAGGATTCTGTTGCATTCACTGAGGAAATCCTAGATGTCCAGAAACTGTTTCATGCAATGGCTGTCTATAAAAGGCAGGACATGTGCATGTATTTACCAGTGGTATGTATACGTTTTGTGTACTGTTATATGAATACCAAAATAATCATTTAAATAACCCTATTTGTCTGACATGCTAGCAGTTCCATGGGCGATATAATATATATATTTATAGGGTATAATAACCTCTATTATAGTCTCCTTTATAACTGAGCTCTGCATGCAACAAATACATTGACTTGAAAGGTTTGGTTATCGAGTGTACACAATGGTAGATCTAACATCCACCCTTTCCTAAACTGACACACTGAAAAGATGCTGTTTGCGGTGCTCTGCATTTACAGGGAAAGGAACCTCTGTTATAATTATGCTGCCGTCTAGGTTAACTATATAGCTAGACACCGAGTGTCAGTAAGGTGGGTGTATAGTTCAGTGTGACAGCGGTGCCAGCTCTGATTCAAGCGTGGCCGCTGCTACGGGTTACTGAACTGGCCAAACATAGACATATAAATAAAAAATTTCACATTAGAGCCCTGAAAAGGGCTAGATATTTGAAACGCTAAACGATAGATATGTGACTGAGAGATCAAGCACACATGGGTACACACACACGGCCGTGCTGCCGGTGCGTGTTTCGCTTAGCGCTTTATCAAGGCAAGACACAACAGTCCACACACGTGCTGTTTTTAAACACGCACTATTTTTTCACTTTGTTTGTCATTTATTTGTATGTTTTTTTTATATTTCGCATTTTTATAAATATCCAATTAAAGGCTATATTTTATGAGTACAATTATTTTTCTCAGGTGCACCACACCATGACACACTTTCTCTTTCCTTGGGCGAAATGTAATAGGGTGCGATTTTTTTCGTAAGAAAAAAATCGCACCAAATCGCACCTTTAAAAATCGCATTTTTTGCAGCGAATTCGCATATGTAATGAGATGCGAATTTGCAGCAAAAAAAAAAAGATATAATGCGATTTCGGGCGCTTTTTTAGTCCTGAAAATGTGCGATTTTCAATTATGAAAATCGGCACATTTTCAGTACAGTGCGCTGTGTTGTAAAAAAAAAAAGAAAAAAAACGGCGTGCGGTCCCCCCCCCTAAGCATAACCAGCCCCGGGCTCAAAAAGCCGGTGCTGGTATAATAAAATCAAAGGAACAATCAAGTTGGGGTTCCCTGGATTTTATAAAACCAGCACCAGGCTCAAGGTCCGGCGCTGGTTCCCAAAATACGGGGGACAAAATGACTAGGGGTCCCCCGTATTTTAAGAACCAGCACCAGACCCAACCAGCAAGCAGGGTAATGCCACAGCCGGGGGACACTTATTATATAAGGTCCCGCGGCCAAAGCATTAACCCCCTGGCTGGTCAGCATGGGCAGGGGTCCTGGGGAAGTGGGGACCCCCCCAAAGAAGGGGTCCCCCCCCCCCTCCAGGACTAACCAGCCCATGCTGAAAGTCCGGGGCTGTCCCTGATGCCCCTGGGCGGTAGGCATCGGGCTGATGTAAAGTGTAAAAAAAAGAATATAAACTATTGTTTTCTACTGTAGAACTATGAGTCCCAGCAAGCCTACCCCGCATGCTGGGACTTGGAGAACCACAAGTCCCAGCATGCGGGGCATTAAAGGGCCCGCTGGCACTTGTAGTTCTACAGTACAAAAATAGTTAAATAAAACACACACTGACACCCAGAAAAATAAAAGTTTAATACAAACACAGCCCACACATACTGATACTTACCTACCTTGATCCCGTAGGTCGGTCCCTGGATCCGGGCTCCGGGGCTCCAGGGCAGAAGAGTCCGGTTCTGGGGCCTTGGTCCTGGTTCCGGGGCTGGTCCGGGGTTTCCGGGGCTCCAGGGCTGAAGAATCCGGGGTCCAGGATCCGAAGTAGTCCACAGGGGTACCTGAGGAAGGAAATCCTACTCACCTGGTCCCCGGCGACGACCCCGGCATCTTCAGCTCCAGGCGCGCTGCTCCCGGCTGCTGTGGTACCCGCTCAGTGACACGGACTGGAGAGACGCAGAGATTTTCATCTTCCGCGCCTTTCCTCCGGATGATTCTATTGGCCGCCTAGCGGCCAATCAGGAGCCGAGAAAGTCGGCTCCTGATTGGCCGCTAGGCGGCCAATAGAATCATCCGGAGGAAAGGCGCGGAAGATGAAAATCTCTGCGTCTCTCCAGTGCGTGTCACTGAGGGGGTACCACAGCAGCCGGGAGCAGCGCGCCTGGAGCTGAAGATGCCGGGGACCAGGTTAGTAGGATTTCCTTCCTCAGGTACCCCTGTGGACTACTTCGGATCCTGGACCCCGGATTCTTCAGCTCAGGAGCCCCCGGACCAGCCCCGGAACCAGGACCAAGGCCCCGGAACCGGACTCTTCTGCCCTGGAACCCCGGAGCCCGGACCCAGGATCCAGGGACCGACCTACGGGCTCAAGGTAGGTAAGTATCAGTATGTGTGGGCTGTGTTTGTATTAAACTTTTATTTTTCTGGGTGTCAGTGTGTGTTTTATTTAACTATTTTTGTACTGTAGAACTACAAGTGCCAGCGGGCCCTTTAATGCCCCGCATGCTGGGACTTGTGGTTCTCCAAGTCCCAGCATGCGGGGTAGGCTTGCTGGGACTCATAGTTCTACAGTAAAAAACAATAGTTTATATTCTTTTTTTTTTTACACTTTACATCAGCCCGATGCCCACCGCCCAGGGGCATCAGGGACAGCCCCGGACTTTCAGCATGGGCTGGTTAGTCCTGGAGGGGGGGGGACCCCTTCTTTGGGGGGGTCCCCACTTCCCCAGGACCCCTGCCCATGCTGACCAGCCAGGGGGTTAATGCTTTGGCCGCGGGACCTTATATAATAATTGTCCCCCGGCTGTGGCATTACCCTGCTTGCTGGTTGGGTCTGGTGCTGGTTCTTAAAATACGGGGGACCCCTAGTCATTTTGTCCCCCGTATTTTGGGAACCAGCGCCGGACCTTGAGCCTGGTGCTGGTTTTATAAAATCCAGGGAACCCCAACTTGATTGTTCCTTTGATTTTATTATACCAGCACCGGCTTTTTGAGCCCGGGGCTGGTTATGCTTAGGAGGGGGGACCGCACGCCGTTTTTTTTCTTTTAGCTATTTTTTTACAACAGAACCATGCACAGATCTCAATGATCTGTGCATGTTTCTGATAAAAGCGCCAGGCAGAACCTGGTCTATTTTTTTTGCGATTTTTTTTTTAGTAACCTTTACTAAAAATCGCAACCCATTAAATATGCGAGTCCTATCCTTTTTAATGGGAAAACATCTGGATGCGATTTTTAGTCTAACTAAAAATCGCACCTTTTAAAAAATGCGATTTTTTCCCGCAAATCGCACCCTATAAAATATGCGATTTTCGGGAAATGCCCGAAAACGGCATATTTTGCGGGAAAAAATCGCAAAAAAAAAACAAAACGCCTTCCATTACATTTCGCCCCATCTGTATACTTCTTCTGACTGACACATGG
This sequence comes from Crinia signifera, assembly GCF_055691185.1. Classification (NCBI taxonomy): domain Eukaryota; kingdom Metazoa; phylum Chordata; class Amphibia; order Anura; family Myobatrachidae; genus Crinia; species Crinia signifera. The sequence goes on along the minus strand of NC_139219.1, from coordinate 52,388,630 downwards.
CAAGTGGGGCTGAGTACCTGCCTCCAGCGAGCTATGGTGACCACTTATACTCCAGTAGCCAGGGACCTGCGAATGCGCTAGTGCTGTTAGGCTCCAGTACATCAGCATCCATTAGACGCCTGTACTCATGTATATCGGTATGTGTGGATCAGGGTCTGGAGTACTCTTCTGTCACTACTGGTAAATAGTGCTGTAGTTGTAATGTGGATGTTATTTCTAATCCATTCATTCATACCCAGCATTCCATGGCATCATACTGATCAATGACCTGTATATAGTTGCCAGAACTATAGTTATTTGTTATACCGAGCCCGAAGTGTGGCGAGCGGACACAGAATCCATGTAAAGTAATCAGCGTCCCCTCGCGGGGCTTGTTGCGCTCGCCACACTATATAAATTCAACTCCACGCCGACGTGGATAGTGGGGTAATGAAAAAGTCGGAGGACGCGTTCTGCAGCTCCTCGCGGGGCTCGCTGCGCTCGCCACGCTTCGGGGTGGTGTGGATAGGGGGGGGGGGGGATGCGTTAGACATATATAAAAAAAAAAAACAAGTACCATAGGTTTCCTCTCACAATAATAAAATAGAGGTAGACTAATCGGCTATTGATACAAATGAACCCTAGTGTGTAAAGGCCCATACACACTGGGCGACTTTGAGCTGAAAGTCACTCAAAACAGCAGGTTTCAGCGGCTTTCAGCGGCTTTCAGCTCAAAGCCACCCAGTGTGTATGGCCGTGCGGTGAGCGCTGCTGCACGCTCACGCATCATCGTTGGGAAAGCCGCTCATCTGCTGGTTATACCAGCAGATGAGCGGCTTTCAGGACGACTTTGCATAGCACTGCGTTATGCAACGACGTCCTCCCCCCCCCCCCCCCCCCCCCCATTCTGTCGGCGCCGGGCAGGGGGAAAGCTGCTCAGTGTGTATGCACTGAGCGGCTTTCCCCGCTGTCCATACACTCTGGGCGTAGTTGCCCAGTGTGTATGGACCTTAAGTGTGTGTGTGTGTGTGTGTGTGTGTGTGTGTGTGTGTACATGTGGTTAGGGCAGAATAGATGGGCCAAATGGTTACCATCTTCCACCAAATCCTATGTTTCTAAGTAAAACATAATACATTTAAAACAGGGACACTAAAGGCCCCCATACATTAGTCCGACTTGTCCTAGGGACAAGTCGGACCTGATTTCCCCTGCAGCTCCCCGGGAGGGGGGACACACGATTAGGCACTGATGTGCCAAGGTTTGCATATGATAAATCGCATGGATTTATCATATGCAGTGCAGTCCCCGGGGAGCTGCAGGAGGAGGGAGCCGTGCGGGGGGACGGCAGCGGGTGGGGGATGCCGGCTAATTGAGAGCCGAGCAGGGAGAGGCAGGAGGAAGCTGTTGCGGTGGGGTGACAGCGGGAGGCGAGTAGGGAGAACTTGATGACATGAAGCTGGCTGCCGGGCTTGCTAGTCATCTCTATGGGCATTTTTCTTTCCAAGTTATCTGTTGCTCCGAGTCCCGGCTCCCGCCGCTGCGGTGCTGCCCGGCAGCCAGCGTCATGTCATCAAGTTCTCCCTACTCGCCTCCCGCTGTCACCCCACCGCGACAGCTTCCTCCAGCCCGGCGCCATATGCAGCCTCCCCATGCTTGGCTCTCTATAGCCGGCATCCCCCTGCCCGCTGCTGTCCCCCACACGGCTCCGGGGCTGGGCTGCGCATAAGATTTGGCAAATCATATGTGCAGCCGTCCGACCTCCCAACCCCGATCCGATGCGCACGGGACCGCGCATCGGATCGGAGGGGATGTCTACAAGTGCGATTTGGGCCGATTTCACTTCCCGATTCATCCGAATCAGGTGAAATCGTTCCCATATCGCATAGTGTATGGGGGCCTTTATAGGTAGAGTAATAAATTCCCAAGTACAACCAAGATAAACAATTGAAATAGGTGGATCTCCACAGCGCTATCTCCTGGATCTTATCAGTCTCCCTTAGTGCAAATGGGAATGTTTCCAAAAAAGATTCTCAAGCCGTGTAAAGAAAAGACAAGACAGTTATCTGGTTTAGCACAATCTGGAACACTGTTCAATTTCCACACTTTGAACCCCAAACCGACTCACCTAGCATAACTAGGAGATGTTCACATAATGGTATCTTTAAACGTCACTTAGTATAAATCACATGAAAATAAACTAAAAAGTCCCTGAGGAAGGACTTTTTAGTTTGAAACGTGTTGGTGTTAAGGACTCTTCTTTTAATTGGGACCACAGCCTTATCTCTTATATATTTGGCTACATCTGTCACTCAAAGTGTGTCTGGAGCTGTAACGCTGGGTTGTGGACTTCCATCTCAATTTATGATTGTCATCACCTGTTTTAAAGAGGGTAATTGATAAGAAAGGTGTTTAAGCACAGGTGATGGTAATCCATAAATTAAGAAGAAAGTCCAGAAACAGAGCAATGTGTCCCTCCTGGAGAGGGTCATGTTGGGAGGTATGCACCTCCCTCCCCCCCCCCCCCCCCATTCACGGCATCCCCACGATTAAATGGCACATGCAAAACACTGACATGGCTATGGTCGACAATGAAAAAGGTTGACAAGATTTATTTTTCACTTTTTCAATGTTTTCATATTCATTCTCATGTGTCGAAATGGACACCAATGAAGTGCCACACTTATGTCAACCTTTACATGTGTTGACCTTTCTGTGTTGATTTTTTCTTGTGGCGATTCGCGGCCCCCCCCGCGACCCCCCTCCCGCGATTTGCAGCACACCCCCCGCAATTCGCGGCACCCCCGGTGACTCCCGCGATTCGCGGCCCCACCCCGTGACACACCCCCCCTCCTGCGATTCGCGGCACCCCGCGACCCCCCCTCCCACAATTCGCGCCAACCCCCCGGCCCCCCCTCCCGCGGTTCATGGTGCCCCCCACGACCCCCCCTACCGCGATTCCCCACCCCTGGCCCCCCTCCTGTCATTGCGGCAACCCCCCGCCCCCGCGACCCACCCTCCCGCGATTCACTGCAACCCCCCGCGCCCCCCCTCCCACAATTCGCGGCACCCACACCCCCCCACGACCCCCCCTCCCGCAATTCACGGCATCCAACCATGACCCTTCCTCCCGTGATTCGCGGACACCCCTCACCTCCTCCCTTCCCCCCCCCACCCCCGCGCGCGATTCACGGCAACCCCAGGATTAAATGGCACATGCAAAACACTGGCACAGCTATGGTCGACAATGAAAAAGGTTGACATGAGTTTTTGAAGATTTATTTTTCTTTTTTTGAATGTTTTCATATTCATTCTCATGTGTCAACATGGACACTTATGTCAACATTTACATGTGTTGAACTTTCTGTGTTGATTTTTTCTTGTGGCGATTCGCGGCACCCCCCGCGACCCCCCTCCCGCGATTTGCAGCACACCCCCCCGCAATTCGCGGCACCCCCGGTGACTCCCGCGATTCGCGGCCCCACCCCCTGACACCACCCCCTCCTGCGATTCGCGGCACCCCGCGACCCCCCTCCCACGATTCGTGCCGGCCCCCCCTCCCGCGGTTCACGTTGCCCCCCACGACCCCCCCTACCGCGATTCCCCACCCCTGACCCCCCCTCCTGTCATTGCGGCAACCACCCGCCCCCGCGACCCACCCTCCCGCGATTCACTGCAACCCCCCGCGCCCCCCCTCCCACAATTCGCGGCACCCATACCCCCCCCCCGCGACCCCCCCCCTCCCGCAATTCACGGCATCCACCCACGACCCCCCCTCCCGTGATTAGCGGACACCCCTCACCCCCTCCCCCCCCCAACCCCCGCGCGCGATTCACGGCAACCCCAGGATTAAATGGCACATGCAAAACACTGGCACGGCTATGGTCGACAATGAAAAAGGTTGACATGAGTTTTTGAAGATTTATTTTTCTTTTTTGGAATGATTTCATATTCATTCTCATGTGTCAACATGGACACCGATGAAGTGCCACACTTATGTCAACATTTACATGTGTTGAACTTTCTGTGTTGATTTTTTCTTGTAGCAATTTTTTTCCAGTGACAACTATGAACTATGTGCCCGTCAACCTACACATCATCAACCAATTCTTTGTATAATATATAACACCTGTTCTGTTTTACTGTAGGTGTTTTAAGTCAGACCTTTTACTGCTACTATTACTGTTTATGTAAATGCATTCTGAATGACAGCAACATCCTACCATCCTTCTACAAGAATATATAACTAACTAGGTGATTCATCGCGCCCCGTGCCCCCCCTCCTGCAATTCACGGACCTTTCGCGCACCCCCCTCCCGCGATTCGCAACCCCCCTCGCGCAATTCACGCCCCCTCCCACGCTTTGCGGACCCTCTCCCGCGATTCGCCAACACCTGCGCCCCCCCCTCCCTTGATTCACGGCACCCCCGCGCCCCTCCCGCAATTCACGGCACCCCTAAGCCCCTCTTTAGTCCCCCATATACTCACACACCCCTATCACTACCCAGCTGCCTGCTCTCCTGAACCGTAACTTCCACCACTGGGGAGTCGCTGACGCTGTTTTGCCCACATGCCCCTATCATGCCTCATAGCCCAGCCTCCTGCTCTCATGCACCCGAACTCCCACCCAGTAGGAGGAGACACTGACTAAGGGCCACCATCCTGTACTGCCATGCTGGACCCTCACCCACTGGCAGAAGCTGCACAGTATCTCCCACCCTCCTCTTTAGTCCCCCTTATGCCCACACACACCCCTATCACTACCCAGCCTCCTGTTTTCCTGTGTCGTGACCTCCGCCAGTGGGGAGCCACTGACTCAGAAACCCCCTACTATACTATTGCACACACACACACACACACACCTAAACAACATGCACACACAGCCCCCCCCCACACCCACAAATGTCACTGTACCATCCACACTATCAATGTACATCTTACTCTGTAACCGCTTTTTAATTAAACAAAACAATACACACCCCCTTCCACATCATATGCTCTCTATTTAACACATTTCACCTATAACTCAAGTTGCAATACAGGCCATCTTTCATACAATTTTAACCATCTTTCTCATATGCAAATGTTCACAAATTAAGGGGGCGCAGCCCCTCACGACGGTGTGAAGAGCGCCCGTAGGGCGCGATGAATCACCATATATATATATATATATATATATATATATATATTTTTTTTTTTTTTTTTACTCTGCATTATAAATTAGGAAATATTTGACCAAGATTGGTCAGTCCTTAATACAAGCTTATCCTATAAGAGGACCAAGCTGGTGGTAGCTTCGTGGCTCAAATAGTCATCCTTCAGCACTCAGGAGAGGCAAAACCCCCTGTGGGGGAAACCTCTGGGGACCCATGGCTGGAGGACTACCCATCCCTCTGGGCATTAGGAGGCTATGCAGAGTTATATTACCAAACATAATGAAATATCATATGAACATGGAAGAATGAAATATATATTCATATGAAAAGAAACATACAAATATACCCTAATAGCTAACATTGGCTGATGTCATTAATAAAGCTCCTGTCCACATCTCCTGATATTACCCAAGTCACATTCCTCATAAAGCTGAAGAGGCCGGCCATCCCCTTTTGAGAAGCATCGTATTCATCTGCTAGAACTTCCAATGATAGTAAACAAGTATCAAGGTCATTTTTTTTAGGGTAGTCAAGCATAAAACGGCTAAATCTGGCTGTGCTGGGCGTGATGCGAAAAGTGCCATTTGGGTGTCCAAACAGTAATTTTTTAGCTTACCACCTTTGGCCAATGAGTTAAAATGTTGGCGCTATCTAGTGGCTGCCTGGGGGATGAACCATTAAATCCCCCCTAAGCAAATCTCTGGCACATGTGAACTGACCAAGGTAGCAGAGTTTGTCCTTCGTGAAATGTTGACCCCTAGAATTATGATTTCCTTATGTACATTATCTGCACATTAAAGTATTTTTAATTATACGGTTACAAAGAGGCACTTTTTCATATCCCCCCTGATTTTGGGTGCAGGATTTAAAGGGGCAGTCATGTGAAAACTATGTCTAAAATCAACACCTCTTTTAATTACAACATCTTAAACCACCAAATGTTTTGCAGCTTAGTAAATGTAGGCCTCTGTCTCAGGAATGAATAATTAAACCGTTTAAAAGGAGAGTGTTCACATTTGTATATTTAGAAGGGAAAAAAAGGCCGTTTGTTAGTCAAATCTCTGTGGGCATAGCAATGTTCCTGCAGAAGTTATTTTAGCTGGTGCACAAGGTGTTTGTTGTATTCCATAGGTGGAATTATTTGGCATTAGATCACACCTGTAAGTGGGCAGATATAGAGAAGATAGTCACTAGACCAGTAAATCCAACATACTCGTTATATGCTGCCATTATTGTGATTTTAATTGTGCCACAAGTTGAGTAATACACTGGTTCCAGCAGCCCCCAGATACTTGCAGGTAATCTAGGACCACATCAAATAATTTATGGTCTATGTAATGGGCTAAACCAGTGCGGGCGGTTTCAAATAATAACATATGTATTGTTCCCACTAGGATCATGGCAAAGCAGAGTATAGGGAGCAGCATGAGTGCGGAGCGATGTGGGCAGGACGCTCCCACTGGTATGATCATGGGGAGGGGTGGCCCTACTGACATCACTGATGGAGGCATGCCCGGCACCTATGGAGGTGCCCCCCCCCCCCCAAGCTGTCTGGCTAATGAGAATATATTTGTGCGGTGATGGCGCAGGCAGGCTGTTTTAACAGGCCGACGCTAAAGGGGCAGCACACATTTTGCTCTATAAAAATCAGGCAAGGTGCGGTGCCCTGCTAAAACAGCCTATTAGCCTTCACTAATTTGTGCACAGACCTGGTCCACCACCACTTAACTGAGCCTAAGGATGACAAGCAAGCATAATTGACTTTATTAATTTTTTGATCAGTGCCTGATCCAAGACCGAAATGCTTGTTAGCTAGAAATAGCAATAGCAATAGAAGTGTTATTTTTGTTGTGCTGAACTAGTACTCCATTAAACGATCCCCGTGGGGCCAGGGCCAGAAGGGAATCTGTCTGAGAGAGTCCCCAGTGTTGGGACCCCAGATAAATATCCCTCTGACCTTAAAAAGATATGTGCCTCATCTTGGGCTTATATACCCCTTTGATGCATGCTACTAAATGAGCATAGCACGCATTACTATAAATGACCAGCAGGTGGCATTAAAAACTTAATAGATATAAAAATACAGGGATAAGTGATACCATATATTAAAATGTATCACTGATCCACCTGCTAAATATTGTACTGTGCCTTACCACAAGCACACAATACCTTTTTAAGGGGATCCGATACTAAACTAGACCAATCAGAAAAATGCTTGTCTAGTAGCTACTGTAGCAAATAGATATTTGCTAGCTACTAGACAAGCATCTTTGGGATAGGTCTCTGTGCAATTTTAAATACACTAATTTTCTTTCTTTAAATACACTCAATGTATATGTCTATGTATACGTGATTTTACCTCTATTTTTCACTGTTGTCCTAATTCCCGCATTGTGATACAGGGAATATTAAACAATACAATAATCTAATAAAAGTTATATTTTAATAAATTCAGCTACTTGTGCGTTCCCCATCAAACAGTCCCCTTTTTCTTTTTCTTGTACAATTGACTGTGAGGAACAGCACCCCCACTGCCTATTTATGTAACAATTGGGGTCTCTTTATATTATCCAATAAAATAAATTGGTGTGCAGACAAGCTACAAGCTCCCCAGAGGAGCAAAACAAACGTAAGTTGTGCAGAACCCAGCAAGCCCTGTTTACTATTCTGCCCACATATGCTGCAATAGTGCAGGACATATTGTCCAGTTGGCTTGATGTCACCAAAAATACCTGCAGTGACCAATGTATAAGCAGACAAGAGCAATAGTTTGATGGCTGGTCAACATTTAAAAATGTATGGTTGAACCCTTTGAGTGCCAAAAAAGCAGCAAATAATGCCGGCGTCGCTCACATTTGTTATATAAATTCAAATAAAAAATAGGTACTCTTTACCTAGAAGGGCGCCAGCGATTGAAATCGCGGTCGTCGGGGGTAAAAATCGCGGGCATCGCGGGTAAATCGGGATGCCCGCGATTTTTCCATAGGGAACAATGTTAAAAAGGCTGATTGACCGCGATTTTACTGTTAAATGGCTCAATGGACCCGATTTGGCCATAGGAATCAATGTTAAATGGGCCACAGAGCCCATTAACCCTTAAATGTCCCCCCCAATTTTTAACGCCACCCCACGATCCACGCCAACCCGAAGCGTGGCGAGCGCAGCGAGCCCACGAGGGGCGGCGGTACGCGTCCTCCGACCTTTTCATGCCCTACTATCCACTAGGGTGTGGAGTGAGAATAGAATAGTGTGGCGAGCGCAGCGAGCCACCGAGCCCGAAGCGTGGCGAGCGCAGCGAGCCCCGCGAGGGGACGCGGATACCTTCACAGCTAGACGCGTCCCCTCGCGGGCTTCACAGGTGTCGGCGTCGCCACGGACACCTGTGAAGCCCGCGAGGGGACGCGTCTAGCTGTGAAGGTATCCGCGTCCCCTCGCGGGGCTCGCCACGCTTCGGGCTCGGTGGCTCGCTGCGCTCGCCACACTATTCTATTCTCACTCCACGCCCTAGTGGATAGTAGGGCATGAAAAGGTCGGAGGACGCGTACCGCCGCCCCTCGCGGGCTCGCTGCGCTCGCCACGCTTCGGGTTGGCTTGGATCGTGGGGTGGCGTTAAAAATTGGGGGGGACATTTAAGGGTTAATGGGCTCTGTGGCCCATTTAACATTGATTCCTATGGCCAAATCGGGTCCATTGAGCCATTTAACAGTAAAATCGGGTCCATCGCGCCTTTTAACATTGATTCCTATGGGAAATCGGGAGCATCGTGTCGCGGGCATCGCGGGTACATTTATGGCCGGACGCGACCGACACGATTTCCATGTTTAACATGGGTTTCAATGGGAAATCGCGGTCATCGCGTCGGTCGCGTCGCGGGCACACATAAATGTGCCCGCGATGCCCGCGACGGGCGCCCTTCTAGGTAAAGAGTACCAAAAAATATGTAAAAAAAAAAAAAAGATTACATTTCCTATATCAGGTAAACATTACAGGTCATTAAGATGAATAAAAATGCTGGACCTTTTAATATCATTGCTATATTGCATTTCTGAGGTTCTTAGCATAATGATGGCCATTATTATCGGCTTGTCCACTGCGTCCAGGTTACCTCAATAGGACAAGTCCCTAACACTACTCTGAGACAGGTCCAGGGCACAGGACCCCCCAGGCCAGCCTAGCAGAACCACCCCATGGCATCACATTGGTGAAATTAAAATGATAGTAAAAAGGGATAAGGGAAATTATGTGATAAGACTTACCTAAGAAAGAGGTAATAATAAATGTGAAGGGTGCTACATATATACTAAACAAACTAAAGGGGTGATGGAAAGTGTACGATGTGATGCCGTGGAGCAGCCCAGCATCAGCAGCCAAAGAGTCCCATGCCCCAAACACAGTCCCACAGACTAACACTGAACATATATGTATAGTAGGACTTACCCTCATAGTGCCAATTTGCAATGTGTGCTTGACAAATTCTCTTGGCACTCAAAGGGTAAACTTATTTGTTTTAACCACGTCTGTGCAAATAAGTTCTAGCTGCGCGAGCAATTTGAGCCAGTAAAAGTGATTTATTGTGGATGCTTTGGGCAGTTTTCTATTTACACTATTATACATTTTATACTTTGAATACATTTATGAGGGCAAAATAAATTACAGATGGTACTCGTTTATGGTTGGTGTGTGCATGGTAAAGTGAGGACAATGATTTCACCTGTAGTGATGTGTTATTTTCACTAGGTGGCAGCAGTACATTACCGAGCAAGAGAGAGAACGTTTCACTATGCAGTGTGACTTTCCCAAATGTATTTTGGTAAAAAAGAAAACTAAAGTGGAGAAGTACATTCTTGGCAGTTGGCAGCTTCAGCTCACAATTAAATAGTCCACATGGATAGATGATTATTAAAAAAAGGATTTGACTCTTGATGTACATTAACCAAATAGACATGTACACTCTGACATTGTGGGGCATCTCTTATGAGGTTTTAAGGTCCATACACACTGGGCGACTATGCTCAGCATGTATGGACAGCGATGATGTCAATCATTGATGCGGGGAAAGACGCTCAGTGCATACACACGGAGCGGCTTTCCCCCTGCCCGGCCCTGCCGGAGGGGGGAGGACGGCGTTGCATAGCGCAGTGCTATGCAAAGCTGTCCTCAACGCCGCTCATCTGCTGGTATTACCAGCAGATGAGCGGCTTTCTCGGCGATGATGAAGGGAGCGCACAGCAGCGCTCACCGCTCATCGCTGGGGTATACACGCTGGGCGGCTTTGAGCTGAAAGACGCTCAAACAGGCCGTTTTGAGCGGCTTTCAGCTCAAAGTTGCCCAGTGTGTATGGGCCTTTACTGCTGTTTTTTAGACCCATCTCTGTATACAGTACAGTACTGTTATTGCTCCCAATGCCATTCAGTTACACATGTCCATCTGCAGGTGGAGATGGGATACAGTCATTAGGTCGACACAAGCATTAGATTGACAGTAAAAAGGTCGACATGGGGTTTTCACTGTTTTTTTGAGCCGACATGTGCCGACAGGCGGTATTTTAATGCCCTACCATCCACTAGGGCATGGTGGGAGAATAAAATAGTGTGCCGAGCTTAGCGAGGCACCGTGCCCGAAGCATGGCAAGCGCAGTGGTGCTACGTTTCAGTGTTCATGTCGACTGTGTCGACATTCGGGTAAAAAAAACAGTGAAAACCCCCATGTCGACCTCTTGACTTTCGACCTTGCCCATGTCGACCTAATGCTTGTGTTGACCTAATGACATGCCGACCTAGACCCATGTCAACCTAATGGTGTCGGCCCAATGCTTGTCAACCTAACTGCTATAGACCTAATGATCCATACCCGTGGAGATGCGACGGAGTGTTCTCATATACAGAACTCCCACTGCTAAAAATTGGAAGTTCAATCCCACCATGTAAACTTGTCTCCAAATGACATATGTGCTCATTCAAGTCAGTGACTTGCAGGAAGATCTTCTATACAAATACTGTACATTAGCTTACAATTAGGAACTTATAATGGTTTTTCTGCTTAACCCAGTGGTTCCCAAACTGTGCGCCTAGGCTCCCTGGGGTGCCTTGGAGCACTTGCTGGGGTGCCTCAGGTTGGTGGTCCATAATCAATTCAAGTTATTTATGGCCAATGAAATAGGCAAAATCAGTGCTTGTGGCTTCCAAATAAGAATATGTGGGTAAATAAAAGTGAATCCTGTTTCTCACCACATAAGTGGACCTAAGGAAAACATTTAAAACACAACTTTTTAAATATTTTTTCAGAAATCAGTAACCAACTTTAGGCCTAGGGGTGCCGTGAAAAATATTCTGATACTTTAGGGTGATTCAAAAAGTTTGGGAACCACTGGCTTAACCAATTCACTTCCGTCATTGTAGGAAAGGCAAGGCGGTAGTTTCCATTCCCACACAGCATTCACAATAGAAGCGTGAGTTTCATTTCTTCTTAAATATTTACTTTCACATGGCTCCCTATCAGGGACCTGCAGCTGACTCATTGCTTATCCAAATAATACTTGTATTTAATACTATATAAATGTGTGTCATGTGTATGGTGTGTATTTATCACTTTTCCTGCGTGCTGTGGTTTCCCTTGTGCAGCGTGTAGGAGAACATGTGGTCAGGACTTTCAGTAACGTTTTGTTAATGTTTGGACGACGGCGTTGTGCTAAGAGCAGATTTGAATAATTCCTCGTCTCCTTATAAGGCTAAAACATTCCGTGATCTGGCAGAAGTGCTGGCAGGTCTTTCAAGTATCTGTCCTCATGGTTTGTTAGCTGTGGGTTTACCATAAATCGCATTTGTTTTAGTTTTCCCATGTAAGATTTTCAGACCGACCCACTTGGAAAAATAAGAAACGTTTTCAGGAAACTGGTTTTTACACTATTATTTGCTTTATTGTAACATCTGACTCTGCATGGTAGGAAAGTAATTCTGACATCTACTATTTACATTTCTCAGCGGTATAGGGAGATTTATTGCTTGACAGATGGAATAAGTAGGCATGAAATGTATTATTTATTTATGTCGCACCATGAAGTTCTGCAGCGTCACACAGAGCAGTTAATAGGGTAGAAACGTACAAAATGACAGGAGTTAACATCCGGTTGAGGGATGTTCTAGAGAAGGAGCAGGGCCCTGCTCGTGAGAGGTACAGAGGATGCAGTGGTGTGGTACAAGGGTAGGTAAATGCTTAACAGGTCGGTAGGGATCGCTTAGTGTTTAGGTTTATCTGCGTTAATAGTAATAGGTGAGTTTTGAGGAAGCTTTTGAAGGATTAGTGAAGAATATAGAGCGGGCAGAAGGAAGCATAAAAAAGATGTTTCAGTCTGGCAGCAGTGTTAAATGACTTTGAAGAGGATACAGGTGTGTGACTGGGAGACCAGAGAGTAGAACATTGCAGTGGATGAGGTAAGATACAAGGGTAGAGGAAGGGTCTAATGCAGGGGTGGGCAACAGGTGGCTAGCGGGCCCCATGAACAGCTCCTGACTGGCCCGCCGCTCGGTGCTGCTGTATGTACAATGGCAGCTGTGTATATATGCGCTGTAGTCCGGTGTAGCCGATGCTCAACCTATGTGTAGCAGGCGCGGCCCAGCACATGTGCAAAATGATGCAGGACTACGCTGCACGCACACACACAGCCGCCCTCGGACACATACAGCAGCGCCTAGCAGACCGACCCCCGCATGTCACTACAGCCGCAGAGCCACAGCCGAGGATAGGGATGGCCATCGACCATCGATGATTAGAAATCATCGATGGTTTATGGCTGATGTCGAATAGTTTTGCCATCGATGGGGAAGAACCAGATGTTTTCCCACCATCGATGTAAAGCTTAAACGAATAGTTTCGTTTTTGCTTTTTTCCCTACTGTGCCGGGACACCGAGCATAGCTCCGCCCACGACACCCACGAAGCCCCGCATTTTGATTGGTCCACAGGCCACTAAATCAGAGAAAATGGATGGTGACATTTTTCAAGGCTGGCGCCCAGGTGTTGGGAATATCTAAAGGTGTGTGGCATTACTAATGGGGGCAGGTGTGTGGAACAACTAAGGGGGAGCTGGTGTGTGGAATGACTAATGTAAGTGGCCTACTATTGTGTTGCATGATGTGTAAAAGGGGTATATGGTGTACTACAATACATTCAAAGACACCCCCCCCCCCCCTTTTGAGTGACCACACCCCCTATTTCTGAAGTGCGGCCCTCGAATATCTGTTGGAAGTATTTAGTGGCCCCCCCAGCTGAAATAATTGCCCATCCCTGGTGTAATGCAAACTGCAATAATGTTACAGCAATGGAACTAAAGCTGTGTACACACGGGGGACACTATATTGCTCAGTTTCTCCTTTTCATCAGCGACCAGAGATGTTCACAGATGAAAGGGAACCTCTGCCAGGGGAGCCACAGAGGGAATCAGCTGGTAGCAGGAGCAAGCTCCTGTGACCAGCGATCTGAAGAAGGCTAAAAACGGGAGCGCACACCCAGCGATTAATCGCCGGTGCACACTCCAATCGCACACTCCAATCGTGTGTACGCACCTTAAGAGAAGATGTTAAGTGGCTGGATATGACAAGTGAATGACTTGAAATCCCAGGCAGATGCCTAAAGATATGGTGGTATTGTCCACAGTGATAGATGGTTGGGGAGGGACATAGATTCGAGAAGGGTGGATCCTGAAACTGTTGAGCTTGAGATATCAAGGAAGAGATAGCTGGTAGGAGGAATGGGGAGAGGTCAGGGGAACATGGTACAGTTGGTTATCATCATCATAGAGATGGTACTAAGGTCCTAAGGAGATGGTAAGCGAGCAGGGGTATAGTGAAGCGAGAAGGAGGCTAAGAACCAAGCCTGCAGATGTGAAAAGAATGATGACCACTGTTGGAGAGGGGAAGACACTAAAGGCCCCCATACGCTATGTGATTTTGGGTCGATTTCGGTACTTTGGGCCGATAGCTCTCAGCCAATCGGAGAACGGCTAGTCATTTGACAGGTTATTTTAAAAATCGAATGCCTGCCACTGCACTGCCCGTCCCGCTGATGATATCTGCGTTCACATGCCTGTCCAGGTCAGGACCCGCTGCACGCCCTGGCGTCCCGCAGATGATGATGATGACCGCCCGCTGCAGCTCCCCATTACAAGCAAGCTATTTTTCACATGTAAAAAATGGGCCATCAAGTGCCAAATTGTATGTGAGCCTCCCGGAGAGATGGAGGGCAGCTCACAGGAGAGTTGGGTCCGACTTGTCCTAAGTACAAGTCGGCCTAATGTATGGGGGCCTTAAAGAGCCTAGTTCAGACATGTGAGCAAAGCTGCAATTATTGCAGATGGACAACACTATGCTGCACTGCATGTGGGGCTGATGTAACAGGTGCAGAGAGAGTTGGATTTGGAGGAGTTATTTTGTTTCTGTGCAGGGAAAATACTGGCTGCTTTATTCTTACACTGCAATTTAGATTTCAGTTTCACCACACCCAAATCTAATGGGGCCTACACAAGGTACGATTACAGGACATTTGATCTAAGCGTTCTAACTAGATGTGTGTATAGGGGATAGCGATGTGCGGCCCCGTGCGCTGCTATCACCCCGCGATTAATACCCACCATGCTGGATAAATCTAATAAATCTAGTTGGATCGCTGGTCAGGGCCTGACACGTCGCTCATCACTGTGTGCTGAGCATTCTAGCATCGCTCAGAACGCTCAGCAAATCTCCCCATGTGTAGGCCCTTTAACTCTATTTGCACTTGTTACATCAGCCCCACCTGCAGTGCAGCATGTTTTTGTCCATCTGCAATAATTGCAGCCTTGCTCACAGTTCTGAATCGGCCCATAAGCGCACAAATTCCTTTCTGCTCTTAAATCGCATAAAACCTTAGGTGATTTGTTGTTTTAAACAAATGAATTTGGTTTAATCAGTGAAGGTGCTCAAGGCAATGTTCTTAACATGCATATAGATCCGGCAAGCAGCAAGATGCGCAGTCGTCCGCTTGGAAACTAGTTCCAGGTTTTCAGGGCTGTGCAAAGTTAATGAACAGCGTACTTTCAAGATGAATAATTCGCATTGCTAAGGAGCGTGTCTGTCTTGTATCACCATGTCTATACTATAACTAACTTGCATGCCCCTAACTCACCGTGTGAAATGCAGGTTGTGTGACATTCCCAATCCCTTGGAGAATGTGTAAGATACAGTGCAGGTCACTGGTTTACATGGTACGAATGAACTTTGCTCCATATGTAAATCAGACCCAGAATTTGCGTGTTCATTAATTGGAGGGTTGCTGTGCACCTGTCAGATTATTGCACCCAGGTCACTGAATTCACTATTAAACGTTGATTCTCTTGCAAAAAAATTGCTTCAGTTTTTTTTTTTCCTCTTACTTGAGTCCATAATGGGCATGGGCAGAAAAATTTTTTTTTTGCTGTTGTTGTTATTCATGTTTTCTTCTTGCTAAAGGTGCGTACACATGGGTGGGAGATATATTGCTAGCAATATATTGCTTACAATATATTACTGAGCAATATATTGCTCAGTCTTTCCTTTTCATCAGCGACCAGAGATGGTCGCTGATGAAAAGGAACCTCTGCTGGGGGTGCCGCAGAGGTAATTAGCTGGTCGCAGGAGCAAGCTCCTGCGACCAGCGATTACAATGGGGCAGAAAACGGGAGCGCGCACCCAGCAATTTATCGCCGGGGCACACTTCCATCACTGGCAATATGGTCGCCTGCGACCATATTCCCAGCGATTATAGCCCCTATCGCCCCCGTGTGTACACAGCATAAGAGTGAGTCAGTGAGGCCAGGGGCTGGAGTTGGGCCCTCTCTGGGCTCATGTCATTCGTACCGCCGCTGGAGTCGAATGCCACCCCATTCCTTGGGGCACCTCCCGGCTGGGGGGCGGTGCTGGTTGGCTCACCTGGAGCTGGGATTAATCTCTCTCAGTCCACCGGAGGTCTCGGTCGGGGGTCACGGGACAACAAAGAAAGCAAGACGTACAAGTTTGTCTGGATGCACTGTCTTTGTGCGTCATTTCCATGGTACACGAGAGACCTGCTCATTTCCCAGAAGTCCCCAAGTAGTAATGAAGTACAGCACTGGTTTGTATTCACAGCCAGAGGCGTAACTAGACCTTTGTGGGCCCCATAGCAAAATTCTAAATGGGGCCCCCTGGTTTGGTGTCTGATAGGGGAGTGGAGGGGCAGGACCAGGCACAGTGGACACTGACATGCAAGTTATATAAATTTGATTGAGCAGCTGTCACACTGTGTGTGTGTGTGTGTGTGTGTATATGTATATGTATATATATATATATATATATATATATATATATATATATATATATATATATATACATACACATACACAGTACACAATATGCCATTACCTACCCCTCCCCCTCCTCCCCCTGAACACCGTGTCCTGCACCCTCTTACTCCTGTCACTTACCCATGCACCGGAAAGCCGCAGCGGCCAGCGCAGCCCTCACCTGTACAATAAAGCATGAACATCCTTCTCTCACCTGTCCTCCACAGAACAGGAGAACCCCATCGCATGCTCTGTAGTGCAGCAGGTCAAATGGGCCGGCGCTTGCGGTGGCGGGCTCTGCCGCGAGAGGGAACATGAGACTCGCCCACCACCAATCAACTGCTGCTGGGACGACTATTATATAAACATCTTTGCACAGATGTCCCAGCAGCTGAGCAGCACCAAGCCGTATTACGTTAAGTAATGTGCCCCGTATCGGCCTGCACAGGGGCGGATTGGGGACTAAAAGTGGCCCTGGAATTTCCTGGAAGTGGCCTCATGTAGGCGGCAACAAATCAATAATGGGTGGAGACAGAATAACAGTAGGCGGCATTACTACATCACTATACTTAAGGCCCATACACACTAGGCGAATTTGAGCTGAAAGCCTCTCAAAACAGCATGTTTGAGCGGCTTTCAGCTCAAAGCAGGCCAGTGTGTATGGCCCAGCGATGAGCGGTGAGCTATGCTGTGCGCTCCCGCATCATTGCTGGGAAAGCCGCTCATCTACTGGTAATACCAGCAGATGAGCGGTATTGAGGACAGCTTTGCATAGCGCTGTGCTATGCAACGCCATCCTCTCCCCTCCATCAGTGCTGGGCAGGGGAAAAGCCACTCAGTGTGTATGGACCTTTAGAGACATCGGTGGCAGGCAATACTAAAGCATCAATAGTGTCTGGAACGATACAGCACACATGGCAGATCCATGAAATTATACAGCACACATGGCAATTTTTTTTTTCTTTTAATAAAAAAAAAAGCCAGCTCCTCTGGACTGATACGGCACACATGGTGGTGCCCCTGGACTGATACGGCATACATGGTGGTGCCCCTGGACTAATATTGCACATATGGTGGTGCCCCTGGACTAATATGGCACACATAGTGGTGCCCCTGGACTAATATTGCACATATGGTGGTGCCCCTGGACTAATATTGCACATATGGTGGTGCCCCTGGACTAATATGGCACACATGGTGGTGCCCCTGGACTGATACGGCACACATGGTGGTGCCCCTGGACTGATACGGCACACATGGTGGTGCCCCTGGACTGATACGGCACACATGGTGGTGCCCCTGGACTGATACGGCACACATGGTGGTGCCCCTGGACTGATACGGCACACATGGTGGTGCCCCTGGACTGATACGGCACACATGGTGGTGCCCCTGGACTAATATGGCACACATGGTGGTGCTCCTGGACTGATACTGCACACATGGTGGTGCCCCTGGACTGATACGGCACACATGGTGGTGCCCCTGGACTGATACGGCACACATGGTGGTGCCCCTGGACTGATACGGCACACATGGTGGTGCCCCTGGACTGATACAGCACACATGGTGGTGCCCCTGGACTGATAGGGCACACATGGAGCATCCTTGAAATTATACAGCACACATGGCAGATCCATGAAATTATACAGCACACATGGCAGATATGCCCCCACAGTGCCACACATATGCCCCACAGTTCAAGATATGCCCCCACAGTGCCAAACATATGCCCCACAGTTCCAGATATGCTCCCACAGTGCCACACATATGCCCCCACAGTGCCACACATATGTCCACAATGGCAGATATGCCCCCACAGTGCCACACATATGCCCCACAGTTCCAGATATGCTACCACAGTGCCACACATATGCCCCCAGTGTCAGATATGCCCCCACAGTGGCACACATATGCCCCCAGTGCCAGATATGCCCCCACTGTGCAAGAAATGGGTATGCCTCCACTGCGCCAAGTATGCCCCCACTGTGCCAGGTGAACTTACTGTTGTTGTTCCTGGAAAGGAGAGTCCGGGACTGGCTGGGTTGGGCTGGCAGGCTCCTCCGCTACGTCTCCTCTTCTCCCTGTGCCTGGGACCAGGCCGTCTACAGATCAAAGCTCGCGGGCCGGCTCCTGATTGGCTGCCGGCCACGTGAGCACTGATTGGCTGACGGCCCAGTCATTCAGGTATACTCAGTGAGGGGAAGGAGAAGTGCGCGATGCACTAGTCTCCTCCCCTTAGAACTGGAATCAGCAGCAGCGGCACACAACAAAGGGAGGGAGTGACGGGCGGACTGATCCGCGGATGGGCGCCTGCAGGGAGGCATGAGGTGGTACGGCGTACCTGCAACATCTTTTTTAAAGGTACGCCGTACTTGCACCACTGGAAGGGGGGGTGCTCGGCGTGCCGCGGCCAGCTCCATATACATGCAGCCGCTCACTTTGCTCACCCAGTGTGATCACTGATCAGGGGGGGGGGGGGGGGCGTGACTGGGTGCAGGGGAGCGGCGGGCATAGGTAGCCCCTGCTTTCCTGGCCGTACGCCAGGTTTTCTGTGTGCAGGGGCTACTGCAAGTGGCTCTGGCATCCGCCGCTCCCCTGCGCTGTGTGTCCTCCTGTCTGCAAGCGGCGGAGGGAGCCGCCGCTCTCCTATACGCCGACCTCCTGCCCGGTGTCCGTCAATGAAGGGGGACACACTGGCGCAGCCTCTGCGCACGCTGCACAGAGGGTGCAGAGGATGCAGCTGCTATGGGGCCCCCCAAAGGCCCGGGCCCCATAGCAGCTGCACCCTCTGTAGTTACGCCACTGTTCACAGCAGTAGAACCTGTTGTGAATGGGCTTTGCTGTATAGGACAAAACAGTTCTTACCGTGCTGTAGTGCTGAATTACACTTGGTATATCTGGTGCATTTAGTATGTCACTGATATCACTAGCTGCAAGCATACTGATAAGTGGACATGAAGTCCTCTGCAAGGTGGTGTTAGGACATTAATAGAATTTAGAAGGATGAGAGATTCAGAAAGTGAGAGATTTTGGGAAGAAATCTCCAGGTTGTTTTTTTTTAAAGCGGCTATCCAAACCAAAAGTGGATGTTTCTGTGCAGAGGTGGATTTGTATGAATTGGGGTGTGGCTTTTATTATTTATTTATTATCAGTTTCTTATATAGCGCACGCATATTCCGCAGTGCTTTACAGAGAATATTTGAACATTCACATCAATCCCTGCCCCAGTGGAGCTTACAATCTGTATTCCCTACCACATGTACACACACAGACATTCTAGGGTTAATTAGTTGGAAGCCAATTAACCTACCAGTATATTTTTGGATTGTGGGAGGAAACCGGAGCACCCGGTGGAAACCCACGCAAGCACAGGGGGAATATACAAACTCCGCACAACTAGAGCCATGATGGGAATTGGACCCATGACCTCAGCGCTGTGAGGCAGTAATGCTAACCATTACACCATCCGTACTGCCCCATTATTGTTGTCCTTGATTTTACGTGTACATTGTTGAGGGGACATTTAGTATTATTATTATAATAATACAAGTGACTTATAAATAAACTTTATACAGTGATTAACCCCTTCACGACATTTGACGTATATATACGTCATGGCCGGGAAGTACTTCCCGACACATGACGTATATATACGTCATGGCTTCTAACTGTCACTGCGTCTATAGACGCGGTGACAGTTAGGAGATGTCTGCTGTCCCTGACAGCAGACATCCCCCCTCGCCGCCCAGGGGGGGCAGGGGTGCCCCCCCGGTCGGCGATCGCTGTGATTGGCTGTTCAAATCTGAACAGCCATTCACAGCGTTTCCTGTGTTACCGGCGGCTAAGAAGCTCGGTAACACAGAAAACGGTGGTGATCGGTGCTGTTAAATACAGCACCGATCACCACCGATGAGCAGGAGCCCCCCCACCCACTCGCCCGGCAGGTCCTCAGTAGGGGAAGCGCTGAGCGCACGCAGCGCTCCCCCCTCCCGCCCCCCCGCCAGGCTCAGCAGCAGCAGCAGCAGCATGAGCTGCTGTAAAAGTAAAAAAAAAAAAAAAAGACACACTGAATTATATATATATATATATGTATGTGTGTGTGTGTGTGTGTATGTATATATATATATGTGTGTGTGTGTATAGACACATATATATATGTCTATATATATATATATATATATATATATATATATATATATATATATATATATATATATATATATATATATATATATATATACAGATAGATATACAGATAGATATACAGATAGATAGAAAGATATTCCCGACATATGACGTATATATACGTCATGGTCGGGAGGTACTTCCCGACCGGAGACGTATATATACGTCATGGTTTTAACTGTCAGTTACAGTTTGGAGATGTCTGCTGTCCCTGATTCCCAATCAGCGATCGCTGTTATTGGCTGTTCAAATGTGAACAGCCAATCACAGCGTTTTCTGTGTTACCGGCGGCTAAGCCGCTCGGTAACACAGTGATCGGTGGTGATCGGTGCTGTTAAGTACAGCACCGATCACCACCGATCGCCAGCCCCCCCCCCCTCCCACCCGGCAGCCCCCCCTCCCACCCACCCGGCTGCCGCAGCGCCAGCACCCCTCCCACCCCCCCACCAGGCGCAGCACCAGCCTCCCTCCCAATGCTGGTGAGCAAAATGGGGTCACATGTGGGGGGGGTTCCACTGTATTGGTGCTTCGGGGATCTTGCTAATGCGACATAGCACGCACCTTTCATTCCACCTCCAAAAATCACTCCTTCCCTTCTGAGTCCTGCCATGCACCCAAATGGTATTTTTGGGTCACATATGAGGCATTGCCGTACTCGGGAGAAATTGGGGCACAGATTTTGGGGTGCTTTGTCTCCTTCATTCCTTGCGAAAATGAAAAATTTTGAGGCAGAACTGCATTTTTGTGTAAAAAATTACATTTTTTTGCACAAAAATGCAGATCTGGCTCAAAATTTTTCATTTTCACAAGGAATGAAGGAGACAAAGCACCCCAAAATCTGTGCCCCAATTTCTCCCGAGTATGGCAATGCCTCACATGTGACCAAAAAATACCAGTTGGGTGCATGGCAGGACTCAGAAGGGAAGGAGTGATTTTTGGATTTTGCAGCACAGATTCTGGTTGAATGACCCCTGAAGCACCCATACAGTGGAACCCCCCCACAAGTGACCCCATTTTGCAAACTACACCCTTCAGGGAATTCATCAGGGGGTATAGTGTACATTTCAAACCCCCAGGGGTTTCACCAATTTTGATACAACTGAGCTGTGAAAATGAAAAATTACATTTTTTCATTTTCACAGCCCAGTTGTATCAAAATTGGTGAAACCCCTGGGGGTTTGAAATGTACACTATACCCCTAGATGAATTCCCTGAGGGGTGTACTTTGCAAAATGGGGTGACTTGTGGGGGGGTTCCACTGTATTGGTGCAACATAGCACCCACCATTCATTCCACTAAAATCTGTGCTGCAAAATCCAAAAATCACTCCTTCCCTTCTGAGTCCTGCCATGCACCCAACTGGTATTTTTTGGTCACATGTGAGGCATTGCCGTACTCGGGAGAAATTGGGGCACAGATTTTGGGGTGCTTTGTCTCCTTCATTCCTTGTGAAAATGAAAAATTTTGAGCCAGAACTGCATGTTTGTGTAAAAAAATGTAATTTTCCATTTTCACATCCCAGTTGTACCAAAATTGGTGAAACCCCTGGGGGTTTGAAATGTACACTATACCCCTAGATGAATTCCCTGAGGGGTGTAGATTGCAAAATGGGGTGACTTGTGGGGGAGGTTCCTAACTTTTAGCACTTATGGTGCCTAGAAACCTACATGGTGCCTAAAAAAAAATCTCATAAAAAGGAGGCTCCAAAATCAAGTAGGTGCTCCTTCTATTATGAAGCCTGTGGTTTGGTCAACGTGCACACTAGGGCCACATATAGGATATTTTTTAAAACAAAAGAATTGGGGGAATCAATTTTTAGTCACATTTCTCTAGTAAAATCTACTGTATTCGTTAGAAAAATGTATTAAAATTGAAACTCTGCAAAAAAAAAGAAATTTTGAAATTTCACCTACACTTTGTTTTAATTCCTGTGAAACACCTAAAGGGTTAACAAACTTCCAAAATGCTGTTTTAAATACTGTGAGGGTTGCAGTTTTTGAAATGGCATCATTTATGGGGGTGTCTCACATACAAGTCCCTCAAAGTCACATCAGAACTGAACTGGTCCCTAAAAAAATCAGTGTTTGAAATTTTCTTGAAAATTTGAGAATTTGCTAGTCATATTTGAAGCCTCCTAGTGTCCAAAAAAATGAAAAGGAGGTTGAAATAATGATTGCAACATAAAGTAGACATATGGTCTTTGTTAGTTATTAACTATTTTGAGTGGTATGATTATTTGTCTCACAAGCAGAAAATGTGACATTTTGCATATTGCTAAATTTTCCATTTTTTCACGATATTTTGGTATTTTTCACAAAAAAACACAGACTGTATCGACCCAAATTTACCACTAACTTGAAGTACAATGTGTCACGAGAAAACACTGGGATAAGTAAAAGCAAAAAAAAGTTATCCCCACTTAAGTGAGACATGTCAGATTTGAAAAAAAGGGCTCTGTCATGAAGGCACAAACTGGCTCTGTCATGAAGGGGTTAATAATTTATTTTCAAGGACAATATGTACTAATAAAATCCTTAATTATAATTTGTATACATGCTCAGGCATGTAACTTCAAACTTTCAAATATTCCTGATATATAATTTAATTAATATGCAGGACCACACCTCCCAGTGATGCTCCACTGCATTATTGTTTATAAAAAAAAGCCTTGGAAAAACAAAACCCCAGGTAGCCACAGTTAAGGCCCATACACACTGGGCGACTTTGATTTGAAAGTCGCTCAAAACAGCATATTTGAGCAGCTTTTAGCTCAAAGCCTCCCAGTTTGTATGGCCCGACGGTGAGCGGTGCTGTGCGCTCCCGCATCATCACTGTGAAAGCCATTCATCTACCAGCAGATGAGTGGCTTTGAGGATGGCTTTGCATAGCGTTGCGGTATGCGACACCCCCCCGCACTGTCGGCGCCGGGCAGGGGAAAAGCGGCTCAGTGTGTAATCAGTCCGTTATTATATTGCTCACATCTGGAAAAGAGATCTGTTCTTCTTTGTGGGTTATGTGGCCTACACACGTAGAGATTTTGCTGAGCGATCTGTCAGGGCCAGTGTTCTCTGGTGAGAACACTGGCCCTGATCGGCGATCTAACTAGATTTATCCAGCGTGCTGGATCTTAATCACCAGGTTTTATCGGTGCGCAGGGCCGCACATTGTTATGGCCCCTACACACGGAGCATTTTCTAAGCTATCTAGTCAAATTAAGTCTGATCACTTTAATCTCCCCGTGTGTATTGATATCTATTTGTCAATAACTATTGACAAAGAAAACTTGTTCTTTAGTCTATGTACAAAGTTAAAGTTAAAATATTTATCACACAAATTAAATTCATTTTATATCATATAAAGGATTTTTCTTTTTGAATGAAAGATTCATTTTAAGATGTAAAAAAAAAAAGTACACTTCATTTTCAGAAACATTCGCTCCCCCCCCCCCCCCCCCCCTGTGCGTTTGCATGTGCAGACAACCATCGAATGATGTGGGTGTTCCCCTGCAGCCTTCGAATGGGTGTTTGTTAAACATCCATTCGCAGCCAGTGCGTGCAAACACACACTGTGAGGGTGGGTAGGTGGCCCAGCATTCGCAGCCTTGCGAATCAACCAGAATAACCACCATAGTCTATTGAGCTGTTCCAGATTCTTGAACAACACATCATTCGACTGTGGTTGCCACGGTAATCTATTCAAAGCAATTTGGATAAAAACTTTCAAAAGTAGCCATAGCCTTTATACTGAAATGCATACATTACCTCAAAAATCCCACAGCCCATGTTAAGCGCCAAGCCTCCTTATTGTGCTGTTCATGTGTAGTATTTTACGTTAGACAATTTTTTTGCATAAGTGTGGTTTCTAGGGGAATTATTCAGCTGCACTAAATAAGGAAATGGTTAACGGAAAGTTTTGATTCAGACCTGATCCCTTATCTGTGAGTAGATAGGTACCACAGGCAGAAAACCCGGCCCGTGCAAATCTGCAAATTAATTGCAAACTGATCGCTATTTGCTAACCACCTGCAAATTCATACGCAATTCACGAACCATCGTATGATTTTTCAAGTCTGTGCAAAATTCTGAATTTATCGGTCATCTGCAACGGAAACAGGCTGATTGAGGCCAGTGCTGACAGCACAGAATGGGGCAGATGTATTAAGCCTTAACAAGAGTTTAATGCAAGGGTGATAAGGAGAGATAACCGTCCAGCCAATCACCTGCTAACTGCCATGTTACAGGCTGTGTTTGAAAAAAGTCAGTAAGGATCTGATTGGCTGGACATTTATCTCTCCTTATCACACTTGAATTTATCTCTTGTTAAGGCTTAATACATCTGCCCCCAGAGTCTCTTAAAACGCCTCAACATGACTACATTTTTATTGGCACTCCCAGAAAACGGCCAGGTACCACCCCCAAACACCGATTTCCTGTCAGGTCAACTGAGGGGTGATTACGATTGATAGGCTTTTTCTATCGCTATTTCCTCTCCATGCTCGCTACCATCAGTACACATTCATAGTCATTTGATAATCGCTCAAGCTGCGAATTCACAAATTGAATTGGGCCCTTAGGGGGTTATTCAGACCTAATCCGCTCTTTGCTAATTTGCAGAGCCAGACGATTAGGTAATTGCAGCCCAGCCAGAGTGACATCCTGCCCTGTGCAAGCCTTCAAATCGATGTGCAAGGCTTGAAAAATGACACTGATTAGCTAATAGCAGCAAATCCATATGCAAGCCAATCGCCATCAAATGATTTTTACCTCCGTGTGCGTAGCCCAGGACTTACTCGGTGGCTGGTATAGAAGCAGGCTGATCGGGGCCAGAGCTGATGTCAGATGACTTCCCTTTAAACCCCTGGGCATGCCTGCTTTTTCCTGATACTCCCAGAAACCATCCACCCCCCACACGCTGGCTTCTTGAATCAACTTCCGTTATGTATGACCAGGGTTTTAAAAGGAAAAAGAGTACCAGGATTTTAGCCCAGGATGGCTTTGTGCATGTCTACTATTATGTATACTCGTTTCGTTATCTCCCTGCCTGCGAATTTGCAGCCGTGCAATCTGGTTTGAATAAACCCCTTCCGAATTTTAAGAAATGTGGAAAAGTAATCTATCAATCCACCACTAGGGGTGCTCCTCAGACATCATCCTGGCATCCTGGACATACCGTGTTTCCCCGATAATTAGACCTACCCCAAAAATAAGGCCTACCCCAGATTTTTAACATTTGTCCAAAATAAGCCCTCCCCGAAATTAAGACCTATGAAATTTCCCATTAAATTTACTTAAAGCCATTAAAATCTCAGCTGCGCTCCTCTGTGTTGTACTCTGAGCACAGAATCGGCTACTTCTCCCATTCCCAGGGATGCATTGCGGTAGGCGTGACGTCACGCCGCGCACATCACGCGGCTGGCTGCTGAACAGCACAGAGCGCTGTAGCATCGAGGGACAAGTCAATAAACGGTAAACATGACCTCTCTATAACGGAAGTTTGGGGGCATAAATAAAAGAAATGGGGAATGTGGGGGCATGTTTGAAAGGAGGACTGGGGAATGTTTTCAATGAGAATTGGGGCATGTTTACGCAAGGGGAACTGGGGCATGTGGAAGATGGAGGACTGTGGGCATATTTAAGATGTCTATTAAAATAAGCCCTCCCCCGAAAATAAGACCTATGGTCTTTTTTGTTGGTAAAAAAAAAATAAGACAGTGTCTTATTATCGGGGAAACACGGTACCAATTTCATCCCCTGTTGTACATCTACAATAATTAGCAGACATCCTGTTTGTTGACCTCACAATTTCCATACAGCGGCAGTTTCCGTAATTGTTCTTGATTTAATTTAGAATTAATTTTGGAAAGAGAACACCTGCAAACCCACTGATGGAAATATTTATGCCTCTGCTGTTCTGTAATGTCCTACATAATGACCACAAAATGCTGTCCTAGTTGTTTGGGGAGTGTTAAGCATTTCATTTGGCTAACAATAAAATAAACAGAAGTCTTGCAGAAATAACATTTAGCAGCTTCTTGTTAACATCACTTTCAAACCGTGTCTTGTATACACACTGGTGAGGATGAACAACATGCGCTGGAGTGGAGATCATTTGCCCCTCACTTCTAGGGATATCTGAGGTGATGCCGCATGGTGGAAGATACAGGGAACATGCGGCTGTGCACCTAATGGGTTACAATGGTCAGAAAATCTTCTCTCTGTGCTCACATATCTGTGGGAAATAAGTCTGGAACAGGCATGTCCAAACTGTGTCCCTCCAGCTGTTGTGAAACTACACATCCCAGCATGCCTTGCCATAGTTTTAGCATTCCCTAATAGCAAAACTGTGGCAAAGCATGATGGGACTTGTAGTTTTGCAACAGCTGGAGGGCCATAGTTTGGACATGCCTGGTCTAGAACAAGCAAGGTGTTCCTGCCCACGTGGCCTTTGTATTCAAGGTTTCAACAGAACCGTCCTGTTGATTGCACCTGGCACAACACATATAATATCGTGACTACTTAATAGGGCGTTGAAATGGCAGCTTCTGTGATGTACTTTCACTTTGAGCTGTGCAAGTTTTTTGCTTAAAACTCTCCGCCCCACCCCTAGCCCCTATCTTCTCCTACCTCCAATCTGTCTTCACAGCTCCTTCTCTCCATATCCACGAGATGGATAATTTATACCATTTCACAGGAGGAATGACCAGACCATATCGGGCAAAAGTGCATTCGGATGATGACCCCACACACATGATCTCAGTCATCATCCTTCTGCACTGTCTGAAATTTCCATAAGACGTCTGATAGAAATCTGTGGCTAACCAGCTATTGTGGAACTAACATCCCAGCATGCACTGCCCAGCATGAACGAACAGCAAAACTATGACCTGTCATCTTCTGATGTGTAGTCCCACAGCAGCTAGGGTGGCCTCAGGTTGCGTACTCCTGTGATGGAGCATGAGTAGATGTTATATGACTTAATAGTGGTTTCAAGCTCACCTACATTGTGATTTGCATATAGGCCCTTATTCAGATCTGATCGCAGTACAAATCTGTTCGGAAAATGGGCAAAACCATGTGCGCTGCAGGTGGGGCAGATGTAACATGTGCAGAGAGAGTTACATTTGGGTGGGGTGTATTGAAACTGAAATCTAAATTGCAGTGTAAAAACAATGCAGCCAGTATTTACCCTGCACAGAAACAAAATAACTCACACAAATCTAACTCTATAGATGTTCCATCTGCCCCACCTGCAGTGCACATGGTTTTGCCCATTTTCCAAACAAATTTGTACTGCGATCAGATCTGAATAAGCGCCATAGGGAAATATGCATGATCTCATTGGCTGGTGTAATGGCTGCATGTATCTGTACCTTATCCTGGCTCGGACCAATGTCGGCATATTGTTCTGCAGCAAAATGTGCAATGAGCAACTGAGTGATAGACCTGAGTAGTTGCTACAGCTTGGCCCCTTGCCACAAGTAGGTGGGAGCCCCAGGCCACATAGGTCATTTCTGCTAATGGCTGCTGCTAGGCCATTTGTCCAATGCCACTTTGGGAATGAGCTTGGCAAGTAGGGGAAGCTGTGGTTGGCTTCCTGGCCGGCTGATGCACTTTATAAGATAAAGCAGCGTCTAGTTAACATATTGCTTCTCTCCCAGCTTTGTCAGAACTGGGCACGCTCCATTACACTGCAGCAATCCTCTTTAGTCAAATATTCATGCATTATGCTATGTGAATCGTGAGGTAATTTGCTATTTTCTGTGTATAAGAATAAATAGAAAAATTACTTTTATATTATCTGTCCTGCCTGGTATATTTCAGTGTTGCTCTGTTCAGCTTGTGCTGTTTATACCTTTTATTATAAATGTGTTTCCTGGTGAATGTTTGACAGTACATTTATTCTCAAATAGTTGAACACTCTAAAGCTGGGTACACATATATACAATCCCTGTTTTCTTGCTACCATTCGATGGACCATAGACGCAACGGACCGTCCACAAACAGCCGATACGCGCATACAAACACCTGTACAATATTACTTGCGACGTCCGATGTACTCCCGTCCAAACAGTCGCAAGAAAAAGATTGTACCACCGTACACACTCTCTCAATTTGGGCTATTGACACGATGTATATAAACAAAATTATCATAATGGGCTGGGTTAAGGGCATACCAAAACAAAGAGGCGTAAGTACAGAACCTAAACAAAAGTCGGGGTACTCGTCTACAGTCAGCCGTCAGGGTGACTATGGACAGATAACGGCAAACTGCTATAAAGACGGGGTACGCAACTACAGTCAGTTTGCGGTATCTGTCCATAGTCACCCTGCCGGCTGACTGTAGACTCTTTCCCCCGTCTTTATAGCAGTTTGCCGTATCTGTCAGCAGATCTCAAACTGTGGGTCCCGACCCCAAAGTGGGTCCCGACCATCTCAGAATGGGGTTGCGACTCCATGTTACTGACAATCAGGCTGATGACTTTTCTAATCTCAGTCAGTGATTCAAGGAGTCTGAAAATCTGTTGAATTGTCTGTTATGTTAGACTCGCATCATTTTAGGCCTCCACAATGCTGCCATGTATGTGCTGTCTGCTGACCACCCATGTGATGTGATGGCCTTCTGCAGTCACTTGCTGGGGTCCTGTAAGTATTTTTATTGTCTAATGGGGCCCCAGAGCAAAATAGTTTGAGGACCCTGCTCTAAATTGATAAACTGTAGATATTAACTATAGACTATGGGGGGTATTCAATCCCGGATTTCGACTGTCTGAACTTCCTGACAGTCGGAATCCAGGCCGACAGTCAGTATTCAATGTACTGGCTGTCGAGTGCCGCAAAGTCCACAAATTCGCAAAAAAAAAAAAACATCTTTGAAAACCCATGCAGTTCCTCTTCCCCGCCTGGGGTGTCTGTCTGCTGTAGTGCTTCTAGCACAGTGTGGTCTGTATATCAGCACTAATATGCAAACCAGACCTGTGCTAGAAAGACCACAGCAGACAGTGACACCCCAGGCAGGGAACAGGAACTGCATGGGTTTTCAAAGATGGCGGATGCTAAAATGAACACTATGTATATGTGAATTGTGAATACCGGTCACCCTTGGGTCCATTTATGTAGTAGTGGACATAGTTGTGGTTCTAATTATCCACCTATTTTATGAATGTCAGCCAGCAGCACTTGTTTTGCCTATCCCAAGGCATCACTGCAAGTGTCTCGTGGCAACGAAGGGTTTGGGAACCACCGGTATACATCTATCAGTGTTTTCTCGTATCTTTATGCTCACTGAACAGTGAATAACGCTATATTGTTTTGATATCATTCTGATTTTACAATAAACGACCGTGCTGGATTATCCGCTTTGCCAGACTATTGATGGTATCAACGGCATCCACCCTCGCGCAGCGTACTCTACCATGCAGTCCACGAACGCTGGTAATTAGAACAACTGTAATAAACTCTACATTTTAACATATATTTAAAATTGAGAATCTTAGCACAATTTTTGGCAATTTTTGGGCGTCAACTGGCTCTTCTGACGGTTCACTAGCCACCCGTGCGTCTCTAAACAATTGATCACAATCTGTACATGCTGTGTCAACACCTGTTCGGATGGAGCCGCTATGAGTATGTCGTCTAAATACGGCCAAATAAGAATCCCTCTTCTTCTTAATAATGCCACCAGAGTTACTAACACTTTCGTGAAGACCCCCGGAGAGGCCGCAAGACCGAAGGGCAGGCACGTAAATTGGTAATGCTTCCCCTTTATGCAAAACCTGAGGTACTTTCGATGCAGCGGATGCACTGGGACATGATAGTAAGCATCTTTCAGGTCCAGGGACACCATGAAGTCCCCCCTTCTTATTCCTGCCGTAATGGTCCTCATGGTCTCCATACGAAACTTTTTTACTATTAAGAATTGATTCAGTCTTCTCAAGTCTATAATAGTTCTGAACCCCCCCGTATTTTTTTCTACGAGGAATAGATTGGAATAAATCCCTTTCCCCCACTGGTTCCTCGGCACCGTTTCCACCGCTTTGATGGACAATAAATTGGTCAGAATCTTCTCTAATTCTCTTGACTCTAGGGCCGACCTGGGTCTTCTTGATACCTGGAAAAAATCTGTGGTGGGAATCTGGCTGAATTCCAAAGACTAACCCTCTCGAATTATCCTCTGTACCCATCTGTCCTGAATTGAAATGTCCCATACATTTGGAAATTGGGCCAGATGGGCTCCCACCGGGGGAAATAGCTGGTTGTCATTGTCTTCCACTTCTTCTATAATTCTGCCGAAAGGACTGTCTGGAGCCGGAAAAGGAGCCTCTCTGACTGTATGGCCTACCCGGCCTGTATGCTTTGGCATCTCTAAAGGCTTGCTTATAGGTACTTGGATACGGGAATTTATTCTTTTTATCCTGAGGAAGCTTTAGGGATTTGCCCCCCCGTAAGCCTGTGAATCAGAGCATCTAACTTGGTGCCAAAGAGGAACGATCCCTCAAACGGTAACGAGACCAGACGGTTTTTGGAATGAGAATCAGCCGACCAGGATCGCAACCATAGAGCCCTTCTCGCTGCTACTCCTGCTGCCATAGCTCTGGCCGCAAAGGAGGTAACATACAGTGACGTTTCACAAAGCAATTCAACCGCCTTTTGAATAACCTCTAGATTCTTCATGATGTATTGTCTCGAGATCTTCTCCTCTATGTCTGTATGAAGTGTAGTACACCACATCCTCAAAGCCCTTGTGGCTGAAGCCATCGCTACCCCTGATTTCAAAGATACCGCTGTGGAAAGATGCAGCTTCTTCAATGAACCCTCCATTCTCCGATCCATTGGATCCCGGAATGAGGCCCCATCTTCCAATGGTAATGTAGTGCGAGATGTAACCTCTGCCACAGCCGCGTCTATCTTGGGTATCCCACACCATTTAAGAAATTCCTCATCCTTTATAGGATACATCTTATCAACACGGAATAATTTCCCTTGTTTTTTCTCCAAATTTGACCATTCTTTCACAATAGTCTCCTTCATAACACGATGGACCGGGAAGGAACGACCCTTCTTGGATCTGTCCTCAAACAACAAATCTGCCCCTTCTACGGGTGTGACAGTCTCTTTATAATTCATAGATTTATAAATATGCTTCAGCATATATTCCACTGTTTCAAAATTGAACGCTCTTGTATCCTCTTTGATCTCCCCTGGCTCATCCGAGGAATCCTTAAATTCCTCCCCATCATCAGAAGTATTATTCCCTTCATACGCCAATCCAGCCTGGTCTCTTGTTCTCTTAGACCCTTGCTCTAAATACTCCTCTTTGGCCACAAAGGATTTCTTCATCCAGTCCATTAACTTCTCCAGCATTATAGACTGATTATCAGAAGCTTCAGGCTGTGGTTCACAACTGTCACATATAGTTTTGTCAAGTGCAGCATCAATCACTTTATCACAAGCCATGCAGCGTATCTCTGTATGCTTCTTCTTAACAACTTTCTTCCTTGCTTCAGAAGGCACACTATAACAACAGTAAAACCCTATTACTAATCTGAAAATAATACTCTAAAACTCCCTCTCACAAAAACGAATAAGGCTCACCTCACAGGGGCACTGTTTTCTCTACTGGGGGAAGGCAGATCCATTTCACAACACCAATATCTGCAGCAACATAAAAGCCCATAGGTATATACAGATATACTGCGTTTAAAAATGATGATAGCAGAAAGTAACCCAGCGTCCTACCTTACAGCCGTTACACAGAACTCCACTGCTGCTTTGCCTCACAGCAGACACTGACAGGCTCCATCTTTTATTCAAGCAGAGCGCGCTGGGAAGCGTGCAAACGCCGTCTGGCGTACCGGAAGTGCGCAATAGCGCAAAGCATCCTGGAGCCTGTAGTCTCGACGCATACTGCCGAAACCGGAAGTACGCTACAGGAAGATTCTGGCTCCTGTAGTCCAAATCCCGGCGTCCGCGCTGTAGCATCACACGCTGAAGCCAGCGTCCTGTAATCCCTGCTGTTGGAAGCGTGCACACGCTGTTTGGCGCTAGTGTGCTGGTGTCATGAAGGAGAGAGGAGGCTTACCAACTGCTCCCTGCTGTACTCCAGATGGCATGGACAGGAACCCTACAAGGGTCACGCTCCCAAGCTGCAACCACCCTGAGTGACCCCTGTATCTAAAGGTGAGCCCAAAATAAAGTAACCTTCCTGCCCTAACTAACAAGGAGACAGGAAAAAAAGACACCAGAGGAAGGGAGGAGCAGTGGTATATACCCAAGAGGGGAGGAGCCTGGGAAAAAAGGTAACCTGTCTAACTCAAGGAATGGGACGATATCCCAATGTGATGGCTGCCATGGGATCGTAGAAGAAAAATAAATTTTGCATGGCGTTCATATCAGACCATCATTATCTGCCTCTTGTTTAAGGCAACTTGGGGCCTATTCAGACCCGTTCATTCGCGTCTGAGTTCAACCCCTGACTTTAATCCTGACTGCCTTTTAGTACCAAAGCGGCGAGAAATAATTCGATGGTCCGCGACCATCTAATGATTTCTCTCCCCCTTCGGCTGCATTCGAGGGGATGTGTTCTGGTACCGGGCGAGTGTATGCAGCCTAGCGAACCGGCCTGAATCATGGCCATTGTGAGCCATTCAGCAGGACTGTGTTGTACAACAGACACGTCCAGCAAAGCAGCCCTATTCTCATGAACCTCAATGTTTGGCATTTGCATGCAGTGATTTTGGAATGTGCGGCTCTCTGCGGAAGATAAAGCACATTTTATTTTCCAAGAAATATTTATTTAAAAATATCACTTTTTTTTTTTTGGGCACAAATGTTTTTTAAATGTTAAAGTGCTGGACAGATAAATGCCCTTCACACCACCCTGAAACACAAACTGTACTAGAAAATCAAAGGACTTGTTCATCGGGAAACCTTTCGTTTTGTCATTCCTTTCAGTGGGACTGTAATTGAATTTCCTTGATGGAAAATATTTGGCAGACACGGCGAAAATATTTAACTAAAGAAAATCCTGTCCACTTTGGCAAAGAATGGGGTCGGGTTCAGTACATTTCCACTACTGTGCATAACAAAAGATTTCATTCCGAGGTTGTCAGACCAAGATCTAATGGGCGAGCGTCTCTATTCTAACAATCCTTCCAAACAACAAACACATTTTGTGCTAGAACTTCCATCGCTGCTCCCCGCGGTCAGCCGGCATGAAGAGGTGAATTGAGGCTGTAGTGTTCTTGACCTGAAAGCCGCGTGTGGGCCTGCGGAAGGATTGCCATCACTTGACCTTATCGATGCAGCGCAGCAGTCACTGTACAGAAGTTATCATAATAGTTTTATCTACGTGCAAGAAAAATACGTCTCGCCCTCAACTACTTTTCTCTCTACATGTCCAGCCCAGTTTGATCACACACACACACACTCTCATCCATTGTATGGAAAAAAATCAGAGGCACGGGTCTGTGGCACATGCTGGCCCCCAGATTAAGAGGTCCGTGGAATATGACTGCCCCCCCCCCCCCCCCCCCCCCCCCCCCCCCCCGAGGAAGGGCTGGTTTGTTCTATCTATAAAACAAGGTCATACAGTAGATTACATCTATTATGAAATGATCCAGATACAGGTTGAGTATCCCTTTTCCAAAATGCTCAGGACCAGAAGAATTTTGGATAACGGATTATTCCGTATTTTGGAATATTTTTATATTTGAATGAGGTATCTTGCATTGGGTGTGGATTGTTTTATCGACCACACTTAGGTAGACACAGTTGGGTTGACATGCAAATAGGTCGACAGGGGACATGGTCGACAGGGGACATGGTCGACATGGGTTTAGGTCGACATAGTGTTAGGTCATCATGGGACAGGTGGCGAGGTCGACATGGGTTTTTTCGCAGTTTTTTTTTACCCGAATGTCGACAGTCGACATGGACACAGTTAGAAGTCAACTGCAGCCCCTGCCTCGCTGCACTCGGCACACTATTTTAATCTCCCACCACGCCCTAGTGGATGGTAGGGCATGAAATACCGCCTGTCGGCACATGTCGGCTCAAAAAACTGTGAAAAACCCACGTCGACCTGTTGATATGTCGACCTTGTCCCCTGTCGACCTTGTTGCGTGTCGACCCAACAGTGTTGACCTAATGACTGTCAATCTAAGTGTGGTCGATAATACGACGGTATACCCTTGCATTTATGTTGTATAAGCACATCAAACACCTGAAATACCCACACATATATATTATTTGTGCATGAAACAAAGGTTTTAAAACATGACACAAAGTTTGTGTCCTATCTCAGACACTGAATTAACATGCCAAGCCATCATGTCCTTGCACATATTTAGTGCCAGTTACATGTTATTTCCCCACTAGTGCCAGTTACAGATGTACCCATGAGGTTTTTAGTAAAAAAAAGTATATTTTGGAGACTATGGTTTTCAGAATTATTTGGATAACGGATATTTGGATAAGGGATACTCAACATAGATTATAAACTACGGTAATTTATTAAACCCAAAACATTTATTAAATGTACACTTACGTTCTATTAACAAAAACAACCTCTTACATGTGTATACTGTTGTTGGGAATTTTAATCTCGCTTCGCTAAGAAACCGCATTAAAGAGACACATGGACGTCTTTGTTGCTTATTTCTATCTACATTTTGCTATTTATCTTTATCTTAATATTCTATATATTTTCATCCATCTCCCTTAATGATTCATAGGTAAAAAAAAAAAATTTAACGAAGTGCAGATTTACAAACACTTATGGGGCCGGGTGCCGGACGGGGTCCCGACAGGCATTTATCCGACATCGGGATCCCGACTGTCAAAACACCGACAGCCGGGTTCCAGACAGCCGTCGGCTATTTTCCCTCATGGGGGTCCACGACCCCCATAGAGGGAGAATAGAATAGGTGGCTTGTGTAGCGAGCTACCATGCCCGCAGCGGGGTGAGCGCAGCGTGCCTGCAAGGGGCTTTGTTGCGCTAGCCATGCGGTCTGGGTCCGGCCAGTCGGGATCGCGTCGTCGGCCTAATGACTGTCGGGATCCCGACTGTCGGAACCCTGTACCACACCCATGGGGCCTACACATGGGGTGAATAAAGGGCATTTTTCTAAGCGATCTCACTAGATTGCTTAGAAAATGCCACTACATCACTCCGTGTGTAGGGGCAATGGTGATGTGTGACCCCACGTGACGCTATTGCCCAGCAATTAATATCCAGCATGCTGGATAAATCTAGTTAATTGCCGATCAGGGCCAGTGTTCTCGCTGGACAACACTGGCCCTGACCGTTCGCTCTGACACATCGCTGTGTGCTGAGAGATCTTGCTGAGCGTCCAGCACATCTCCCCATGTGTAGGCCCCTTTATTTGCCATTGTCTAGACCAGGCATGTCCAACGTTGGCCCTCCAGATGTTTTGAAACTACACATCCCAGCATGCTTTGCAATAGTTTTAGCATTCTCTAATAGCAACACTGTGGCAAAGCATGCTGGGATGTGTATTTTCAAAACATCTGGAGGGCCAACGTTGGACATGCCTGGTCTAGACTATCATTTGCATAGTTCCTGCATGCAACAATTTTTTTTAAACCAGCAATATAATAAATGTATCCTTTAAATCTCACCAATCCTACATGCAGAACCAAATTCAAAGTGAGCTGGACATACAGTAGAGGCCTCTAGGACAGCCTGCATCTCCTCATCTCCATAGAAAGCATAACTGCAAACATTGGAGCAGACGTGTAAAAGCTTCTATAGACTTGAGACGTTTTCCACAGTAACCAATTATCTTCCAGATAGCGTGCTATAAAATTATGTTTATATATAGGGCAAATGTCTTTGGCCCACAACTTCACTGTTATTAACTCTCGCCATTATCCTAACCTGACCATAACATAAACTCAAAGGGGGCGATTCAGTTGTTTGTTTGTTTTTTGGGGTGGTGATAATTAAAGGGCACCCAACTGAGCAATTTAATTGTTTTTGGTTGCCCATTATTATGCTTGGGACTCCCAAAAAGAACCAAGTTTAAGTGGCAGAACCTGTCTAAAGTACTAGGGTGCTCAAACCACAGACTTTTCGCACCTTTCTCCACCCACCTACAGGGGCTGCGAGCACATGTCGGGGACCACAGTACTCAGGCCTGATCAGAGCAACAATTAAATTGCATCAGGCACCTATTAATTTGCACCACCTAAAAAACAATTGAAATGCCCCAAAATGGAAAACTATACTAATTCCTGTCTTATCTTAAGGTGCCCATACACTAGACTTTATACATGCAATTTGGCCACTTTGTATGCGGTTGTGGCAATCCATTGCATAAAAAGCGTCCACATTGCATGCGTTTGACAGCAGGTCCGATTTTGATGTGCGGTCCCGTGTGCATTGCACCAGAGCTTGCAACTTGTAACAGCTTCAGAAGGTTCCGTGTGGCTCAAGGGGGATCGCGGGGAGTAGTGGCCCTAGTTTATGACCAGCTATACTCTTGCACATTCTATAAATGTAGCTGTCTCTCACACAGACTTCTTGGCGCTTATTCTGGTTCACTCGCAAAGGCAGATTCCTTCTCAAAACCATGTGTATTGCAGGTGGGGCAGATGTAACTTGTGCAGAGAGAATTAGATTTGGGTGAGTTATTTTGTTTCTGTGCAGGGTAAATACTGGCTGCATTATACACTGCAATAAAGAGCTCACTTTGACTTAAAACCCTACCCAAATCTAATTCTCTCTGCACATGTTACATCTGCCCCACCTGCAGTGAACATGGTTTTGTCCATTTGAGAAGGAATTTGCCTTTGTGATTGAACCAGAATAAAGGCCCTTGAATCAAAATATTTGCCGTGTTCTACTACTGTCATACAGTTCAAAGTTAGTTTTTGTTTTGCTTTTTAAATAATAAATTCACAATTTGATATTTTTCTCCGGGTCCTCCACTGTGTTCTCCTCACATGAATAATGCAAACAACCTATCGATATGGCTCTGGACATGTAATGCAGCTTATCTTTGTTTTCTCTTTTCAGTCCATTGCATCTGCAGATATGGATTTAAATCAGATCGATGCCTTTCTGACAGCCCAGACTAAAAAACAAGGAGGAATCACGGCGGAGCAGTCTCTGGTCATTGCAAAATTCTGGAAAAACCACAAGAAGAAAATTCGTGAAAGCGTGATCGGTCACACCAGATGGGAAAATACTCTTAGGAGCCTGAAGTGGAGGATAGACCTAAAATCCCAGTCCAGGCGCACAGATCAAGTAAACAGCTCTGCTGCCATTGTGGAGATGGAGATTGGAACAAATGACAAGGTATTGGACATCTGCACTTATCAGTGTTTTCGCACACAAAACCCATTCGGAAGCAGATGGTGTGAGTCATTAATATGCTGCACATCGTGATGTTTTCATGTCATCTGTTTTCAGACAGATCTCTTACTTACTGAAGGGCACACACACACATACACTAACACACACGCACATGCTGTTGGGTTTTGTGTGCAAGCCATCCTATGAGGTTAATGTTTGCTGGTCCATGCTTTTCTGGCTTTGATAACAATGTTTTATAGACAAAGCAAGTTAGATTTTTTCTTTTCTTAAGCACAAATGTGAATTAAATATTTTTCAGCTTTACCCCGACAATCCAAGGCACTATGTTTAAACGTACAGTCAGTGCAGAGTTGCCCAAACTTTTCCACTGCACTACAGGTTTCAAGGATATCCATGTTTGGCTACAGCATACTTTTCTACACTCCTGCAATGGCTGGGAGGCTCCTGGAAGTCGGTGGCACTCCTGGCCACCGGGAAAAGTGTGCTGGTATCCTGCATCCTACTCGCGCTCTACGCTCACAGATGAAAAGTGATGCAATTTGCATCAAATCTAGTCATTGTAGCCCCCCACATGCTTGACAGTGGCCCTTATTCTGGTTCACTCTCAGAGGCAAACTCCTTCTCAAATGGACAAAACCATGCTGCACTTGGGGGGGCGCAGGTGTAACATGTGCAGAGAGAATTAGATTTGTGTGAGATATATTGTTTCTGTGCAGGGAAAATACTGGCTGCTTTATTTTCACACTGCAATATAGATCTCTCTTTGAAGTAAAACCTCACCCAAATCTAATTCTCTCTGCACAAGTTACATCTGCCCCACCTGCAGTGCACATGGTTTTGTCCCTTTGAGAAGGAATTTGCCTTTGCATGTGGACCAGAATAAGGGCCAGTGTCTGTAATGTGGCCAATGTAAAGGTGGTGACATGATTGCATCTCCGTGTCCCCGGGCTGCCCCTTATTCTGGAAACAAGCCTCCCTGTTGTGCAACTTGGCTGATTTGCAGCCATAAATATGATAGGTATGGAGTACAGGTGACTTAATTAGTGCCTCATTTAATTTTAACCTTCTGGACTCAAACATAAATATTCCTAAAATCTGCACTGTGATGGCCGAGTGTAGGAGAAGGACCTCCCTCTTAAAACAAATATATTCATGATCAGGCTGCCATGATGTGTCAGCACTTCAGTTTGTCCTGATGTATTATTCAGTTCAGTATTATACACACATCATTTCTCCCTCGGCCAGCAGGGGACACTGCAGAGTCATGACGTATGGGATAGAGTTGGTGCTGTGGAGTCGGCACTTTAAGATGCTTTTGAAGTGGCTGGCTCCTCCCCCCTCTATCCCCACCAAGCCCCAGTCTTAGTAAAAGTGCCCGATGGAGTCGGTCACTGCGTGTGAGTCCCCTTAGGGGACTCCATTTTTTTCTTATAATTTTTATTTGAAACTTTTAATTTTTATGAGGACAGGCATCTGCCTGCTACGTGGGACCTGGAGGGGTCCGGTCGACACTGCACGCAGTGTTTCCTCCGGTACCCATGCCACCAGAGCCACCGCTCTGGGGATCCGTAGCGGCTGCACGCAGCTTAGCAGGACGGGTCCAAGGCTTATCCCCCGCACTCCAGGAGCTGCCTACGGGTAAGCGGCGCTGAGCGCCATTCACAAGGGGGCCGGCTGTAGTCAGCGCTCTCCCTGACGATCACAGGGACACTGTGAGTCTAAGGGGTTGAATTTGGGGGCGCCATTATATATATATTGGCAGCCTGTATTGGGAGGGTTGTGGCTCCTCTCTTCCTATCGAAGCACAAGCCTCACCTATCCTTCAACTGTCCTGTATTTGCTTTTTCTGTGTGAGTGTGTGTTACTTGTTATACACTGTTTGTCATGGCTGACAGGACCACTTCTTCTAAAGCAGCCCAAAAGGTTTACACCTGTAAGACTTGTAAAGGTCAATACACGCAGCATGTTAAGGGAGTATCTCTCTGTGAGTCATGCTATGCATCTAAGCAGGGAAACAGTGTAAGCCAGTCACCTCAGGCACCCTTACAGTCCCCAGAGGCTTTGCAGGCTATTCTGGCTAACCTCACAGCAGAGCTAGCAGCATCAAAAAGGGACAGGGAGGTTTTTCAGTCCCAATTGACTCAAATTTCCTCCACAGTGGATTCCCTGCAGCAGTCGGTGACTGCATCAGGACAGGGGAAAAGGAAGGCTACTTCAGTGGTTTTTGTCACAGATGATGATAACCAACCAGACCCTGACTATATAGACGATCCTTGCCAGTATCTACCTACTGATGATATAGATGATCAAGATGTTCAGGGCATTGAGGGTCTCATAAGAGAGATCAGATCTACTCTTAATATTGCGGACTCACCGATACCGCCTCAGGTATCTATTTTTGGCAGGGTTCAGAAACAGCCAATAACCTTTCCAGACTCTGAGGAATTAGATAACCCCTTAGTAAAAGTCTGGAAGACACCTGATAAGAAGTTTCAGATGTCAAAAAGATTTCATTCCTTATACCCATTTTCGGCTGAGTCGAGAGCTAAATGGGAGACTCCCCCCACTCCAGACGCCTCTTTGTCACGTTTATCAAAGAAAACCACCCTCCCCATTCCGGGAGCAGTATCGCTTAAAGAAGCACCAGACAAGCGTCTTGATAGTGCTCTCAAAAATATTTACACTACCGCAGGTGTTATATTACGTCCAGCTCTCGCCTCCTCATGGGTAGCCAGAGCAATGGAGACATGGGCCGCTGATTTAATTAGGGGCCTGGAACAGGATACCCCCAAGGAGGAATTGCTATCCTTGGCAGAATGTATCAGGGATGCTTCTACCTATGTTGGCGAAGCAGCCTCTGATGTTTCCACTTTAGCAGCAAAAGTGTCAGCGTCTGCCGTCTTGGCTAGACGCACTGTATGGCTACGTTCTTGGCAGGCCGAACCGGAAATTAAAAAAGCGGTGGAAGCCCTCCCCTTCGCAGGAGAGATGCTTTTCGGACCTGAATTGGACAAGCTCATTTCCCAGGCCACCGGGGGGAAGTCGACCTTTTTGCCCTCTTCAGCTCCTGCACCTAAGAGGCAATTTGTAAGTCCTTCCTTTCGGTCCTTTCGGGGTAATGCTGGCTTCAGGGGGAGAGCCAGAGGTGGTTTCTCTTCCTTCAGAGGCCGCCGAGGCAGAGGGGCCAGAGCCCCCCAGACCACTGCAAATCTCTCTCTCAATACAAAGACCTCAGATAAGCCAGTGGCATGACGGCCTACCGGCTCACTTGGGGGATCCCAAGGTGGGCGCCAGATTGTTACTGTTCGCGGAGGAATGGAGGTCTCATTGCACCGACGCATGGGTTCTTCAGATTATCTCTCAGGGGTACAAACTGGAATTTGCCACACAACCTCCAAACAGATTCTTCCCAATAGGCCTACCTCCATTGGTAGACGCACGTTTGAGCCTAGTTGGGGCCATACAAACCCTGCTCGAGGCGGGAGTAGTTATCCCGGTGCCTGCTCATCAGCAGCGCACGGGATACTACTCAAGCATTTTCGTGGTCCCAAAACCAGACGGATCTGTCCGACCCATTTTAAATCTGAAACCCCTGAACGAATTTGTTATTTACCACAAATTCAAAATGGAATCGATTCGGTCAGTTATTGCATCCCTGGAGAAGGGAGAATTTCTCCTTTCTCTAGATATAAAGGATGCTTACCTACACGTCCCAATCTGGGAACCTCATCAGCGATTCTTGAGATTCGCTCTACAGGATCGCCATTTCCAGTTCCGAGGACTACCCTTCGGACTTTCTTCCGCTCCTCGGGTTTTTACAAAAATAATGGCATGTATGACCAAGGCTCTTCGTCTACAGGGGATAACTATTATCCCCTACTTAGACGACCTCCTCCTCAAAGCTCCAACTCGGGAAAAGCTGATAGCAGATGCCATGGCAACTTGCAAGTTTTTAGTGAAAAATGGGTGGGTTGTGAACTTCAGAAAATCACAACTCAACCCATCACAACGCCTACAATTTCTGGGCCTCATATTGGACACAGTAGAGGAAAGGATCTTTCTTCCACCAGACAAGATCATAGCCCTACAAGCAAAGGTCAGACAGGTACTTCATCAGAAAAGACTCTCAGCACATCTGTGCACTCAACTCTTGGGCTTAATGGTAGCTGCGTTCGAGGCGGTCCCCTACGGTCGCTTCCATTCTCGAACTTTCCAAGAGAATCTACTATCACAATGGTCGGGCTCACACCTTCAAATTCACAAGCGCATCATCTTGTTTCAGAAGGCCCGCTCTTCCCTGCTTTGGTGGCTTCACACCCCAAACCTGCTTCAAGGACGCAGCTTCAGCCCTTGCACATGGACAGTAGTCACAACAGACGCCAGTCTCAAGGGCTGGGGAGCAGTCGCCCTAGGCCACAGATTCCAAGGACGCTGGTCCCTGCAGGAGGCAAAGCTTCCAATCAACATCTTAGAACTACGAGCAATCAGACTAACTCTACTACAGGCTCACAGTCTGCTTCAGGGTCTACAGATCAGGATACAATCAGACAACGTGACCGCAGTCGCATATATAAACCGACAAGGGGGCACCAGGAGCAGGGCAGCCATGCGAGAGGTTCGTCCAATATTAGAATGGGCAGAAGCCCACTCCAGGGCCTTCTCAGCAATCTTTATTCCGGGAGTAGAGAATTGGCAGGCAGACTATCTAAGCCGCCAGACGTTCCTCCCAGGGGAATGGTCCCTTCACCCGGAGGTCTTCCATCAACTGACGCTTCGATGGGGGACCCCCGACATAGACCTGATGGCCTCCAGATTGAATCATCAGGTCC
Source organism: Crinia signifera (assembly GCF_055691185.1). NCBI lineage: Eukaryota > Metazoa > Chordata > Amphibia > Anura > Myobatrachidae > Crinia > Crinia signifera. Next base: position 52,345,819 of record NC_139219.1, on the reverse strand, counting down.
CTCTCTACTGTGCCAGGTCCCTGGATCCAGGAGCGGTGGCAGTCGATGCCTTATCAATACCATGGCACTACCAACTGGTATACATTTTTCCACCTTTCCCGTTACTTCCAAGAGTGCTGAAGAAGCTGAAAAGGGAATCAACAACAGCCATCTTAATTGCCCCGAACTGGCCGAGGAGGGCATGGTTCTCGGACCTAAGACTAATGTCAATAGACAACCTGTGGCCCCTACCTCAAAGAGAAGACTTACTTCTACAAGGACCGTTCACCTTCCAAAACTTACGGCTTCTGCATTTAACGGCATGGTTGTTGAGGCCGAATTGCTGAAACGCAGAGGTATCCCATCCAGGGTTATTCCAACAATGCTCCATGCTAGGAAGAGTGTGACTTCGGCACATTACCACAGGATTTGGAAGTCATATATTTCCTGGTGCGAAAAGCTTGGCTATCCTAAGGCGGTGTTTAGCCTTTCCAGGTTACTAGAATTTCTCCAGGAAGGACTGGACAAGGGTCTTCGTTTAGCCTCCCTGAAGGTGCAACTAGCGGCGCTATCTGTTTTCTTTCACCGCAGGGTAGCGGTCATTCCAGAGATACAAACGTTCTTAAAGGGGGTGTTGAGGCTTCAACCTCCCTTCAGATCACCCACTGAGCCCTGGGACTTATCAGTGGTTTTGCGATACTTGCAATCAGACCTTTTTGAACCGTTAGACTCGGTACACATAAAATATGTTACATGGAAAACCGTTATGCTAGTTGCATTAGCCTCAGCGCGTCGTGTTTCGGAGCTAGGGGCCCTATCATGTCGGGCTCCTTTCCTACAATTCTTTACTGACAGGGCAGAATTAAGGACTAATAGTTCTTTTCTCCCTAAGGTGGTTTCTTCTTTTCACCTTAACCAACCGATTATCATTCCAGCTTTCACTGAAGACTCTGCTTCCCTAGATGCTGTAAGGGCATTGCGAATATACTTAGAGAAAACGTCAGAATTACGGAAGACTGATAGTCTTTTTATTCTCTATTGTCATGAACGCAGGGGATGGCCTGCGTCCAAAAGAACTTTGGCTCGTTGGATGTGCATCACCATTAAAGAAGCCTACAGACATGCAGACAGGAATGTCCCTTCAACAATTAAGGCTCATTCAACAAGATCTGTTAGCACATCGTGGGCCCTGGCAAGAGGGGTTTCCCTCTCTCAGGTGTGCAGAGCTGCAACTTGGGCAAGTGCAAACACCTTTGCCCGGTTCTACAAATTTGACACCTTTGCCAAGGCTGAAACATCCTTTGGCAGGGCTGTCCTGGGGGAATCTCAGCGCTCTCCCACCCGGGAGTAGTGCTTTGGTATTCTTCCCATACGTCATGACTCTGCAGTGTCCCCTGCTGGCCGAGGGAGAAATAAGGAATTTGGTACTCACCGATAATTCCCTTTCTCCAAGGCAGCAGGGGACACTGCACGCCCTCCCAGCGCTGTGTTCTAACCAGGTTATATAGGTTCTACATGTTCCTACAGGTTGGTCCTCCCTCAGGGGGACTCAGTTAATATGTTTATATCATTCATGTTGTTATTATGTTGGATGATTCTGTTATCTATACCTCTCTTACTAACTCAGATCGTTCATCTGATTAAATATTACATGTTGTATGTTGTATATCCTCCTCCTTCTAGTTCTTCTTCACTTGTTTCTCTTCCTCTCTCGGTCACAGTTTTACTAAGACTGGGGCTTGGTGGGGATAGAGGGGGGAGGAGCCAGCCACTTCAAAAGCATCTTAAAGTGCCGACTCCACAGCACCAACTCTATCCCATACGTCATGACTCTGCAGTGTCCCCTGCTGCCTTGGAGAAAGGGAATTATCGGTGAGTACCAAATTCCTTATTTTTAAGTTGTGTTTTTTTTTGTAGTGGTAGCCTGATTTTGGGAAGTTCCACAGTGTTCTTTGCTTATAGTAACCAGAACATGGACTAATCTTTGTAGGGCTGGTTGGTTTAGTTTTTTACTAATCCCATGCCCTGGAACCCACATGAACTCTTTCTAGACATCCAGGAGCCATTGGAGAGTGTAACATTAAAGATATATATATATAAAAAAAAAAACACTTTATATTGATCTAATACAGTATATAGTACAGTACTCAAGAGTTTGTTCTGTACTCTACATCCAGAACCTGCACTGGGGGACATGTGTTCCTCCATTGGTATACAGGTATCAGTAGGGATACTGATACTTTCAGGCCTGGCCGTCCGCCATGTGTTCCTCCTTTGGTATACAGGTATCAGTAGGGATACTGATACTTTCAGGCCTGGCCGTCCGCCATGTGTTCCTCCTTTTGTTGTTTTTCTGTTTGCTTTTTTGTTTTTTGTCGCCATGCACCCCTATGTAAACTGATATGGTCTATTACTATCAACACAGAAAAAAATGCAGGTAGCAGCACCCCGCACCAACATTGGCACCCTAAGCGGATTATTTACTAATATGGGAGTTCTGTTGCTAACAGGATGTTGCTATAAGCAACCAATACAATTCTATTATCTTCTAGTAGGTGCTAAATAAATAAGAATTAGATTCTGATTGGTTTCTGCTAGGAATGAAATCTAACTGGGGAAACTGGGACAATGAAGGTAATATCCCCACAGGGCTGATGGCTGGAGATGGTGCATTCCATTGCTGGTAGTTCTTTTGTTTACTATTTTGCAAGCTTAATCAACCTACATCGTTACACCAGTCCATGGTACTGTGGTTACCCAGGTGCAGGGTGCTGATCAGTGAGGAGGGCAGTATTACATTATGAAGGACAACATTTTACTACTGTAGCTATAAATCATGTCTACAATGTTGCCCTTCACATTGTAAGCTTGCCTTCCTCACTGATCAGCACCCTACACCTAGGCTGAACACTGCTGTGTGCTTTGTGTGCTTTCATTTGTGTGACCCAACTACAGTATAAATGGCCTTCTCCAGCGTAGTAGAGTTTAGCTTGGTTGCTTTGGAGAACAAGCCCTTTGATGCCTGGTCTGACGTTTCCCAGTGCAGGGTCCATGTTGTTCCCTTGAGTGCATCATCTAGCTCAGTACAGGCTGTGCAGGATCCCGACCCGGCTGATGGAACAAAGTGTCACAGGTGACCGATACTATTGCTCCAATGTGACACCTATATAATGGATTGTGTGCTGCAATAGCTGCCCTCATTGTGGCTGTGATTAGTTGTTTGTGGTACGTGTGTATATATCCGCACACTCAGCCCATTGACTTTGCACTGTGCGGCAAACAGATAATAATAAAAATGCATCACTGATAACATGAATGTCGTTCGGAGATACGGCTGTCAGCTACCCAGCCCACAATATATATGCCGAGCTAGAAAGCTGCTAATAAGATATCAGCCCGAGCTGCTGCAGAAGGTGATTTGGATTTGCAGTAGTAAGACTATATAAATATTAGCTTGGTGGGTGACCTATATTATTTGAGGATGGAAATCTCCATGGAGACGTATAAATTGTGTTGGTTCCCTTTAAGTGTCCCGCACGTGACTGGTCGATGCTGTCAAACTGTATTTATATGACTTAACCAAATATATGTCCTCTTACAGTGGCTTTGTTGTGCCTGATTTACAAGCTGTTAGTTTAATGCTCTGCAATAGCCCACTGTGAACAGTAATGACTTTCTGGCTGCTTTGGTTACACTGAAAGCAATTTGTGACATGGCTATTATGAATAGAGGATTGTTTGGGAATATCAACGGATCCAGTGTCCAAGGACAGTGCTCTGCCTTTATGAACCTATTCCTGCATGATGTTCTGAATGCCATGTTAACCTAGAGGCTTAAGTGGCATCACTGTGTCAGCATGGGAATTATGGGCTGATTCAGTAAGGATTGCGTATAATTGGCTGTTTGCAGCAGCTGAGCATATGCGATCCTTAGCAATGCAAATGTAGGAGGAGGGGCATACCGCCCCCCTGCCTGCATACCGCCTCCTGCCTGCATACTGCCCCCCCCCTGCATACCGCCGCCCCCCCCCCCCCCCCCCTGCCTGCACACTGCCCCCTCCCCCCACCTGCAAACTACGCTCTGCCTGCAACTGCGATTGAATAAATACATTCTGATGTTGCTCTGTCACTGCAGTCCGAGTAAGTCTATCCTTACTAGGCATGCCTGTCACAGGGTGACTTGCAAGGCCAAGGAAACTGCCCCCAACTTAATTTATCGTCTGTAACCTTCTGTGACACTCCTACTGTTGTTACCAGACAGGGGTATATTAACTAAAGCTTCCTAAAAATTAAAAGAGGTGGGGATGCCCATAGGAATCAGATTATGTCCATCAATTCTCTATTGCATCCTAGAAAATGATAGACAGATCTGTTGCTATGGGCAACATCACCTATTTTATTTTTAGAAGCTTTAGTGGCCCCAGAGGCAGGAGAGTGAGCTCTGTCACTACCGTCTGTGTGTAACAGCCATATTGGGGTGGCCAATCTCGGGCCTTTTTTTTTTTTCAATCCCGGGATTTCGGATTGGCCTCCTTATGCGGCACCACGCTGGGAAGTGCTCAGTAGTGGGTGAGCAGAGAGGGCAGGCTGGGTGGACGCGGCTGGGAGAGTGCGGACGGATGCATGGGTGGGGGGGCCAACAGAGAGCGAGCGCCTGGGGACCGGCAGAGACAGTGTAGAGGGTGAAATGGCGCTGAATTCCCTGCTGACAGCAGCTGACACGCGTGTGAGGAGTGGGCTGGGTTTGACTCCCCTCCCCCCCCCCCCCCCCCCTTGGCAAACCCAGCCCTCTTGCTTGTATGAAATTATGGGGTTATTCTAGTTCACTCTTTCTGACAAAATCCTTCTTAGATGGACAAAACCATGTGCACTGCAGGTGGGGCAGATGTAACATGTGCAGATAGAATTAGATTTGGGTGTAGCTCTACTTCAAAGTCAGAGCCAAATTGCAGTGTAAAAATAAAGCAGCCAGTATTTTCCCTGCACAGAAATAAAATAACTCACCCAAATCTAATTCTCTCTGCACATTTTACATCTGCCCCCTGCAGTGCGCATGGTTTTGTCCATCTAAGAAGAATTTTGACAGAAAGAATGAACTAGAATAACCCCCTATAAGAGAAGATACCAGGGAAGACCATTTTAGTGGCCATCTTTATTTCAGCTCCTCAGGGGTGTGTTTATGTTGCTCTCTCCAGTGCGTCACCCTATTGGACCAGCTTCTTTCCTAGGCTTGTAAATTATTAGTCACTAGTGGTGGGGACTAATTCAGCTGTAGGTTTAGCCTGCTATTGTGTGCTGCAAGAATAATATAGGGTACTTGTTTCCTAGCACGGCGCCCACTAAGCAAATAGCTTAGATAACTATTCTGCGATGTTCATATTAAGTGCACAGGAGTGCTTATATAATGAAATATTGCATAGGATCGCATGGCACCAAATGGGATGCGATGTTTCATTGTGTAAGCACCCATGTCATGTGATGTGATGGGTGCTTACTATGCAATTGCGTCACCCCCAGTATCCACGCCACCCCAAAGCATGGCGAGCGGCGGCGGAACGCGTCCTCCGACCTTTTCATACCCCCACTATCCACGTTGGGGTGGAGTTGATTTTATATAGTTGGTGAGCTCGAAGCATGGCGAGCGCACGCGGAATACATGTAAAGTATTGCGCGTCCCCTTGCAGGGCTCGCCACGCTTCGGGCTCGGTGGCTCGCTGCGCTCGCCACTCTAAATAAAATCAACTCCAGGCCGACGTGGATAGTGGGGGTATGAAAAAGTCGGAGGACGCGTTCCGCCGGCCCTTGCGGGGCTCGCCACGCTTCGGGGTGGTGTGGATAGTGGGGATGTTTTACAAACACATTCACACCAGCCCTATCATACATCTGAGACAGTAAAGACGGCATGTGTTAACTAAGAACTGTAACTTTTACTGAAATATATGAAAATATGGAAAATCGCATGTCATGCAAAAAGCGCATGCGATGCGATTTCACTACGTTAGCGCACGTAGAAAATCTGGGCGCCATGCTAGGAAACAAGTACCTAATATAGTAATGTCTCATTTGGTATTTTGTAGTGCTAAAATACGACATTAAATGTGCTGCCGGTATAAAATAAAGATGATAAAAAGCATAAATTATTATTATTATCGTTTTATTTATATGGTGCCACAAGGGTTCCGCAGCACCGGACAATACATAGATGAGCAAAGAACAATACAAGAAAGATTGTAATTTACAGTACAAATGCAAATTAGGACAAGTACATGGTAAATAAAAAAGACCGTTGCAACAGTGGACACTGATGCAGTTATAACCCTGGCAGAGATGTGATGCTAGTTTGAAACTGAGCTGTCCCAAGATTATATAGCATAAATGTGCTGCTTGTCGCTAGGCCACAACCCATTTAAAATTGGGCGTGGCCTTGGAACTAGGCCACACCCTTTTAGTACAAACAGCAAATAGGGAAGGTGTATACTCGGGGACATTTTATGTTAATGGTGGGAATAGGAGTGTCTCACTAAGGAACAATGAGGTACCCAAAATTGGTATTTAAACACAATGTTTAAGTATATATGCCTACACAGCTTTGGTTTACAGTTATACCGTAATATCCACTACCAGCCACTACTTACTGTATGTCTCCTTGCAGCGTATTGCACAGAACGTTCGACAAATAAGAGGTTAGCAACTTTGTGGTTGGGCTCAATCCTGCATCATGTCTGTACATCGTATAAGTTTAGTAATGCAGTTATTTTACTACTGCCACCTTCTGTCAGTTTTAGCTTTTGTGCATCAACAATAAAGTTTTTTTATTTTTGAGTGACAGAAACACAAAGCTACAGAAAAAAAAACAACAAAGCATAGCACTGGTAATGACAATGATAAATTCGATTTGATTGGTTGGAATGAAACACGTTCTAATTTATTCATGCATTTATTCATATATACATACACATATATGGGACACATAGAGGATACTGATGGAGTGTCTGGGGTATTGCTCAGTCCTCACATTCAAAAGTTTGTAAGGGGCCCCTACAATTTATATCCACTTTAAATGATATACGTCACCGCTTTATCTTTGATCCGGACTAAGTTGGAACTTGCTGTAGGAAGAATCTTTATGCTCAGATTGAGCAGGCAGTGGCCTCACAGTAGTGTCGAGATGCAGGGTCAGCGAAGTGTAGACTGTAGCGCACAGTGGTGTTCAAATCGTAAGCAAGGGTAGATGGGGGAGTCCTTCAATGAGTGATGTAAGTATCGGCTGAGCTGGTTAGAGTATAGGGTTGTAATCGACCTGAAATGTCCCATTGTGTCTGCTGACGCGTTTCGTTGTTCAAAGACCACTTTCTCAAAGGTATGGTTCTGTGAAGCATCTCTTTGAATTAGGTTTCCCAGGATAGCTATTTTGGAGTTTTCTTTATGCAATTTCTGCAGTCATTTTTAAAACTATGTATAAAAATATAAAAATAATAAAGCAGCTTATATTGATAGAATGATAGTTTCTGTTCAAATCCCATGCTAGAATGCAATTTATCAAGTGCCCGTGGAACAATGGCTGGGGAAAACGCTCATCACAGGCTGTGAAAATAAATATAATGTAGGCTGCAGAATTAATATCTGCTCAACAGGAAATTGTTACCGTGTTCTGTCTTCCTGTGCTCAATGCAAGGAAATCATCCACGCCTATCACATTGAAAGTGTTTTGTGTCATTTACTACATGATGTTATGAATCAGGAACAGGCCTGATGAGTCTTCCAATGAGTTGTCTGCTGAAAAAACGAAAGTGCAAAGGTGTAGCCAGGTGCTTCCTGCTAGTAAGTAGGAACATACTTGTGGGCACTTGCAAGGGGTTCAGTAGGATTTCCCGACATTCAAAATACCAACAAGCATTGGCTGTCAGTCAAAATACAGACATGTTCAAAATGCCGACATTTGATTATGCAGACATAGTCAAAATACACACGTTTAAAAGTCGACCTAAATCGACAAGGACAACGGTGCCTCTTTGCGCTCCACATGCTATTATTCTTTGTAGCAAGCTCCCACTTTCCAGGACTCTCCCAGCATATCCGAACTGAACACCTACTGCTCGAGCAACCTCAGCCACTTCGGGTATTCATCACCGGTATCATTATTCCAACACCGCAAGACAAGACTAGAGAGGACTTTATATTTCTGGATCTACTGGGTGACTGCTTTAGATACCTTCCTCCAGCAGCTTACTCCATCTGCCTTCTTCACTAGAGAGGACACATTGCATCGATTAAACGCAGCTGCAGGCCTTCTCCTCCAGCGATGATACCTTGTGGTAAAGTGCGTATGAACTTAACTCCAAATACGTGCCCCATTGCTGAAAGCCCCAATAATCCTGAAAGTGTCATTTTAAACTCATTCTTAAGGTGCATACACACGGATAGATTTGGCAAAAGATCTGGGTGTTCCCGACCGATTGAAACGCACAATCGATGAAATTGTTCCGTGTGTATGAACGATAACGTTGCCGATGCATGTACCCATAGGTCTTTGGTAGAGGTCTATGGTCTTTCCTGTATGCAGAAAGATCATAGACCAATATTTAGCGATGTGCACCAATCATTTCATGTGTATGCCCGATGAACAATTTGGTAAAGCTGATTGACTGCCTCCCACTCGCCTCCACCATCGTTAAAGATCGATCGTTCGTGTGCAAGTGCTTGTACAGTCGTTCACTATTTGACAGCAAATCGTTTTGTCCAGGAGTTCTGAGGAATCGTTAACGAGAGTGGATATTTGGCTAAATCTTTCCGTGTGTATGAACCTTTATTCGCTTCCATTTAATTGTGTGCTTGTGTGTGTTATTTCTTATGCTAGTGAAGTATGGTCTTATAACATTCACTTGATCTTCTCATTATCATTAAGCGCTGCTACAGTTTTCTTTTGCTTACTGTTGTGAGGGCTGATTACCCTCTCGTTTCTAGCAGCTGCTTCTTTCTTGATTATCAGCTCTTATCAAAGCACCTGAGTCCCACTTTGCTGGGTGTGTATTCCTTATTCATCTCGCCTATCCACACCGATCAAGAATTCAACCTAAGACCTTAGTGCCGTAAGGCAGAAAGCTAACCTTTACTCCACCGCATGAATTTGCAGTGTCATTATGCAGTATGTAATGTTCACAGCTATGCGTTAAATTTAAACCAGGTTGGGTACAATGGGGCAGATGTATTAAGCCTGGAGAAGAGATAAACTGGAGGTAAAGTAAAAGGAGATAAAGCACCAGCCAATCAATTCCCAACCTTCAGTTTCAAACACAGTTCATTGGCTAGTTTTTTATCTCTTTTCACTTTACCTCCAGTTTATCTCTTCTCCAGGCTTAATACATCTGCCCCATTATCCCTATAGCTGTGATCCCAACAGCATACTAACGGAGGGATCCTGGTGGTTAGAATCCCAGCGGATCTCAGTAAGTATTTTTACCCTAATACACACCTCCTGTTGCCTAACCTTCCCCATCCCAAGCCTAGCCTTAACCTTTCCCATCCGCAGCCTTGCCCTAACCTTCCCCATCCGCAGCCTAGCCCTCCCCAGCCTAGCCCTAACCTTCCCCATCCGCAGCCTAGCCCTAACCTTCCCCATCCGCAGCCTAGCCCTCCCCAGCCTAGCCCTAACCTTCCCCATCCGCAGCCTAGCCCTAACCTTCCCCATCCGCAGCCTAGCCCTAACCTTCCCCATCCGCAGCCTTGCCCTAACCTTCCCCATCCGCAGCCTTGCCCTAACCTTCCCCATCCGCAGCCTTGCCCTAACCTTCCCCATCCGCAGCCTTGCCCTAACCTTCCCCATCCGCAGCCTAGCCCTAACCTTCCCCATCCGCTGCCTTGCCCTAACCTTCCCCATCTGCAGCCTTGCCCTAACCTTCCCCATCCGCAGCCTTGCCCTAACCTTCCCCATCCGCAGCCTAGCCCTAACCTTCCCCATCCGCAGCCTAGCCCTAACCCTCCCCATCCCCAGCCTAGCCCTCCCCATCCGCAGCCTAGCCCTCCCCATCCGCAGCCTAGCCCTCCCCATCCCCAGCCTAGCCCTAACCCTCCCCATCCCCAGCCTAGCCCTAACCTTCCCCATCCGCAGCCTAGCCCTCCCCAGCCTAGCCCTAACCTTCCCCATCCGCAGCCTAGCCCTAACCTTCCCCATCCGCAGCCTTGCCCTAACCTTCCCCATCCGCAGCCTAGCCCTAACCTTCCCCATCCGCAGCCTAGCCCTAACCTTCCCCATCCGCAGCCTAGCCCTAACCCTCCCCATCCCTAGCCTAGCCCTGACCTTTCCCACCCGCAGCCTAGCCCTGACCTTTCCCACCCGCAGCCTAGCCCTGACCCTCCCCATCCCCAGCCCCAGCCTAGCCCTAACCTTTCCCACCCGCAGCCTAGCCCTGACCCTCCCCATCCCCAGCCTAGCCCTAACCTTCCCCATCCCCAGCCTAGCCCTAACCTTCCCCATCCGCAGCCTAGCCCTCCCCATCCGCAGCCTAGCCCTCCCCATCCGCAGCCTAGCCCTCCCCATCCGCAGCCTAACCTTCCCCATCCGCAGCCTAGCCCTAACCTTCCCCATCCGCAGCCTTGCCCTAACCTTCCCCATCCGCAGCCTTGCCCTAACCTTCCCCATCCGCAGCCTAGCCCTTTCCTTCCCCACCCGCAGCCTAGCCCTGACCTTTCCCACCCGCAGCCTAGCCCTGACCTTTCCCACCCGCAGCCTAGCCCTGACCTTTCCCACCCGCAGCCTAGCCCTGACCCTCCCCATCCGCAGCCTAGCCCTGACCCTCCCCATCCGCAGCTAGCCCTGACCCTCCCCATCCGCAGCCTAGCCCTGACCCTCCCCAACCGCAGCCTAGCCCTGACCCTCCCCATCCCCAGCCTAACCCAAAACTCCACCTCCACCCTGCAGCCCAACCCTAACCCTTCCACTGAGCTTACTCCCAAGGCCAGTACTTACCTGTGAGATTTCACTGTTGAGATCAGACTGTTGGACCACATTCCATGCAATCCGTTATCTCCCTGTTTATCATTCATTAACAAGTTCTTCCTTTTTGTTATGCAAATATTCCTGCAAACACAGCAATCTCCCCTTAAGGCCAGCTTTCATCTATCCATCATAAACCGGAGCAACAGAATATTTCTTGTTTTCCCCAATGGAATGAAGTTTCTAGGTCTGTTCCGCTTTTGCCTTAAGAAATAGTCATTTGATGACCGTAAATCTCATGCCAGCAGACTAAAATGTAAATTGCTTTGACAAACACAAAGGAAAATAACAAGGAAAATATAAATCACAACTTGCATCATTAAGGTTCTATTGCAAACAATGGAAAACACAGGAAATTAAGTTTAAGGTTGTACGCAGAGCTTAATTGCCATTACCCTGAGGATTTTCTGAGGGCCTCATTCATAAAATCACATGGCAAAGGATGTGGCGGTGACAGTGATGTAATATTCCACATATTATTTGTTTTTCTAAAACCAAAACATCCCGAAACACATTGTTACAGCTCCAGCAAATAGCACTACTGTTCATATGCCAATATATAATCCGATCTATTAGATATTGTGGTGCACAGAATTACAATGGGATACGGACACTAGGTCGACACCACTAGGTCGATATGCATGAAGGTCAACATGGGTTAGTTGGACAGGGTCATTAGGTCGACAGTCAAAAGGTCGACATGGGATTTTTAACTCTCTTTTGGCCCGAATGTCAACATGGACACTGAAACGTAGCAATGCGTCCCCCCGCATGGCTTTGTGTGCTTGCCATGCTTTGGGCACGGAGCCTCGCTATGCTCGGCACACTAGCATGGCAAGCACAGAAAGCCATGCGAGGGGACGCACTGCTATGTTTCAGTGTCCAGGTCGACTGTGTTGACTTTCCTGCCAAAAAAAGTGAAAAACCCCATGTCCATCCGCAGCCTTGCCCTAACCTTCCCCATCCGCAGCCTAGCCCTAACCTTCCCCATCCGCAGCCTAGCCCTAACCCTCCCCATCCGCAGCCTAGCCCTCCCCATCCGCAGCCTAGCCCTCCCCATCCGCAGCCTAGCCCTCCCCATCCCCAGCCTAGCCCTAACCCTCCCCATCCCCAGCCTAGCCCTAACCTTCCCCATCCGCAGCCTAGCCCTCCCCAGCCTAGCCCTAACCTTCCCCATCCGCAGCCTAGCCCTAACCTTCCCCATCCGCAGCCTTGCCCTAACCTTCCCCATCCGCAGCCTAGCCCTAACCTTCCCCATCCGCAGCCTAGCCCTAACCTTCCCCATCCGCAGCCTAGCCCTAACCCTCCCCATCCCTAGCCTAGCCCTGACCTTTCCCACCCGCAGCCTAGCCCTGACCTTTCCCACCCGCAGCCTAGCCCTGACCCTCCCCATCCCCAGCCCCAGCCTAGCCCTAACCTTTCCCACCCGCAGCCTAGCCCTGACCCTCCCCATCCCCAGCCTAGCCCTAACCTTCCCCATCCCCAGCCTAGCCCTAACCTTCCCCATCCGCAGCCTAGCCCTCCCCATCCGCAGCCTAGCCCTCCCCATCCGCAGCCTAGCCCTCCCCATCCGCTGCCTAACCTTCCCCATCCGCAGCCTTGCCCTAACCTTCCCCATCCGCAGCCTTGCCCTAACCTTCCCCATCCGCAGCCTTGCCCTTTCCTTCCCCACCCGCAGCCTAGCCCTGACCTTTCCCACCCGCAGCCTAGCCCTGACCTTTCCCACCCGCAGCTTAGCCCTGACCTTTCCCACCCGCAGCCTAGCCCTGACCCTCCCCATCCGCAGCCTAGCCCTGACCCTCCCCATCCGCAGCTAGCCCTGACCCTCCCCATCCGCAGCCTAGCCCTGACCCTCCCCAACCGCAGCCTAGCCCTGACCCTCCCCATCCCCAGCCTAACCCAAAACTCCACCTCCACCCTGCAGCCCAACCCTAACCCTTCCACTGAGCTTACTCCCAAGGCCAGTACTTACCTGTGAGATTTCACTGTTGAGATCAGACTGTTGGACCACATTCCATGCAATCCGTTATCTCCCTGTTTATCATTCATTAACAAGTTCTTCCTTTTTGTTATGCAAATATTCCTGCAAACACGGCAATCTCCCCTTAAGGCCAGCTTTCATCTATCCATCATAAACCGGAGCAACAGAATATTTCTTGTTTTCCCCAATGGAATGAAGTTTCTAGGTCTGTTCCGCTTTTGCCTTAAGAAATAGTCATTTGATGACCGTAAATCTCATGCCAGCAGACTAAAATGTAAATTGCTTTGACAAAAACAAAGGAAAATAACAAGGAAAATATAAATCACAACTTGCATCATTAAGGTTCTATTGCAAACAATGGAAAACACAGGAAATTAAGTTTAAGGTTGTACGCAGAGCTTAATTGCCATTACCCTGAGGATTTTCTGAGGGCCTCATTCATAAAATCACATGGCAAAGGATGTGGCGGTGACAGTGATGTAATATTCCACATATTATTTGTTTTTCTAAAACCAAAACATCCCGAAACACATTGTTACAGCTCCAGCAATAGCACTACTGTTCATATGCCAATCTGTAATCCGATCTATTAGATATTGTGGTGCACAGAATTACAATGGGATACGGACACTAGGTCGACACCACTAGGTCGATATGCATGAAGGTCAACATGGGTTAGTTGGACAGGGTCATTAGGTCGACAGTCAAAAGGTCGACATGGGATTTTTCACTCTCTTTTGGCCCGAATGTCAACATGGACACTGAAACGTAGCAATGCGTCCCCCCGCATGGCTTTGTGTGCTTGCCATGCTTTAGGCACGGAGCCTCGCTATGCTCGGCACACTAGCAGGGCAAGCACAGAAAGCCATGCGAGGGGACGCACTGCTATGTTTCAGTGTCCAGGTCGACTGTGTTGACTTTCCTGCCCAAAAAAGTGAAAAACCCCATGTCCTTTTGACTGTCGACCTAATGACCCAGTCGACCTAAGACATGTTGACCTTCCTGCTTGTCGACCTAGTTCATGTCTATCTAATGATCTGTACCCATTACAATAAAGGCATATTTATTCAGAGTTGTCTGCTATATCCACAGATATATCAGCGCATCTGGCTCTGAGTACGGGCAGTCTACTTCCCGCCAGTGCGTTTGGTGTAGTAAATGACATCTCAACTGGTTGGGGACATTTAAATGTCCGCCCAGTTGTCACATCGGGAGGATGATTGGAAAGTATACCCAGCATCAGTTGGAGCAAAGAAACGGCAAATAACATTGCACCTTTGTGAACCCATGCTGCACTGCAGGTGGGCCAGGTGAGAGAGGCGTGTCCACACTCAAACCTTAATTAAAATTTAGAAATAAAGATGTCCAGTGTTTCTGGGCTACATGCAAGAGCAGCCAGTATTTATCCAGCATGCAAAAATAAAAGTGAATTGCTTTTTTAGTGTTCTCCCAACTTGGAATTGTCTCCCGAATTTCTATGCTTTCAATTCTGAATTGACGTGGATGCACGGAGGTGCGTATGGTCTGTCTACTGTCGCACAGTGCAATACAGGGAGTGCATACATAACTGACTTGCTTGTAGCTCTATATCGGCATTTTAATGATCTGACACAGCAAAAATCCTTATGTTGGGCATATAATTCAGAGTTCCTAGACCGATATTAAGCAAATAATTTGCATTTGAATAAGCAAGTGCAAGGGGCTGAGAATTGAATACACCTTCTTAATTACACTAATAAGTCACCCTGCCTTATGAGGCCTACTACCCGGAGCGATTTCAGCCCATATTCTGAGTGATCTGACTAGATCGCTTAGAAAATGACCCTCATTGCTCCGTGTGTAGGGGCCATAGCGATGGCTATCGCCCGGCGATTAATATCCTGCATGCAGGATAAATCTAGTAATGCCGCCGGTCAGTGCCATTGTTCTATCCAGAGAACATTGGCCCTGACAGATCGCTCAGAACACAGCACTGACACATCGCTGTGCAGCGCTGTGTGTGAGCAATCTACATTGCTCAGATCGATCAGCACAGTGGCCTGTATGTAGGCCCCATTAGTTCTTAACCCCTTCCTGACACAGCATGTTTTTGCCTTCCTGACAGAGCCCTTTTTTTCAAATCTGACATGTATCACTTAAGTGGGGATAACTTTTTTTTGCTTTTACTTATCCCAGTGATTTTGAGATTGTTTTCTCGTGACACATTGTACTTCAAATTAGTGGTAAATTTGGGTCGATACAGTCTGTGTTTTTTTGTGAAAAATACCAAAATGTCGTAAAAAAATGGAAAATTTAGCAATTTGCAAAATGTTAAATTTTCTGCTTGTGAGACAAATAATCATACCACTCAAAATAGTTAATAACTAACATAGACCATATGTCTACTTTATGTTTCCATCATTATTTCAACTTCCTTTTAATTTTTTTGGACACTAGGAGGCTTACAATATGAATAGCAAATTTTCAAATTTTCAAGAAAATTTCAAACACTGATTTTTTTAGGGACCAGTTCAGTTCTGATGTGACTTTGAGGGACTTGTATGTGTGAGACCCCCATAAATGATGCCATTTCAAAAACTGCACCCCTCACAGTATTCAAAACAGCATTTTGGAAGTTTGTTAACCCTTTAGGTGTTTCACAGGAATTAAAACAAAGTGTAGGTGAAATTTCAAAATTTCATTTTTTTTGCAGATTTAATACATTTTTCTAAGGAACACAGTAGATTTTACTAGAGAAATGTGACTAAAAATTGATTCCCCCAATTCTTTTGTTTTCATAAATATCCTATATGTGGCCCTAGTGTGCACGTTGACCAAACCACAGGCTTCATAATAGAAGGAGCACCTACTTGATTTTGGAGCCTCCTTTTTATGAGATTAATTTTTAGGCACCATGTAGGTTTCTAGGCACCATAAGATGCTAAAAGTTAGGAACCCCCCCACAAGTGACCCCATTTTGCAAACTACACCCCTCAGGGAATTCATCTAGGGGTATAGTGTACATTTCAAACCCCCAGGGGTTTCACCAATTTTGATACAACTGGGCTGTGCAAATGAAAAATTAAATTTTTTACACAAAAATGCAGTTCTGGCTCAAAATGTTTCATTTTCACAAGGAATGAAGGAGACAAAGCACCCCAAAATCTGTGCCCCAATTTCTCCCGAGTACGGCAATGCTTCATGTGTGACCAAAAAATGGCAGGACTCAGAAGGGAAGGAGTGATATTTGGATTTTGCAGCACAGATTCTGGTGGAATGTTGGTGGGTGCTATGTCGCATTAGCAAGACCCCCAAAGCACCAATACAGTGGAACCCCCCCCACAAGTGACCCCATTTTGCAAACTACACCCCTCAGGGAATTCAACTAGGGGTATAGTGTACATTTCAAACCCCCAGGGGTTTCACCAATTGTGGTACAACTGGGCAGTGAAAATGAAAAATTACATTTTTTTTACACAAAAAATGCAGTTCTGGCTCAAAATTTTTCATTTTCAGAAGGTATGAAGGAGAAAAAGCACCCCAAAATCTGTGCCCCAATTTCTCCCGAGTACGGCAATGCCTCATGTGTGACCAAAAAATGGCAGGACTCAGAAGGGAAGGAGTGATATTTGGATTTTGCAGCACAGATTCTGGTGGAATGTTGGTGGGTGCTATGTCGCATTAGCAAGACCCCCAAAGCACCAATACAGTGGAACCCCCCCACAAGTGACCCCATTTTGCAAACTACACCCCTCAGGGAATTCATCTAGGGGTATAATGTACATTTCAAACCCCCAGGGGTTTCACCAATTTTGATACAACTGGGCAGTGAAAATGAAAAATTACATTTTTTTACACAAAAATGCAGTTCTGGCTCAAAATTTTTCATTTTCAGAAGGTATGAAGGAGAAAAAGCACCCCAAAATCTGTGCCCCAATTTCTCCCGAGTACGGCAATGCCTCACATGTGACCAAAAAATACCAGTTGGGTGCATGGCAGGACTCAGAAGGGAAGGAGTGATTTTTGGA
This sequence comes from Crinia signifera, assembly GCF_055691185.1. Classification (NCBI taxonomy): domain Eukaryota; kingdom Metazoa; phylum Chordata; class Amphibia; order Anura; family Myobatrachidae; genus Crinia; species Crinia signifera. The sequence goes on along the minus strand of NC_139219.1, from coordinate 52,328,860 downwards.
TTTTGCGGCTCAGATTCTGGTGGAATGAATGGTGGGTGCTATGTGGCATTAGCAAGACCCCCGAAGCACGGTGAAATTATGAACCTAATAATCCATAGATGTGTGGTATATTTTAAAACACTCCTTTATACATAGGCCGGGTTTGTCGGGGCAAGTGTCACACTGGAAAATAGTTTGCTTTCTTATTCCCTTTTTATAGCAAACTTTGCACCTTTTTTGTGTCCTGCCCTTTTTTCCAGTGGAGGGGATTTCATCAGGAAAATGCTGCCCTGGTACAATACGGGGGCCAGTACTAGAAGTACTGGGGCCCTCTGCCTGCTGGTTCCCAAATATTAGGCCCTTTATGACTTCCTCTTGAAAGTGCATAAATGTCCCCCTCTGGCTGGTAGAACGGAATAGCACGTAAGCGTTATACAGTGCCATCTGGATGATATACACGGCCAGCTTCTTGTACCAGATTTTTGTTTTCCGCAGGGCACTGTACGGCTTCAGTACCTGATCTGAAAGATCCACTCCGCCCATGTACCTATTTTAATCCAGGATACAATTAGGTTTTGAGGTGTGGGTACTGGTACCTCGTACAGGGACGGAGGTGGTACTGTCTCCGTGAATGGTTGTCAGTATAAGGACATCCCTCTTGTCCTTATATTTGACCAACAACATATTTTCGGTGCATATTCCCCTGCTTTCACCCCTTCTCATTACTTGGGCAATGTGTGTTTTTGGGAGGCCTCTTTGGTTTTTGCGCACAGTACCGCAAGCTGCTGTACCTCTTGAACCAAGGGCCTTAAACAGGGGGATGCTGGTGTAAAAGTTATCCACATAGAGGTGATAACCTTTATCCAGGAAGGGGTGCACTAAATCCCAGACAATTTTTCCACTAACACCTACGAGGGAGGGGGGGCATTCTGGCGGTTCAATTCTTGAATCCTTCCCTTCATATACCCTAAACCTGTGAGTGTACCCTGAGGTGCTTTCACACAGCTTATACATTTTTATGCCATACCTTGCCCTCTTACTGGGAAGGTACTGGCGGAATTTAACCCTTCCTTTAAAATGTATAAGGGACTCGTCTATGCAAATGAATTTATCTGGGATGTACATCTCTTCAAATTTGGCACTGAAGTGATCAATGACCGGCCTGACTTTGAATAGCCGGTCAAAGGTGGGATCATCTCTGGGTGGGCACTGTGCATTATCGTTGTAATGCAAAAATTTAAGGATTAACTCAAAACGAGTCCGGGTCATGGCCATACGGTAAAGTGGGGTGCTGTACAGAACATCTGTACTCCAATATTGCCTAATTTCTGGCTTTTTTACTATGCCCATATGAAACACCAGACCCCAAAACGTCATCATCATCTCTACTGCATCTACAGGGGTCCACCTAGCAAATGATGACGTGGGGTTTTGAGCAATAAACTGCTGGGCATATAAATTAGTTTGGTCCACCATTAAATTTATAAAATCATCAGAGAAAAATAATTTGAAAAAGTCAATTTCTCTGAGACCTGTGGAATCAAATTGGATTCCTGGGATGGCCAAAAACTCAGGAACCTGGGGCTCAAAATTGTCTGGTGGTGGGGTCCATACGAGATCAATTATTGGGGGGGGGGGTCTCAGCTGCTCTACGGGGGCGTCTTTGACGGGGTCCCTCATCACTAGAGGAGGAAGAGGAGCTTAAGATGAATCCTTCAAATTCCCCGCTTGCCTCACTGGCTGTGTCAGAGTCAGAGGCAAGCATGGCATATGCCTCCTCCGCTGAATACATTCTTCTGGATGACTGGGATGACATTTGGGATGCCATTTTTATTTTTGTGTTTTTGGTAGTGAAATGTTTCAACACGTGTATAGTGTAGGGGGGGTACAAACTTTATTTCAATGTAGTATGTAGTATGTAGTGTGTAGTGTGTATGTAGTGCAGAAAAAAAAAAGGTCCTGCGCCAAAAATTTAGCACAGATGTTGGTCTGTAACGTCCGTCACTGAACAGCGCTCAAAGGCAACAGGAATTTGATCAAAAAAAAAAAAATTTAAAAAAGACCCCACAGCACCCTCAAAAAAAAAAAAAAAAGGTGATCAGTGATGCTACACTGATTACCAGTGAGGGGCAGCAGGTGCACAACCTTTGGTGCAACTGACAGTGCAACTGGCAGGTATATATAAAAAAAAAACCTCTGCACCCCCAAAAAGTTGCTGATCACCTCAGATATAGTGATCAGCACAAAAGGGGGGGGGGCAGCAGACACAAAATATAGCACTCTCTATCACTCTCTGTCACTATCTCTCTCTATCTCTCTCTATCTCTCACTATCTATCACTCTATGACACTGCAGCAGCAGCACTGACAGTTATATATATAAAAAATAACCCCTGCACCCCCAAAAAGTTGCTGGGGGTGCACAAAAGGGGGGCAGCAGACACAAAATATAGCACTCTCTATCACTCTCTGTCACTATCTCTCTCTATCTCTCTCTATCTATCACTCTATGACACTGCAGCAGCAGCACTGACAGTTATATATATAAAAAATAACCCCTGCACCCCCAAAAAGTTGCTGGGGGTGCACAAAAGGGGGGCAGCAGACACAAAATATAGCACTTTCTATCACTATCTCTCTCTATCTCTCTATCTCTCACTATCTATCACTCTATGACACTGCAGCAGCAGCACTGACAGGTATATATATAAAAAAAAACCTGCGCCCCCAAAAAGTTGCTGATCAGTTAATTTATACTGATCAGCACAAAAGGGGGTACACACGCAGTACAGCTGTATATATATAAAAAATATATAGCACAATCTGTCACTATCTCTCTCTATCTCTCTCTATCTTTCTCTATCTCTCTATCTATAACTCTATCACACTGCAGCAGCACAAAATATAGCACTCTCTGTCACTAGCCCTCTCTATCTCTCTCTATCTCTCTCTCTCTATCTCTCTATCTATAACTCGAACACACTGCAGCAGCACAACACAGCACAGCACAACACAGGAAGTCACAAGAAGTAACAAGATCCAGGAACGCTACAAGCAGTGATCAGGTAAGTGTTTGCAAGGATCAGGTCAGTATATCGCGGCAGATAGGCACGGTGACCGCACTGCACGCAATTCCAGACCGGAATGGCGTCTGCAGTGCAGTCACCGTTAGTTTAAATCACCCTCCATGGCTGTGATTGGTCCGTCGGTCCGACGAACCAATCACGGCCTTTGGGGGCGGGTGAAGTGAGTTGGGGTGACACCAGTGTCACCCTTACACCCCATGGTGATTGGTGCTGTACTTTACAGCACCAATCACCACCGATCCCTGTGTCACCGGCGAACGTTATTCGCCGGTGACACAGAAAACGCTGTAATTGGCTGTTCACACTGAACAGCCAATCACAGCGATCGCCGACGGGGGGGCGGCATCGCAGCCCCCCCTGGGCATGCAGGGACATGTCTGCTGTCAGGGACAGCAGACATGTTTAAACTGTCACCGCGTCTATAGACGCGGTGACAGTTAAATGGCATGACGTACATTTATGCCATGTGTCGGGAAGTACATCCCGGCCATGACTTAAATGTACGTCAAATGTCGGGAAGGGGTTAAAGGTTATTGCCAAATCTTCTATCTTCTGCAATTGGGTAAAGAGCAGAAACGTTAGATCTGCAGAAAGACAAAGTATATAACTAGCAATTCAATAAATATATCAGTGATTTCTTCATAAGATGGGTATAACAACGGTTTATCCCACAATAACATTATACACATGAAAGCTGTACATCGGCACTGTGCATAGATGTTTATTAAATAATAAATGATTGTCAGTAAAAACATGTTTATAAACAATGGGGCAGATGTATTCACTGCTTCGGTGGTGTGCCCGGAAATCTTCTCAGCTGCGAAATTTCCGGGCATGCCACTGAAGGGCAGGTGTGCCCCAGTGGTGCACCACTGGCCCATAACCATTTAGCAGCTCCAACACCCTCCCACCCTGCCATCAGTGATGCCGGCTCCTCTGGTCCCTGCTGCCGGTCCCCACCGCCGATCCTCCCCGTCTCCTCTCGGGCAACCGAAAATATGAATGACAGACTGCCAGAGCGCACAAACACCCAAACTGACCCGAGCCACTCCTGAGTGGCCCCAAACTTCACAGAGCAGCTGCAAACCGCCAAAGCTGGCAGCAGCAGCCCCAAGGAGCAGGGGCTGCTGCAGAAGACCAGCGGTTGCAGTGGTGAGTATTTCTGGGGCAGGACAAACCAGCACTGGTAGGTTTGTCCTGCCCCAGGAAATCCCACCACTCAAGAGGTTAAGCTTGGTGAAGTGATAAAGTAAAAAAGGTGCTGATGCACCAATCAACTACTGTCATTTTTTTTAAATCACAGTTTGACTGGTACATTATCACCTTCCACTTTATCACTTCACCAGGCTTAATACATCTGCACCACTATTTATTAAATAGAAAATCCAGTGCAGTTATAGGCTTCCCATTGCCCAGCAAGAGTGTTACATGAGCCGATTAATGGGTGACATGAGCCTTAGTACAGATGTGTCCTGATACGCCTAGGGATATATGTGATAGGGTCAGAGTTTGCTGGAGGGGTGGGATGTGAGCCAAGAATGGCCGTATTTTTAAAGCGGCAATCATTTACAAGGCAAAACTCCAAATCGTTTGGTCATCTCTGCTCTAGTCCTATAACTAAGTTGTATTTTTACATTTCAAGTCATAGCGTTTTCCATCTCTGGCAAGAAAGGATCTTTTGGGAACAAATTTTTATAATTCCCAATAGAGCAAAGTAGCAGTAGTGTTTTTCCTTGGGAACATGGATCTGAACATGACCTTTGGGTATGATTTTCCAAGGACACTTGTATCCGCAGCATGATGGTCTCTATATTAACGAAGGAATTGTAAAATACAGCAGCTTTTCTATGCAAACTGAAATGCAAAATATTGCGGCATTCACCCGTGCCTGAACTACTGCTATCCAGCAGGTTCTTAACACAGAGAGAAGGACCGTCAGCAACTCTGTATGAAGAGGATAGCGGACTTCTGCTCTCAGATAACATTGCTTCTACAAATGAATAGGAAGCTTCCATTTTATAGATCAAGGCCAAAAGTCTATAGATTGTAAGCTTGCAAACAGGGCTCTCCTACATTTTGACTGTCTGTAAATACCCTGTTTTGTTGTATCACTGTCCCCTATGTAAAGCGCCACGGAATATGCTGCGCTATATAAGAAACTGTTAATAAATAAATAAAAAGTACATACTGTGTTTGTAAATACATTGTAGATCCTGCTAATTTCACCTGCACGCTGTTAACTTCCACAATCTGACGCTTTTTTAATGGCGTGGGGATGGGGGGGCCGGAGGGACTGCTGGCGGCGTGGGAGACGGCGGGCAGAGGGTGGCGTTGTAGCTGTAGCGCTAGCGGGCGGCGGGGGGCAGTCACGTTGGCGGCAGAAGTGTTTAAAACACTGGGCAGCGCTCTGATTGGCTGAGATAGCTCAGCCAATCAGAGGGCTGCCCAGTGTTTTAAACACTTCTGCCGCCACCGCTGACTGACCCCCCACCACTCGCCAGCGCTACTTCTTGCACTACACAACGCCGCCCTCTGCCCGCCCTCTTCCAGCACCCGATGTGCCATCTCAAGATGGCATACAACATCGGGTGCTGTAAAGGGGGCACTTTAGCACCACAAGATGCGATCGGGTTCGATGGACATCGCACTTTGATGTCGTATGGAATCCGATTGCACACGTATATGGGCAGCATAACTGTGCACATTCTACATCTGCCCCAGCGTATTATCAAAGTGATTTTTTTTTCTACACTTTTTTTCATATAGAAAACCATAGAATCATCCTCTATCAATGTTACATGTTTAAAAAAAAAAATCCTTAATCCCGTTTCTTTGGTTACCTTTTGCAAATGTATTTGCAATGCTTTTCAATGCAAATAACGTAGCCCGAATTGCAAATTGTCTCCATACACCTTGAAGTTCTCTTGTTACACGGCCATTACTTACTGTATTTACAGGTTGAGTCTCCCATAGTCAAAATTCTTAGGTGGACTTTGTATTTCTCTGTATTTTGGAATATTTTCATACCACAAAGTGATACCTTGGGGATGGGGCCCAAGTCTACTGTACGCAAAATGCATTTATGTTTCATATACACCTTATACACACAGGAGATGATTCTGGTTCTCGCTCACTGTTGCGAATTCGCAATGGTGAGCAATGTTTCATGACTGCGCATAAACATTTATGCCCATGCGCAGCCGCTTGGTGCGACCGGACACAATGAATTGATTATTCGTTAGCCGCTCGTACTCAGCACCGCGGGGGGGGCGGGCCGTTGTCACGCCCATGGGAACGCCCAGCGTTTCAGTAATTTGCTGATGGTGCGTGTGCCAGGCTTCCCGAACAGGGCACTCGCAGATCTAAGGCAACCGAGAGTGTCTTAGATCTACGAGCGATGTACAAATCATTCGATGGTCGGCGATCATCGAATGATTTTACACCCGCACGCAAGCTGCAAATGGATGTTTATGCAAAACATCCATTCACATGCATGCGGGTGCAATCTGCATGCGGGCAGCGGACGGACCTTTGTGTGAGCGTCGTCTATGTCAACATTCAAATTATTTGGTTTTTGGAATATTTCTGCTTTTTAGAATACAAAATCCTTCGTAGACGGACAAAACCATATACACTGCAGGGGGCAGATGTAAAATGTGCAGAGCGATATAGATTTGGGTGAGTTATTTTGTTTCTGTGCAGGGTAAATACTGACTGCTTTATTCTTACACTGCAATATAGTTCTCACTTTGAAGTAAAACCCCACCCAAATCTTATTCTCTCTGCACAAGTTACATCTGCCCCCCTGCAGTGCACATGGTTTTGTCCATCTAAGAAGGATTTTGTCAGAAAGAGTGAACTAGAATAAGGCCCATTGTGTCATTTTCCGTCATAGAACAGTGAACGCTGTGCTGATCGCAATACAGGCACATTGAGGCGGAGTTTCGTCATATCAGGGGTGAGGGCTTATTGTATTTACCATTTATAATTGCATGTTTTTTGCTGAAGTATTTTACTGCATTATGGGCTATTCAATTAAATAGCATCCTGCAGATAATGAGTATTTCTTTTCAATTCTGAGTAGGTTTGAAAAGAAAATCACCATAAATGGCCTGATGTATGGGTGCAGCGAACAGTTTAACCCATTGGTCCAGGAATTTATCCCAAATTATAAAGGGTTATATGCGAAGATGGGAGTTCTATTGATGGGATGTTGCTATGATTAACCAACCAAATTCTATTTATTATCTTCTAGAACAGGCATGTCCAACGTTGGCCCTCCAGATGTTTTGAAACTACACATCCCAGCATGCTTTGCAATAGTTTTAGTATTCTCCAATAGCAAAACTGTAGCAAAGCATGCTGGGATGTGTAGTTTCAAAACATCTGGAGGGCCAACGTTGGACATGCCTTTTCTAGAAGGTGCTAAATAAATAATCCCATCTTTAATAGAACTCCCATCTAATTGAATAAAACCACATGGGTTCACAGGCTTATCAGGTTAATTTACTGGGTGAGGAAAATGGAATAGTCTGGGCCTTATTAAATCCAAAGGCTTTCACCCTTTTCACACCTACGGTAAATTACCATATATAATGGAATTACCCACTATAATTTTTTTTTTTTTTTTTTTTTTTTGTATTTGCTACCCTTTATTATTCATAGTTTATATACTGATTGTTAAATGACAAGAGAAGTTATGCTGTAGATTATACTTGGTTCTGGGATAGTACAAAGAAAAATTAAAGGAATAAATGAAAAAAAAATATTGAGAAAAACATTGGTTACATCGCAGTAGGCATAAGAGGAAAATCATGTTACAACCCGTATCCATCATTCTGCAGTAGATTTTGCCCATGTCTTTAATGAAACTCTCGACTGTGTTAGTGTCCCAGTAGCCCCGTCATTAGTGTTTTCCGTTTCCTTGTGTGTTCTCAGAAGGGTCATAGAAGGAGTTATTCATTTATCCACAAGAAGTAATTATTTTCATTGCTTTAGCTAAGGAAATGGCAGCAATTAAACCATTACCGTCCCATGTAACGAACATTTGTGCCATGTGGGCACCACTATTTGCAATATAATCATTTTTCTTAATTGAAATTGCACAGGACCAAAGCTTTTTATAAGTGGACGGCTTTATGTGGTATGTCTAAAGACGTATGTAACACTATTCAGTATACATTGATTATTTCTTTTTACATTTACATCCCTTGCATCTAGTGGAGCTAGCCAATCTGCATGTTGAACCAATTTGAATTAAATTTGAATTAAAATGCAACCTGTGCTTTCATGCTGAGGAACCCATCGATATTTCCTAGTGAATAGATGGTCTCTCTGGTTATTGTCTTTATTAAAAACTCTGCTGGCCGCCAGAAGTGTAGATCCCGCATTTCTGCTGGCTGCCAGAAGCGTAAACTATAAAATTGCAGGGAACCTTTTTGTGGCATAAAGTATATCGCGCATTCTAGTGACCAATATGCAATGAAGACCCATGTTTCTTTCGGCTTCTACAATTCTGTCTTACTCATTTTCTTTTCGGCTAACATTGCAGTAAACTCCACACTAGCCAACTACTGACATCAGCTTGGCTTCTAAGACCTGCTCAAAACTGTTGCAGGGTATGCTGGATTGCCACAGTTGCCTTCTCATTGTTAATTGATGCAGTTTTTTTACTTTTTAGGTTTAAAGGCTGACTGTGGTGCTCCCACTGGCAGCATGCCTGACACATAAAACACACAGTTGGTTCCACCAAACCTGCACATAGATTAACAAAACTTTTTTTTTTTTTTTTTTTTTTTAAATACAACTTTTTATTGTATCTATACATTACAAGCGATTATATTCAAAAACCCTGTGATAATAGGTAATAGGATATGATGTCTTTTTATGTGTAGTCCGGTCTAGGAAAGGACTAAAGGGGTAGGTGCAAAGTCCTATGTTATGGGTATGCAATGGTAGCAGCACATGTTATGTCCGCTGATACCAAATGACCATACTGTTCTGCGCCTTTCCATATCGGCACTACTATAATTGAGAGTCTTTTATTTTATTTTTTTCAAGGTAATATTCAATGAAGACTTTTCAGTGTATAGTTGGTATTTAACAAGCTGAATCACCCAATGCGTTTCATCTCTGGCGAGACTTCATCAAGGGTTCATCAAGGGTTAGCAAGTACATATTTCAACTGGATATATTCGAAACACAAAAAATTATGTTTAAATCTTGAGAAATGAGACCTTGTATATTAGTGTTAATCAAAAGGGAGGTTTTTCCACCCTACTGGGTGCTTGACTTCACAAGTCGATCTTTTTATTTATTTATTTATTAACAGCTTCTTATATAGCGCAGACATCAGTCCCTGCCCCAGTGGAGCTTACAATCTATATTCCCTATCGCATGTAAATGCACACACAGACATTCTAGGGTTAATTTGTTGGGAGCCAATTAGCCTACCAGTATTTTTTTTGAATTGTGGGAGGAAACCGGAGTACCCGGAGGAAACCCACGCAAGTTCAGGGAGAATATACAAACTCTGCACAACAAGATGTTATCCATGTCTATTCTTTTAATGTGATCACACTGAAGTTTTTAATTCCAAATATCTCTTCTGGTGTCAGAAGGGTTTCACCCTCTATAGGGGCTTATTGGCCGGTTCTATGGGTTTTAAAAACCAGGGTACTCTCCCTATCAGGACAAGGTCAATTCTATACTGGCCCGGATGAGGTCCAATGGTAATACACCTATGGGTAATATACCTCTCAGTAATAGATGTGTACTCACACAAGGCTCTGTAGCCTACTTTTTGTATGGACTTCATTTACACATGTCATTTGGATTAAGAATTGACATATGGTTAAAGGTCTATCGGGAGATTATACTCTGTCATGGCGCCATTCCACAATTGTCTGTATATACAGTATATTGAACCATTACGGTGCTAATACACACCTATTCCCCAGTGATTCACAGTAGGCCCTATTACACTTGAGCTTACCATCTTTATAATATCGACACACATAAAAAAGTAAAAAAGGTCTCACACAGAACACTGCAAAGAATGTTACTTCATACGCTCATGATCTCCCACATTGAGTGTTGCAATAGTCTCCTCACTGGTCTTCCCATAAACACACTTTCACTCAAAGCGGGTAATTACTGTGCCAAAAGTATTGAATTAACAGGGAATACCCTGCACACGTGAGGCCCCGCGGTTGGACTGAACTTCGCAGCTCATAGAGTTGTGAGGAAAAATTTGACCAGTTTGCTATATGTAGCGGCTATCCTCCTGTAGCAATTTCTGTTTGTCTATAGCGGTGGTTCACAAACTCAGTCCCCAAAGCAGGCTAACTATGCAAGTTTTAAAGATATCCTTGGCTTAAGATGCATACATACTTTGCTAAATTTTAAATGACATGCGTGATATTGACTTGCATAATGTCATATCATTCAGTGTGTACGCCCTATGGGCTGGATTCATAGAACTGGAAAAAAAAAAACAAAGAAGAGCCACAAAGATAATTAGTGGAATGAAGAATTTAAGCTACGAGGACAGATTGAGCAAATTGGGACTGTTTACACTAGAGAAGAGACATTTAAGGAGGGACATGCTCAACATGTACAAATATATCAGGGGCCAATATAAGGAACTGCCAAGCACCCTTTTTACTGCAAGAAAGGAATCTAGGGCACGAGTTTAGATTAGAAGAAAGAAGATTTTGTTCCCTTAGAACAGTGATTTTCAACCTTTTTACCTTGCGGCACACTAAATAAGATTTTAAAATCGTCAAGGCACACCATGAGATCCCCACAGGTCAAAACACATTGGTCCCCACAGGAAAAAACCAAACCTATTGCCCCCCATATAAAAAACAATCACACTGGTCCCCACAGGTAACACAAATAAAATACATTGGCCCTTTACATGAAAAGAAGAGACCAGTAAATAACACTTGAACTGGTGGTGGCTGTAAACTAGTTTGGGCATCTCTAGATCTGGGGGCACACTTGAGAACAGCTCAAGGCACACTAGTGTGACACGGCACAATGGTTGAAAAATACTGCCTTAGAAGGAAAAATTTCTTTACCGTCAGAGCAGCCAAGGGGAGAACACTGGCCCACAGAGATCGCTCAGCACACATCACTGGTGCATAGCAATGTGTGCCAGCAATGTGTGTTGAGTGATCTGTGCTGAAGCACCTTGCTCAGCATGAGGCTCTTGTTGGCCCTTGTGTACGGGGCTTTACTCTGTGCACCCAGTTTGGGAACCTCTGGGATTTTAGATTGTGAAGCTGGGTACACTCCTACCATCAGTGAGATGTGTCCGTGTAACCCAGGGTTGCCTACCTGACCCTGGTAATGTATGATTGCCATCACCTGTGGGGAGCTAGGTAATTGATGAGAAAGGTGTCACCACAGGTGATGGCCATCCTACATTACCAGGGAAGCCCAGGAACAGAGCATTTTCTCCCTGAAGGAGAGGGTCAGGTAGTCAACCCTGATGTAACCATACTGTACATCGCACAGCCATGCACTTAATACAATCCAATGTACGATGCTGCAATATACTGACAGATGATAGCTGCATGTAACTACTCCGTGTTGGCAATGATTTCAACCTATTGAACATGCAGCACATCCAGGAGACAGTTGACTGAGCAATGGCTGAAAATGATGGATTTTGTATACACACTATATAATGTAAACAATACAGTATATTGTTCCGGTGCACATAGGAATGATGTATGGCACAAGGGAGTAGATGTATGAAGAAATAATAAGGGAGCAGAAGTGAGCCAGAGGAGAAGTAGCCCATGGTAACCAATCAGCCGCTCAGTATAATTATATATTATGCAAATTATAGATGTCACTTCAGAGTGATTGGTTGCCATGATCCACATATCCTCTGGCTCACTTTTCTCTTCCCTTATCACTGCTTCATGCATTTACCCCAATATATATTATAGTGTGTACCTAACTTAAACGAGCAGGGCCCTCTTACCTCCTTAGACAGTCTTGTTTATTACTGTCCTGTTCCCAATTGTAAAAGCAAAAGTATAGGCTGGTGCAGTATGAATAATATAAATAGTAATACAGGTAGCGTATCCCTTAACCTGATCCCTTATCCAAAATATTCAGAAAACCGTAGGTTTTGAGAATATTTCGGGATTTATTTCCCCCTCCCCCCAAACCACCTTTTTTTATACTCGCCTTGTCCCCAAATCCTCTTCAGCGACATCCCCAGTCCCAAGGATGCATTGCGCGGGTGCTCCGATGACGCCATGACGTCACCGGCACACCTGCGCAATGCATCCTTGGGACCGGGGATGCCGCTGAAGACAGATCCGTATGGACGCCGGGGGACCAGGTAAGTATGAAAAAATATATATATTTTGAAATCCGGAGTAATCCCTTATCCAAAATTTTCATAGTCCCGAGCATTTCGCATAAGGGATACACAACCTGTACATAATTTCTTCAATAAGCAAAGCTATTGCATAACCTGTCTGATTTTCACATTTTATTATTGTTGCATTTTTACACTTTACTGCAGCAAACATTTTGTTCCACTTTGTTACGATTTTCATATGCTGAAATATTGATATATATCAGATGGTAATATTGATAGAGCAAATAGGCGAGGCTTTAAATTCACAGCGACAGACTAATGGCATGGGTTACCTACTCAGTTGGTTCATTTATTTATGACCTCTTTCACAGATGTATGTAACAGAAACCATGTATCATCTTTTTGAATAAAGCTTTAATTCATAGACTGGAAAATGGAACAGAAGTTCATTCTGAAAATGCAGTCTTTAGTTATTTATACCCTGCCTCATAGAGGCCATTGTGAACCTGTCAAACTCATTCGTTTCAGATCTCTTAGTAATCCCTTTACAGACTGCCCGCTTCTCCACAGCCCATTCATCGGGACAGCACATGACTGCTGTTGATAAAGAGACTCATCGGCCTTGTGAGGAAGAGGCCGCTGAAGACGAGATGATTGGAAAATGGGAATTTAAACCTCTAGTCAGATGCCTGTCACTTGATATGGAACACACGACTGGGAATGAGGGAATAATACAACATGTTGTAATACTAAGATAGAGCTATTAAACATAAAAATGTAAAACAATTTTTTATAAAAGGATATATATACACACACACTCCCCTGTCGGCAGCATTCAGCTAAATAATGTCTCACATACAGATGATCGAGATTCGATAATTTCATCTATAGTTATCAGATTATTCATTTTTGGAGAGGCCCTAAGGATATTATAATTACACTTTTGTGAATCTATAAAGAGAGGTGGTCATAGAAATACATAGTCCGTAACTATGTACAGACAGTATAATGGTTAGCATTACTGCCTCACAGCGCTGAGGTCATGGGTTCCATTCCCACCATGGCCCTAACTGTGCAGAGTTTGTATATTCTATCCGTGCTTGCGTGGGTTTCCTCCGGGTACTCCGGTTTCATCCCACAATCCAAATATATACTGGTGGGTTAATTGGCTCCTAACAAAAAAAAGATGAACCCTAGAATGACTGTATGTGCGTGTATTTATGGTAGGGAATATAGATTGTAAGCTCCACTGGGGCAGGGACTGATGTGAATGTACAAATATTCTCTGTAAAGCACAACGGAATATGTGTGCGCTATATAAATAATTGTTAATTAATAACCCAAGTTTTGCTTGTCCTCATGCCACGCCATATCTTCCTTAGCACAGGCATGAAAGAGGAAATACTCTCTTTTTTATGGCAATTAGAAATAAAAGCTAATTTTTATTACACTCAAAATCCTTTACACATAAATTCTTGTTTCCTATCTGTGATACTAGTCTGCTTTGACTGTCACTACGAGGGGCACCTCTAGGGTACTCCTGTGTGACGTTTCTCCTTCCAAAAATTCTTGCATAATAATTTCTTCTACAATCCCCATGGCAGCCATACATTGGGATATTCCCTTCCCCCATCAGAGCAGACAGGATTGATTTCTCTTGGGACCGCCCACCTTGGGTATAATAGACCCCTCCTTCCCCTCTGCTGTATCTTTTTTCCTGTCTCCGTGTTAGAGTAGACAGAGTAGGCAATTATTTTTTGTTTAAACAGGGTTACCTCGGCAGCATGGAGCTGAAGGGGTGGCTCCCCGGGGAGAAGAGGGCGCAGGAGGCCAGTCTAACTTGTCTCCTTGCGCGCACATACCCTGCTGCTGGCTGGGAGGATTCTGGAGTGGACGGGCTCCAACCAAGGCTTCCGGAAGTCCACGTATGTTCTCCCCACAGCGTCAGCCCCGCTGGAAGCCGCGGCTGCACGCGACAGCATCTAAGGCAGAGGGGGCGGAAGTGCCGAGTACGCGTCACTTCCGCCCATAGACGCCGGTAGTGCGTCTCGCAATTCAGTCCCCTGGTTACACGGGACGGGGGAATTGGTTCCGCTCGGCTATCCTGATACACGCGCAAATTCTGGCGGCAACTCAGGGGTTAAATAGCCGGAGTAATGGCGAGTTCAGCGGCGTGTAAAGTGGTTACAGCGTGGAGTACTACACTGTGTGCTGTGTTTGCTACCATGGATGCGCCTTCTCCCCAGAAGCCGGATGATGCCCCAGTGAGGTAAGCCCTTTGATTTTGGGCATCAGTTGTTTATTTTTGAGATAGATATTGAGTGTAGCTTCTCTCTTTTAGTGTGCCTGTTTCTCCGGAGCATAAGAAAAGAACAGCTAAGAAAAAGTTCATTGAATCCATATGCATGACATGTGACCAGTCCTTCGCTTCAGCACAGAAAAAGGCAATATGTGACCTATGTGAAATGGCACAAACTAAAGTGTTGAAAAAATCAGAACACACTGAGGTCATTAAGGAGTTAATGGCCTGGCTGAAGGAGAACTTTGTCTCTAAAAATGAGTTTACCCAGAGCCAGTCAGTAAAGAGGTCTAGAGTGCAGGCTGAATTTACACCTGAAGAGGATTCTTCAGAGGATTTAGAATGTGAGGATAAGGGTTCGTCAGAGGAAGGCGAACTAGAAGAAGTCAGAACATTTAATTTGGATCTGGTAGAAAACTTGTTAAAACACATATACAAGGCTATGAACTTTAAAGAGCTGGCATCTACCTCTGAGACCAAAGATCCACTGTATGAAGACAGGGACAAAAGAGGGAGAACTTTTCCAGTAAATAAAGTCATAAGAGAGATGATACTTAAGGAATGGGTCAGCATTGACAAGAGTCACCCTAGGGAACAGGGTGGAAAGAATGTACCCGTTCAAAGATGAAGAATTTCTCGGCTGGTGCACTACACCTAAAGTAGACGCGGCGGTGGCGGAAATTATTTCGAAATCCACCATTCCGGTAGAGGACGCAGCGGCATTTAAGGATGCCATGGATAGGAAAATGGAAACATCATTTCGCAAGGTCCATTCAGCATCAGCGGGTTCCCTAAGGACTAATGTAGCGGTGGCCTCAGTAGCCAGGGCGATTAGATTGTGGTCCTCTAATCTAAAGACAGACATAGATGAGAAGATATCTAAACAGTATCTTATTAAAAATCTGGACATTATACAGAAGGCTGTTGACTTCCTATGTGAAGCTTCTCTTGATGGGGTCTCTTTTGCAGCAAAGACTATGGCGGCAGGCGTAACAGGCCGCAGGGCGCTTTGGCTAAAACCCTGGAATGCGGACGCTAATTCCAAAAATAAACTAGCAAACTTACCCTTTGAAGGAAAATTTTTGTTTGGGTCCAAACTTGATACCATGATACAGAGAATTTCAGGGGGAAAATCTGTCCGCCTACCCCAAGAGAAGAAGAATCGGTTTAATTTTCCCGCCTCCACAAGACAAGCATACAGAGAGGCGAAGACATACCGTCCGGGGAAGACGTATTACAAGAGGGGAAGTACTAGTACCTCTAGACAGTCATTTCGTCAAAACTTTCGTGGCAGATACCAGCCTGAAAAGGATTGGAACCAGAAAGGAAAACTATGACTATCTCCGAAAGAACAGTATTGGCGCCAGACTACTGAGGTTCGTGGCGAACTGGGAAGAGATAATAAGGGACACTTGGGTGCTGAATATAATTCATCAGGGCTACTATATCGAGTTCGAGATAGCACCTCTCCATCACAGATTTGTAAGATCAAGGATACCAGGCGTACCCGAAGAAAAGAAAGCCCTACTTCTGAAATTAGAGCAACTCCTACAGACGGAGGCCATAGAGGAGGTTCCAAAAGAAGAACAGGGAAAGGGCTTTTATTCGAATCTATTTCTGGTGAAGAAACCGAACGGTACGTTCAGAACTATCCGGGATCTCAGAGATCTGAATGTCTACATAAGACAAATAAAATTCAAGATGGAGACCCTGAGTTCCATAGTTATGGGAATCAGAAGGGGAGACTACCTTGCATCAATAGATTTAAAGGATGCGTATTATCATATCCCAATAAATCAGGGACACAGAAAATTTCTCAGGTTCTCGGTGGCCAATCGTCATTTTCAATTTACCTGTCTTCCATTTGGGCTGAAAACTTCTCCGAGAGTCTTTACCAAAGTACTAGTTACAGTGATTGCGGTTCTGAGGCTCCGAGGGATTCAGGTATGGCCCTACCTAGACGACCAACTCATTGCAGGAGACTCTGTGAGAGAAACAGAGGACAATGTAAGGAAGACGATAAACCTGCTACAACTTCTAGGTTGGGTGATAAACACAGAAAAGAGCCAGACTGCTCCGACACAAAGGATACAGTTTTTAGGGGCTATGATAGACACAGTTCAGTTCCAAATATCCCTGTCGACCGAAAGATGTCTGAAGATTCAAGAGCTAACAAGCCTAATGTTACGGAAAGATGGCTGCCCTCTGAGTATGGCTATCCAGTTGTTGGGTATGATGGCATCCTGTATCAGGATCATCCCATGGGCGCAGTGGAGAATGCGACGACTTCAGTGGTCCATCATCCCATTACAGAAGAGCGGCTATGCCGATCATCACCGGTTCATGCTAAGTCAGGAGGTAAGACAAGACCTAAAGTGGTGGCAACAGGGTTTAGAAGAAAGGAGTACCAGTCTAAAAAATCCTACATTCCGAATACTAACTACGGATGCCAGTCTGTCCGGTTGGGGAGCTCATATAGAGGGAAGATCTATACAAGGCTCCTGGACAAGGAAAGAAGCAAGGAACTCTTCAAACATGAGAGAATTACAAGCGGTCTGGGAGTCCATACAACTCCTGAAGGAAGACATTCGCCATTCACATCTGAGAGTAATGTCAGACAATGTGACAGTAGTGTCCCACATAAATCACCAGGGGGGCACAAGAAGCATCAAACTCATGCATATGTCTGGAAAGATACTGAGCTGGGCGGAGGACAATCTGGAGTCCTTATCAGCAGTATATATCCTAGGCAAGAGGAATGTACTAGCAGACTTCCTGAGTCGAGAGGTGATATCGCCAGGGGAGTGGGAGCTGAATACAGAAGTCTTCTACCAGATAGAGAGAATATTCGGTACCCCAGAAGTAGACATGATGGCCAACTTTCGGAATAGAAAGGTGAACAACTTCTTCTCAAAATCATTTCATCCGCAGGCTCTAGCCATAGATTCCCTTTCAGTGAAATGGAACTTCAAACTGGGCTACATATTTCCCCCCTTTCCGATGATCGGGAGAGTCTTAAAGAAACTGAGAGAAGATCGGGTCGAAGTAGTGGCAATACTGCCCTACTGGCCGAGGAGGTCCTGGTTCGTCAACGTCCTAAAGATGGCGATTCGGGAGCCTTGGTCACTGCCCAACAGGCAGGACCTACTGCATCAGGGTCTGGTCTATCATCCAGAGCCAGCAAGGTTGTCGCTAAAGGCATGGAGATTGAGCGGGGCATATTAAGTAGGCACAACTTGTCATCCCAAGTCGTGGAAATGTTGCTGAAGGCCAGAAAGAACATTTCTTCCTTATCCTATTATAGAACTTGGATCAAGTTCATCGAATGGGGTCTGTTCTGTGGTGACTTTTCATCAATATCAACAGATAGAGTCCTGCAGTTTCTATATGACGGCTTTCAGCTGGGTCTGGCCCCAGCAACAATAAAAGCTCAGATTTCTGCACTAGCAGTACTATTAGATAGGTCTTTGGCTGAAGAAAGGCTGATAAAGAGGTTTAATAGAGCCATGAGGAGGATCAGACCACCAGTCAAGGCGATAGTGGCACCATGGGACTTAAACCTTATGTTAGCGGTATTAGCTAAACACCCCTTTGAACCTTTAACAGAGTGTCCTCTAAAATATCTGACTTGGAAGACGGTGTTCTTGGTCGCAGTCACCTCGGCCAGAAGAGTAAGTGAGCTCCAAGCTCTATGGATAGAGGAGCCTTATCTTGTTATCTTCCCAGATAGAGTGGTACTTAGGACACATCCTGAGTTCGTACCTAAGGTGATATCCTCATTTCACCTCAATCAGGAGATTGTGTTACCTACTTTCTACCCAGAACCGGAAAATGAGGAACAACGAAGTTGGCATACGTTGGACCTAGTCCGGGTCATCTCAATATACCTGGAAAGAACTAAAGTCCTTAGAGCGACCAAACACCTATTCGTCATCCCGAGTGGTGTTCGTAAAGGAAAAGAACCAGGAAAACAAACCATATCCAGATGGATAAGAGAGACGATCGTGGCAGCCTACAGACTGGAAGGCAAGAAAGTACCTCCCATAGTGAAGGCACATTCCACAAGGGCAGTCTCGGCGTCATGGGCGAACAGGGCCAAAGCTTCAGTGACCGAGATCTGCAAAGCTGCTACCTGGTCGTCAGTACACACCTTTGTAAAACATTATGCACTTGATGTTTCTCTTGCCCACTTTGGGAAGCATGTTCTCCAAGAGGCAGTATCTGCGGATGCCTCTGTATAATAAAAATATTCATGCTGAACACTACCCTCCCGTTTATTTGTCTTGGGTATGTCCCAATGTATGGCTGCCATGGGGATCGTAGAAGAAAGAGTCGAATTATACTCACCGATAATTCCTTTTTCTTCCTAGAGATCCCATGGCAGCCACTGATTACCCTCCCTTGTATTATGATGTGTTTTCTCTAGGGACCTTGGTACGGAGACACTCAAAAGATACAGCAGAGGGGAAGGAGGGGTCTATTATACCCAAGGTGGGCGGTCCCAAGAGAAATCAATCCTGTCTGCTCTGATGGGGGAAGGGAATATCCCAATGTATGGCTGCCATGGGATCTCTAGGAAGAAAAAGGAATTATCGGTGAGTATAATTCGACTCTTTATCCTTTAAAACCGAGATTACATTCACTAAATCTCTCCACAAGAGTGCCCCAAAAAAAGAGAGTCTTTCCTGCTTGAAATACCCCATTACTCTCAAGGGCGCACCACCACCACAATAAATTCTAGGAGAAAAACTCCTTCCTATATCGAACAGATTGGTGGATCAATACTAACGCATTTCATACCTCGCATAGCTTATAACGAATAAGCTTAACCTGTGCACCGGTCAATTTCCCCATTCCCTTTACCCACATATGCTTCCTTAGCACAGGTCAACAGTTTTGGTGCTGCTGACATGAGGGCTAATGACCATGACCTCGGTCTATTAAGGTGCCACATTTATAGCTTACTGAAGTGGCAACTCCAGAGGTTGGGCTGCAGCTAAGTCCAAAATTCAAATAGTTCAGCCATTCCAACTGCTACCCCAAACATTGTCAGCCGGCAGGGTTAAAGTGGTCTTGGAGGGGTGGTGGAGCTAATTTGCCCTGCACCCAATTAGGTGGATTAAGGGCCATTACTATTGATTTCAGGCACTCCCTGTAAACTATAAATTTGTGCCCTACTGCCAATATTTTATAAAGGGGTAGTGGTCTCACAAGGAGGGGCATGGTCACACAATAGTACCCCCAATTCAAATTACTCCAAATAGTAGCACAGTCCTATTCACGCTACACTGCATGTAGTGCTCCCATTCATATTACATACGGCCCCAACTCTGGAACCGCCACTTCCTAGGTCCAGAGAGTGTATCCCTGAAACTTGTTAGAATGGGGGGACATGGTGGCGCTGTCCTAAAATGGAAACTGCTATGATTTGCTTATAGATAGATAGATCTATTTCTACTAGTAAGCCCGCTCGAAGCAAAAGATCGAAAGCTAGTCTGCTACCTTCTGTGTTTGTACATGTGTGAGAAAGCAATGTAGTTTCACTCTCTGCCAGCAGATGGCAGTGTTTCGGAGACTCACGGACACTAGACATATATATAGATGATTCTGACATGCAAAATCTTTGTGTTTCCACACAATCTTTACTAGAGATGTGCCTATACTGATTTACCCGGATCTCAAAACGGGACCTTATTGGTTATAGGGCTGTCACATGTTTTGAAACCAAAACATGTGGCAGCCGATAGCAAATAAGATCCCATTTTGAAATCCGGGTATATCCAGATCTGCGCATCTCTAATATTTATTAGTTCCTCTGGAGTGTTTGTTGCCCATTTCTTCATGTCTCACTTCATGTAGAGTGACAGAGTCTCCAGTGTCTAATTTAGCTGTCACGATTCTCTCGAGCGGTCGGCAGGAGGGATGAAAGCGTACTAGAAAAAGACAAACAAGTACAGGGATTCAAACATGACTTATGTACGTGTGCTGCGTGGAAAAAATCTGCAGGCTTTGGCCGTGTAACCATCTTCACTGTACAACCAGAGTTGTTTTCCTGGAAAACAGTTTCTGCATTCACTACACAAGCAAGCCTATTCATTTCTCTGGTCTGTGTTTATGCCAGATCAGGGGAACGTAAGAGAAAAAATCATTTGAATATGTTTCAGAAACTTGTTGACTCGCCCCCCTGTGTTAGTGGAAGCACATCCCCCATTTGGGGAATTACTCTTCACAGCATAAGACCCCTATGGAGTATAAAAGTGTTTGTGACCTTATTTTCCAATAAAAGATGAAAGTGTATATCCAGGCAGCTGTAGGTCATATACTGAGTGGGAGGCTGGCTAAAGGCAGAAATCCATTATTTTTTTTTCTATTAATAAATATTTCATTTAACAAATCACTTTTTCTGTTTTCTCTATAATTAATGTACCAGATTTATATAGGGCAAATATTAAATATTTTTAATAATTACACAGCGCTATACAATCTAATATGGCTTATTCGGTTTCTGTATACCTTTAGTCAGAAGCCAGTCATTTCCTGCTTGTCTACGTACTTTGAATTTCTTGGAGACTTCTAGAATATGGCAGCAGTGCCTGTCCATGATGACACATACAGCTATGAATGAAGTCATCAGAGCTCCACCCACTGCAACCAATAGTGGGGCAAGGCAGTTCATGGTGTGGTAATCCCCACAACTCTCACTCTGAACTTTCCCTTTCCAGATTTCTCCGAGGTAGTTTTGAAAAAGATTAACTTACCTGTAGGTTTCTGGACTTTTGTGAGAAAACCTGGGCACTCGGTAGAATAGACCTACTACACAACCACAAATAATAGAACCCACAGACTGACACAGGGAATTGATGATGTTTTATGTACATATTCAATGTTTGTAGGACTGAACGAGTCCTGCAAGATCGCACATGGTGTCCCCAAGCCTCAGCATGATTGACATGTTGTGGATGTTTAGAGGTGGGATTTCCTGTGTTTTACAGAGAACGGAGACCATTTTGGCTGGTGTGTGTGTGTGTGTGTCTTGCATTTCAGGTTTAGTGGCCTCACAATCAGTAGGTGGCGGTTCTGTTTAAAGCCCCATACAAACTTGCCGCCTAGCAGCACCGCTATATATCGGCATTGCCACTGGTCAAACAGAGATTGTTCTGGGTATATTCAATCTTTTGTAACCGATATCATTAGATGACCTCACTGGGACCCCCCCTGTGCATGCAGTCGACAAAATAGTCCGATTGTCCAGCATGCACAAAGGACGGGAGAGTCCTTAACAATGCTCGCTTCTGTACATATTGAGCATACACTTTACCCATTTTTCTTTATTGATATTGCTCAAAAGGGCCCTTTGGAACAATAGCTGTTAAAAAAAATAAATGAAATCAGTTATTTCGTATGGGGCTTAAGCTTTTGGCTTTTTCAAATGGTCAATGATAGTTGCGTTTTTGATCCACTGCGGCGTCCGTCTCTGAATCGGGCTCATTATGAGTTTCATCAGTGGTTCCCAAACTCTGTCCTATAAGAAACCTAAAGGTCCCTATATGCAGGTCCAACCTGCCCTTTCCTGATTTTCTTTGAAGCTACCCAGGAGTTTTTCATACGATTTGGCATTTGATGTGCCATTTAGTTCATACGATTTTTTGCATGTAAACAAATCATATGTCAAAGGACTCCCGGAGTACCTTGGTAGCGGCAGTCAGGAGATTTAAAAACTCCCATCCTAGGTCTCCATTCTTCAATCCCATTGCACTGAAACGCGCATCGGATCGGACTTGATGCCAAGCCGATTTGGCCAGTTTTCATCCAATCCAGCGGAATCGGATGACAACAACCAAAATTAGAGCAGTAAACGGGCACCTTCACAGTTCAGATATCCATTCTTAAGTACGGGTGACTTCATTTGCACCTCAGTCAATTTCATTATACCATTGAACACAACAATGCATATCCTTACAACTAGGATTGCACGGGTGCCTTGAGGACTGAGGTCCAGATGTATCGAGCTTCAAAAAGTGATAAAATGGCGAGTGATAAACAACCAGCCAAACAGCTACTACCTATCATTTTTCAAACCCAGCCTACATGGCAGGAGCTGATTGGCTGGTTGTTTATCACTCTTTATATTATCACTCTTTCAAGCTTGATACATCTGGCTTTGAGTGTGAGAAACCCTGGTCTACAACACACCAGTGAGTCTATTGTTACAAGGCCGCAATTGCTGACATCTGTCCCGTTTGAGTGATTTGTATTTTTTTTAATCTTCACAGACTAAATATTACTCTGCAAAGCTCTTATAAGTTTTTCCATCTTATAAGTTCCGTTATGTAAAAATACTTACTGGATCTCCATGGCAGCAGACTTTTTTTTTTTTTTTTTAGCAAAAACATTAGCAAAGTTTTAAGCTTTAACAACCGTGTACACACAAAACCCATTAATGAGTTCTTCCCAATTCTGTCATTTCACCTGCAGAGAATTATTAATATTTCATGCGCTGCTCATTTTTAGATCAAAGTTTTTGGAAAGCATTAATGTTTATGTGATATAAGCAATTTACGGAGCAGAGTAATAAATGATCTAGGAATAGGCTTTGAAATCTGTAATACGAAGCCTGTGTATTCCTGAGCTAAATGCTAAATGTCATTGTTAGAGACAGGATTATATGCAACATAAAAAGCTTGAAATATGCATGCAAATATGCATGAAAAATACTTAAAATATGCTACATTACATAATAAAAAAGTCATTTTTAACTTATTTAATAATCAGCATACAATTAGTTGCAATTAAACCTCAAAAATAGGCCCACAGCATCTGCAGAAGTCTAGTGCTATACACAGGATTTTCTTTCTTCCTGGCTGCTACAGCAGACTGCAGGGGTGTGGTACTGGACTCCGACAGTAGGGATCCCGACAGTCATTATCCCGACGTCGGGATCCCGACTGCCCGGAGTCAGACAGCATGGCGAGCCATGCTGCGGGCACGGTGGCTCGCTACGTGAGCCACCTATTCTATTCTCCCTCTATGGGGGTCGTGGACCCCCACGAGGGAAAATAGCGGGTGGCCGTCGGGCACCTGGCTGTCGGCGTTCTGATAGTCGGGATCCCGACGTCGGGTAAACGACTGTCGGGATCCCGACGTCGGGTAAACGACTGTCGGGATCCCGACGTCAAGTAAACGACTGTCGGGATCCCGACGTCAAGTAAACGACTGTCGGGATCCCGACGTCGGGTAAACGACTGTCGGGATCCCGACGTCGGGTAAACGACTGTCGGGATCCGACGTCGGGTAAACGACTGTCGGGAACCCGTCCGGCAACCGACTGCAGAGTCCAAAGCTCTTCTTGCATAAACTACATGGACCCTCCTCCAGCGCCGATGGATCAAATGTCAGCATAGCGTGTGAGGACGGCGCAGTGGAAAGCTTCCTCCCTGCGCAGCATACTCACTGTGACACGGCATTTCCTCCGTGCTGCATGAAATCACAACCCTTCTGCCCGTCTCCTCTGCTGCAGAAGTCTGTCTCTTGGAGTAAAGTCCCAGGCCAGGGGCAGGCAAAGGTTCAGGAGCTTCGTAATGGAATCCGCCCCGACTGACTTTTATCAACATGGATTGGCAGCCTAGAGCAGTGTCAGACATAGCGTACATCCAAGGTTCCCCACACTGCGCACATATTGCCCCAGCCTGCACACTTTACCACTATCTGGCCAGCAGCAGCAGGGCAAAGCAGTGCTGTGACTTGCGGGTGGAAAGGGGGCAGGGCCTTAAATATGCACCAGTACTAGATTTTAGGTGAAATATGCAAATAAATATGCAAATGCATATAATCCTGTCTCTAGTCATTGCAAACCACAATAGGTGAGAGTCTTTGCGGTGGTAGTTGCTTAAACAAGTAGAATTTACTAAAGGAAAAGGAGAACCTTTTTGTTACTATGCCCATGTGATCCCTATTGCTGAGGTAACCTAATGGTACATTATTTAGGGATGAACCCTCTCCTTTGCAGATGACGTTTCCCCCCTTTCTCTTATCTGCAATAATACTTAAGCTGTGTACATATTATACCCCTTTCACACCAGCCTAAATTGCCGGAATTTCAACCCTGCTATGGAACAGGTTTGTTCCCAGGTTCAACCCGGGGTCCTGGCCGGTGTGAAAGGGGTAGGGGTACTCACCCGGGTGGCCGGTCCTCCGTGTGTGCGGTTAGGCTGGGGATCCACACAGGTGGCAGGCGCAGATGACAGGACATGAGGCGGGTGAAGATGACGCAGCTCTCCAGCGCCCTCACTGCAGCCGGAGAGCTGCATCATCTGCGCCCGCAGCCTGTGTGGATCCCCGGCCTGCACCGAGGACCAGCAAACCAGGGGAGGGGTGAGTACTGTCCACCGCCTGCCCGCCTCCGCCGCCATCCCACCTCTTGAGTTCTGCTTGCCCACCCGGGAATGCTCCATCATGATCCCTGGGCCGTATTCCCGGTGGGTCCCTGCATTTTCTGGTGTGAAAGTAGTATTCGCCAATTGGTGTTTGGAAGCAGGGGGGGTCATGCTGTATTTCTCTGCATTGCTCTCACTAGGGGCCAGATGCACTAAGCTTCAAAGGTGATAAAATGTAGAGTGATAAACCACCAGCCAATCAGCTCCTACCTGTCATGTCACAGACTGTGTTTGAAAAATGTCAGGCAAGAGATGATTGGTTGGTTGATTTTCACTCCCCATTTTCTCACTTTTGAAGCTTAGTGCATCTGGCCATAGCAATTTTTGGTACTTGTGTATTATCTGGGCGCCCGATATATCGCATCGCATGCCACTAATTAAGCGATGCAATGCGATGGTACCCGATTTCAGGGATTTTAAAACCTGAGTGTACAATTTTTATATTGCGTCGCATCACATGCCATTATAATGACATGACATGCGATGTGACGCGACCATAGCCGATTTGGGCTTATTCCCATGTTAAATGCACCCCCAGACCCGATTTTTAATTGTACACCCACCCTGATGGGTAATGACTATGTTAAATGCCCCCCCATTGTTAATGTCACCCCACTATCAACGCCAACCCGAAGCGTGGCGAGCGCAGCGAGGAGCGGCGGTACGCGTCCTCCGACCTTTTCATACCCCCACTATCCACGTCGGCGTGGAGTTGATTTTATATAGTGTGGTGAGCCCTGCGAGGGGACGCGTAATTATATGTGAAGTAATCCACGTCCCCTCGCTTCGGGCTCGCCACACTATTTAAAATCAACTCCACACCGACGTGGATAGTGGGGCTATAAAAAGGTCAGAGGACGCGTACCTCCGCCCCTCGCGGGCTCGCTGTGCTCGCCACGCTTCGGGTTGGCGTTTATAGTGGGGGGCACTTAACATAGTCATTACCCATCAGGGTTGGTGTACAATAAAAAATCGGGTCTGGGGGGGCATTTAACATAGGATTCAGGCATCTGGGTGCCTGTGCAATTAAAAATCTGGTCCAATCGCATCGCATGCCCTACGATGACAAAATCGGGTGCCCAGATAATACACAAGTACCCAATATTTTCCATTCTCCGGTTTGTACAAACAATGGAAGACACAGCGAAGGATCCGCCGGAGCGTTCATCAGTGACAATGTAGCGCGTACACACTAGAAGATATACACAAAAATATCCTTACCGAACATCGATAATATGTGTATGGTTTATTAGATCATCTAGCGTGTACTCACCTTTATACCTATAGCAAGGGATAAGGTCATTGGGTCGACATGCATTTGGTCCATGCCCGTGCAGCAAGCCATAGGAGGGGATGTGGTTCACGGTGTCTGTGTCAACATTCGTGCCCAAAAAAATGCAAAAAAACTCATGTCGACCTTCCCATTGTCGACCTTACTCATGTCAACTTATTTCAGCTGTCAACCTTAAGTGATCGACCCAATGACCCATACCCTGTAGCAAAACCTTTCTACCCTCACTAGTAGCAGTTAGAGATGGAGTCGCTGTCATTACAGCATCCCCTGGCAATAGTATGGCCATGCGCCCTCCGCCACCAGCCGCCGTCCTCTGACAGAATGGGGCGCGTGCGCACTAGACGCTCACACGCATGTTCTGTCGGAGGCTGTAGCAGCCGGTGTGGCCGTTCTGCCCAAGCTTGCCCATCTACCAGAAGCGGAGACAGGCAGGGAAGCCTTCGGTCCCCGCCGCATAGCTGACGGGGACACACGAGTGAGCTGCTAGCGTCTCCCTCTCAGCCAGTCCGCTGTCCGCCAGCCTGTGCCAGCACATGAGATCTGGAGATTGGGCAGGCTGGCTGACGCCGGCTCCATCTGTATGTTGCTATTAGAGATATGTGTGTGTGTCCACAGTACCGACACACTCATTGCATACATTCAACTATCCACTGGGATCAAAAGCAGACCCAATGATAAGGGGTATTCAATCCACGCCGATTTTTTCAACAGTCAGGAAATCTGCATTTTTTGCAGAAAAATTGTCACAGTCCAAAAAAAGTGGATTGGTGAATTACTTGCCGATCCATGTACTTTAGTCAAAAACGCAGCCGTTTTGGACTATTTTCCACAGATGAAAAATCAACTTTAAACAAAGTCCAACCTGCATCCAAAAGCAGCAGTATTGAATAGGGCAACATTGAGTACCCCCTATATCTTCAATTGGCACTCGCCAGTCATCTTATGCCCAAAAACACCATATCAATACAGTTAAATAAAACACCTACAGTTCACTACTAGCCCTAATTGGGTCACTAATCCTCGATTGTAACTTTCATTGTAATTATCCTTACAAAGAACTAGGGATCAATAGAGATCAAAGGGTAAAAAGGGGTAGACGAGAGGGGCCAAGTGGTTCTTATCTACCTTCAAATTCTATGTTTCAGCTACTCATGCGCTTGGAGTGTATTCTGTTATGTTGGCATCATCCTGCCGATCTGTACACTAGCTATATATAATCTGTAATTCAATTTGAACACAGAAGATAATTTAATTGTTCAAACTTTGCACTGACCAGAACAGGCCTATTACATTACAACATTGAGTGCAGTGGATCCCAGAGCGTTTTTGACATTTTTAATTCCAGTTATGTCCATTAAAAAAATGCCCTATTTAAAAGCATCTGTAAGTATAACATAGAAAATATAAATACAGATGTAGAAGCGCACAGTGTAAATGCAGCAAAGGGTTGATGTACTAGTACAACCTACTGCTTTGTTTTCCAATATACTCTATACCAGTGGTTCCCAAACTTTTTTGAATCACGCCACCCTAGAGCATCAAAATATTTTCAAGGCACCCCTAGGCCAAATGCTTCTTATCGAGAAATTCAGAAAAAAATATTAAATGAAGTGCATTGTGTGTATATGTCACAGTTATGTGTTGAGGGGCAGGGTTTGCTTCTGTTTGTACACATATATTATGATTGGCATCCACCAGCACTGGTTTTGCCTGGTACATTGACCATAAATAATATGAATTGATCTTGGTCCACCAACCCAAGGCACCCCTGCAAGTGTCCTGAGGCACCCCAGGGTGCCTAGGCACACAGTTTGGGAGGAATCGGTACATCTGTCAGACCAGACTTAGGTCTACAGTCATTAGGTCGACCCCGGAAGGTCGACCTAATGTTTTTCATTGTTTTTTTAGTTTTTCATTGTTTTTTTACCCGAATGTCGACACAGTCGACATGGACACAGTTGGAGTTGAACCGCAGCCCCTTGCTTTGCTCGCGATGCTTCGGACACGGTGACTCGCTGCGCTCGGCACACTATTTTATTCTCCCACCAAGCCCTAGTGGATGGTAGGGCATTAAATACCGCCTGTCGGCACATGTCGGCTCAAAAAACAGTGAAAAACTCGTATCGACCTAATGACTGTCGACCTAAACCCATGTCGACCTTGGCCCATGTCGACCTTAAGTCATGTCGACCTTGACACATGTCGACCTTGGGGCCAGTCGACCTTCCGGGGTCAACCTAATGACTGTCGACCTAAGTGTGGTCTGACAGATGACCGTTTCCCGTTTGGGAACCAATGCTCTATACACAGACTTTTGAGGAACGCTGGTCTGTAATACTGCTTTGTCCATGACATCTTGCCTCTTGGCCGACATGCAGTCAGTTCGCTCTTCAGTAGGATTTTTGACAGTGGGAAGAAACCAGAATGTACACAACAAACCATACAAACACCACACAAAGGGCCTAATTCAGACCCTACACAAATCTGTGAAAGTCGCGGCAGTGTGCATATGACATCCCTGAAATGGAGTTCGCAGTGGCGATGCAGCGTTTTGTGGGAGGTGCGGTGGCTGCTGTATGATGTCACAAGCAGCCGCTGTGACCCCAAACATGGCTGACATGCGCATTGCTTTGAAGCTAGGCTGTAGAGCCAGTGGGCAGCTGGTAATGTGCGAGTGCTTCGCTGTGTAGTGAAGCACTCGGACTTTAGCGATGTACTGCGGTAACATCGCAGGGTGGGACCACACAGTCTAGCGCCGCTAGTCCTCTTACCCAATCGGAATCCACGTGGTTTGTAAAGCATGGGAAGTAAAGAAAGAAATTATGAACAAAAAAATTAAACAAAATTGTAAAAAACTTGTCGGCCATAACCACTTCAACCGTTTGTCAATGGACAGTATTCAATGTGCCCGGTGAGGGGGTAAAATGGCGGGGATCGCCGAAAACAAGCGACCCTCGCCGTTTAACCCCCACGCCGGCCGCTCACCGTATTCAATGTTCAGGGGGAACCCTCGCTGTCAGATGAGGATTCCCCCAAACAGCGAGGCTCGCAGCTAATGCAGGGAGCCCACTGTATTTAACCGCGAGCCTCGCTGTACTGGCGGCCGCACACGCCATTTCCACATCGCTGTAAAAACCCAGCAACGTGGGAAGGGCGTGTGCAGGGGGGGGTCAGTTGAATATTGACCGTGCGAGCTGTGACAGCGAGCAGTCAACACTGAATATCAAAAAAATCATTGAATACACCCCAGTGTCATCCTTGTGCAAGCTGATCAAATTTTTTTTAACATATTGACTTTTGACCGATCATTTGGATCCCCCCCATCCTTCCATATTACCATCCTGAGATTAAGTCACTGCCTCATCCTGCACAGCTCTGTGTTCTGAGCGATCTTTCAGGGCCAGCGTTCTTCGATCAGAACACTGGCACTGACTAGTGCTCAATTAGATTTATCCGGGCGATAGCAGTGCGCAGGGCCACGCATCCCTATCGCTATGGCCCCTACACACGGAACAATGTAGGGGCATTATCTAAACGATCTAATGAGATTGGTTAGAAAATGCCCTGAAATCGCCCCATTAGGGCCAGATGTATCCAGCTTCAAAAAGTGATAAAATGGAAAATGATAACCTACCAGCCAATCGGCTCCTTACTGTCATTTTTCAAACACAGCCTGTAACATGGCAGTTGAGAGCTGATTGGCTGGTTGTTTATCACTCTCCAATATATCACTTTTTTAAAGGAATACAGCTGACTACTACCTTGTACTCTATCCTCCCTACAACGGCACCTGGCCCTCAAATTTTGCCATCCTGATGCTTATTTTACTGTGATGTCCCCTGATGCAGCCATGTTGTATACCATGTACGTGTCCTATATCTTGTACTGTTAGTCACTGCTTTTTGCATACTTTTTTTATGTGCTGCAGAACTCCTATTGTTCCATATAAATAAAGGATGATGATGATGATAATAATAATATGTAAGTCATCTGTACAATGAAACAAAAAAAAAACCCTCTTCATTTGCTGTTTAAATTCCAGCATTAAAATAAGCAGACATTATATTTATTGGTGACCTATCACTAATGTCTATTATCTTGCAGAGTATCTGTGTTGTTTTCCATGTCTGCAGTCTGAGCAGCCAGATTGTGAGAAACTGGACACTAGCAGCTTAGAGTTAATTCACTGTGAAACCGATAAGTGTCCATTACACTGTTACGGCAAGCTTGTTGTCAGTCACAGACTACATTAGCAACAGTAGTCAGTATATACTGTACAACTGGTAGCATCTGAACTTCTTCTACGATGCTGATTGATCCATTGTTTATTTGCCACACAGAACCATTTACTGTAATATATGTACTGGCACTGCAACTATACTGTACATTAAGGCTTGTACTAGATGCAGTGATGGCTAACCTTGACACTCCAGCTGTTGTTGAACTACACATCCAGGCATGCCCTGTGTCAGTTTTAGCATGGCCAAATAGTAAACCTGTAGCAGGGCATGCTGGGATGTGTAGTTCAAAAACAGCTGGTGTGCCAAGGTTAGCCGTTACTGCTCTAGAGGGTAGTGTTTCATTTCCTGTGCTGCAGTTACCTGGTGAGCTCGCTAGATCAATATTGGAACGTCACTGTACACACCGGACATGCGCTAGACCAGTGGTAGCCAACCCTAGCCCTCGAGAGCTACCAACAGTTCACATTTTCCAGACAACCTAGCTGCTGCACAGCTGCACTCATTAATCACTGACACATTTTAAAAGATACACAGATGGAGCTAATTAGCTCACTTGTGATTCTGTGAGGAGACCTGCAAAACATGCACTGTTGGTAGCTCTTGAGGACTAGGGTTGGCTACCCCAGCGCTAGACAAAAAAATAGAGCATGAGAAAAATTCTACGTTGGTAAAAAAAAAATTCAATGAATTGTGTCCTAATAATATCAGTTGCGTAGAATGGAAGGTTGCAGAAATAAAGAATAATATACAAAAACAAGATCAAAAAGATGCAGAGTTCTATGGTATTCAAAAACATGATTGCATAACTTAAACTAATAATAGTAACACAAATAGAGAAGAGCAGGTTTTCCACCAATGGACGCTGACCCTGAAGGTGCCCCAATTCAGGAAAACATCTGTAGTCCACCATAATAAGCTTTTGATGTCCTGCACAAGAGAATAATACCACCCATGTTCTGGCGCTAGTCCCAGGGTCTGGAATTCTTAATCCAACACCTTTCCTGAGCTGAAATATCCTCTAATCCGGCACTGGCTAGGCCCCAGAACTTCTTATTAGAGAAACTAAATCTAAAGAATTTGTTATCTACAAATAACATTTTATATATATAATATACTTTATCTGTGTTTGTTTATTTATAAACTAGAACTTTTAGGATAATTGGTTACTGTTCCTTTTGTCAGAACACATGAACCATGTACATTTTTAAAATAAATTAACATTTAAAATAACAATTAAAAACTCTGCTGCGTTATTGCAGAGTCTTCTTTTCTCTAGATTCAGTGTATATGTAAAAAAATAAATGATTATGGTTGCTATGGGCAACTTCTCCACTTGCCCTTTCCTCCACTTTTTTTTTTTTTGTAGCTTTGAGGGATCTCCCTCCAACATGCCTTATTGTCTTATCTATATGACAGTATAGATAAATGAGAAGTGCAGGTGTTTCGGTGATGCGTAGTCCTGAGCAGCAGTGAATGCAATTTGGATTAAATAATATGTAATAAAAGTTAGGTACAGATGGAGCAGCTCCCCTCTGAACTGCTCCTGGCAAGGGAATCGCCTGGCGCCGCCATCTGCTGGAAGGGGGTGCACAAGATGCTTGCGCACCCCATTCCAACAGAGCTCTCCGCTACCTTCCCACCGATCCCCCATCTTGCTCGTAGCCCCTTGCACTCCCCCCTAACCCTGCCTGTCTCCCTGAATCGGAGACGGGCAGGGATTCCGCTCCACACCAAGTGACTGGGACGCGAGAGCGTGTGAGATGCTTGCGTGTCCCCGTCAGTTGGAGCGCCTCCCCGCCAGTGATCGCCAGCTAAGGGAATCTATTTGTCCTCTTTATACTTGTCCTATTAGGGGTGTGGCTTATTGGATAGACAGTGTGTTGATGGACAGTCAATAGGTCTACCCCAAAAGGTCAACATGCAATAGGGCGACAGGGTCAAAATGGTCAACATGGGAAAGGTCGACATGAAAAAGGTAGACAAGTGAAAAAGGTCAACAAGCGTTTTTCACGTGTTTTGGATGTCAATGTTGTTGACATGGACCACCAATAAGTTTACCATGGCCCCTAACATGGCTTGCTCTGCTAGCCATGCTTCGGACGGGGTCCCAACAGTCGGGATCCCGACGGTCATTTACCCGACGTCGGGATACCGACTGTTAAAACACCGGCAGACGGGTTCCCGACTACCACCGCCTATTCTCCCTCGTGGGGGTCCACGACCCCCATAGAGGGAGAATAGAATAGGTGGCGAGTGTAACAAGCCACCGTGCCCGCAGCGTGGCGAGCGGCTTTGTTGCGCTCGCCATGCTGTTTGAGTCCGGCCAGTCGGGATCCCAACGTCTGGCTAATGACTGTCAGGATCCCGACTGTCAGAACCCTATACCACACCCGCTTTGGGCTCATTGCCTAGCTATGCTCAGCACACTATAATCTCCCTCTGCAATATGAATAGTGAAGTAAGAACAAGCCGCTTTAAAATTAAAAAAACTCATGTTGACCTCTTGACCCTGTTGACCATCTGCATGTCCACCTTTTAGGGTAGGCCTATTGACTGTCTGTGTACCGAGACACTATAGATCTTATCAACGGTAACCACCCTATTAGTATTATATTTTCCATTGCAATTTCTTTTTTTCTGCTCTGTCCACAGTGACTGGGGCCACCGGGACTCCGGTACTAGACCCAGACAGAGATAGGGCCTGCCTCTGCAGCTGCATATTATTGTTTTTCTGTATAGAAACATCCTCCACAAAAATGGCCGCCACATCGATCCATTTACCTTCAGTAGAATTGCAGTTGATTGGATGCTGCTTGGCTGACCAGTCGACTGTCCGGGTGCCGGACAGCTCCCCGACAGTCGGGATTCCGACAGTCAATACTCCAACGTCAGAATCCCGACTGCTCCCTCGTGGGGGTCCACGACCCCCATAGAGGGAGAATAGAATTGGTGGCTCGCACTCCACCCGCTGTGCAGTCGGGATTCCGACGTCGGAATCCCGACTGTCGGTGAATTATACCACACCCGGCTGTCCTGTAGTCCATAGTATTGGAATTCAGTCATTTTTACTGTTTCCAACAGCTCTAGCATGAACTGGTGCTTGGGGCTAAGTTTACCCCAATTATTGTGTAAAATAAATGTTAGATGTGTTTTTGAAAAAAATAACTTTGTTTTTCTTTTTTCCTTTTTCATTTATGTTCTTGGTGGCCTGATTAGAAAGGTTAAAAATAATACTTAAGTTAGTATTTATTCATTTCATTTAAATATTTAATTTGGCGTTCTTTTTCTTCTTGGTAGTCAAGTATTACTTTGTGAACATGTTTAACCTGAAGCATGAAATGTTCTGTGTGGCTTCATTGTGTCACGGTACTGAGCAGGGGTTTATACAGCCTAAGCCTTCCTGTGTATCTGACTTGGCGGTCGTACAGCGAAAGGTTGAAAGAAGGTTGAGTAAATACCTGCTGGCCAATTTATTTTCTCCCAAGCAGTCAGGTCTGAAATGTTTAATAACCATGGTTAAGGCATTAGATGAAATTGCCAGACGGTTCTGTACATTTGCCTTTGTACAAAGTGTAAGGAAACTTTTTAATTTTTGTATCCGATGCCTCAAATTTTAGTTTCTCATTGTGCTAATTTTTGGGGCTTCTGAACCTTATGAGAAGATGGGGCGCTGCACACTCTGCATAATAATAATATGATTTGGGGCATTGTACCGGAAAGGGGTGTGGTCCATTGCAGCCTATCAAACCCTAGCTGTTGTGTTGTTGTTTTTTGTCAGCTTAAGAAAATGAAAGCAAGCGTTTCATTGGTTGATTTATTTTTTATATATTTATAACTCCTGATGGAACCTGTCCGTCGCCCATATTCCAATAGTAAAGTAGCCAGCAGGATATTTCCCATAATGTGCTGATCAGTGTTATTACTGGATCTGCAGGGTATTCTGGGAATTGCCATGGGAGCTGCAATCTTCACAAGGTGTCTGTGAAGTTTACAGTAGCGCAGCAATATACTCCCATTTATGCTTTTATGGGTTAATTGTTATAATCTGTGTAAAGGTGCACACTGCCATTTGTACTGGGGTCATAGGCGTGTGCAGCCCATTTTATTAGTGGGTGCACAATTGGAGGGGCGTGTCTATCACCGCCTACTGGGCGTGTCTATCACCGCCTACTGGGCGTGTCTATCATGCTTGGAATAGAAAAGAAATACACATAATTTGTA
Source organism: Crinia signifera (assembly GCF_055691185.1). Classification (NCBI taxonomy): domain Eukaryota; kingdom Metazoa; phylum Chordata; class Amphibia; order Anura; family Myobatrachidae; genus Crinia; species Crinia signifera. The sequence goes on along the minus strand of NC_139219.1, from coordinate 52,293,962 downwards.
AATAAAGTGTGTAACAGTAATCCTAACCCACACCCAGAGTACCCTCTTTGCTGTGCTGAAGCATATGGGAAATGGGTTGTACAGACAGTAATAAATTAAATGGCCTCTAACGATAGTGCAGCAGTAGCAGGGAAAAAAAAAATATTGCCTAGTGTGTACACTGTACATCATTAACGACCATCTTCATCGTCTATACATGCTCGGACAAGGGAGTCCTCATTAATGACGGTCATGCTACAGCACAACCGTTGCTTCCACCTGCCATCGGCTCCCTTGCAACCAGCATCACCAATTGTGTATATGACTATACACTTGCCGATGTTGACCTCCTCCCTCCCCCAAAATATCAGCGTCGGCAGGGATCAGCAAACATGAATAAGGTTTTAAAGTACCAACCAATTAAGCACCTTAACGGCGGCGATGGCTTCCTAATATCTGTGGTGGGTTTTGCTGGGGCAGGACAAACCTGCCCTAGTAGGTTTATCCTGCCCAAGCAAAACCCACCACTCAAGGGGTTAATTGCTATTGCTAATTTTTTTCCTATGAATAAATACCTAACCTAGTTTGCTAGAGGAACACTGCAGGTAGCTAGGTCACGACTCACGCTGGCTCCTGGTCAGCGTGGATATCATTCACTGCCTCTGCCAGGGCGCGTGCTGCTGGGCTGGCTCTCTGAGGCAGCAGGAGGAGGAGAGCGTGGGCAGGAGGACAGGAACGCAGGAGCGTGGCCAGGAGAACAGGAGTGCGGCCAGGAGGATGGGTGTGTGCTGTGACGTCACCACGTCACGCTAGCATGTGATATCTATAGAGGCGGGGCCGGGGGCTAAATTGAATGGAGCCCACAGCCCAGCCAGCGCTTCCTAGTCACCCGGCCACCGTATTATTTTTGCACTGCGGGCTGGAGATCGGCGGCAGGCAAGTAAGGCTGTTCTGACCGCCACCGGCTAACGGTGCTGCTTTGCATTTAGCGTGCAATCGCGTGGGGGGTGCCGGTGGGCATTAGGAGGTGCCTGTGCACCCCCGGCACCCCCCGTGCGCCTATGACTGGGGTCTTTAAATCATAAAGAATGAACTGATCTAAAATGGTTAATATATTATTAACGGTTGTTTATCAAGTGCATGGCCAGCAAAAATAGAGCCAGTGAGTTTCATTGTTTTATTGTGCAACGGAACTTAGTATAAATATGAAATAAAGTAAGAACTATTATATATTTAGCTTCTATATGGATCCTGGAGGAGCCGGGGAGACAGAAAAGCTAGGACAGTACATAAGGAAATGTAAACTTTTTCCTGATTTTCATCCAACAGAACACTCCGAAGTATTACCCTTCCTTACCAAATGCAGTCGCGGGTCAGTATTCAACTGACCCCCCTGCACCTGCCGTTTCTACCTCGCTGGGTTTTTACAGCGAGGTGGAAATGGCGTATACGGCTGAAACAGCGATGCTCGCGGCTAAACTGCTTTAGCCGCGAACCTCGCCCTTCGGGGGAATTCTTCACTGTGCTGTGACTGTGAGGATTCCCCCGGAACGTTGAATATGGTGAGTGGCCTGCGGGGGTTAAACGGCGAGGATGGCTTGTTTTCGGTGATCCTCGCTGAAACAGCCACCCTTGCCGAAGACATTCCCTCGCCAGCGGCATTGAATACCACCCTATGTCCGCCTGCATTAGCAGGGCTATAGGTAAAGTAAACTTTGCTTTAGTATTTACACAGGAACAGTTCTGTACCAGTCCAATAGGAGTAATGTCTCCTATTCAACAGGGACATGGTCACCTAGCTATCTCTTACGTCCCATTCACTTTCCACAATTTCTTCAGTGAAACCCAACCTAGAACCCATTGTGCTGCATACATGCTTAATGGAAAATGGTATTGGACCTCAACCAAGTTCTACCACCTGCAGAGAAGAGATCCCGGTAGTCTTGACAAAGTTGGGATAGAACACAAGACCAATTTCCTTGACCATAAACTCCAAATAAGTCAGTTTCATACCAGAGTTAAACCACTTTGGCTGGAAGGGATTCCACAGCTAACGGGCAATACAAGCTGAATGCCGGCAGGAATAGCCCAGCAAAATGGCTTGCGCAAATTCTCTGACTGCCCAGAGGAACTCTGACCCACATAGGTGATTATAGCTCATTTACAGGACAGGATAGAAAATCTAGCAATACCTGTAGAACACAACCACACCATTACAATGTTTTCTCATCATTCCAGTAATACAAGGCATACTATCCAGTACTGGGCCAGAGGCGATTCCAGGCCAGGTTACCATTTACGCCTTCTTTATCTCATAAACATGTATTTTGGGCATGTTTGATTAGTTTATTCTACTTTATTTATTTTTGCCAAAAGGTAACAGAAAGTCATACATTTAAAATCATATTAATGGGAATTCTCACCTAATGGGATTGCTCACTGAAGTAGTGTTCATTCTAGCACCCGGCATCTTTTTAAACCCATGCAGTTCCTCTTCCCTGCCTGGGGTGTCGCTGTCTACTGTGGTGTTTCTAGCACAGGTCTATTTTGCATAATAGTTCTGATATACAGACCACATTGTACTAGAAGCACTACAGCAGACAGCGACACCCCAGACAGGGAAGAGGAACTGCATGGGTTTTCAAAGATGGCGGGTGCTACAATGGACACTACAGAAGTCGTTCGTGCAGATGGAACAGGGTTGTTTAATTTGACCGCTAAAGGGGGAAGGAACATATTTAGAGTTTGTACATGTATGTGTTGACAAACATTTAAAGCCCAGGCTTTAACAAAGCTTTAGAAGCCTATTCATTAATGTGTTTCAATTTTCCCTGCGGCATAGTGTACAATGTATTTAAGGAGTATTCCTACAGACCGCTGAGTTTTACCTACAGCTAACGCTGCTGCAGGCACCATCGATATTGATGCAAAGCGAATGCTTGTCAGAAAATGTGAACACCTCTATTATCTGTAGTAGTTATGTATTTCTAGCTTCAGCAATACCAACAGTATTATATGCTTACCAATAATGCCAGAGTGCAAGCTGCTTTAACCACTCTACCACAAAGGGTTTATATTTTAACCTCACGCAGGTGTCTGACTTCTTCTATACTAGCAACATCTCTATTTATGGCCTGATTCTAAGTAATGAGTGCGGCATTTATCCTGGCACTCTATTGGAGGTGCAGCAGTTAATTGCAATATATTCTAATGAAGGGATTGGCCAGGTTTCTGAACTGTGATTCAATGCTGGCAGATCACACACATCAGCTCTTTGTATTAATTAAGCACCTATTTAATTAACAAATAGACATGATGGCATTCAGCCTATGATTAGGAGTGTGACATTGGCAATGCAATGAAATCTCAACAGAAGATACATAAATAGGAATGCATAGGATTCTGGGATTTTGAAACATGTAGAGTGGCAGCCACATAAAATATGTATTGTCCCTACAAAGAAACTAGGTTAATGGCAGTCTTTTTATAGATTTTCTCTTGTCCTTTCTGATCTCTAAGATCAACATAAAAATCATTTTAAAGACCCGGTGACAATAATATACAGCTGCTATAAAGATGTTCCCTCCTTTCTGATGTTTTTCCCACTTTAACAATTTTTTAATGAAAGAAAAAAAAAGTTAAATTATATATTTAAAAGTGTAAAAATATATCTATCCAGTAATTGTGGGCTACATGCAAAAGCACCCAGTATTTACCTTGCACACAAAAAAATATAGCCCAACCAAATCTAAATCTCTCTGCACGGGTAAAGCCCCGTACACACTGGGAGATTCTGGTCACGGTCTATGGGGCGTATTCCATTCTGGCCAAATTTCCTGACCAGCCGAAAAATTCGGCAATAATTCGCTGATTAGTATTCAATCACAGGCGTTTTAGGCCGTGTTGTTTTTTTTTAAAGTCCATTTTCGCCGATGCCCTTTCACTTTTTTTTTTTCCTTGCTGAATCAGGATGGGGGGGGGGGGGGGGAAACGACCGCAAAAACTGCTGTGAATTCGCCAAAACCACATAAATTCACAGCAATTTCACCTATGTGAAAAATCAGTACTGGCATTGAATAGGGTGAGTCGAATTTGCCCAAAACACTGGTGGAAATTGCTGTTTTGCTTAGTGTGATGTATATCGTATAGTTGTGATGCTGGTCTCTTAAACTGATGTAGAGTCTTCCACTTCTAAAACAAGCTTCCAGTGGCCTTCCATAGTGATCGGTTTGCTGCTCTGCTTCATAGGTGCGTCAGTAGAGGGGAAACAGATGAAGACATTTGTTGGATGAATGCCTGTGATATCCCTTTCACACCATAAGCAAATTACGGTACTTGTGTATTATCTGGGGGCCCGATTTTTTTCATCGCACCTTAAAATCGCGTTGTATCGCATACAATCGCATTGCATGCGATGCGACGCAATTTGACGCAATTTTTATATGTACAGGCACCCAGATGCCTGTTTCATATGTGAAATGGCCCCCCAGACCCCATTTTTAATTGTATACCCACCCTGATAGCTAAATGCCCCCCATTGTTAACACCACCCCACTATGTTTTTCTCCATAGGGGAGAATAATAATGTAGGTAACCTTGATTTACACTTTTTATTTAAATTGAAAAAGTTATAATTTTTTTTTTCAATTTTACATCTTTATTTCAGTGTTTAAATATCTCTGTTTGCGACTGAATCTATATATGGAGCACAACGGAACTTTGCATGGAAAAAAGCCACAACTGCTGCATCATAGCACCTCCTGTATGCAGATTCAAGGGGGTATTCAATTTTGGGTCACGGCTGTCGGGCTGGCCCGACAGCCGTGACCCTGTCCCGTTCTCGGTCTGCTCGACCGAGAATTTGCAGGCGGGATTCAATGTCCCGCCTTCCACGGGATGAGAAGGGGGCGTGGCCACAAAAAGTGTCTGGGAATCGGCAAGCTGCGGCCGGGAGCTTGTCAATTCCCGCCTGCTTGTGAAGTCCGGCTTGTTCTGCCGAGATCCCCTGTACAATGCTGTAGAGGAAGACAGCATTGAATAGGGCCCCGCAGCCATCTCCCCTGTCGGGAGATGGCTGCGGGAGATTGAATATCCCCTAAGAGACTCATTCGCACACAGATATGCAAGTGTCTCATATCGATTAATCAGCACAGTCTCCCAGTGTGTACTAGTCGCACCTTTTTTGCAACAAAAGCATTTTCAGTCAAGACGCTTGACACTAGCAGAGTCACACTTGGCACGCCGAGAGAGGCTGCTTGGTGCAATTGCAGAAACCTGTATGCTGACACATCTGTAAGGCAATTGGAGGGACTGGGATTATTTGTCAATGTTTTTGTCTACTGAAATAAATTTCACACATAATCCTCTTTCCCCTTACTACATATTACCCGTCCTACCTCAATTGTTCTGACACAACCAGCACAGCTCTGTAACACACAGGTCACCCTTCCTCAGGCCAACAGCAGCATGTCTTAAAATAACGTTTTGGAATAACGTTTATTGTCTTCCTGTGTCTGTTTACATGAAAATGGGTCACTCGCTCTAGAACAATAACAATAATGTTTGTGTGACAAATGTTGGAACACTTCAGATTTGATAATATCACCCTTCAGCTTTCCCGCTTGACTGGATCTGACAATCTATCAGCAGATTATGTCTCATGAGTGGGAAGTTGCGGGCAGCTGATATGGCAGCATGTGAGCTTTCAGTAGATTGCATATATTGAGATGATCTCCGAAAAGCTCCTCTCTTGTACATTAGCAGATTGATGTCCATATTTCTGCAGTCATCCCTTTGGCTCCTGCAGCGAAAATGTCCTCGCTGTACAATATCGACAAAGTAATGTACACAGTGGTCATAAAAATAATTCACCGTATTTGTCATATTTTCCATTGTCTTTTTAAGTCAGGGAATAGAACATCAATTATTTTGTGAATTATTCACCATTGATCAATTGAAAAAAAGCATATACACCAGCAGGCAGGTGCAGGTCATAATTGACGTGGTGTTATCAGCCCCCACTGTCCCTGTCTCTCTGACACCCAACCCCCCATAGCAGTGGTATCATACCCCACAGCCCCAGTATCCAGGTCTCTCGGACACCCCACCCCTATAGCAGAGATGTGGAACCTTTGGCCCTCCAGCTGTTGTTGAACTGCACATCCCAGCATGCCCTGCTACAGTCTTGCTATTTGGCCATACTAAAACTGTTGCAGGGCATGCTGGGATGTCTAGATCAACAGCTTGAGGGCCTAAGGTTCCACATCCCTGCCCTATAGCAATGGTATCAAACCCCACAGCCCCACTCTCATGGGCCAGATGCACTAAACTTCAAAAGTGATATATTGGAGAGTGATAAACAGCCAGCCAATCAGCTCCTGTCTGATATTTTTCAAACACAGTCTGTGATATGGCAGGTAGGAGCTGATTGGCTGGCTGTTTATCACTTTGCATTTTATCACTTTTGAAGCTTAGTACATCTGGCCCCATGTCTCTCTGACACCCAGCTCTTGCCCTGTTACTGTGTGTGTGGTGGCTGGTTCATTTCCTGCAGCTACCGCTCCATGGCCTCTGGGACGCCATTAGTGTACAGCCTCAGACAGGAAGAGGAAGTAATCACATTTCCTGTCTAGGCTGATGCTGAGAACAGCACAGAAGGTGTAGCGTGAGGCTGCCTCTGTCCTGGATGACTTCTCCCTGACTTGGATTGCTCCTCTTTGGCAGTCTCCATTACCGTAGCATTTATACTTGCACCAGGGTGCCTACCCTCCCGGAATGGCCGGGAGGGTCCCGGAAATCAGGTCCTTCTCCCGGCCCCCCTGGAAAGGATGGCAACCCTCCCACATTGTCCTGCATCTCAAGCGGAGGGGGGTCCGTGGGTCAAATGACTCGATCCCGTCATTTAAACCATGCTCCCCGCAGTGCAATGCATAAAATACCAGCATTGCACGACAGGGGGCGTGGCTAAATGGCACGACCACTCTAGCCACAGCCCTAAACTGATCATCACGGTCGTGGCTCCGCCCCTTTCTCCTCACGGATTTGGCCCCGCACCGTGCCATACTGAGCTGGCCTCCCTCTCCCGGAGAGGGCAGCCAGAAAGTCGCCAACCATGACTTGCACATGTGCAGTCCGGATTATTGTTGTGGCATCAGGAAGCCACATGCAATCAGTAGTCTTCAGAGATTACATAATTAATTTTTGTATTCCACATATTTCCAATTAAAGCACCAATAAAGACATGGATATAATGTGATGATATAATATTTTTATTTAACAGTTGCTTAGCCCTAGCATATTCTGTTGCTCTCTAGAATTAGGAATGCATTTGTAATAGAACAAGACCTGGTAACAGCAGACAGACAGAGAGGGGTAAGAGAATATTTGAAATCAGTGAGCGGATGAGCCGCAGTGTGTGGCGTTTCAGAACGACACATCGCAACCAGTAACAACACCAGTTTTCACCCACACCGTATAGTTGTATGCAGGATTATTGGCCTTCTGTAGTAGACAGAAATACAATAAAAACAGCTAGATCTGTATGTAACATTTATTGCCACTAATACATATCACATTGAAATGTTGTAATTTGTTAAAAGCCTGTCAAATGGAGGGCTTGTGCGATGTACTTTCACTTTGAGCTGTGGCAGTTTTTAGCCCACAAACTCTCCACGCCACCCTAGTCGTTATCTGCACCTACCTCCAATCTCTGTCTTCACAGCTCCCTCTCTCTATATCCATATGAAACAGACCAATGTCCCTGCAAAAATTACTTTCACTTTCTGTTAGGACTTCTTTTAGCACACAAAATAGTCATTTGGTCTATCGAGTGGTCCCTAGTGGTTAGTGGTGGTACTTCACCTCATATAGGTAAGGAATAGATAGATATAGATCATCTATATAAGCAGGCCGATCCGGTATTTTGCCTTTCAGCACAGGTTTTTTTCAGGGTCAACTCGCGTCTAAATTCCCAGGTCTCCAACCCTGCTCTTTACCCAGTATGCCGACCGGGGTTGACCTGTTGACACTGGAAAAAAAAACCTGTGTTGAAAGGCAAATTACTGGGTAAAACTGCTTCACCCGGGAATTTGCCTAGCAGTGAGAACGGGGGTCCGGCGCTGCAGTCCCCGGCATATAAATGCTGGGTAAAAGCCGTGTTGCTCACACTTGGCGTATGAACACGGTCTAAGCTGTGGATGGAGTTAAAGTACGTGCAATCAGCTCCTAACTGTCATGTCTATGGGGGTATTCAATCTTTTTTCCAACTGTCAGAACAATTCCGACAGTCGGACATAAAAGCCAATTCGCCAATAGCTATTTAATCTCCAACTGCCGGAAAAGTCTGTCAAACGAAAAAACAGAGGAATACAGCGCTTGGGTTTGTCCTGAAAAATAATTACCTACAATAGGCTATATAAAAACATTTATTACATTCAAAACAATACATATAACAACATTTAGAGAATTCTCTTGTATTTTAGGTAATTATTTTTCAGGACAAACACAAGCGCTGTATTCCTCTGTTTTTTCTTGTCTTTAACCATATAAGGAGCATTACACACTCCTTTATACAGCAGCTGTAACTGTACCTGAGGTTCATAGCTTTTCCTATATGTATTTTGTCAAGCGGTCAGATTCAACAATCAAGCGCATGTTTTCCACCATTCAGATTCCACTTTTAAAAAAAGTTGAATCTGCATTGGGAAAGACTCCCGAAAAGTCAGAGATTGAATAGGTATGTGCCAATATTTCAGACTGTCTGACATATCGCATTGGAATAGCCCCCTATGTTTCAAAAATGATAGCAGCTGAGTGTCTTGTACATTATATCCGTCCCCTTTATCTCTCTCAAAGTCTTAAGGGCCTACACACGTAGCGATTCCAGGGCATCTTCTAAGCGATCTGAAGATGCCCATACATCCCTTGTATGGGCATCTTACATCGCCCATACATCGCTCCGTGTTTAAAGGCCATAGCGATGTGCGGCTTTCTAGTTAATCGCCGGTCAGGGCCAGTGTTCTCAACAGGGGTAAAGTGAGGGGGAATGTGGTGGAACAGAGTTCCACCACCTCTAACTGTGAGGTGGGACATTTTAACCTCCACATTGGCACTGCACAGTAATTCTCACAGAAAAGGGTACTTGTGAGTTATCCGGGCTGCCGATTTCTAAATCGGGTCGGATCGGGCACATCGCATCGCATCGCATGCGACCATCGGATGCGATGCGATGACCCGATTTTTCCATAGGAATCAATGTTAAAATGGACTGAGTCCATTTTAACATGGAATTCAATGGGAAAAAGGGGTCCTTTTCATACCCCTACTATCCAAGTGGGCATGGAGTTGGATATAAACCTGTAGCGAGCCCGAAGCGTGGCGAGCGTAGCGAGCCCCGCGAGGGGACACAGAATACCGTCCCCTCGCGGGGCTCGCTTCGCTCGCCACGCTTCGGGCTCGGTGGCTCGCTACGCTCGCCACAGGTTTATATCCAACTCCATGCCCACTTGGATAGTAGGGGTATGAAAAGGACCCCTTTTTCCCATTGAATTCCATGTTAAAATGGACTCAGTCAATTTTAACATTGATTCCTATGGAAAAATCGGGTCATCGCATCCGATGGTCGCATGCGATGCGATATCGCATCGCATCTGATTGTATGCCTTAACTTAAGGCATACAATCAAAAAATCGGCAGCCCGGATAACTCACAAGTACCGAAAACGTGTTCTAGTCTCTTCCTAATGGGGGGGGGGGGGCAAAGTTATGTGGCAAAAAAAAATGAGTTCCCCCACCTATGCATGACCACTTTAAGGGCGGGATGTATTAATCTACATCGCCGCCCTTCGCCTGCCAGCCGCCGCGATGCTGCCGCATATGTACTAACATATGCGGCTAGCATCGGGTTGCGGTGACGGAGACCCCCGCGATACCTGTGATGTGGTCTGCGGGGGTCTCCGTCACATCCCGGCGGCTGGCAGTGTCCCCCTGCGTCTCATCCTCCCCCCTGCAGCCGGATGTCCTCCCGGCTGTGACACCTGCTGCGGGAGGAGGAGACAATGGAGGACGGGGGGGGGGGGCGCGCGGACGGCTGGCGGCGAAAGAAGCCCATAGGCTTCTATAGGGTATCGCCCCTGACCAGCGGAGATGGAGCGGGCGGCTAATGGTAAATCGGAAAATGCAGTAAAACCCCCGTTTTACCGCATTTTCCCTTTAGTACATCTCACCCTAAGCCCTGCCGGAGAACACTGGCCCTGAGAGATGGCTCAGCACACAAAGCTGGCACATTGCTGTGTGCTGAACGATCCAGAATTGCTCAGAACGCAGCGCAGCATCTCCCCGAGTGTAGGCCCCATTGGTACATAGACCCCTTTATTTATACTGTAGTGACATGAAATTCCCCTGAAGATGAAGAGATTTGGTTCCATATTGTTTTGTTTATTCTCTCTCCTGGTGACTCAGAGTGGAGACTAATGCACTAGCCATTGAGAATCATTAGTTCTAGTAGCATAGTATTTTCTGCATCCATTTACATAAATATTCTTCAAAACCTGTCTACTTAAATGAATGATATTTTTCAAGTACATTTATTGCTCTAGAGAAGTGTCTGTAAATGTCATTGTATTAATGCTAGTACTTTGAAAGTACAGTATGTAATGCTGTATTTATCTCTAGAACCTACCCATGTGTAAAGCACCAATCAGTTGCACTTAATGTCCTGATTAATATTTGCTGTAAGCTCTGAGTATACCCTTCCTTGATAATGTAGAAACATTTCAGAGACCACTTTAACATGGTCAGTGCTTGATTTTGTATTATTATTTATTTATTTTATGTTGATTTGTTGGGGGTTTTGTAGCCGCAGTGGGCTGTCCCGGAAAATTTCCAGGCATACCACTAATATAGAATAGGTGTGAGCCAGTGGTGTCTAGGTGTGCACCACTGGCACACCACCTCTAAAGCATCACACACGCACCCCCGTCACCCCCCTCCTGTCGGCCCCCCTCCGCTCCGGCGATCGTATGCCGGAGCTCCCCTGCCATTACAGCAGCGACGTAGGCGGCAGGCTCGGGGATGTTCGGAGCGGAGGTGGGGGGGGGGGGAGCTTCCTATGATCTGTGGTGGGTTTTTCTGGGGCAGGACAAACCTGTAGACTTGGCCACATGCTGAAAAATACCAAATCAATTGAAGATGGACAATATAGATGGATCCAGGCATTCATCTACTGGAAAAAGAGTAACGGGTCTACGGGGGAGAGACGCTATTCCTGATAATTTAATGATAAGACTTCACGTTTATTTATTCTGGTTAGGACGTCACTTTGGCTTTTTCACAAACAGAACTTATTTCTTTATATCTATTAGGAAAGCTATCTGTAAAATCAGCAAAATATGGATATCTACAAACTAGAATGTGCCCATCACAGGCAGTGTTTATACAGCAACAATGGTTTGATGGTTGCTTTAAACTTGTTACTGAATGTTCTAGGGAACAGGCCGCTCCCTGTGTGACACTGGCCACAAAGTACAAATGTTGCCAGCCACATCTTTGCAGGGGATGGCGATTCTACCACCATCCCCCGCCAGCGGCCGGCTACCTCCAGGGGAGCGTGAGACGCTCGCACGCCCCGTGGCAACGGAGCTTGGCAGGGGTCCCCACTGCTTACCCCGCCGTCGCCGACGGTCCCCCTCGACGCCCCGAAAGATGAGATGTGCAGCCTAAGTACAGTAAATACTTGTTTGATGGCGTTCAGTTTGTCTCCAAGCGTATGTACACAATGAAGGACTCCATACATAGACGGAGAATTACACAATAGTGTGACAAATGGTACAACACTTTCTTTTCAAATCCAGCGCTTAATAGGAAAGAAGTTGTTGTGCCATTTATCACAGTATTGTGCGGTTCTTTCTTTGCGTTACATGTTTGTAGTCCATCATTGTGTAAATTTGCTTGGAGATCAACTGGTTTTACTGACCGCCATCAAACAAGTATTTACTTAGGAAACCTTGTGCACCAGTTTGGTCATATCTGTGAGGTTAGACCATTCACATGTAGATGCTGTGGATCATATAATGCGCTATAAGCTCACATGATAGCACCAGATGTTCATAGTGGCGAGCTACCTCACTGGGCCTATACTTACAGTACTCCGTGTGTGACCAGTGCATGTAGGAAAGAAGTTGTTGTGCCATTTATCACACTATTGTGCGGTTCTTTCTTTGCGTTACATGTTTGTAGTACATCATTGTGTAAATTTGCTTGGAGATCAACTGGTTTTACTGACCGCCATCAAACAAGTATTTACTTAGGAAACCTTGTGCACCACAAAATAGTTTTTTTCAAAATGTTCCTGAAGGTGCCAGGACACGGAGCATAGCTCCGCCCAGTATGCCTGTGAAGCTGTGTTCCCAAGTTCCGATTGGCTCACGGGCCAATCAGTCACAGAAAATAGATCACCATCGAAACCATTGATGGTCATCTGTGACGTAGTATGCTACTGTTTTACTATCACCATGGCGAACATGTCAATGGCCATCCCTGTCATTGTAATACATATATGCCAAAAATTTGCTTGGAGACCAGCTAGCTTTAATGACCGCCATCAACTAAGTATTCTACAAAAGGCAGGGTTTTAGAAGTAGAGATGTTGCCCATAACAACCAATCACAATTTAGCTATTATCTTAGAAGGTGCTAGATAAATTATATAGAATCTGATTGGTTCCTATGGGCCATAATTCCCCTTACACAATATGCCATACATGTAATGCTCATATGACATTGACACATATTATGCTACACATAATGCCCCGAGTACTCCTGCATATGCCCTCATTTGTAGCGTTGCTTATTCAGAACGCCCAGGCCAGTTACGAAAAGTTGTTGCTGTGCTTATACATAGTGCCCACACCAGTTGCCGACAGTAGTAGCGCTGCCTATATGTAAAGCCCACACCAGTTGCCGACAGTAGTAGCGCTGCCTATACACGTGCCCACACCAGTTCCCAAAAGTAGTACCTGTGCTTATACATAACACGCACACCAGTTGCAAAAAGTAGTTGCTCTGCTTATACGTAGTGCCCACACCAGTTGCCAACAGTAGTAGCACTGCTAAATTATATGCCCACACCATTTGCTGACATTAGTAGAGCTGACTATACACATGCTCACACCAGTTGCTGACATTAGTAGAGCTGACTATACACATGCTCACACCAGTTGCTGACATTAGTAGAGCTGACTATACACATGCTCACACCAGTTGCCGACATTAGTAGCACTGCCTATGCATACACTCACATCAGTTGCCGACATTAGTAGCACTTCCTATACATGTGCTCACACCAGTTGCCGACCATAAGTAGCACTGTGTAACCGTATGCCCATACCAGTTTCTGACATTAGTAGCTCTGCATATACAAGTGCCCACACCAGTTGCCGACATTAGTTGTGCTGCCTATACATAACACCCACACCAGTTGGCAACAGTAGTAGCACTGCCTATACACGTGCCTACATTAGTAGCACTGTGTAACCATATGCCCAGGCCAGTAGCCTACATAAGTAGGGCTGCCTATACATGTGCCCACACCAGTTGCCGACATTAGTAGCACTGCCTACACACATGCCCACATCAGTTGCCGACATTAGTAGCGCTGCCTATACACGTGCCCACATCAGTTGCCGACATTACACTCACATTTTACAATGGTTGCAGCTCATCCTCTCCTGTTTCCTTGTGTCTTCAGTCAGTCTTGCTCCCTTGTAGCTCCACCCCTTCTGATCTATGTAGCCACACCCCCTTCGGTCCCTGACGATGACCAGATGATAAGGAGCCGGGAGGGATATCTGTGCCTCCGGCGTTGCTGCCTGTCATGCAGTGTGACAGGCGCAGCAGCAGCCGGCAGCCACGGAGGACAGCAGAGGATGTACAGCAGGGAGAGCGCCGCGCCTACCTGTTTTGCATCCTCCGCTGAGCGGGTAGCGGCGGCCCTGCGTGTACATGTGGTAGGGAATATAGATTGTAAGCTCCACTGGGGCAGGGACTGATGTGAATGTTCAAATATTCTCTGTAAAGCGCTGCGGAATATGTGTGCGCTAAATAAGAAACTGTTAATAAATAATAAATAAAATTACTATGCAGATGTCATTGGAAGATGCAGTTATTTGATTGACACACTTATGCTGAGGCGGATCTCCCTAGAACCAGGCCTATTACTAGCCTTCCTGGTGTTATTCAGTCCTAGTGTAAAACAGTCATGGCAGCCCTATAGCCTTGTACCAAACTGTGCAACATATAGTTGTGCTCTATAAATAGAGATCAGGGACGTAAGAAACACTAATAAAATTATTTCCTAGCAGACATGATGATATATTGCACTTGCCACCACCAATAAGATTTACATTGGACGAATGATGCCGAGTTTTCGTGTCATGACCCATTGTTATTTTAGCTAATCTCATGATCTGCCAGCGCTTTGACAGTATGTTTGGCACAAGCCAACGATCACGTTACATGTTCATAGGGATCCTGTGTACAGCTACAGCATGATTTCTCTTGTTGTAAAGCACATGATGGGCTTTCATTGAACAGATTAAAAAAAAAACACGTTCCAGCAACCTCTGTTGTGGAACTATGAGTCCCCAGCATGTCTTGCACAACTTTCATTTGAGTTTTCTTTAACATCTTTCTGTCTGCCATACTCCTATAAAGTCCAGATTTGGGAAGTCTCCCAGCTTATGTTAGCTCTTGGACAATTTTTCCCACTTTTAGTTATAGAAGACTATTGCCATAGGCCTCTCACATGGACTGCCTCTTACCGTGTATCCCCGATAATAAGACCAACCCCGAAATTAAGCCCTACCCTTGATTTTGGACACTGGTCCAAAATAAGCCATACCCCGAAAATAAGCCCTAGTAAAATTTCCTTATACAGAGTTCAGACACTAAATTCTACCCCATCACCACCCCCGCTAACCCCCCTCACCTCCGCTTCAGCTCCCGGTCCTAGTTATGCACTGCGGGCGGCACATGATGATCATGCGGCTGCAGCACAGCACAGAGCAGTGGCGCAGCCAAGAAGAACTGGAAAGTTCTTTAATTTTGGTGACTGTGACGGTATGTTATTTAAAGGAAGACTGGGGGCATGTTAAAGAAGGAGGCCTGGGGGCATGTTAAAGAAGGAGGCCTGGGGGCATGTTAAAGAAGGAGGCCTGGGGGCATGTTAAAGAAGGAGGCCTGGGGGCATGTTAACCCCTTCCCGACATTTGACGTACATTTACGTCATGGTCGGGATGTACTTCCCGACACATGACGTAAATGTACGTCATGACTTTAAAGTGCCACCGCGTCTAGAGACGCGGTGACAGAGGGACGATGTCTGCTGTCCCTGACAGCAGACATCTTCCCTCATTGCCCAGGGGGGGCAGCGATGCCCCCCGCCATCGGCGATCGCTGTGATTGGCTGTTCAAACGTGAACAGCCAAAAGCAGCGTTTACTGTGTGATGTGTAAAATTTAGACTCTGCTGCCCCCTAGTGTCCCAAAAAATTAAAGGAGGTTGAAATAATGATGTAATAATAAAGTTTAGATATGGACTATGTTAGTTATTAACTATTTTGAGTGGTATGATTATTTGTCTCACAAGCAGAAAATTTAACATTTTGCAAATAGCAAAATGTTCAATTTTTTTACGACATTTTGGTATTTTTCACAAAAAAAAAACTGTATCGACCAAAATTTACCACTAATTTAAAGTACAATGTGTCACGAGAAAACAATCTCAAAATCACTGGGATAAGTAAAAGCAAAAAAAAGTTATCCCCACAGTAAGTGACACATGTCAGATTTGAAAAAAAGGGCTCTGTCAGGAAGGCAAAAACATGCTGCGTCGGTAAGGGGTTAAAGAAGGAGGACTGGGGGCTTAAAATAAGGCCTACCCCAAAAATAAGCCCTATGGTGTTTTTTTATAAAAAAAAAAAAAAAGACAGTGTCTTATTATCGGGGAAACAGGGTAGACACATTTTCCATAGCCTTTACATTATATTATGATTGACTTTTACAGTGCTGCCTGGGAGACCAAAACATTAATAACATTATTGAATTTCCTTTAAATATTGTTGGTTCCTCCTGATGAAGCTTATGGGAAAATGCATAATGTACTGTAATGCTGTGTACACACGGTCCGATTTCCTTTCCGATGTTGACGATATAGTCCACTTTGGATCGACATCGGATGCAGATCGCAAGGGTTTTAACCCTTGCGATCCCGATCCGATCCCGATGCGCGTTCACGTATCGGAAGCCAGAAAGTCTTGGCTGCCTTGTCTATATAGTGCAGATCTGCACTATATAGTCAAGATAGGATGCAAATCGGATGTGCCTTAAGATCCTATCCACGATCTGATCTGATCGGATCGTGGATAGGATCTTAAGGCACATCTACCGTGTGTACACACCATAAGCCCTATACCCAACATTTATTTATTTTTAAACTTTAAATATACACAGATGGACTCCAGAGAAATATTGGGACAGCTGTATTAAGCCTTAACAAGAGATAAATGGGTACTTGTGTAGTTTCACGGCGCTAGTGCCCGCGGATCGCAACGCACGCAAATCGCATGCAATTCGCTTGCGATGCGATTTAGCACACCCCCACTATCCACGTCAGCCCGAAGCGTGGTGAGGGGACGCGGTAAGCGTCCTCCCGACCTGGTCATACCCCCACTATCAACGTGGAGTTGATTTTATAAAGTGCGGCGAGCGCACTCGGAAAACGAGCATAAAGCGCAGCGAGCCCCGCGTGGGGATGCGGAATACACGTCAAGTAATCTGCAGCCCCTTGCAGGGCTCGCTGCACTCTCCACGCTTTAGGCTTGTTTTACACGATTTGCATGCGATGCCATCCGCGGGCAGTGGTGCTGTGAAACTACACAGGTACCGATAAATGCAAGTGTGATAGAGAGATAAACGTCCAGCCAATCAGCTCCTTACTGACTTTTTTCAAACACAGGCTGTAACATGGCAGTTGGCAGGTGATTGGCTGGACATTTATCTCTCCTTATCACCCTTGCATTTATCTCTTGTTAAGGCTTAATACATCTGCCCCAATGTTTTTTTAACAATCTTACCAATCAATTTGTTGATTTTTTTTTTTTACTAGAACTTTATTAAGTAAAGATCTATATTCTGTTTATACATTATAACTTACTGTACATAATCATTTATCTTATTCAGTGAGAATAATTTCAGAATAAATCCGTTTTGGTCCCATGATGAAACTGATACGTGAAATAGGCCATTTAACCCTTTGAGTGCCAACATTGTTGTGAGCGATCCTCAAAATATCCGTTCAAAATGCCACCGCCGCTTCCATCGACTGTTCTTTTTTTTTTATGGTGTAGTATTTAACTGAACTTCAATGACTTGTCTTGGCTGTATTTGTATTTATTTATACTAAAAGAACAGTTGCTGGGAGCGGCGCTGGCATTTTTAGCGGATATTTTGATAATCGCTCACAACAACGTTGGCACTGAAAGGGTTAAAAGACTCCACTCTAATTTAATTCAACTTTTTTTTTTTTTCAGGAATCTGAATTTGTGTGCATAGAATTCAATGAAGCAAAGATGAATGAAATGTTGAAGAAACTGTCAGAGGTGGAGGAAAGCCTGGCTGCATTAACGCAAGTCAGCTAATTGCTCGCTAGACGCTTGTTCTTTTTCTTATACTTTTTTTTTTTAATAAAGCACTTAAAAGAATGAATTTGTCTTTTCTTACTAAATAAGGCCATGCTAAAGCTATAGATGTTCTGCTTTCAAAGCCAGCGTGTCTTTGGCGGGCTCATCTGCTGTATTTAAAGGGGCAATGAGATTTAATACACAATCAGGCATGCAGGCAGTGCCTATTAACCATCCAGGCTGGCGGCATTCGGGATTGAATGTAACGAACAACGAAGTAGATGCCTGAGGTGAATGCAAACTTGGGAGTGGATGGTTATGTAATGCTGTGTACAGTGAGGAAGGCACTAGTCTGCGGCAGATATTACTCCAATGAGTGGAGTTCTGGACAGTGCATATTACCCGGCTTGGTGTGACTGCAGCAAAGATGTGTGTAAATTGTGTTCATTCTAGTGAGCACAGATGCAGTTGGTGCTTCACACTCTACGGCTTCATCTACACATTGCGTTTTAGCAGGATGCAGTTGAACAGGATCCTGTTTAGCAGGATGCAGCTTTTTGTGTTTACACATTGCAGGCTTGTGTATATATCCTCTTGAGTACGCATCCTGCTACACAGCTCCTGTTTTACTGCATCCTGCTAAACGGCAATTTAATTTTTAACAGTTTCTTATATAGCGCACACATATTCCGCATCGCTTTACAGAGTATAGTTGAACATTCACATCCGTACCGGCCCCAGTGAAGCTTACAATCTATATTCCCTACCACATGTACACGTACACACAGACATTCTAGGGTTAATTTTGTTGGGAGCCAGTTGACCTACCAGTATATTTTTGGATTGTGGGAGGAAACCGGAGTACCCCACGCAAACACGGGGAGAATATACAAACTCCACACAGGGCCATGGTGGGTATCGAACCCATGACCTCAGTGGTGTGAGGCAGTAATGCTAACCATTACACCGTCCGTGATGCCCCAATGTGTAGACACAGCCATAGATTTAAATGTTCAGGCTCCTTTAAAAGGGACCTATCAAAAAGCAATGTGTAGATGCTGCCTAATGCTGTAGGAACAGTTTTATTCAATTAAACCTATCGTGTGAAATATTGGCTGGTTCAGTTTATTTATATCCTATATCAATCATGAGACTGATAGGGCTTTCGGAGCTGTCTTTTTTATTTGTCCTAGAAATGTCCATCCACAAAAAGCTGTAGCTGGAAGGTAAACTGATGATTTCTTCATGTTATTTACATATTCTCATCCTGCAAAACGAGCATCCATGCTTCTTGTCCAATGTGTACCCAGCTTTAGTCAGACACAGAAGTCTGTTTCTCAACCATCTACAGTACTGTAGATGCTTTGTCCATCTATAGATTTCATCTTCATTGCAGGTGTCTGCATACAGACATCTTGCTGTACACATGCAGTGCAATATGATCAGCTGGACAGAGAGGACCGGAGCTGCTACTGATTACCCAGACCTGGGCCGAAAGAAACTGTCCGGTAGGGGGCCATTGTCCCCATTTTCATTGTACAATATATTTTTCCCCTGAAGTGGGTGTGGCTATGCTTTCTGCTTTTTGCTGTGCCCTTTTCCAGACTTTCCTTCCTATACCCAGGGAGGAGGCACAGCCACAACCTGGACAGTGTATGAGGGGAAGCAGTGGTCTACCTGCTCTGGCCTCCAAGGTGCACTGGTTGATAGCCCAAAGTGTTGAAGGGTTTGGACAGCACCCTACACTTCCGTCAGCATCTGGAGCACCGGTTCCGGGTGTTCCACCCACCTATGCCCCTGCATGCTGTGAAAATGCAGGTGCACACTCCAAGCCCAACGACTCCTGATCAATAATTACACACTCTACAAAATTCATGGAGTATAAATAAAGTATAAATAAATAAAGTTCTTGGTACGTGTTTGGCCAAAGATTCTTGCCTATTTACTACATCAAGGTTGAACCTCATCAGATGGATCCCTAACATCCCTGACACATTATATCCGTAATAAAACAGTGTGGACCTGACTTATCTGACCTTTGTGAATGTGGGGCAAATTTATTAAGCCTGGTGATAAAGTTGCCTTTAATAAAGTACCAGCCAATCAGTTCGTAACTGTAGCCTATACATTTAGTCCCTAAGCGGTGGCCACCGCAACTATTGTCAGGGATTTTTTTAGGCTTAGGCAAAAAATGCCCAATTTTTTTTTTTCACAAATCCAGCAGTGAAAACACATTGGGCCATTAACTTGCGCCCCAAAAATATCATGGCTACCTGAATTTCCCTGTAAGTAGCCTGGGGAAACTGAGCCTACTTCTATAATTTATCTCTCAGCAACAACCTTTATAAACAACCCCACATGTCTGTGTCTACATAACATGCAGTGTATCCTATTTATCCACCCAACCCGGCATTTTCCATTACTAGGCTGTAAAAATCGGCCAGAAAAACGCCACACTCCACCGGTTCCATCTGCTATTATGTGAATGCCGTAGGACAGGGGTTTCCAAACTTTTTGAATCACGGCAAATTTATCATAATATTTTTCAAGGCACCCCTAGGCCAAAAGTTTGTTACTGAGAGTTTCAGAAAAAATATTAAATCAAATAAGTTGTGATTAAATTGTATCCTTAGGTCCAGTTATATGGTGAGGAACCTGATTCACTTCTGTTTACCCACATATTTTATAATTGGAAGCCACAAGCACTGATTTTGCCTATTTCATTGGCCATAAATAATTGTAATTGGTTTTGGACCACCAACCTGAGGCACCCCTGCAAGTGCTCCGAGGCACCCCCCCGGAGCCTAGGCGCACAGTTTGGGAACCACTGCCGTAGGACTTGTTACAGCAAAAGCTACATCTAATTGATATACCTGCATAATTATTCTACCCAATCATTATTGTAACATTTTAACAATATTTTCTTTCATCCAGACACCGTCACTTTCAGTAACTGGGGAATCTATTCCATGTACACAACTCAGTGTGTTGTTGTACAGTGTCTGTATAATTACTATACTTGTGGTGTAGTGTTATGTTTACATGAAGCCTGGGATGACTCATTGTGCCTGTAATTAGTTTTCACACCTAAGCACGTGTCTGACTCATTCCTGAAAAACAACATAATGTAGATTACAAATAATTAGGGGTGTCACTATCTTCCCAAAGGACCAGCAGCTCTAGAAACCAACACTTAAAAAGACTACATTCATTGTTCCACTACCTTCACACTTGCTTAAAGTGCAGGACATATTTCTCATCTGTAGCGCTAGTGAGTGGTCTTTACCAACGCTGACTTCCCGATTGCCATCAGAAGTGCCGTCAGGGTACGTAGAAGAGGGCGGTTACGGCTAGGCTGCGGGGTAGGGAATTATGTTAAGAAGAAAGGGTGTGCGGGGTAGGCACTAGCAAAGAGTGTTGGGATTAGGCTGTGGGGGTAGGATCTGGCTGCTACAAGGGAGGGTTAGGGTGGTAGTAAGTATACTTCCCTCCATCAGGATGCTACCGTCTATGTTCTGACTGCCGGACATTGGCGTGTATCCTTTATCAGCCTATACATTATCTCTTGTTTCAACTGCTTCTCTATAAATATGCTCTGAACTAGGTGCATGACATATGGCTGCTTGCAATATTGTATTTTCCCTGCGCATAACATATAACGGTGTCCAATGATTGGTCAACAGTCAATTGATCAACCCTATATGGTTAAAGTTAATTAGGTCAAAAGGTCTAAATGTAAAATCAACTGTGCTTGGACAGGTTCACATGGTTGACAAAAGTTAGAGGGCCAGATGCACTAATCTTTAAAAAGTGATTAAATGGAGAGTGATAAATAACCAACCAATCAGCTCCTGCCAGACAGTTGTCAAACAGTCTGTGACATGGCAGGTAGGAACTGATTGGCTGGTTATTTATCACTCTCCATTTTCTCACTTTTGAAGCTTAGTTTTCTCTATTTTCAACTTTTTCATACTGTGCCATCTGTGTGGGCTACGATTGGGAACAGTAACCTTTGCCAAGTTCTTGGGTAGCGGGGCAAAGCACCTTGCCTGAAGCATGGTGGGCGAAGCTAGAAGTTTCCACTTATTTGGCTTTTACTTGATGCAAAATAGCACCCCAAAAATTAAAAAACCCTGTGTCGACCCTTTTACTTTGTCAACCTTTTATATCTATTGACCTTTTCAGGTGTATATCTTTTACAAATTGACCCTGTTGACCTTTACAACTAGTCAACAATGTGCAAGTCAACCTAATTTTGATTGAGCTAATGATCCATTACCAAAAATAATAGTACGGCCCATGAACTATTGTCTGCAAGTGCAGGAATCCGCTGTAGCAGACAGGAGTGTTCATTAGGCCCCCGAGACCCACACTCCTGCAAATCAGGAGGGGCAATGTCTGGGTAAGGGGATGGGGGGTGAAATCAGGGATAGACATAACACCGCAATGGTTCACAGCCATGTTATTGTTGTGATGGCAACTTTATCGCTATCAAATGGTAAGCATTTAATGGGGTTGCAATGGTCCAACCCCCAGTCCCATCCCAGTGCTTGTGGTGTGTAAAGGAGGCTTTAGCTTTAGGCTGCCCAGCTGGTGCTGTAGAACAATGTACATAAAGTAATGTCACCTTAAGAACTTTACCCCCCGCCACAGTACATCGGGACGGGTGATAGCTAACAAGCATGGAATAAATAAGGCCTTCACTTTATTCCTCAGCGGTCACCTGCAAAGCCCCGCCCCCGGCTGCAGCCTAATCAGCCTATTGGTTAATCAGGCACTAGTGGAAGGGTCATGATGATGATCCATTATCTGTGTCACCCACTTGGCTACCGCACACTCCACACCTGGTTGCTGTCTCTCAGAGGGGGGAAGCCTGAAAGTGGGTAACTATAAAATAAGTACGAAATATGAGTTTGCTAAATATGACATCAGTCTGCAATACTGCGTAGTCAAATTAATGGGCTTTTCATATAAAATGCTTCAAATCCACTGTGTAACAATAATGATCACATACACAAAACAAATTCTGGAGCAGATGTATTAAGCTTTAACAAGAGATAAATGCCAGGGTGATAAGGAGAGATAAACATCCAGCCAATCACCTGCTAACTAACATGTTACAGGCTGTGTTTGAAAAATGTCAGTAAGGAGCTGATTGGCTGGACGTTTATCTCTCCTTATAACCCTTGCATTTATCTCTTGTTAAGGCTTAATACATCTGCCCCTTTGTTCAGTTGAAATCCATTAAAAGTGGTCTCGCATTTCTGCGGTGTAGTGCCGCTGCAAAACCACGTGTCACACATTTCAGTAAATTAGTATTTCCTAGAATTGTGCTCCACATGATTGCCCATACCAGCTATATGAGCAGCTATCTCATTACCAGAAGACACGGAGACTGCAAGTCACAGGCACTGTTCTTTCTATTATTATTGTTAATAGTATTACTGTTTATTAATAAAGTGCTTTTCTCCAAAATGACTCAAAGCGGTTTCCATATGCTGCAATAAACCAGGTTGCGAAGGAGGCAGCGATCTTGAGAACACAACGGTGGTGGGTGAATACTGGTTATGAAACGCAGAGTCTTAACGCAAACAGAATCATCCGTTAACTAGATGGATAATTCTACCCACAAGCATAACCGGTGAGGAAGCCATGTTGGACACACTACATGGATCTCATTGGGATAAGCAATACCTGGAGATGTGATACACACCCTGTGTGAATAGGGAAGTATGAAGTTGTCCATGTTAGACAGACCAGAGCATGTTGGTAGGAAGCAAGAGCAGAGCTGCACTTCCATTATGAGCAGGGCAGAGGTTCTTAAGTATGGCTGCTTGGGCGCAGCAGGAGCCTGGTTGGTGTGTTTGTATTCCAGATTGTTGCGGCTACACAAGGATGGACATTGGGTAAATTAGTTCCTAAAGTTATGCACATTTTATACTTTAATCATGAGCTTGGGTTGGCAGTAGAACATATATTTCAGCTGGTCTACTTAAAGTAACTTAATGTCAGAAATACCACATATTAATAATATCCCCACAGACCATATAGGTTGTTAAATACTGGAATAAGTGATCTTTTGTATCTTTGCCATCACCATGGTGCTCTCTGGTCTGATGTAGAAGAGCAGTCACCAGATTTTATTATGTAACTGCTGCTGTCTTCAGTGCACCAAAATCGGACTAGAGAAGGAGTGGCCACAATGGTCCTCAAGGTCTACCAACCGTTCATGTTTTCCCGGCCACCTGAGGATCTGTAGAACGTGTGAGTCAGCAATGAATGCAGCATGTTTGAAAATGTGACAGTTAGTAGTGCAGTCATCACTAACTGTCACATTTTCAAACATGCTGCATTCATTCCTGACTGTGGACCAGATAGGTGTCTGGAAAACGTGAACTGGTTGTAGATCTCGAGGTCTGGTTTGGCAAGTCAGATCAACCTGGACTTACTATTCTGTGTTTCAGATGTTTGTTGAACCATTCGGATTTTATACCACAATTCTATACTAACCAGCCTGCTAGTATCAGCTCATCCTACTTAGGAGCAGATGCTCCGCAGCAACCCATGGTTCCATGTAGAGGAGTCTGTTCGACCAATGGTTCCCAAACTTTGCTGACAATTGCTCAAAATTTCATCACAGTAGTCCCATTACAAATATATTTACTGAGAAAAATGTTGATGTGTTCAATACTTATTTTATTCATTGTATGACATGGTAGACATATAAAACCTGATAAACATTAAATCCAAGTCTATGACTTATTTGAAGGCTGCATAGGTTCTCGGGCCACCTGATACCAAACACCCAATTAAATCATCGTCATATACTTCCCCAATACTTGGCACTGTACTGTTCTTTCCACAGCATACAATGGGGAACAGTTTCTTTAACACATCTGAGTATAGAACGTCAACATTTCTAGAAAACAAAAGGATCTATTGTTCTACACAGTCATACACTGCTCTAAATGGGCAGCCAATTGTGAGCATCTCATACACATATAAAGGTGACTATAATTGAATGTTGATTTTGTAAGTAGATATACCAATGTCAGAACCTCATTAGGGCTTCGCCGATCATTTCTCAGTAATAGACGGTAAACATCTAATTTCATTCTGCTTTGTACAAACAATAGACTTATAAATGGCTTTCTTCTATTTATTCTACATGGAAGAGCCAAAACAATGTACAGTAAGCAATAGAGGATGCACATCATTACAAAATGTACACACAGCATTATTTGTTTTAAGAGAAAGCACAACACCACAGAAAATTAAATAAAATAATTTAATGGAGATAATTATACACTGATGTCAAAGATAAAACTTCATTGGTTTTTATTTTTAGAATTGCCGTAACAGCACGTTAGCCAATTCCAATAACCCCATACTCCATTCTATTGAACATAATATCTTATGGGTGCTGATTGTTCTATTAACTGTGATCGCTGCTAGTGTTCTTTGTTGGCCCTTTCCTGGCTTCAGCTGTAAGTAAGAGTTGATTTTTGAAGTTGGTACCACCACCAACAGAACTGGTGACTACAATTCTTACAGTCCATTTTGAAGAATTAATCATGTATATTTAATAAAACATAAAAGCAATACATATGAACACATTTTCAATCTATTTGATGTAATCGTACTGTCCACAAATGTAGAACTCAACATCCAACGTGTTTCGTCATCATGACTTCCTCAGAGGCAAGATTCTAGGTGGTCAGGAAGAGAGCCTTTTAAACACTAATTCATAACTACTAGCAAGTGGATCTTTAGTTGGAGAGATACATATCCCCATACCATCTGTAGAAGGTTTTTAAAAAATGTTTTTTCTTTAAACGATGAATGGGTCTCTTTATGATTAAAGTAAGAGGGTAAGTCACATTAGACTACTTTTGTGATCATTCAAATGGTATCTGAAAACATTTGATCCTGTAAATGAGCATGTAGGAGAGCATGTGTCATAAAAAAGCGTCTAGAACAATAGCTACTGAAATGATACATACCAATGTGTGTGTGCAAACTCATTGTGATTTACACAACTCGGGAGGGGACTGCAATCATCTACGTTTCCCAGAATTGGTTGGTCTAAGGAAAAAATTAATGACGGTAAAGACCCTTATAAAGTATATGTCAATTTTTAAAAGCCCTTATAAATGGGTGTAACAGAACCCGGTATATAATTCATTCTCTCTCTCTCTC
The DNA here is from genome assembly GCF_055691185.1 of Crinia signifera. Classification (NCBI taxonomy): domain Eukaryota; kingdom Metazoa; phylum Chordata; class Amphibia; order Anura; family Myobatrachidae; genus Crinia; species Crinia signifera. Next base: position 52,268,112 of record NC_139219.1, on the reverse strand, counting down.
TCTCTCTCTCTCATATAATACAATTACTACTACATCATGCAGTGTAAGGAACAGCAGAGCTGCTGCACATGACCAGTGGTAGCAGCTACTTCTACCATGTTTGCTGTGTGTGTGGATCTTCATTTAATGCACTGGACTGGAGAGTAGCTACCATGAAGAAGAGACAGGTGCCTTACCAAGAGGTGGGAGAATGTGTGCTTAGAAAGTACAGTACTGGTTCTATTATGTGTCTTTAGTTTGTGTATTTTTTTTATGGTACGTTTAACCATTTCTACTTATTTATATTATTTAAGTTTAATACCGCCTATACTGGAAACCATCTATAGTGTTGGTTATTAATACTGTATTTCATGCAGAATCCAGTGTATAAAAAAGACCAATGTTTACATTAATGTCAAGGGCCATTCCTAGGTTCTTCTACCGCTCCCCTAGACTCCTTCCCGCACTTGTTCCAATTCCCCCCCCCCCCGCTATGATTCCTGCATTTGCCACTGAGTATTGTAGTAAGCTCTTTCTCCCCCCCTCTATCTCATGTCTGCACCTCCTGTGTCCTTGTTCTGTTTCTATGTATGATTTGTTATGTGGTCTGTCTGATGCTGCAAATATTGTACTGCTTTATAAATAGATGATGTTGTTCGTGGTGGTCACAATAAACATCTTTCTCTCTCTTCCGAGGAAAGGAGGCTATTTATGGTGCATTGTGTTGTGCAGATTACAGAAGGATCAGAGAATGACGTGAAAAGTTTTATTTAAAAGAAGAAAGTTGAAGAAAAGATGTTTTTATACATGGTGCATATTTACTAATTATTCAGTTTTAAGCCTCATAATAAAAATTTTGGTATTTATGTAATATCTGGGCTTCCGTTTTTCTTATGAGACCACGTCCCCTCGCGTGGCTCACTGCGCTCGCCACACTATATAAAATCAACTCCGTGCGTAGTTGGATAGTAGGGGTATGAAAAAATGGGGTGCATTTAACATGGGAGCCCAGATAATACATAAGTACCAAAATTTCATTGCACTGTTTTTTGCAGCAATAACATGTTCCCAAATCCTATATAGTAAAATGCCGCTCCTGACATCTATGGGGGGGATTCAAGTGTTTTATGCTGAGATTACGGATACATTGTTCCATCATTTTGCAGGACCATTGGATCTGTGGTTGCGGTTGGAAATAGCCCGAGTCAGGTATAGACACATATTCTGCAGACCCTCCTTCATATATTCGGGGAGGGGGGGACCCTAAATATTTTCAGGAGTCTTTGATGTGGGTATGTTGCAAATATTAATAGGCCCCATAAAGAAAGATTATTGCATGACAGGGCTGATAGTCAAAGGTAGTCGATTGCTGAAAGAGGAGTGTTTAGCAGCAGGGGAGGGGGGGTGGCTGCAGAACAGTTTCAAATTCAAAAAGGGGAGAAACACCAACTACAAGTGAGTCAGTTTGGAATGGCAGTTGGTGGCAGTGGGTGGGGCTCCTTTATTTGAAATTTAAACAGTGCTGTCTCATACATAATCTCCTTGAAGAAGGTTTACGAGCTGAAACGCGTTGGAGCAAGCACCACTGACATAACGAAGCATCAGGGAACCACATTCCCATACCCGCAACGGAGACCACCTGGAACACCAGCAGAGCTGAGCAGGAGCCAGAACCGGATGAAGAAATCGTATGAATGGACCGCAAGGAGTGGTAGTAGGAGGTTGTGAGTGGAGAGTGAGGCAGGAGGGATCCCAGACACAATGGGGGACGCGCTGCTAATGGCCATATCTGCAGCCATTTGACCGCTGTATTTCCACACGTGTGCTGCGCCAGGCTGTTGGAGGATAAGCAGAGACACACCGGCACATCCTAAGCTGCATCTCCACCCGCTAGGCTAAAAACCAGTGCACCATCACCTGGTTAAAGGGGTACCTGAAAACTGCATCACTTATATCTGAACAGTGGGACCCTGCATTCAGATACTTTTTAGACTGTGCTTAGAGACTTTATTTCCCGGATTGGAATATAATTTGGGCTTCATTGGACTCAATCTCACACACCTCTTCAGACATTTTAGAGACCACTGCTGCCCACTTTATTCTACTGGGACTAAACCCCCGCGCACAAACCGGGGCTCGGTGTTATATGAATTGTCTCAATCAGGACTGTAACATCACTGTATAATACCGTTGCTGTATTTTGAAGTATTAAGCATTTGCAGGAACTTTTTTGAAGAAAATATCTGATAAAACCACATTGTTACAGTACTTCCATCATAGAACATGCACTCCTGAAGATTACTCACTTAACCCCTTCACGACATTTGACGTATATATACGTCATGGTCGGGAAGTACTTCCCGACCGTTGACGTATATATACGTCATGACTTCTAACTGTCACTGCGTCTAGAGACGCAGTGACAGTTAGGTGATGTCTGCTGTCCCTGACAGCAGACATCCCCCCTCGTCGCCCAGGGGGGGCAGGGGTGCCCCCCCCGGTCGGCGATCGCTGTGATTGGCTGTTCAAATCTGAACAGTCAATCACAGCGTTTCCTGTGTTACCGGCGGCTAAGCCGCTCGGTAACACAGAAAACGGTGGTGATCGGTGCAGCACCGATCACCACCGAGCGGCAGCACCCCCCTCCCACCCGCCGGGCACTCACCCGGCAGCAGCAGCAGCTCCAGCGGCTCCACCGCTACGTCCGGAGCGCACGCTGCGCTCCCCTCCTCCCCCCTCCCCCCCGCAGCAGCAGCAGCAGCATCATGCTGCTGCTGGAAAAGTTAAAAATAAATTAAAATTAAAAAATGTGCAAATGTGTGTGTATATATATATATATATATATACACACATATATATATATATATATATATATATGTGTGTGTATATATATGTATATATATGTATATATATATATATATATATATACACACATATATATATATATATATATATATATATATGTGTGTGTGTGTGTGTGTGTGTGTGCGTATACCGCACCGATCACCAACGATCGCCAGCCCCCCCCCCCCTCCCACCCGGCAGCCCCCCTCCCTCCCACCCACCCGGCTGCCGCAGCGCCAGCACCCCTCCCACCCCCCCGCCAGCCGCAGCGCCAGCCCCCCTCCCAAAGCTGGTGACCAAAATGGGGTCACTTGTGGGGGGGTTCCACTGTATTGGTGCTTCGGGGGTCTTGCTAATGCGACATAGCACCCGCCATTCATTCCACCACCAAAAATCACTCCTTCCCTTCTGAGTCCTGCCATGCACCCAACTGGTATTTTTTGGTCACATGTGAGGCATTGCCGTACCCGGGAGAAATTGGGGCACAGATTTTGGGGTGCTTTGTCTCCTTCATTCCTTGTGAAAATTAAAAATTTTGAGCCAGAACTGCATTTTTGTGTAAAAAATTAAATTTTTTTACACAAAAATGCAGATCTGGCTCAAAATTTTTCATTTTCACAAGGAATGAAGGAGACAAAGCACCCCAAAATCTGTGCCCCAATTTCTCCCGGGTACGGCAATGCCTCACATGTGACCAAAAAATACCAGTTGGGTGCATGGCAGGACTCAGAAGGGAAGGAGTGATTTTTGGATTTTGCAGCACAGATTCTGGTTGAATGACCCCCGAAACACCCATACAGTGGAACCCCCCCACAAGTGACCCCATTTTGCAAACTACACCCCTCAGGGAATTCATCTAGGGGTATAGAGTACATTTCAAACCCCCCGGGGTTTCACCAATTTTGATACAACTGAGCTGTGAAAATGAAAAATTATTTTTTTTCATTTTCACTGCCCAGTTGTACCACAATTGGTGAAACCCCTGGGGGTTTGAAATGTACACTATACCCCTAGATGAATTCCCTGAAGGGTGTAGTTTGCAAAATGGGGTCACTTGTGGGGGGGTACCTAACTTTTAGCATCTTATGGTGCCTAGAAACCTACATGGTGCCTAAAAAATAATCTCATAAAAAGGAGGCTCCAAAATCAAGTAGGTGCTCCTTCTATTATGAAGCCTGTGGTTTGGTCACCGTGCACACTAGGGCCACATATAGGATATTTATGAAAACCAAAGAATTGGGGGAATCAATTTTTAGTCACATTTCTCTAGTAAAATCTACTGTGTTCCTTAGAAAAATGTATTAAAATTGCAAATCTGCAAAAAAAATGAAATTTGGAAATTTCACCTACACTTTCTTTTAATTCCTGTGAAACACCTAAAGGGTTAACAAACTTCCAAAATGCTGTTTTGAATACTGTGAGGGGTGCAGTTTTTGAAATGGCATCATTTATGGGGGTGTCTCACATACAAGTCACTCAAAGTCACATCATAACTGACCTGGTCCCTAAAAAAATCAGAGTTTGAAATTTTCTTGAAAATTTGAGAATTTGCTATTCATATTTGAAGCCTCCTAGTGTCCAAAAAAATGAAAATGAGGTTGAAATAATGATGGCAACATAAAGTAGACATATGGTCTATGTTAGTTATTCACTATTTTGAGTGGTAAGATTATTTGTCTCACAAGCAGAAAATTTAACATTTTGCAAATCGCAAAATTTTCCATTTTTTTACGACATTTTGGTATTTTTCACAAAAAAACACAGACTGTATCGACGAAAATTTACCACTAACTTGAAGTACAATGTGTCACGAGAAAACAATCTCAAAATCACTGGGATAAGTAAAAGCAAAAAAAAGTTATCCCCACTTAAGTGATACATGCCAGATTTGAAAAAAAGGGCTCTGTCAGGAAGGCAAAAACTGGCTCTGTCATGAAGGGGTTAATTGGAGGGGTTCTACTCCAACTTTATCACCTATACAGTGTAGTAGATATACCAGACACATAAGGGGCCAGATTCTCAAAGCTTCAAAAGTGTTAAAATGGAGAGTGATAAACAGCCAGCCAATCGGCTCCTGCCTGACATTTTTCAAACAAAGTCTGTGACATGGCAGGTAGTAGCTGATTGGCTGGCTCCAATGTATCACTTTTAAAGCTTAGAGAATCTGGTCAAAGGACAGAGCGCAACACAAATCCAATATTATATTCTAAGTATCTATAATGATTTCGGTCAAACCGTTTCCGTGTTTGCATCTAGTCCATCTCAGTGCACAGGTACAATATCCCTATTTATCTATAAGTACAACACTGTCCACCACTCCGTAACTGACCCTATGGATGGGGAATAAATCTAAAAAATAAGTCTAAAATTTACTTTAGAAAAAAAATCCAATTCCGATACATATTACATTATCAAGGTCTGATTAATTATACAGATGCACTAAGCCATGGAGAGAGTGAACGTGGAGAGAGATAAAGGATCAGCCAATCAGCTCTTAACTGTCATGCTACAGGCTGAGTTTTAAAAGTGTCAGTAAGAAGCTAACTGGTTGAGCTTGGTAATGTATCTCCTAGGCTTATTACCACCACCTAAATATCTTTGAAATATTCGCAAACAGGATCAAGGGACGGATGCTAAAGTTACACTAATGGTCATGACCCCCCCCTCCACTCTAGTTGATTAATAATTGGTCCCAAGCCATAAGGTCACAGGGCAGATGTAGGTTGCTAGGCAATAAAGACGTAACTGATGGTTTGCAAATCTTTCAAGGTCTTTATTTATATAGTTAATGTTATACTTAATGTGTAGAGAACTAGGATTATATGAGTATTATAACTAAATTACCCATGTTTATAGGATAGTTATATAGCTACTGTACTGTATTGTAACTACTGATTGTAATCCCACATTCCATAGATTTTATTTTTGCTGTATAAAAGTCATTTTATGTTACTCTATTATGCATTTTTATAATATGTTCTGAGTATAATGAAGATTATGTCCAATTGTAAAGTGCAACAGAATATGCTGCGCTATATTAGAAACTGTAAATAAATATATAATAAAATTATGTGTTCTATATATTCTGCAGATTCTCCCATTTATTTCTCTAGATCTAAGCGAAACGCGTGAGGTTTTGAGTAATAAATAGGAATCAGTGGGCTATAATAAATAGGAAACATCAAGGACAGGGGTGGTTTAAGGTGGGAGAGCAGCCCAGGAATTTTATGGGAGCAGCCATAAATGGGGTTGGGGGTTTAAGGAATTTTAAGGGTCAGGGTTGGGTACGCTGGTATCACGGAGATGGACTTTTCCCCACTCTAGTGGGTCTTACTCAGTGGAGGCTCCAGAGATGGGGCTATAGCACAGTTCAAAATTAAAATAGGGGAGGCACAGCAACTGCCAGTGAGTCAGTTTGGAGTGGCAGTTGGTGTGGTTCCCTTATTTGAATTTTAAACTGTTCTGCAGCCCCACCTCTGGTGCCACCACAGGTCTTATTATTTTAGAAATGCCATAACTTCTGCATTAACTATGATATCAGGAAAAGTAACAGCTTAAAGCATATCTGGTCTAGGAGGGAGCACACTAAATTATTATTTTGTTGACAATACTGTAAGTTTACTTACTACACAGAGACTGGTCTGGACTTGGTTATCATTTTAGCAGAAGGACCTCATCGTCCTGACATATGCCCCTTCAATGCCTCCTAGACCACCACACATGTCATCAGACTTCCACATGTGCCCCTTCAATGCCTAAAAGAACTAGCTATATGCCAATCTCTGGTGACCCATTTGCAGGATACAACACAGCTGTGTCCCCAATTAATTGAAACCACACAGTGGTTTCATTGAAACCTCATAGTATACCACACAGAGAATATGTAGAATGTAGAATATGTACTCTGTAGAATATGAAGCTAATGACAGGAGCTGCCTACTTAAGCTGGGAACACACTAGATGATATATCTGATCCAATGGGATGGACTGACATATCAGGCACATCGTTTAATGTGTCCCTGCTATGTCACTGACAATGCGCACTCTCAATGCTACCATCATCGGCAAGTGTGTACGCCCTTTACTGATACAACTCCTACCGGGTCCCGTGGTCTGCAATGCCCCTGGGTAAACATAGTCTAGTGTGTACCCAGCTTCAGAATAAAATTCTTATTGACTACATACAGGTCACACACAAAGAATAGGAAAGACATTTTCCCAACTGACCAAGCCCTGGCTGTATAGGATTATATAGTGTTTAGGGCAGATGCAACAGACAACACATCTGTGCAAACCACAGAATAACCATAACTACACAACTTAGTGCCCTGGTTACATAAAGTGCATTAGTGCTGCCCTCCATACTTTATGGAGGGAGAGTGCATGCCGTAAAAAAAAGTATGATTTCACCACTATTGTGACCACATAATGGTACTCCCAATTCAAATTATCCCACACACTAATGCCCCTTATTCACATTACATCCACAAGGTAATGCCTCATGTCTTATATCGGGAAGCGGTCATCTATTAGAATGAACTTAGGTCTACAGTCATTAGGTCGACCCCACTAGGTCGACTGTCAGGAAGGTCGACCTGACTTAAGGTCGACATGGGCCAAGGTCGAATTTGCATAAAGGTCGACATAAGGAAGGTCGACTGGTCATAAGGTCGACATGGGGTTTTTCACTGTTTTTTGAGCCGACATGTGCCAACAGGCGGTATTTCATGCCCTACCATCCACTAGGGCGTGGAGGAGATTATTAAAGCTGTGGCGAGCGAAGCGAGCCACCGTGCCCAAAGCATTGCGAGCGATGCGAGGGTCCGATTCTCATTGCCAACTGTGTCCATGTCGACTGTGACGACATTCGGATCAAAAAACAGTGAAAACCCATGTCGACCTTATGACCAGTCTACCTTCCTCATGTCGACCTTTATGCAAATTCGACCTTAAGTCATGTCGACCTTGGCCCATGTCGACCTTAAATCAGGTCGACCTTCCTGCCAGTCGACCTAGTGGGGTCGACCTAATGACTGTAGACCTAAGTTCATTCTGACAGATGTACCGATTCCCTTATATCATATACTACACAGAAAGAGTTAGGCACTGGGTAGGATGGTTCGGATTAGGCTGTGGTTGTTCCTGGGAGGTTAGATTAAGGCTGCATGAGTAGAAGCTAAGTTTAGGGGAGTGGTTAGGAAAGGCTGTGGCACTAAACACTGGTGTTAGGGGGGAAGTTAGGGTAAGGCTACATGAGCGGAGGTTAGAGTTACAGGAGATGTTATACTAAGGATGCGGGACTGGATGCTAGGGTTAGGGGAAGGGTAAAAAAAGGCTGTGGGAGCAGAGGCTAGGGATACATGGGAGGGCAGGGTGTCTTTGCTACTGTCTCCCTTCTCCTCAGAAGATTGTAGCAGGCACCCACAGCTAGTGGATCTGTAAATAGATGGAGGGGCAGTTATTGTAATTGGGGATGCCCACCGTCCCATGTCCTGTATACTTGGGTACCCCTGTTTGCACATGCGCTGTTCCCAGTTACTAAAGGTGCTACTGTTCTCAATTGCCTCCTGTAAGGTTGCAGTCATTTTGGAAGGGGCATTTTTTAACTACAGACAGCAGAACTGACCCTTTTGGACATCTGCCTTTCTAACATTTACCAGAAGTGCCAGGTGGCCAGTCCAGCCTGGGTCAAAGCCATGCTGTAGCTCATTATTTGTCAGCTGTCTCAGAAACTCTGTCAGTTTCTTCTTTAACTCTGTATTTGATGAAAAACAGGTTCCCTTGAGTACAGATTTGATTTTAGGAGTGAGAAAAAAGTCACATGGTGCTAGGTCTGGCAAATATGGAAGGTGTTCTAGCACTGTGATTTGTTTATCGGCCAAACACTCTGGCCTCTTTCTTTTAACTCTTTCCTGCAATGATTCTAAAAAGTTTTTATGTAATTTAATGTTGTGGATTCTGGTACCCAGTGTGCCAAAATTACACCCTCGATAAAAAATACAAAAAATAAAATGGCTTTGAATTTGGATTTGCTTTGACATACTTTCTTACATAAGGTTTTCCAGTGTATGGACTGGCGTTTTGTCTCAGGATCATACTGGAAGATCCATATTTCATGATAGATACTAACTTGGTTCCAAAATGTCTGTACAAATGTAGAACAAATCCTGGGATCCATGTTAAGATCTTGATGCGAAACTTACCTGACAGCTCCTTTGTCGATGTTTACCATTTCTGCTATCATTCAATTGCTGAGTTGATGGTCAATTCAAAAAGTTTTTCAACGTGGGATTTTAGACAGAAAGACTATGAGTATATAAACGATCGTGTAACTACATAATCTTCTTATTAATGAACAGAATTGATGACAATACCGATTCACTATATTTGCAATGATGATATATGAATTTGCATACTTAATAGGCTAATTATGTCCCTGAATTGTTTCCGGCATTCTATGTATATATTTGGACTTTCTAATACAATCTAAATGGTTGCAGATTCCAATAAAGAGCAATTAATATGTGACTTATTTAAACTCCACTGAGACATATTGTACCTAACTCCGGAATCCTCGTCCTGGCTGTGCTTCACCACCCTATTTACAGGGAATCATTCACTACAGAACCTGGGGCTATCTCTCACCCAAAGTAATACCAAAAAGGAGTCTTCTCTATTCTTATTTGTTGTCTGCATATATTGTACACCCAACGTGACGTATTAAGGAATCACACCAGATAGTTTATTGTCATATGTTGTTTTTTGGTTTATAATCTTTCTCCTATTCTTAAGGCAGAATCCAACTTGTTTTGTTGTATACAATCTGCCCCATAACCAATGGCGGTAACAGCAAACTATCTTTGCCAGGGGGGCAACACAGCCTAAGGTGTTCTTCCTCTTTTGTGATATCGGCCTGGAACTGGTAGTGAGTGGCATCAGTCTGGAAGTGAGTGGTTTTGGACTGGAACCGATGGTGAGTGGTGTCGAACTGGAACCGATGGTGAGTGGTATCGTACTGGAACCAATAGAGAGTGGCATTGGACTGGAACCGATTTGGTATCTGTAATGAGACCATAGTCCAATCGCAGGTTCAGACACAACAGTGTATGAGTTACACAATAACCAGCAGAGCATTACCCAGTGAGTCCCTGCCTCTGCCCATTCCATCACTATCCGTCTATCTCCATCACCCTCTGCCTCTCCTCGTCTTCATCCCATAACCTTCTATTTCTGCCCCTCACCCTCTGCCACTCACCATCCTCCCTCTTCATCATCTTTTTTTCCCCATCGCCCTCTGTTTTTCCTTGTCACTCATTACCTCTTCCTGTCACCCTTTCACCATCTCCCTCTACCTGTCAACTACTGCCTCTCCCTGCCACCCACTGTCATGTGGCAAAATACTAACCTGGGGTGGGGCAGTAGAAATGGGCCCAAAATTGGTTGGCTGTTTATCACTCTCCACTTTATTACTTTTAGAGCTTAGAGCTTGGCCCTGGATCCGGCTTTGGGTGATGCTGAGGATCACTTCTGCACACACTTATTAGGATAAAGCCTTAGGGCAGTGATTTTCAACCTTTTTACCTTGCAGCACACTAAATAAGATTTTAACATTTCCAAGGCACACCATGAGATCCTCACAGGGCAAAACACATTTGCCCTCACAGGAAAAAAAGCAAACCTATTGGCACCCATATAAAAAACAATCACACTGGTCCCCACAGGTAACAAAAATAAAATACATTGGCCCTTTACATGAAAAGAAGAGACCAGTAAAAAATAGTTCCCCTGGGTAAACATAGTCTAGTGTGTACCCAGCTTCAGAATAAAATTCTTATTGACTACATACAGGTCACACACAAAGAATAGGAAAGACATTTTCCCAACTGACCAAGCCCTGGCTGTATAGGATTATATAGTGTTTAGGGCAGATGCAACAGACAACACATCTGTGCAAACCACAGAATAACCATAACTACACAACTTAGTGCCCTGGTTACATAAAGTGCATTAGTGCTGCCCTCCATACTTTATGGAGGGAGAGTGCATGCCGTAAAAAAAAGTATGATTTCACCACTATTGTGACCACATAATGGTACTCCCAATTCAAATTATCCCACACACTAATGCCCCTTATTCACATTACATCCACAAGGTAATGCCTCATGTCTTATATCGGGAAGCGGTCATCTATTAGAATGAACTTAGGTCTACAGTCATTAGGTCGACCCCACTAGGTCGACTGTCAGGAAGGTCGACCTGACTTAAGGTCGACATGGGCCAAGGTCGAATTTGCATAAAGGTCGACATAAGGAAGGTCGACTGGTCATAAGGTCGACATGGGGTTTTTCACTGTTTTTTGAGCCGACATGTGCCAACAGGCGGTATTTCATGCCCTACCATCCACTAGGGCGTGGAGGAGATTATTAAAGCTGTGGCGAGCGAAGCGAGCCACCGTGCCCGAAGCATTGCGAGCGATGCGAGGGTCCGATTCTCATTGCCAACTGTGTCCATGTCGACTGTGACGACATTCGGATCAAAAAACAGTGAAAACCCATGTCGACCTTATGACCAGTCTACCTTCCTCATGTCGACCTTTATGCAAATTCGACCTTAAGTCATGTCGACCTTGGCCCATGTCGACCTTAAATCAGGTCGACCTTCCTGCCAGTCGACCTAGTGGGGTCGACCTAATGACTGTAGACCTAAGTTCATTCTGACAGATGTACCGATTCCCTTATATCATATACTACACAGAAAGAGTTAGGCACTGGGTAGGATGGTTCGGATTAGGCTGTGGTTGTTCCTGGGAGGTTAGATTAAGGCTGCATGAGTAGAAGCTAAGTTTAGGGGAGTGGTTAGGAAAGGCTGTGGCACTAAACACTGGTGTTAGGGGGGAAGTTAGGGTAAGGCTACATGAGCGGAGGTTAGAGTTACAGGAGATGTTATACTAAGGATGCGGGACTGGATGCTAGGGTTAGGGGAAGGGTAAAAAAAGGCTGTGGGAGCAGAGGCTAGGGATACATGGGAGGGCAGGGTGTCTTTGCTACTGTCTCCCTTCTCCTCAGAAGATTGTAGCGGGCACCCACAGCTAGTGGATCTGTAAATAGATGGAGGGGCAGTTATTGTAATTGGGGATGCCCACCGTCCCATGTCCTGTATACTTGGGTACCCCTGTTTGCACATGCGCTGTTCCCAGTTACTAAAGGTGCTACTGTTCTCAATTGCCTCCTGTAAGGTTGCAGTCATTTTGGAAGGGGCATTTTTTAACTACAGACAGCAGAACTGACCCTTTTGGACATCTGCCTTTCTAACATTTACCAGAAGTGCCAGGTGGCCAGTCCAGCCTGGGTCAAAGCCATGCTGTAGCTCATTATTTGTCAGCTGTCTCAGAAACTCTGTCAGTTTCTTCTTTAACTCTGTATTTGATGAAAAACAGGTTCCCTTGAGTACAGATTTGATTTTAGGAGTGAGAAAAAAGTCACATGGTGCTAGGTCTGGCAAATATGGAAGGTGTTCTGGCACTGTGATTTGTTTATCGGCCAAACACTCTGGCCTCTTTCTTTTAACTCTTTCCTGCAATGATTCTAAAAAGTTTTTATGTAATTTAATGTTGTGGATTCTGGTACCCAGTGTGCCAAAATTACACCCTCGATAAAAAATACAAAAAATAAAATGGCTTTGAATTTGGATTTGCTTTGACATACTTTCTTACATAAGGTTTTCCAGTGTATGGACTGGCGTTTTGTCTCAGGATCATACTGGAAGATCCATATTTCATGATAGATACTAACTTGGTTCCAAAATGTCTGTACAAATGTAGAACAAATCCTGGGATCCATGTTAAGATCTTGATGCGAAACTTACCTGACAGCTCCTTTGTCGATGTTTACCATTTCTGCTATCATTCAATTGCTGAGTTGATGGTCAATTCAAAAAGTTTTTCAACGTGGGATTTTAGACAGAAAGACTATGAGTATATAAACGATCGTGTAACTACATAATCTTCTTATTAATGAACAGAATTGATGACAATACCGATTCACTATATTTGCAATGATGATATATGAATTTGCATACTTAATAGGCTAATTATGTCCCTGAATTGTTTCCGGCATTCTATGTATATATTTGGACTTTCTAATACAATCTAAATGGTTGCAGATTCCAATAAAGAGCAATTAATATGTGACTTATTTAAACTCCACTGAGACATATTGTACCTAACTCCGGAATCCTCGTCCTGGCTGTGCTTCACCACCCTATTTACAGGGAATCATTCACTACAGAACCTGGGGCTATCTCTCACCCAAAGTAATACCAAAAAGGAGTCTTCTCTATTCTTATTTGTTGTCTGCATATATTGTACACCCAACGTGACGTATTAAGGAATCACACCAGATAGTTTATTGTCATATGTTGTTTTTTGGTTTATAATCTTTCTCCTATTCTTAAGGCAGAATCCAACTTGTTTTGTTGTATACAATCTGCCCCATAACCAATGGCGGTAACAGCAAACTATCTTTGCCAGGGGGGCAACACAGCCTAAGGTGTTCTTCCTCTTTTGTGATATCGGCCTGGAACTGGTAGTGAGTGGCATCAGTCTGGAAGTGAGTGGTTTTGGACTGGAACCGATGGTGAGTGGTGTCGAACTGGAACCGATGGTGAGTGGTATCGTACTGGAACCAATAGAGAGTGGCATTGGACTGGAACCGATTTGGTATCTGTAATGAGACCATAGTCCAATCGCAGGTTCAGACACAACAGTGTATGAGTTACACAATAACCAGCAGAGCATTACCCAGTGAGTCCCTGCCTCTGCCCATTCCATCACTATCCGTCTATCTCCATCACCCTCTGCCTCTCCTCGTCTTCATCCCATAACCTTCTATTTCTGCCCCTCACCCTCTGCCACTCACCATCCTCCCTCTTCATCATCTTTTTTTCCCCATCGCCCTCTGTTTTTCCTTGTCACTCATTACCTCTTCCTGTCACCCTTTCACCATCTCCCTCTACCTGTCAACTACTGCCTCTCCCTGCCACCCACTGTCATGTGGCAAAATACTAACCTGGGGTGGGGCAGTAGAAATGGGCCCAAAATTGGTTGGCTGTTTATCACTCTCCACTTTATTACTTTTAGAGCTTAGAGCTTGGCCCTGGATCCGGCTTTGGGTGATGCTGAGGATCACTTCTGCACACACTTATTAGGATAAAGCCTTAGGGCAGTGATTTTCAACCTTTTTACCTTGCAGCACACTAAATAAGATTTTAACATTTCCAAGGCACACCATGAGATCCTCCCTCACAGGGCAAAACACATTTGCCCTCACAGGAAAAAAAGCAAACCTATTGGCACCCATATAAAAAACAATCACACTGGTCCCCACAGGTAACAAAAATAAAATACATTGGCCCTTTACATGAAAAGAAGAGACCAGTAAAAAATAGTTGTACTGGTGGTGGCTGTAAACTGGTTTGGGCGTCTCTAGATCTGGGGGCACACTTGAGATCAGCTCAGGGCACACTAGTGTGCCACGTCACACTGATTGAAAAACACTGCCTTAGGATAAAGGAAATGTCCAAGACTGTCAGCCAGATGCATTAAGCTTCAAAAAGTGATAAAATGGAGAGTGACAAACAGCCAGCCAATCAGCTGCTACCTGTCATTTTTCAAACCCAGCCTGTAACATGGCAGGTAGGAGCTGATTGGCTGGCTGTTTATCACTCTCCAATTTATCACTTTTTGAAGCTTAGTGCATCTGGCCCAGAATCTTCTAACACAGTAAAAATCAGATGAAAAGACCTGAAGGAGCATTTAACACTAATATAGCCATAGCAGTATCTGGGTTATAACATACAGAAATAGCTTGCACATACTGTTTTAAACTCTAAATAAAACTCACAGATAGTTGAAGAATTTATGGGCCCTGGGCCTTGTTTAAGTCTTTTGAGGACCGTTCCTACGGTGCCAGGGACTATGCCATCATACTGTTATCAATAGATGGAGTACGGCTAAATATATTTTGGGATGTGATAAATGAGATTCTCTGCCAGGTTCTGAGAACATAATCTCAGATATAGAGTTAACTTGGCGAATATTTTTCAAAACAGTTTAAAGATGTCTGGTGACTGATCTGTGACCTGTGGAGAAAGCGCCTGCTTTCCTCCACGCTCGTCATTGCCATCTTGCTGACACTTGTTTTGTTTCCAGTCTGTATATTCCACCACCTAGCAACAGGTTGGCATCATCTCCCAGTGTCACTGGCTGTGAGATCTCTGGAGATAACTGGCAAAATGTGTCCTCTGTCTGTTCCGATCTCATCCTGTGTGTAGCCATGTGCCTGTGATAATCAGTCTCTAATGGATGCTTTACACCTGACACCTCATCTCTACAGGGGAATCATTAACAGCACTAAACATTAGCAATTGCAGACTCACAAATGTACTGTACACTGCCCAGCAAACTGGCTGCTTAAGGAACATACATTTACGATTAAAGCCCATTTCTAAGCGATCTGACTAGGTCGTTTAGAAATGAAGCACACATTGCTCTGTGTGTACACCCTATAGAGATGGCAATGTGCGGTCCTGCCTGTCACCATTGCCCGCAGAGATAAACAGTGCATGCACTGTCTTTGCTGCTTAGATTGCAGGGTTTTGCCTATAAGCATGCTCACCACACATCATAGGAGCATCGCATGTGTGCCGAGCCATCTGTGCTTAACCGTTTCAGTGTCAACATCTGTGAGAGATGCTCAAAATATATGCTAAAAATGCCAGCGCCGCTCACATTTGTTATATAAATTCAAATTAAAAAAAATGTTGTGTAAAAAAATATTATGGGTTGTTTTGTTCAAATGTTTGTAAATCCAGTCATAAGGACACAGGGACATGTGAGTTCACTGCTGTGCTGTTTTTTTCCATCCAACTCCAGACACATTGCCTCAGGACCACCCATTTTCCAGCATTCCCCTGGTCCTAGGGACCATCACCGAAGATTCAGGCTTACACATATTAGTAAGGGAGTGTCTACAAATATAAAGCATTCTAATACACTAACATCATATCCTCTTTTCTTTAAAGATAAGCCCTGTACACTTCAATGCAACAATTAACAACGTCATATTACAAACATCATCTAACACGTTTCCATGAGTCTCTCAGGTCTGAGTATTTCCCTTTTGGGTCTTTCATACACAGTCTGTGTTTCATCAACCATGTTGGACCTTTCTAGAATCGTGGTTTGTTCACCATTATCAGGATCATCATACATGTCAGATGAAGGGTATTCTTCAGTCATGTTGTCTTCATTATGGTTAGGTTGAGATCTTAAATCCACCTGATTTTTTCTTACTTCCGTTCCACGCTCTGTACGTATAGTATAAGATCCTGATGCTACTTGTGCTTGCACAATACCTTTCTGCAACCAAATACCTTTCTCGTGATCTCTGAGACGGACTTGGTCACCCGATTTTAGATCAGCTGAGATTTTTGTTCGCCTGTCATGGAACAGTTTCTGTTTCGCCTGTTGACATTCCTTACTCAGTCTGACCAACGCTGAGTTATGTGTATTAAGCAGTTCATCATGTACCAGGAGATTTGCTCTAATCCTCCTTCCCATCAGCATTTGTGCAGGAGAAAGCCCATTCTGTAAAGGTGCACTGTGGTAGAGTTAAAGACTTTTGTAGAAATCTTCTTCACCTTCTTGAGCTTTTATCATGAGACTCTTTATAGTTTTTACTGAACTTTCCACCAAGCCATTTGAGCATGGATAGTGGGGACTTGACGTAATATGGACAAATTCCCACTCATCAGCAAATTGTCTAAATTCAGCACTGGAAAACTGAGGACCATTGTCAGTGAACACTTCCATAGAAACACCATGCCTTGCAAAGATTGACTTCATGCAATTGATTACGGCTTTACTATTAGCTGTATGTAGTGTCTTCACCTCAAGGTAGTTAGATTAATGATCACTCACGACAATGTACGTTTTCCCATTACAATCAAACAAATCTGCACCAACTTTCTGGCACGGTCTCTCTGGCCCTGCATGAGGACTCAGTGGCTCGACCTGTTGTTTCGGTCTATACGTAAGACATAATTCACATGTAGCTGTAGTCTGTGCTATGTCTTGGTTCATTCTTGGCCAATACATAACTTCACACGCTCTCCGCTTACATTTTTCTTCTCCTAAGTGGCCTTCATGTATCTTGCACGGCATCGTTTTTCTTAGTCGTGCAGGTATGACAAACCTATTGCCTTTGTAAATAATACCATCGACAACTGTAAAGTCACTGCGGTACATCCAGTAATCATGGATAGACAGCGGGCACGCATGTTTTCCTGCTGGCCAACCTTTCAGAATGATATCTTTCAACACTTTCATTGTGTCACCTGTCTCAGTTTCTTTCCTAATCTGTTCTTGTCTTACAAGAGACACTGGAAGAGAAGTTACGATCAAATTAACATAGGCTTCTATCTCTTCATCCATCAGACTTTTGGAACCAGCATGAGAAAGTGTATCAGCGATGTACATGTATTTACCAGGACAGTACAGCAAGTGTACATCATATTTCTGTAGTCTGATAAGCATTCGTTGAATTCTCATGGGACAGTCATGTAATGATTCAGTCATGATAGCTACCAATGGCTTGTGGTCAGTTTGGACTGTAAAGGTTTGACCATACACAAATTGATGAAATCGCTCACATGCATACAGTATGTGATCGCTAGAAGTTCTTTTTCTATCTGAGCATACCTTGTTTCAGTACTTGTCAGTGCTCTTGATGCATAAATTACTGGTTGCCATGTAGCCTCATGTTCTTGTAACAACACTGAGCCAAGGCCAAATTGTGAAGCATATGCTGCAATTCTTATTCTTTTCGCAGGATCAAAGAAGTTTAGCACCGGTTGCTCTGTAATGTTCTGTTTCAAGTTTTGCCAACTCTCTTGTTGTTCGTGTGACCACATCCACTCGTTATCTTTGTCCAACAACTATCTAAGAGAGGCTGTTCATTCAGAGAGTTGAGAAATAAACTTTCCTAAGTAAGTAATCATTCCTAGGAATCTTCTGACGTCGTCTTTTTTGTTAGGATGTTCCATGTTCACTATGGCTGATATTTTCCTTGGGTCTGGTTTGGCACCTTGATCAGAGACCACGTCGCCCATAAAGGTAAGTGTATTCACGCCAAATTCACATTTGTCCTTGTTTAGCTTTAGATTCACTTTCTTGACAAGTTACATTACTTGTCCATTACTTGTCTCAATCTAGAATCGTGCTCATCCTTTGTAGATCCCCAGACAATAATGTCATCCATCATTGTTTCAACACCTGGAATATGTTCAAAAATCATGTGTATATTTTTGTGATATAATTCTGGAGCAGACAAAATAACATTTGGTGGTCGAAGAAATCTGTATCGACCTTCTGGTGTATTAAATATACAAAGCTTTGAGCTGGACTCATCTAGCTTCATTTGACAGAATCCTAAAGATGCGTCCAATTTACTGAATCATTTTGCTCCCGCAAATTGCGACATGGTTTTTTCTCTAGTTGGTAGTTTAAAATGTTCTCGTTTAATAGCTTTGTTTAAATCTCTGGGGTCTAGACATATTCTGAGTTGTCCATTTTTCTTTTCAACAATTACTAAGGAGCTTACCCACTCAGTAGGCTCATCAACTTTCTGTATCACTTTTCAGTTTTTCTCTCAGCACAAACGGCACATTTTTACAGGGGTGTAATCACGGAAGAAACTTGCGTGTCTATATTTATTTTATGCTCTCCAGGCAAGCAACCTAGACCTTCAGACAAGTCTCTGTATTCTGTAAACATCGATTTGCAGTCATCTTCTACTTGTGAAAGTAGAACCGTACTGTAAAAACTTTCTTTAGCAAGCTAAGTTTTTCACAGGGGGGGAGATTCTCTAAAACGCCCCCTTCGCCTCCCATCGTAATTATAATTATTGCATATGTTCTAACATATGCGATAATTATAGCAACGGACAGCTCTTGCGTTAAGAGCTGTCCTTTGTGGTGAGAGTCGCCGGGTCCCAGCAGGTGCCAGCGGCTCCCCCCTCCCTCCCACACCCGGCGTTGCTGCTGCTGCACCGGGCTCTCCTCCTCCCTGCACCCGGAAGAGGATCAGTGCAGGGAGTAGGTCACAGGTCCGTGGGCGATGCGGGGCGGCGGGGGTCCGTCCGGGGCGGCGGGGGGGTCATTGCGGGGCGGCGGTGGGATGCGGTAGAAGCCCATTGGCTTCTATGGGGCATCGCCAGATTTTTCTGGTGATGCCCCCCCGCTGCGGTAACCTGGCGGAGGATGCTTACAGCACAATCAGTAGAGATGTTTTAAACTGTTGTCCCTTATATTTCAGTGTCACTAAGCATGTACCTTTCACAGGAATTTACACCTCAGTGTACCGTAACTTTCACTTTGGCTGGATGAATTTTAGGTTTTACTCTAAAAGTCTTATAGTTTAGAAACGACATGGAGGAAAATGGATGCCTTCGTTTTGTCAGCCTTTTTATCAGCTCCACATGCAGCAAGATATATATTAAACCTTTGCTTAAATCTTTTCCAGTTCTCAGACAAGTTACCAGACATCAGCATGCCGGTTGGAGGAGCCAGTTTATCCATGGTTACTCACTGTTTGAAGAGAGGAGCACACGGCAGGCTTTGCAGACACTGGGCGGTATTCAATGTGAATACCGGCGACGTGCAGCGAATCCTGTTTAGGATTCGCTGCACATTCGCCACTGGTTGCCGCGTTCCGGAGCCTCGCCGGCTCCGGTATTCAACGAGTCAGGGGCTCGCTGCCCCTGACCGGCGAATATGAGCTCCTGCGGCGAACGCCGCAGGGAGCCTGAGGACGGTGGCAGGCAGGGAGATGGAAGTCTCCCTGCCTGCCCCAGAGCGTATGTGGGGGGGAGGTGGGCTCCCCGGGTGCCAGGCAGCACAGGCTGCCCCCCGGGGTGCCAGCAGGGGACCGGGTATATTCACTACACCCGATCATGCATATGTAACGATCGGGTGCAGTGAATATATGAATATCTAAAGAGCGGCTCGGCTCTGGCGCCCCCTGCTGGCTGGTCAGTGTAAAAGAAAATATATATATATATATTTTTTTTTAATTAAATATATATTCATGTGCTTACAGCACATGAATAAAAATAGCATGCCCCTCCTCAGAATAAAATTCCTGATTTTTTGACACCAAATGTAAAAAACAAAACACTTTATTTTAAAAGTTCACATTCCACTTCACTATAAAAAGATAGCGATTGCTACTCGGTGAATCATGGCGAAAAAAACCTTGCAATGTGTTCACCATCTGGTCATTGAATAGGGTGATTCACAGTTTTTGTCAAAAATTCGCCTTACAGCACAAAATCGCCATAAAAACCTGGCGAATCAGCCTCATTGAATACCGCCCACTGAGTATCACAGCCTTACAGACTACTGCAGGATCTTTCACACTCTGAGAGCACTAGCAGTCCAAGTTAAACTTCTTCTGACACCATGTTTTGTTCATATGTTTGTAAATTCAGTCATAAGGACACAGAGACATGTGAGTTCGCTGCTGTGCTGTTTTATTCCATCATACTCCAGACACACTGCCTCAGGACCACCCACTTCCCAGCATTCCCCTGATCCTAGGGACCATCACCGAAGATTCAGGCTTACACATATTAGTAAAGGAGTGTCTACAAATATTAAGCATTCTAATACACTAACATCACATGGGTGAAATGTAATAGGGTGAGAGAATTAGAAAGTGAGAGATTTGGTAAGAAATCTCCAAGTTTTTTTTAAAGCGGCAATCATTTACACTGTAAAACCAGTTTGATTGGTTGCCGCTTTAAAAAAAACCTGGAGCTTTCTTACCAAATCTCTCACTTTCTGATTCTCTCATCCTATTACATTTCACCCTGTATTTCCTCTTTCTGTAACCCCCAGTGCTGTAGGGTGACCAACTCATCCCTTTAATCCGGGACACATATTAATTACACAGGTTCTGTGGCTGGCTTTCACCTGGTTTTAAACTGCCACACCTCAAGACTCCATTTCACCTGGTTTTAAACTGCCACAGAACCTGTGTAATTAATATGTGTCCTGGATTAAAGGGATGAGTTGGTCACCCTACAGTGCTGTAATGTAAGCTCACTTTACTGCACAGAGCAGCAGGGAGCCCAGAAGATTGTTAGCCCTTACCAGAGTAGGGATCACCGGTCCCTGGGTATTATTTATTAACAGTTTCTATATAGCGCACACATAATCCGCAGTGCTTTACAGAGAACATTTGAACATTCTCATCAGTCTCTGCCCCAGTGGAGCTTACAATATATGTTCCCTACCACAAGGATACACACACAGACATTCTATGGTTAATTTGTTGGTAGCCGATTAACCTACCAGTATACTTTTGGATTGTGGGAGGAAACCGAAGTACCCGGAGGAAACCCATGCAAGTACTATGCAAGAATATACAAACTCAGTGATGTGAGGCAGTAATGCTAACCATTATACCACCAGTACTGCCCATAGTAGGGTATTGAATATTGTTTACACTGATCAGCCTGTGTGTTCATTGACTAAATGTATTTATTATTTATTTATTTACAGTTTCTTATCTAGCGCAGCAGGTTCCGTTGCGCTTTACAATTGCAAAAAGAGATAAAACAAACTGGGTAACAACAGACAGACTTGGAGGTAAGAGGGCCCTGCTGCAAGCTTACAATCTATAGGAATATAGGAGGCACCAGTAATAGAATAGCTTGTAGGTCCAGAAGGGAAACTATATAATACACAAGTGTCTCAGAGGGTTATGCGTATGACATTTAAATATGATAGGCTTTCCTTAAGAGGGGAGTTTTCAGGGAACACTTGAAAAGTTTGGAGGCTAGTAGAGTCTTATTGTGCGTGGAAGAGCATTCTATAGGGTGGGAGCAGCCCGATGAAAGTCCTGTAATAGTGAATGGGAGCTGGTGATCCTTGCAGAAGAGAGACGCAGATCTTGTGCAGAGCGGAGTGGTCGAGATGGGAGATATTTTGAGATAAGTAAAGAGCTATATGCTGGTGCAGAATGGTTAATAGCTTTATATGCGAGTAGAAGGGTTTTATATTGAATATGGTAAAACACAGATAATCAATGAAGGGACTGGCAGAGCGGATCAGCAGACGATGAGCATCTTGCTAGGAAGATCAGCCTAGCAGCAGCATTTTGAATGGATTGCAGTGGTGAGAGTCTGTTCTTGGGAAGACCAGTTAGGAGACTATTGCAATAATCAATGCGGGATATAATGAGTATATAAGAGATTTAGTAGTGTCTTGAGTGAGATAGGGTCGTATTTTGGATATGTTATTTAGATGCATGTAACATGATTTGGTGACAGATTGAATGTGGGGAACAAAGGACAGTTCAGAGTTGAGGATGACCCCTAGGCAACGAGCTTGTGGGGTAGGGTAGATTGTCGAGTTGTCAACAGTGATGGAGATATCAGGATGGTAACTGATGGTAACTGTTCTTGGCTGGTGGGAATATAAGTAATTCCGTTTTGGAAATATTGAGTTTGAGGTGGCGAGAAGACATCCAAGATGAGATGGCAGAGAGGCATTCAGAGAGTCGACCAAAAACCACTGGTGACAACTCTGGGGTTGATAGAGATATTTGAGTATCATCCGCATATAAATGATACTGAAATCCGAAAGAGCTGATGAGTTTGCCAAGAGAGGAGGTATAGATTGAGTAAAGCAGAGGACCTAAGACTGAGCCTTGCGGAACTCCGACTGACAGAGGTAGTGAGGAGGAAGTAGAGTCAGAGAAGTGAACACTGAAAGAGCGATCAGATAGGTAAGATGTGATCCAGGAAATGGCTGTATCAATAAGACCTAGGGAGTGCAGTATTTGTATGAGCAGAGAATGATCAACAGTGCCAAACACAGCAGAGAGATCTAGAAGAATAAGTAGTGAGTTCCGGCCTTTAGACTTAGCAGTTACCAGATCATTCACCAATTTAGTCAGTGCTGTTTTAGTGGAGTGTTGGTATAGTGTGTGAGAGTTAAGAAAGTGTGTGAGGCGAGAGTAGACAAGTCTCTCCAGTAGCTTGGAGAGGCATGGAAGCTGAGAGATAGGACGATAGTTAGTGAGAGAGTTATCACTGCATGTTTGAGCAAAAAAGGAAAAGTACCAGTAGCAAGAGAGAGATTGCATATTTTAGTTAAGGTTGGGATACGAACAGGAGACAGAGGGTGACATTTATTACAGATCGATGTTTGGTTTTTGACGATTTTTATCGCAAAAACGGCCGTTTTTTTATTTTTTTCCCAAATCGACTACTTAATGGGTGGCGATTTGCGGCATAAATCGCACTTTTTGCCACGAAATCGTGCTTTTTGCCGCGAAATCGCACTTTCTGAAAGTGCAATTTTTTTTAACGCTGGGACAGCGCGACAGAAGCTGTTAGCTGCATTGGAGGAAGCCGGTTCAGCCCGCTGTCAGTGCGGGCTGTCCGGCTCTGCTGCAGAGAGACCAGCGCTGGATCCTGGATCGGTATGTATAGCGGTGTAAAAGTGAGGTGTGTGTGTGTGTGTATGTATTAAAGTTACACTTTTCTGTGTGTGTGTTTTATTTTAACATTCTTTTTACAGGTGGACTACAAGTCTCAGCGGGCCCATTAATGCCCCGCATGCTGGGACTTGTGGTTCTCCAAGTCCCAGCCTGCGGGGGAGGTCTGCTGGCACTTGTAGTTCTCCTGCATTAAGCAATGTTAGGAATGAGAATTTAACACTATCAGGCCGGCGTCCAATGGCCAGGGACGCCAGTGACAGCCCCGGGCTTCAGCCCTGGACGGGTGAAGCCTGGGGGGGGACCCCTTTATTGGGGGGTCCCCACGCCTCCAGGTACCCTGTCCAAGGCTGACCAGCCACGGTGATCATGGTACGGCCGGGGGACCTTGATTAAAAAGTGTCCCCCGGCTGTGGCATGACACTGCGGGCTGTTGGAGCCCGGTGCTGGTTTCAAAATACGGGGGACCCCCAGATTTTTTGTCCCCCGTATTTTTGGAACCAGGACCGGTCCAAGAGTCCGGGGCTGGTTTCAGAAATACGGGGGACCCCTACGCTTTTTGTCCCCCGTATTTTTGGAACCAGGTCCGGCTCCATGAGCCCGGGGCTGGTTATAAACAGGAGGGGGGACCTCACGCCATTTTTTTTTTCAATCACAAAATTGCACATTTTTAAAAAATCGCACCTTTTCATGACTAAAAAATCGCACTTTTCATCCCGAAAATCGCCCCACATCGCACTTTCTCGCACTTTTCATGCTGGAATACACACCTCATTAAATATTCGATTTGTGGAAAAAAATGCGATTTTAAAGAACGGCGATACAGGGCGATTTGAGCAAAAATCGCATTTTCAGAAAAACGGTAAACACAATAAATCTCGCCCAGAGTTTTAATGACTTGTGCAGGTATAGCATCAAGGGGAGAGGTAGTAGATTAGGAAGATAAGAAGAGTGGAAACTTCCTTTTCATTTGTGAGTTCAAATGAAGAGAAAATGCCAGAGGGTTCAGGTGGGGAAAGAGGGTTAGAGGTTGTGGAAGAGCACACCATTTCATCTC
Source organism: Crinia signifera (assembly GCF_055691185.1). Taxonomy (NCBI): domain Eukaryota; kingdom Metazoa; phylum Chordata; class Amphibia; order Anura; family Myobatrachidae; genus Crinia; species Crinia signifera. Next base: position 52,243,669 of record NC_139219.1, on the reverse strand, counting down.
GGATGTTATCAATCTTGTCCTTAAAGTAGGAGGCAAGTTCTTTTGCACTGATGGTAAGTGGTGGGGGAGGAGAGGGAGGGTACAGAAGAGACTTAAATGTGTTAAAAAGTCGCTTAGGGTTGGTGTCATGCGAAGAGATGAGAGATGGGAAGTACGTTTGTTTGGCAGTGTGAAAAGCATTGCAGTAGGAGTGGTAGATAGACTTATATGTGAGGAAATCAGTCAGATTATGAGATTTACGCCATTGGCGTTCTACTTTACGTGACTGAATTTGTAGTTGTCTTGTCAATTTGGGGTGCCACAGCTGGCATCTCAGCCTCAAGGGCTGTTTCATGGTCTGAATAAATAAAGCTGATCACCCTGGCTCTGTCCCTGCACTGCTTTCTCTGCCTAGGGGCACAACCGCCAATTCGCATATGAGCCCTGTGATTTGTCAGCTGAAGCTGGCATTCTTATCACAGGACTCACAGCTGTTTTTTTATCCACATTCCAATTTTTCGTAAATTTGGCCAGATCGGATCTACCTATGAGTTTTTACAAAGATGCTCCAAAAGCCCTTTAACACATTTAGGTGATACTAAAATATCAGGAAATAGGTGTGAAAATAGCCTTTTTCAAATTAGGATATTAAAGAAGGTTATCGGCCAGATTTTTGCCTTTTGTCCTCTAAATCCAATCCAATCCAATAAAAACAGAAAATGATTTAATTGTTTAATTCATAGGATACACCCAATTATGTTTTCTGACCCATGTTCACAAAGAGGCCTGTAGATGATGTTCCTGTCTACCACATCTCAGTACACACTGGAGTTCTGGAACTATTGTTACGTCTTTCGTGCCTTGTTATTGCTATACAACCATTACACCTGTTTACATATACACAAGATGTATCACAAGGTGTTTTATTTCCCTACTGCTTGGGGCCTATTATACCAAAGATACAGTATTGCTTATTTCAGACTGAAAGTATGTATTCATAACAGTTTCCTCCAATGTACAGTAGAGTGTGAGCTATTCCCATCGTCTTGCTTAATTGCATCAGTATGCAAACGTTGCACATACGATTCATCTTATGTGGAGCACGTCTGATCCAATGCGCAGGGGACCAATCATCTGATCACATCAAACTCATCTGATTTTGGCCGATTTCACTCGATTTCTTGGCCCGATCTGTCTGGTGAAATTGGCCCAAATAGCACCAGTGTGGGCATCTTCAGCCTCACCACCAGCAGATCATATTGAAAATGTATATTATTACTATTAACTATGGTTCCATGGTTCATGTGTAGTGAGATCACGGCACTTGCACAGTCGGTCAATCATTGCTCTGTTGCACGGACATTGGCATAGAAATCTGAATCATGCCCAAAGTGTATTGGGTTCTGAAATACAGATCAGATAATTGTATTCTGCATTATCCCTAGCTTACATAGCACTTTTTCTATGAATTCATACTCTGTTATCATATATAATGAGTTCTAAATAGCTAAAACTTGATCAAAAATGGACCCCAGAGTAACACAGTCATCCACACCTTCACCGAAAACCGAGGAGTGATGTGTTCCCTGCCGATCCAATAGGACTCTGCATTCTGCCGCGCATACAAACTTGCAGGGGACAATGGCACGACAGGCCATGGTGCATGCGACAATATGTCAAAGTACAACGCATCTTCTGTTTGGCCTTGTACAACGACCAACCAACAATCGCGGGTACACACTGAATGATCGGGCCTAAATGCCATGCAAATATCTCCGGAAACAACATTTTGTTCCAAGATTGTTGTAGTGTATAACCGGCCTTACCACACATAGGGCCTAATTAAGCATTAATTGTAATTTTGTAAGTGTATTGCATTTGCATCGCTATTGTATGAGTGCTGCATTGCACAGTGAAACAATGGCACATCACCGGTAGGCCCCTGGCAGCGCTGCCGGCACACAGTCGCCATGTTACGAGTCACTGTGAGTGACGTCAGGCAGCCGTCACGGTCCCACCCAAATGGTCTGAACATGCCTGCATTGTCCAGACACTGCCCCAGAAATTATTGTTTTTTTTTTGGGCCATACTATTGATGCATGAGCTAAAATCTTTCCATTCCCTTGTAAAATACTGCTCACTTATGTCTTAAATAAGTCACAAGAGGGAGGAAGGACATCAGGACGGCATCCAGACTCATGATAGATTGACTCTAGGTCGACAGTTATAAGGTCAATCACTATTGGTTGACAGTCAACAGGTCAACAGCCAAAAGGTCTACCGGGTCAAAAGGTCAACATGGTCAAAAGGTCGAAATGAAAAAGGTCAACATGAATTTTTGATATAAAATTGAGCCGACATGTGCAGTCAGGCAGTATTTCCTGCCCTATCATCCACTACCGCGCAGAGGGAGAATATAATAGTGTGCCCGAAGCATGGAGAGCCATGCGAGGGTAAGCGGGGCACACTTAGGGCGGTATTCAAACAGGATTCGCTGCACATTCGCCACGTTCCGGAGCCTCGCCGGCTCCGGTATTCAACGAGTCAGGGGCTCGCTGCCCTTGACCGGCGAATATGAGCTCCTGCGGCGAACGACGCAGGGAGCATGAGGACGGTGGCAGGCAGGGAGATGGAAGTCTCTCTGCCTGCCCCAGAGCGTATGTGGGGGAGGTGGGCTCCCCGGGTGCCAGGCAGCACAGGCTGCCCCCCGGGGGTGCCAGCAGGGGACCGGGTATATTCACTACACCCGATCGTGCATATGTAACGATCGGGTGCAGTGAATATATGAATATCTAATGAGCGTCTCGGCTCCGGCGCCCCCTGCTGGCTGCTGTGTAAAAAAAAAAATATATATATATTTTTTAAATTAAATATATATTCATGTGCTTACAGCACATGAATAAAAATAGCATGCCCCTCCTCAGAATAAAATTCCTGATTTTTTGACACCAAATGTAAAAAACAAAACACTTTATTTTAAAATTCACATTCCACTTCTCCATAAAAAGATAGCGATTGCTACTCTGTGAATCATGGCGAAAAAAACCTTCAAATGTATTCGCCATCTGGTCATTGAATAGGGTGATTCACCGTTTTAGTAAAAAATTCGCCAAACAGCACAAATTCGCCATAAAAACATGGCGAATCAGGATCATTGAATACCGCCCTTAGACAGTGTCCTTACCAGCCTATGTCGACATAGATACAAAAAAAAACTCACGTCGACCTTTTTCATGTCGACTTTTTTACCCTGTTGACCTTTTGTCTGTCCACCTTTTGACCCTGTCGACCTTTTAATTGTCTACCTAGACATTGTAGATATAAAATACCGTAACAATCAGGACGGTATAAATACACTTTCCTGTGTATAATATATCTGGGAGATTGAAGAGGTGTGCCCTTGATAGCTCAATGGTTTCCAGGGGTGCCCAGAATTGGAGAACCACTAAATAAAATGATTTATGGTCAATGTACAGTATAACTTCCTACCATAAACTCTGTGGGCAAATAGAAACAAATTCTGTCCCACATAACTGAACCTAATTATACACACAATTTATGTAATTTAATGTTTTTCTGATATTTCACAATAACAAACTTCTCACAATAAGAAACTTCAATAATACCCCTTTTATACCAAAACGCAGAGTCGCACCCGGGTTTTTAGACCCAGCTTCAAGCCGGGTGCGATCCGGCGTCTGGTCCCTTTTACACCAGCACTCCCCCCACCTGACGCAGGCAGTTTCTGAGCCGCCACTTGGAAATTACATAATCTCCAAGCGCCGATCACTGGGACATGGACCGCTGCACTGGGGGCAAGCCCAGCACTAAGTTAATCCTCTGGGCTGCCCCCAGACCTCATCCGGGAGGTGAATGGATGCCGCACACAGGCATCCATTCACCTCCTCTGCTGCTGTCTGCAGAATATAGCAGATAGCAGCTGAGGCTGTGTGTGCCCCCCCCCCCCCCGTCCAACCTGTAGACACTGCGGTCCACAGGTTTTAAGTCCCCCATTGACCCGGTGTACCCGTTTACACCGCCCTCTACCAAGGTCCTAGCCGTGTTCTACCCAGGTCAGGATCTGGGTAGAAGTCCCGTGTAAAGGGACACGGCATCCATTTACACCACCACTGACCCAGGTCTGACCCGCCGATGACCCGTTTTTTGCGGCGGTGTAAAAGGGGTATATGAAACTTAGTTTGTCCTATGCAAAGCAGATCCATGTTTGGCCATAGATCTAGAGATCTATGAAGTGCACATTGCATCATACTGAATTCGGAAATCTCCATGGTCACTAGAAAACTTGGCATGGTCTTTGCCTGTTCAAAGGTGAGCCTTAATGGTGTCTTGTTTACATCCCCTTAGGGACCCGTGCAGTAAATGCTGAGGCGGAATGCTGACCAGGCTGGTTAGACCAGACACACAAGATCGATATACATCTTTATGAGGCCACTGATGACGATTAGTGCCCTGCAGAAGAAGGGAGTTGTTGCTAACCCAACTATATGGTATTTCCTACTATACGGTCAGTTGAAAGGTGACGCGTCGCATACAGTAAATAGGACTCAGACGCAATGTAGGCAGACATAGCAACCAATATAAGGAACGACAGCAAGCAAGGCATGGTCAGGAGTCCAGAGAAAGTAATCCGATACTTAGGGGGGGTTATTCGATTCCTGGCCATATTTCCAACAGGTGGAAACATCATCCGTTTTCGATAAAAAGCATTTACATTCTATTTACCTATTCAATGTCAGGTACATTTATCCAACGGTCAGAAAAGATTTGGACAATCGTGGATCCGTGAAAATAGCCACCGATAGTCGAAAACAGATGCGAATTTCGCAATCCAGCGGCCGTGTTCCATAATGCAGACTCGACTTTTAACAATTCTAATCTGGAGGTCCGTCCAATATTTCCAACTGTTGGATATATCGTCCAAGATTGAATAACCCCCCCCCCCCCCCCTCCTGGGGGTAAATTTATTAAGGTGTGAGTTTTTGGAAGTGAATGATTTTGCCCAAAGCGACCAATCAAAATGTAGCTATTATCTACTAGAAGGTGCTAGACAAATGATAAATCAAATCTGATTTAATAAATGTACACCCAAGAGCTAATAACCTATAAAGATAATCAGCTAAACCACAGGATGATTTAAAAAATGACAGAATATAACAATAGGGCGCTGATAATAAAGGAATGGCAACAAGACTGGATAGAAATAATGAAACAATGGTAAGAAGACCTGACACTGCAACAGAGACAAGAGGGTGCCTCACATGTGCAGAGGTACGGTCGTTGGCCTTCTTGGTTAGGAATTTGAGGCCTCCCTGTTGAGACCAAACATGGAATATGGGCAGTAGCGCTCTTCAACTTCAACAATTACTAGCCACTTCCATGATAATGGGGCTGATTCAGACGTGGGAGGACACTATTTTGTTGTTTTTGCTAAACATTCATGTTTTAAGAACTACATGCGCAGAAGCCACTCTGAACATGTGTAGATCCGGGTCTGCGAGGTTGCTTGCAATGCCCTAAATGCCGCTGTTGGAATTTGGGGCGGCATCAGGAAATTTTCAAAAAAACAGGGAGGTGTCAGCCCCATTTCTGGGTGTGCCGGAGACAGTGGTTGCGTCCTCAGAGGCAGTTTCACTGTAGCGTGGTTTCAGCGGACATCCTGAGTATCCTTGGTTGCATGTGCATGCCAATCCAATGCCTCAACTTCGGACGTAGCAGTGGGTCACATAAACTGGCTGCGGTGTATTCTTACTTAAGACACCACAGCCGATGTAGAAGAAAAAGGGGGTGGTAGCAGCGCTCAAAATTAAAATTGGCAAATTGGATGATCTTTACACAAAATACTTTACTGAGGTAAAAACAATGACATAGACAAATGTATACATAATAAAAACAATAGCATAAAATTTGCAGTAAATTGATGCCCAATTCCACACTATGGTAGTTAAGAGAGTCCGTTCCTATTAGGCCCAGATGGGAAAATGGAAGATTGTATATTTACCGCTCCACACACTATAATAAGAATGTCCTGGTGTCCACGTGGTCGGCCCAGATTGGCACAAATAACCGAAATCCACTGGAAGAATCAAGGACAGATGATAAAGTCCTCAGGTACCTGGGTGTTGAAATATGGGGTGATGTGGTGAAATAGCGGATTCCAAATATCCCAATACGATGGTGTCAACAAATAATTTTCCTGGGCTGGTCCGGACTACAATCCAAAGTGGTGATGGTGGAAGAAGGGGTAACAGCACTTCTGACGTGTTTCGCCGCTACTGCAGCTTTATCACCAGCACATTCTTATTACAGTGTGTGGAGCGGTAAATATACAATCTTCCATTTTCCCATCTGGGCCAAATAGGAACGGACTCTCTTAACTACCATAGTGTGGAATTGGGCATCAATTTACTGCAAATTTTATGATATTGTTTTTATTATGTATACATTTGTCTATGTCATTGTTTTTACCTCAGTAAAGTATTTTGTGTAAAGATCATCCAATTTGCCAATTTTAATTTTGAGCGCTGCTACCACCCCCTTTTTCTTCTACATCGGCTGTGGTGTCTTAAGTAAGAATACACCGCAGCCAGTTTATGTGACCCACTGCTACGTCCGAAGTTGAGGCATTGGATTGGCATGCACATGCAACCAAGGATACTCAGGATGTCCGCTGAAACCACGCTACAGTGAAACTGCCTCTGAGGACGCAACCACTGTCTCCGGCACACCCAGAAATGGGGCTGACACCTCCCTGTTTTTTTGAAAATTTCCTGATGCCGCCCCAAATTCCAACAGCGGCATTTAGGGCATTGCAAGCAACCAAAGATCATCCAATTTGCCAATTTTAATTTTGAGCGCTGCTACCACCCCCTTTTTCTTCTTCTTTGTACACTTATACAGGCCTAACTAACCTGTTTTTTGAGCAGCTGCTGAGAAGCCACTCCTACCAAGCGCCCCCTAGATCCCTTCCCCACCATTGGGGCGGGTTCACCCCATATTTTCTCCGGTTGTACCACAGCCAATGTGTATAACGATGCAGTAGCTGGGATTCCACCTTTGAATCAGCCCCAAAACCTGTTTATTTACTGGATAGACATTTCCACCTGATAATGGGACATCTATTGTCTAATCCGGATGCTTCTCTTCTGTTTTGAACCATAATATCCAGTAGTCAGGTCTGGGTTTCTTTCTGGGCTTTCCATGTACTGTAGCTGTCATACCTCACAACATTCCATGGGCTGCAGACGGGACCTCATGTGCGTCGAAGCTGCACCGGCGGCATAAAGGGGGCATAACCTCTGCAAAAGGTGGTGTGACCCCATGGGCATGTAGCGGCCGTGAGCCACTCCCCCATTTCCATGTCACTATGGGGCCATGGTCAGCGCTCTGTGAGCTTCTGGCCACACCCCTGTCCCTCTGTCTCTGTGAATAGACGCTATGTGCATGTGCAGTGTTGCACATGGGGAAAATCAAAAATGACAGGTAGGACCTGATTGGCTGGTTGTTTATAACTCTCCACGTTATCACTTTTTGAAGCTTGAAACACTGCCGATTCTCCTGCTTCCTCCCCTCCTGGGTCGAGTGTGAAACTTGCCAAAGCTGTTTGCTCCTGTGATTTGCACATGTGCATATTCACTCATGTGGAAATCCCGACCATTGGAGACGGGGCCAATTTCGGCCCATTACAAATGGTTCTGAATTGGCCCCGCTGTTCCTGCAATGTCTGGCATTACCATCCTCAAAAGATATTTTTACATCCATCCTATTCTATTTAAATAATAAAATGCGAGCAGGATTTCCAGTGCAGCAAGTGGAAAACACTTCAGGCATGAGTGAGCATACACAGCAAGCGAGACAGAGGAGAGAGGCCTGGGGACAGACAGAGGTAGTGCGAGAAGAGATCCAGAGAGATGATGGTCACGGTAGTGTAAAACTCGGGGAGGACGAGAAAAGCTGTCTCCTGGCAGATGCAATGTCACAGATTGTTGAGCTAAAAAAGGAATAGTAACAAAAAATCTCAACTCGGGAGGGAAGAGAAAGCCATTGGGAGGGTTCATCTAAGGCAAAGCGTAGGAAACATCGAATGCCATTTGCACATTCAGTGTAAAATGCATGACAGTGATAAATGTGTACACTACAGTGGCTATAAATAGTGTTCACCCTCTTCGGATTTTTCCACATTTTATTTTTTTACACCAGAGAGTCAAAATGGACTTTTATGGGAATTATTACAAACCTCTCTGTAATTTGACATTAAAACGAAAAAAAGAAAACAAATATTTACATAAACCAGCAGTTCTGCCCTACAGCATCTCCTAATGTCATCTCAGGATAACGTTAGCCAAGGGTGCATTGATAAAAAAAAAGTATTATGATTTTTTTGTTGACATTTTTCTCTTCTTTATGTCTTTTTCTATGTTTCTTTTTTACTCAAATTGACCTTAAAATGTTTGTAAAAATCTGGATGCACGAGGTGCAAATATTTTTAATTAACTCTACAAGCAGGGCCCTCTGACGAAGGCGTGGCTTGCGGACGCTCCCCCTGCTGACACCCGGCTGATCCTCTGGCTCCGGTCTGCACTGCAAGCCAGCGTGTGGACGTTTTTCGGGACCTGTGGCCAGACGAATACCCTGTTACCCAGCTGCATTGCCGTGGTATTTTATATACATGCCATGTGGTAACCAGCCCACAGTGTCTTTTACTTTGGTAGGAGTCCCCAATATTTGTACCCTGGATTGAAGTTTTTACCCTTATTAAAATACTCTTTTAATGCACTAGGAGACGCTCCTTCTCATCTTGTTGTTTGTACACACACACATATATATATATATATATATATATATATATATATATATATATATATATATATATATATAGTCAAAGAAAGAGACTGGCACTCGCAGGTCTTTGTAAAAACGTGTATTCACAGCAAGTGTAAAGACAACCTATATATATATATATATATATATATATATATATATATATATATATATATTCTATAGATGATGGTAGCCCCTGGGGGTAGATCATCGGCGTGGCACTCCAGGATTTGTGAAAAAAAAAAACGATTTATTGTGCAACAGTTTCGGGGAGTATTCCTCTGCCTGAGGAAGGGGTAATACTCCCCGAAACTGTTGCACAATAAATTGTTTTTTTTCCCCCACAAATCCTGGAGTGCCACGCCGATGATCTACCCCCAGGGGCTACCATCATCTATAGAATATCTGTATACCTGCAGAGGCACCCAGGTAATCGTACACTTAACCAGGAGTGCCAGGTCACCACCTCTCTCTCTCTCTCTCTCTCTTATATATATATATATATATATATATATATATACAAGCAAATTTGTCCAAATGAATGGAAAAACAGGAGGCGGCACTCAGCGTGTAAAACGGTGTATTAAATCAAATCATAGCATAGGCCCTTATTCTGATCGGTGCGTACTTTCCCGAATTCTTACGGTGTGGTCCGCACGCCACGCTGTGCGGTGGCGTACGGGCAACGTCCGTAGAAACGCCCACGAGTCCTCCGCATTCGGACGGACTCACTCTTTAAGAACAGGGCGTGTGTACGGACGACATACAAACCGTGCATGTGCGGTGGACACGTACAGATTCTGCACGGCCTTACTGCGTAAGCACGGTCTTACCGCGTCAGAACGTACGGGAAGCTGGCCGTACGCACTGATGCGGAGTATTTACGCACAAATCAACACTATTCTCATAAGACCCAAATCTGTGCCATTACCCGCTTATGCAATTAGCCAACCTCATTCAAAAGGGATTTTTTTTAATGGTCATCTATTATTTCTCTAATTGATCATTAAACACTTTACTACCACTTTACATTAACCCGTTCATCATGCTAAGTGCACAACGTTTTTTCATTCCAATTTACGCCCATGTGTTATCTATGAATATGTATATACATTTTGCACCTTATATAACTAAACACCATTATTTAAATATATATATTTATAGTTATATTTATACTGTTAAATAAAATAATAACACACATACCACTTTGAACTGTCAACACCAATATTTATTATTAATTTACAACAGAGTAAAAAACACTAAAAAAAATTCAAACAAGCAGGTCACATACAGCCTCCACCTCTGCGACCATCTCAATAAGGAGCTGCCGCAGCCTGAGTAGGGCCCCTCTTAATCTGGCGGCTTGCCTCTGTGGATCTGTGGGCATGTTAAAGGGGGAACAACATTAATTATGCTATTCAGGTTGACCTTGTACAGTCAATCTTAAGTACCTACAGCATGAGAATTCATACATAAAAACAATTACATAGCCAATACTGGGGCAGATGTATTAAGCCTGGTGAAGAGATAAACTGGAGATAAAGTGGAAGAAGATAATGCACCAGCCAATCAGATCCCAACTGTCATATTTCAAACACAGCTGATTGGCTGGTGCGTTAACTCTTCCAAGTTATATCCACTTTATCTCCAGTTTATCTCTTCTCCAGGCTTAATACATCTGCCCCACTGTTTGTATTTGTAAAATTAAAAATAGGCCCCCACACACCCACCCACCCACACATACACACACACACACACACACAGACACACACACCCACAAGCACTCACCAATCTACTCCAAAGCTACATCCAATACAACATGCCACATTTTGCCATACATATATACCTGCATGTCACTGCTTAATAGCTAAACTGCATGATAGATAGAAACATGGCTGGATGGATGGATGGATACCACATTTAAAGGCTAGCCTAGTCCATCTACCCCTTACTTCCGGATTCATAGTCACATTGCCAGATAGGTGAAGCTGCTGCACTAAGCCGCTTCCTTACACCAAACAAATAGAAAGGCCCTCCATAAACCAAAACGCATCACCTACCTGAGGCTCTAGATTCTACCTTTGCAGCTTGGGCCTCTAACCCCTAAGTGTGTCTGTTGTAACCCACTTTAGTTTATTAAATATTAATTGAGTAAAACACACTAGATTCACCAGTGGTACCTAACAAATAGTACTACCACCAATTATTAATGATGCCTTATGTTGACCTACCAATTACTGCTTCCTCCACCACCTCGCATGGCTCCTCCTCTTCCACCAACTCCTCGGCCACCTCCTCATCTGGCACTTCTGTGGCCTCCTCCTCGCCCACTTCTGGGGCCTCCGCAATTTCTATGGCCTCCTCCTGGGCCACTTCTGCGGCCTCCTCTTCGGCCACTTCTGCGGCCTCCTCCTCTCCCACTTCTGTGGCCTCCTCCTCTCCCACTTCTGTGGCCTCCTCCTCGGCCACTTCTTCAGGGGGGGCCTCCACCTCCTGGGCCTCTTCACGGGCCCGTCTTGCACGGTCACGTGCTGTAAGGGAAATCAAAATGCAGAGTGTTAAATAAGTCACATGAATTGCTCATTCATCCTGCATTCCAAAAAATAACATATTACACACACATTACAGCATGTCTAACATGAGGTACCACACAGATAGAGTATGTCATGGTTAACTCATGATGAACCAGGTTACCTTATTGGGACAAAAAAGGTCATGTAAGCATTAATGTACAATTGGCCATTTAATGTGTAAACACTTACATCGTGCTATGCTGGCCCTTATTTCCTGGAGCTGTTCTGGCTGACGGCGCCTCAGATCAGACCATCGCCGCTCCAGCTGGGCGATGGTCCTGCGCACCTGGGTGCGCGCGAATATGCGCCTGCGGGCAGCCGCATACGCAAGGCGCTTCTCCCTATTTGTAATGAAGGGCCCCGCACGCCCCAGCCTGGTCTCCATAACGGAGACCAGTGCCCTCAGCTCCGCGGCAGAGAAGGGTGCTGCTCTCCCATAGGCCGCCATATTAGCAATGGCACAATCCAAACAATCATGTCCTGTCATTGGTTGATCAGAGTGATATTTGGTATTAACTTTATTGTTCATTTTGACATTAACAGCGTGGATGCGCCAGGACAGACGGCTATCCCATTGCATCGCTGTACCTGTGCATAGTTTAGCACACCATGCCATTACTTACTATCTCCTAAACAGACACTGTACAATAAGATGGTAACCCATTATATATAATCTATTACATTCACCAAACATGGGTCTAAGCAACAGGTGAAATAGTCTGCATCACTAGACACTTACACCTAACTCAACAAGGTACTAAACAGCTATTTTATAATGAAAGCTATGCAGCAGAAACATAGCAAATAGTGCCAGACCTTTTCCCAAAATTAGGCCATGCTGCCATATGTACACTTACCTTCTACTGGGCCATACTAGAGAGGTGGAATGAAAAGTAGCTAGCATCCAGGCTGAATTTGGAGTGCTTTCACATGTGATTTGGATGCTAGCACTGATTACTTGTGCTTAAGTGGTGGACTGGATTTACATATGGAATGGGTATTGTCAGTTGTACTACATACCAAACAAGTGCACAGTACAGATGTACATTCAAATATACATTTCATGTGTGACCTCAGTTTTATTTGGTCATTGGTGGTCAAATCTGCATTTACATACTCAATCAGACTTACTCAGTTTGCCAGGTTTTTTTTAAATAATTTTCCACAGCAAGGGGTGTGGCCTACGCGCCGCACGGTTGACGCGGCCGTACGGAACGCGGCCGTACGGAACGCAGGTTGTAGCTGATTAACGCCAATTACAGAAATAGTATTAAAGTTGTGCTAGAAAGGCAAACAGTTGTTGCAAAGATGGCTGGCTCACAGTCAGAGGAAGAACAGGTGGTGCAGAACCTCTTGGCCCGCATGGAGGCCAACACCACCTATGTCCCCCTCAACCCAGACCAGCCATTGGGGGAACAGCAGCCAGATGGGCCATCAACATCACGCCATTCGGCAGCTGGACCATCCTCAGCAGAATCATTGGGAACACAGCAGGTGGCTTCCCAACAGAGTAGCCTGGCCAGCACTTCAAGTACAGCAACCGGTGGCCGTGGCCGTGGCGGTGCCAGTGGCCGTGGCAGTGCCAGTGGCAGTGGCGGTGCCAGTGGCAGTGCCAGTGGCAGTGGCGGTGCCAGTGGTCGTGGCCGTGGCCGCAATCAGGCAACAGAGGAACCAACCACCAGAAACATGGCATATGAAGCGCAGGAGCTTGCCATCCTGGTGACCCGGGCACGGGATTTGATCGAGTGCCCACCACAAAAGTTGACACACACAAGGAGATGGAAGATCTGGGAGGAGATAACGGCGGAGATTAATGCGGTGGCTCCACAAGTTCGTGAGGCGGAGCACGTTAAGAAGAGGCAAGTTCATGTGTGTTACATTTGAGCAGTACAAGTCCAGTAATGTTTACATTCAATATTAGATGGAGTTGGTCAATGGGTGGTCACGTTGCTTGGAGGCACAGACATGTTTGCCATGTCATTGAATTGATAGTTATTGTAGGGTGAGTGTGATTGTATCTTCTAAGGGTTGTGTTTCAAAATGAATATAATCTAAGTTTGGTGTCAGGAGGCACATGTTGTATTATGTTTCAGATTGCAATGGGTGCTACAGCAAACATGAGAAGTGACATGTATTAATATGTACACTTTGATTGCAGGTGGCACGACTTCAAAGGGAACCTCAAAAAGAAATTGACCCAGAGGTGGGAACACAGCCACACCTCTGGGGCTGGCCCCATGCCATCAAAGCTGCAGCTCACCCCCCTGGAAGAGATGGCACAGTGCTGCATTGCAGTGGAGGAGGTCCGGGGGGTGAGCACCATAGACAGCGAGTCCCCAGCGGAAGTGATGGCTTCTACGCTTGAAGGTAATTATTTGCCAGGCCATAAGTAGATGTTTGGAATTTTGCATGGAATGTGTGGTAATAGCTATTTTCTCGTTCAGCAGCATCCCCACCGCATGGTCAACAATCTCTTGAGGAGGTTGTGGAGTCTGTGCCACCTGGCCCCAGTAGCAGGCCCGTGCAGCAGCAGCCGCCAATGTCCGCGGCTGAATTGGCCACGTGGGGGCATGTGCTTGAAAGTATTGTGCAGCAGGGAGAGTCGGCATCAGAGCGGGTGCGTAGGGCCGAGGAGGTGCTGCAGGGTTTGACCACCAGCCAGCAGTGTATTGCTGCGAGCCTGCAGCCTATGAGTGCCAGCCAGCAATCTATTGCTGCGAGCCTGCAGGCTATGAGTGCCAGCCAGCAATCTATTGCTGCTAGCCTGCAGGTGCTGGCTGATCAAGCCCTGCGGCAAAATGAACTCCTCCTCCGCCATAATGAACTTATGGTGGAGCTAGTTACCACCAATAGGGTCCTAATGTCACCCGTTTCTGGTGCATTACCACCATCATCACTCCCTGCTGCCAGAGGGGGAAGAAGATTCACACCCTCCCCAGCATGTGCTCCACGTGACCCACCATCTGACTGTGGCCGTGGACGAGGCCGAAGAGCTGCTGCACGTGGCAAGGAGCCTGCCAGGGGCAAACGTGCCCGCAAATGAACTTGTGTCCCCATTAATCTCCACCCTTATGTCTTCCCAAATCTTCCATTGAGCTGTGTGTGTCAGCATCCTGTGTCAAATTCCGTGGCGAGGGTCACCACATTTGCCCTCGCTTCAAATGTCATGTTTGGTTCCCCTGTTGCCCTGTTTCGGCTAGCATTACTGTGTGCTGTACTTGAAGTGTTGGTGCTCTACTTTTGTTGTGAAGCCACCTGATGTGTTCCTAATGATTCTGCTGTGGCTATTTATTATATATTATTTACTTTTAGTCCTGCTATGGTACCATTTATTTTGTGATGGTTTCGACATTATTTTCTAAGTTCATTTAATAAATGTTAGTTTTGTCCCCCAAATGTCTGGATTAATTGATACATGCAGAAGTGACATGTGTATTAGTATTATTAATATTAAGTTGTGTTCATTATTTGCAGTGTAAAAGTGTGTGAAAAGTGCAACATATATGTGTGTGTTTAGTAATGGTCCATTTAAGGTGCAATGGTTTCAATTGAAGCAGTGAGAAGCGTGTAATTAACAAGTAATGAGTAAATTAGGTGATTGTATTGTGTTCAGCTGACATTGGTTGAGGTGCGTCCGTCCTGATTAGGCGTTCCGATTGCCTAGCGCATGACCGAGTGGTGTCCGCAAAGCAATACTTGCCTTTTGGACACCGCACATTTCTTCCCTTTTTGTTCGCGTGCATTCGGTGTGCTATCCGAATGCACGCCTACCAAAATAAGTGTACTCCCCCGTGTCCGCCCATGTTTCCGCCCAGTTTAGCCCACTTTGAAAGTATGCCCCTGTGTCATTCCGAAAGACGCCCATAACACTCCCATATTGCCCGAGTGATTGCGGTGCACATTTCTGTACGGTATTAGTGAGAACAAGTACGGAGACCATACGTGGCACATGCGCATAGCGTTCCCCATGCATGCGCAGACGGCTAAAAAACGCGATCCGAAAGAATACGGGAAAGTACGCACCGATCAGAATAAGGGCCATAGTGAGAAAATCAACAACTCAGCCTGTACGTCAACGGTTTCGGAGCTGGCGCTCCTTCATCAGGACAGCTGATAAGTGCAAAGTGACAGCATAGCAAAGTCGTGCAGTCGTATAGATAGGGCAGCACTTCCAAACACATAAACAATTGCTCCGGTGCCAAGCTGAACGATACCGCAGTATCCAATGATAGGAAAGTAATGAGCGGCACCCGGAGGCTATTCAATAAGGCAAAACAGGCAGAGCTGGATCGAACGTTTTCGAAGTTTAATTACTTCTTCATCATCCTGATTGCTGGGGTGTCAGCTCAGGTATCCAGAAAATCCTGTATAACCGCATAATTAGAAAAAAATAAGAGGACACTCACTGGTCTTCTGCGTGCAGAGTAAGATTATTACAACATACCAATATTACCTCCAGACCTTTCTCAAAGCCCCCACTCTCTTCTCACAAAGGGCCTTATTCTGGTTGCGGCGGCCAAACGTACGTACGTTCCGTATCAGCGTACGTTTACCGTACGCGGATGTTGAGCGAAAGTCCACCCACAATACATCCGCATACGGACAGCCACAAACACCAACAAAGGGGAGTGGCGTACACTTGAGCGTACGCCACCGTACACGGACGGATCACCGCTTATACACCGACAACTGGCATACAACAGAGCGTACGCCACGGTTTACGGACGGGACTCCGTTTTCACACCAACATCTTACGGCTATCTGAGCGTTCGCCACCGTGCACGGACGGGTCTCGCCTGTTTTCAATGGAAAACTCAGCATATGTCACCGATCGTGAGAGTTAGCGTACGTCCGTGCACGCTGGCATACCCTTCACATATATGGCCCTCATAATCTAGCCTTTCAACTATGATTAAGACAATTAAATGATTTATTCTAATTGTTATTCAATTATTGTTTTATGTATTTTTATCAAAATGAAAAATGAAAACGTTCGAGTGAAAACGTTGACACATGTCGACTTGTGTAGATTGAGTGTGCTGCTGTTTAAAGTATATGATTATGAAAACACTTTCTGAATGTGTGTAAATGGTTACCAAATAACTACCTTGGCATATATAAGCAGGTCTTAAAAAGAATCTTAACTAAAATGAAACCAACCTTTACATGTAGAGAAGTGTAGAAAGATAAGCTTCCAATGTGTTTGAGTGCTGTGTGTGGCTTGCAGGTAGTGAAATAATGGTTTGGACTTAATAGACTGCAGCATTGCTTATTACATTCAGGTGTATGTGTTTGAGTAGTAATCAGCGTTAATTAGCAGACCCAGGCATCCGCTCTCATGCGGTATCTGTAGGGGTGGTCTGGAGGTGGCGTGGCGGCCGCCTGTTTTGTGTCCGAAATGCACGTTGCTTTTGCCGATCGAGCGGTTGTAGCAGCGTACATTTTTTGTGCACACCCCCGTGTACGCCCATGTTTATGCCCAGTTTTCCTCATTATTTCGGCCACTCCCCTCAACACGCCCCTATGCCGCCCACAATGACCGTACTCTTGCGGACAGGTTTTTTCACACGGAAAGAACCGTCCGTGAGCGTTGTGGAGTCGTCGCGCCTGCGCATTGCGGAAGGTACGCATGCGAAGATAAAAAAAAAACCCGGAACGTACGCTTACGGCCCAGCCGCCCGAACCAGAATAAACCCCAAAGTGCTTGTACTTTATGAGGAGAGAGTGGGGGCCTTGAGAAAGATCACTGCCTGTGCTCCCTCTTGCCGGATCAGCTCCGCACTCAGCTTCGGCGACTGCCCGGCTCCTGCTGCCCAGGATCTGCAGGATCCTCCCTGCCAATAGCTGCCTATGCATGCATGGTTGTCGATCACATTTAGGATCCCTTCACTTAAGCACCTTTTGCAGCCCCTGTGCTTGGATGTGATTGTTGATACAGTACATGCGAAATAGCAGCTACAAGAAATTAGAAATAGATAGAGAAACTAATAAATATGTTTTTAATAATTTATTCCAATAAGCAAGGTCTTATCGTCTTGCTTCTATCAGAATTGGGAAAAATTGCTGCACACAATTGGAGGGCCAGATGTACAAAGCCTTGAAAAGTGATAAAGTGGAGAGTGGTAACCCACCAACTAATCAGCTTCTAACCATTATTTTTTAAATCCAGCCTGTGTACTTTATCACAAGGAGAGAGGTAGAGGGTGGGTGGAGCGAAGTGCAGGAGAATGTAGGGGGAAGACAGAAAAGCAACTGACAGCCAATGTGGCCCAAAATTACACCCCACTTAAATGCAGGGTTACCTATTTTTAAAGTCGCCTCTCTGGGAGGGGGTGGGGCTTAATGGTAAAATTTGCATCTTTAGCCCCGCCCCTCCACGGAAAACAGCGGATTGCCGGAAATTAATGCTACTACAGGTGGAGATGCTGGGGAGGGGCACCAGTATCCAGGAGGGTTGCTCACCTGCTGCGAGGGGGGCAACAATTGAGGGGGTACTCAATTTTCAGTAGCCTCACAACCATTCTGGGAGGGTAGGCAACCCTGATTAAATGTCTTTCTGCCCTGGCTATAATCCAGTTAGGTACAGTGTGCAAAGGGTATTATGGCCCAGCCAAAAGGGCGTCATGATCAGTGCCCTGATTGCACCTGTATTTGTTTTGTTGGGGTCCCATTAAAGATTGAAGTGTGGCCCAGCATGATCAGTGGCGCTGAGAGGGGGAGGGTGGTTACTTTTTACCCGGGCCTGGGTCTGATGGAGGGCCCGGGTCCCACTCCCCAATCCCGGTCAGTTATTAAAAGAGAACAGTCCGCTGCAGCAGCACAGCCTCTCTCCCCAGCTCATCACATGCTGTTCAGATCAGTGTGCTGAGTTGGGGAGAGAGACAGCAGCCTGTGTTCTCTCCCTGTGTGTAATACCACCCACCCCACCCTGCACTATGCACCACGCACCTCTCACCGCGCCCGAAAAAAACCCCAATATAGCCACAAGAATGGGGTGTGGCCATGCCCCCTTCTTGTGTGCACCCCCCCCTCCATTTTAACAGGGCCCGGCCCTTATTCTTGTTACATAATGAGCAGCTTTCTGGTACCGGCCCTCTTTCTTGTTACATAATGACATCACATCACATGTATGGGAGGACAGATGGGCTAGTGCCCTACTACAGACCAGGGAGGTTCCTACCCATGGCACTGCGTGTGCATACAAGACTTGAATAAAGCCTCTCGTGTAAGACAATACTAAAAAAAATCATGTCAATTAAAGCTCCTCACTCTTCTATTAGACGTTTTTACATCCCTCTTGCAGTTCATGTATTATTGATAAAAATTGGGGAGACCTTTTTTAGTCATCAGCATCTTTCCAATGTTCCCATTAGTCCTGCAAGTATAATAAATAATTTAAACTTTAAAAAGAATACTGAATCTTACTTCAGGCCTTATGGTAAATGGCGTGTGCGCTGTGTATTCAGAAAGCAGTCATCACTTCCAGGATTATTATGACATCAACACAAATATTTATATTTCACTTTTACTAGATGTTACCAAGTTGCTTTGGGTCAAGAACCCTGACACACTTATAGGAGGATGACTAGGTGCCGCAGGTGTGTCATCTTAAACAGTAACACTGCGTGTATTCAAAAAACACATCTGGACGTCACCCGGCAACCACAGAAGCAACAAGTTCAGGCAGCATCCTGTCCGTCACCACATTGACACACCCATTTCATCGAGTATTAGTTCTCCAGATTCATACAATGTTTTGCGAGGGATCAATAGCTTCACCATCTTGCTCATGCATCATGCAGTTATTTTAGTAGGTGACAGGTGTATATAAATATCAGCAACTGCATCAATCATTTATTTTAATAGAATTACGTAAGATGTCCTGATTCAGATAAGTATGCAAACTGGCCTCACCTTTTCCATCCATTCTCTTGTTGTCATCACTATCAATGCGCATTCTGACCTTGCCCAACCAGTACTGCCAGTATAATATTGACACCTGTACTGGCATTGCGCCAAATGCATAATGCAATTATAAGATCGGCACACCTGCTGGCATATAGTTATGTGGGCTGATGTATGCACCCTTTCGCTGTCATATAGTTATTAGTTATTTGGAGAATACAAGTTTGCACAGAGTAGCAGTTCCTAGGAACCCCTGCTGACAGACTCAGGGGAATTGCAGATGTATTGCTGCACTAGCTGGATGGTGGTCCCTCCTTGTTTGGTGTTTATTCAAGCAGCTGTCTGAAGTTGCATCATTGCGATCCACTTTGTCATACAGGAAGTGTTTGTCATACAGGAAGTGTTTATTATATAGGAAGTGGCTCTGCAGCCTGTATTCAGCATGATTGCAGTGAGTAAAGACCTACTTTTACAGTTCTCCAGAGTCCTGTGGGGATTTGCACACAGACCATGATGCATGCAAACGTTGACCTATATCTCAACGGCCAAATCAACTTTATTGTCCCATTACATTGCTGAAGCAGTGGGAAGGGGTGGGGTACTGGCTGAGTCTTTGCCTTGTGTGACAGAAATCATAGCTAAGAAAATGTAAACTTTACTATTGCTTTAAAATATATTTATATTAATTAGAGGACTCTCCTGGATCTCACCAGTGCAAAATGTTTTTTTTATTTAATAGACCCTTATAGGCCTTTAAAACCTTCGGTGGTATGCCTGGAAATTTCTCAGGCTGAGCTGTGCTGCAGGAGTGGGCTCTCTCAAGAAACTTCCGTGCATGTTACTGTAAAGAAAGGGTGTCCCAGTGGTGCCTCCAGAGGTGAACCACTGGTGCACCACCATCCCCCTGTCGCTAATCCTTCCCATCGCCACTTGGGGAGGATCAGGGCCACTCATGGAGGATCAGGGCCACTCGGGGTGGTTTGGCCACGCTCAGTTGTTCGTGTGTTCGCGCGTCCAAACACAGCAATGCTGGAACAGGCGAGTACTCCCGAGCCTCTCCCAAGTGGCCCAGAACTTCTCCAAGTGGCCGCAAAAAGCCAAAGCCGGCAGCAGCAGCCCCAGTGGAGCAGGGGCTGCTGCAGAAGGCAGCGGCTGCCCCTTCTGTGGTGAGTATTCTGGGGCAGGACAAATCTGCCCTGGTAGGTTTGTCCTGCCCCAGGAAAACCCACCAATCAAGGGGTTAAGGGTCCACTTAAGGGAGTCTGTTTACTGTGTTGTATTCAGTGGCTTTGAGAGAGGGGGGAGCTGGTACTTTTTACCCAGGTCTGTTGTAGGAACCCAGGTCCCGTGCCCCCTCCGCCACTGCAGAAACCGGGCAGTGAGAGTAGAGAATCTTACATTCAATTTAGATGAAATTTCTAAAACAAAATTATTGTAGGATTCAAAGCCTTGTACGAAAACATTTGTTGTAGTCGTGTGTTCTTATAATCTACCTGGTAATGATTACTCGAGGTCAAACATTTGACCAACAACCTGCTAATGGCCGATATATCGCAAGCCCGTCGATATATCGACATATCGTGCCTTGTTTACTGGTGTTTCGTTTTCAACCAAGACACATATTGCAGGAGCTGATGGGTGGGCAAATTCACAGCTGAGTGGGCAAATTCAAATGTGACTGATCAGTAAATGTCTATACTTAACTGAATCGGCACTATACTGTCTATACTTAACTGAATCGGCCACACTGCAGTGTGTGTGTGTGTTTGTGGGGAAGGGGGGTGGGGGTTCCACTGACATGTTTATCTGTTGTATAATCAGCTTTATGGCCCCCCATACAGTAAACAGAGGAAGCATATTTAACTTTGCATGCAATACCTCAGCAACTTCCCACTGGCGGCTGGACCTTGTTCGATATATTGTATGCCATCCTTTAGCATACAATGGGAAAGATGTATTAAGTCTGGTGAAGAGATAACCTAGAGATAAAGTGGAAGGAGATAATGAACCAGCCAATCAGCTGTGTTTGAAATATGACAGTTGGGAGTTTATTGACTGGTGAGTTATCTTCTTCCACTTTATCTCCAGTTTATCTCATCACTAGAGAAAAGTAGCGCTAGTATGAGCATTAAATAATAAACATTTTATTGTACACTTGAAATATTAATAAAAATATGACTGGTTAAAAGCAACAATATGAGGCCATTGGCATCTGTAAGTGCTGATAGCTAAAAAGTCATCCGTTCCTATTATTATCGCCTGTTTTGGAAAGGGGATTCCTGTAAAATGTACACAATCTCTGGTGAGCTCTCTAAATAAAGATGGCTACCAATCGCGTCCACCTGGGGAATTAATCCAATTTAGGATGGCATTGCAGCTGTAATAGGCCTCCAACTCCTTACATGTTTCCCTGTCTATAGGACAGCTTTCTCCAAGCCTTTTCCTTCGAAAAAGCTGTCCTATATAGACAGGGAAACCAGCCAGCCTCCATCTTCAGTCCACTCAAACCCGGCTGGTGATGACGCAATTCATGCTGAAGCAATAGATGTCACGCTCCCTGCTTTATAAAGCTAGTGATCTCTATGAAATGCCACAGTCCATGCACAGCCTTCTAAGTTTTGTAACGACCCTTAACCGCTCCCTACAGGAAGCCACTCCCCCTGCTCCACCCACCTCTTAGCTGACCTGGCGGAAAAGTAGGAAACTGTGCTTTCACTGTTCAATTTGATGAAGCACCTGGTGGCCGGGATAAGGCTAATTGAATCTGAGGCCAAGTGGATGTATTATCTCCTTGTGGGGCAATATGATAACTTAATGTACAGGACAGTTATACTTGTTTTATTACTCCATTACCAATATGGCCATAACTCCCAACTGTCATGATTTTTGCGGGACAGTCACGCTTCCTGGCGTCCCACTTGTGAGCAGCCGTGTCCCACGGGGGGGGGGGGGGGCAGTTGGGAGAGACACTCCCCCCCGCCCCCTTGTCACTGGCTGCTCTACACTGGAGAGCACTGGCCATGCTACTATAGTTATGAAAAATGGGGCATGGCTCGCGGTCGTGGCATTCCTGCAAAGCCACGCCCCTTTCATCCCTTTTTTGCCAGGAGTCGCAAACACTGGCTTTTAAAATATGGCTGAAACTAATCAAATCATTGTTTGGCTTATGATTATTTTGTGTCCTAAAACAATGGTTTAGGGCCTACGGTTCGAAATAGCAACAATATTGCAGAATGTGTGTCTGACAAAAAAATGGGCATGTTTAGGGTACATCCTTTGGCACTCAAGCCATGATCATTATCATTGTCTGTGAATTAGTTGGAACAATAAAGTTTGTTTTATTCCGGTTTTCTTTTCCGGTTATTTTCTGCAAATCCAGGATAACAGTGTTGCTGTCCTTTTTATTCTAATATAATCCCAGCACTTTTATTTGATGGTCATTCATTTCCAGCCTTCAGTGAAAACTGTTGAAAGAATCTTATGGTAGACATGAAATAGCCTGCAACTTGCACTCATACAGATGTAGCCTCTGTCATCTTTGCTCGGCGCCCGCCAGAGCCTCCCCTCTGGCGAGCGCCGGCAGACAGGGATACACTGAACTGGGCCGCGCGTGCGTCTCACTCGCACACGCGTCCCAATCGTTCGGCGGCGGGGCAGCGGCATCCTGCCCATCTCCGCTTCAGGGAGACGGGCAAGGTTGGGGGGGGGTCGGGGTGGCGAGGGGGACCGGCGGCGGCAGGGACCCGGGGGGGGGGGGGGCGGCTCCGTTGCCACGGGCGCGCGAGTGTCTCTTGCGGGGGCTGGCGAAAATTTCCCCAGAAGGACGGATGCCAGGTTGCTTGTCTGATGGTTGGTATAATCAAGCTGTATTGAATCCTGATGATGGTCTTTGTAAGACCGAAATGTCACGTTACGTCGATGGTATGTCAGCTTTTTCTATTATGATGGATTAAAAACCTATTTGCATTTTATCTACATGGTGAGTGCCCTTTTCATCTACGATATACTTTGATGTTCCGTCATCTGTAGGAGCACCCCCTTATATGGATGGATATTTGAGTGCGGACTTTTTGGAGAATTTATATATATATATATATATATATATATATATATATATATATATATACACACTCACGGGTACCCCTTACCAACACTCAGGCTGGAGGGGAATAAGGCGGCACTCCACGGATTTTGGTGAAATCAAAATGGTTTATATCGGCATGATTCAAATGGAAACCATCAACGTTTCAAGGCTCTGTGGCCTTTTCGTCAGGATGTGCTCCAATAGGCTTAAGCGTGTCTGTGTGTCGTTCATTCCTCCGGCGTCTGACGGAGCCGAGCTTCCGGGTGCTGCGGCTACTCCCCCTGTCTTGCGGTTGTTGCCCGGCAACCCTGGACGCTCCTGCTGCGTCACGCTCTGTAGTCTCTGAACTGTGCCAATAAGACCAACATAAATCTGTTGGATATAAAGTGCTGTTAGTGACAAAATAAACTTTGAACAAATGCGTGCTATGCCTTACTTAGTGTGGACTATGTGAAAGAAAATACTAGTGTCACTAACAGCACTTTATATCCAACAGATTTACATTGGTCTTATTGGCAGAGTTCAGAGACTCCAGAGCGTGACGCAGCAGGAGCATCCAGGGTTGCCGGGCAACAACCGCAAGACAGGGGGAATAGCCGCAGCACCCGGAAGCTCGGCTCCGTCAGATGCCGGAGGAATGAACGACACACAGACACGCTTAAGCCTATATACAGGTAAGAGAGCAGTAGCTCTGTTCTTTTTGCACAGCACTTCAGCACTTTTTGAGCACATCCTGACGAAAAGGCCACAGAGCCTTGAAACGTTGATGGTTTCCATTTGAATTATGCCGATATAAACCATTTTGATTTCACCAAAATCCGTGGAGTGCTGCCTTATTCCCCTCCAGCCTGAGTGTTGGTAAGGGGTACCCTTGTGTATTTATCAATTGCTTGGGAAGGCACCGCGGTGCTATTTCATTTGTCCGGAGTGCCGAACAATACAAGGACCTACAATTTTGGGGAACTCGCAGCAGTTCCCCTACGTGTTAACCCCTTCCCGACATTTGACGTACATTAACGTCATGGTCGGGATGTACTTCCCGACACATGGCATAAATGTACGTCATGACTTGTAACTGTCACCGCGTCAAGAGACGGGGTGACAGAGGGACGATGTCTGCTGTCCCTGACAGCAGACATCTTCCCTCATTGCCCAGGGGGGGCAGCGATGCCCCCGCCCATCGGCGATCGCTGTGATTGGCTGTTCAATGTGAACAGCCAATTACAGCGTTTTCTGTGTACCGGTGAATAACGTTCGCCGGTGACACAGGGATCGTTGGTGATTGGTGCTGTTAAGTACAGCACCAATCACCACCGGGTGTAAGGGTGACACTGGTGTCACCCCACCTCACCCCACCTGCCCCCAAAAGGCTGTGATTGGTCCGTCGGAACGACGGACCAATCACAGCCATTACACCACATAGAAAATACCAGAGACAGCTCTGCAGCCGCCATTCCGGTCAGGAACAGCGTGCAGAGCGGTCTCCATGCCCATCTGTGCCCTATACTTACCTGATCAGCGTTGGTGGCATCCGTGCCAGCTCCTGTGACTTCCTGGTGCTTGTGTTGCTGCTGCTGCTGCTGCAGCAGCGTCATTGTGTCAGAAATTGTGTGATATCATTTTGTATCTGCTGCCCCCTGCTGCCCCCCTTTTGTGCTGATCAGTATAAACTAACTGATCAGCACCTTTTTTGGGGTGCAGGTTTTTTTTTTTATATATATACCCTGTCAGGTTGCACCCACAGTTGTGTGCCTGCTGCCCCTCACTGCTAATCAGTTGCATCACTGATCAGCAGTTTTTTTGTTTTTTGGGGGGTGTTGTGGGGTTTTTTAAAAAAAATTTTTTACACCCACTGTGATTTTGTGGGTGTCCTGTGGCCGCAGAGCGCTGATAAGTGACGTACATCACTGATCAGCATTTTTGGCACAGGGTTGATCTATTTATTTTTTTTTATCAAATTACTGTTGCCTTTGACTCATCAGCATTTTTTTTTTATTTTTTATTTTTTGGACGGTGCTGTGGAGTCTTTTTTTTTTAAATTTTTTACACCCACGGTGCTTTTGTGGGTGTCCTGTGCCCGCTGAGCGCTGATCAGTGACGTACATCACTGATCAGTATTTTTTATCTAATTTTTTTTTTTGGGTCAAATTCCTGTTGTCTTTGACTCATCAGAAGTTTTTTTTAATTTTTTTTTTTTGGAGGGTGCTGTGGAGTCTTTTTTTTTTATTTTTTTTACACCCACGGTGCTTTTGTGGGTGTCCTGTGCCCGCTGAGCGCTGATCAGTGACGGACGTTACTGACCAACATCTGTGCTCAATTTTTGGCGCATTTTTTTTAACTTACACGTGTTAAAGCACTACATACACACTACATACCCCCGTGTTGAAATAAAGTTTGTACCCCCCCCTACACTATACACGTGTTGAAACACTACACTTAAAAATAATAAAAATGTCCCAATCATCGCAAAGACTGTTTTCAGCGGAGGAGGCATATGCCCTTCTTGCCACTGACACAGCCAGTGAAGTAAGCGATGAATTGGCATTTGTCTTAAGCTCCTCTTCCTCCTCTAGTGATGAGGGACCCCCTCAAAGACGCCCCCGTAGAGCAGCTGAGACCCCCCCCCCCCAATGATTGATCTCGTATGAACCCCACCACCAGACAATTTTGAGCCCCAGGTTCCTGAGTTTTTGGCCAACCCAGGAATCCAATTTGATAGTACAGGCCTCAAAGAAATTGACTTTTTCAAAGTCTTTTTCTCTGATGATTTTATAAATTTAATGGTGGACCAAAGTAATTTATATGCCCAGCAGTTTATTGCCCAAAACCCCACGTCATAATTTGCTAGGTGGACCCCTGTAGATGCAGTAGAGATGATGACGTTTTGGGGTCTGGTGTTACATATGGGCATAGTTAAAAAGCCAGAAATTAGGCAATATTGGATTACAGATGTTCTGTACAGCACCCCACTTCATCGTATGGACATGACCCGGACTCGTTTTGAGACGATCCTTAAATTTTTGCATTACAACGATAATGCACAGTGCCCACCCAGAGATGATCCCACCTTTGACCGGCTATTTAAAGTCAGGCCGGTCATTGATCATTTCAGCGCCAAATTTGCTGAGATGTACATAAGGATGTCCTTATACTGACAGCAATTCACGGAGACAGTACCACCTCCGTCCCTGTACGAGGTACCAGTACCCACACCTCAAAACCTATTTGTATCCTAGATTACAATAAGTACATGGGCGGAGTGGATCTTTCAGATCAGGTACTGAAGCTGTACAGTGCCCTGCGTAAAACAAAAATATGGTATAAGAAGCTGGACGTGTATATCATCCAGATGGCACTGTATAACGCTTACGTACTATTCCGTTCTACCAGCCAGACGGGGACATTTATGCACTTTCAAGAGGAAGTCATAAAGGGCCTAATATTTGGGAACCAGCAGGCAGAGGGCCCCAGTACTTCTAGTACTGGCCCCCGTATTGTATCAGGGCAGCATTTTCCTAACGAAATCCCCTCCACTGGAAAAAAGGGCAGGACACAAAAAAGGTGCAAAGTTTGCTATAAAAAGGGAATAAGAAAGCAAACTATTTTCCACTGTGAAACTTGCCCCGACAAACCCGGCCTATGTATGAAGGAGTGTTTTAAAATATACCACACATCTATGGATTATTAGGTTCATCATTTCACCGTGCTTCGGGGGTCTTGCTAATGCGACATAGCACCCACCATTCATTCCACCAGAATCTGTGCTGCAAAATCCAAATATCACTCCTTCCCTTCTGAGTCCTGCCATGCACCCAAATGGTATTTTTTGGTCACATATGAGGCATTGCCGTACTCGGGAGAAATTGCGGCACAGATTTTGGGGTGCTTTGTCTCCTTCATTCCTTGTGAAAATGAAAAATTTTGAGCCAGAACTGCATTTTTGTGTAAAAAAATGTAATTTTTCATTTTCACAGCCCAGTTGTACCAAAATTGGTGAAACCCCTGGGGGTTTGAAATGTACACTATACCCCTAGATGAATTCCCTGAGGGGTGTAGTTTGCAAAATGGGGTCACTTGTGGGGGGGTTCCTAACTTTTAGCATCTTACGGTGCCTAGAAACCTACATGGTGCCTAAAAAATAATCTCATAAAAAGGAGGCTCCAAAATCAAGTAGGTGCTCCTTCTATTATGAAGCCTGTGGTTTGGTCAACGTGCACACTAGGGCCACATATAGGATATTTATGAAAACAAAAGAATTGGGGGAATCAATTTTTAGTCACATTTCTCTAGTAAAATCTACTGTGTTCCTTAGAAAAATGTATTAAAATTGAAAATCTGCAAAAAAAAATGAAATTTTGAAATTTCACCTACACTTTGTTTTAATTCCTGTGAAACACCTAAAGGGTTAACAAACTTCCAAAATTTTTTGAAATGGCATCATTTATGGGGGTGTCTCACATACAAGTCCCTCAAAGTCACATCAGAACTGAACTGGTCCCTAAAAAAATCAGTGTTTGAAATTTTCTTGAAAATTTGAGAATTTGCTATTCATATTTTAAGCCTCCTAGTGTCCAAAAAAATTAAAAGGAGGTTGAAATAATGATGGAAACATAAAGTAGACATATGGTCTATGTTAGTTATTAACTATTTTGAGTGGTATGATTATTTGTCTCACAAGCAGAAAATTTAACATTTTGCAAATTGCAAAATTTTCAATTTTTTTACGACATTTTGGTATTTTTCACAAAAAAACACAGACTGTATCGACCAAAATTTACCACTAACTTGAAGTACAATGTGTCACGAGAAAACAATCTCAAAATCACTGGGATAAGTAAAAGCAAAAAAAAGTTATCCCCACTTAAGTGATACATGTCAGATTTGAAAAAAAGGGCTCTGTCAGGAAGGCAAAAACAGGCTGTGTCGGTAAGGGGTTAAGGCACCGGAATCCATATAAATAAATACAGCTACTTTTTGCTCTAATCAACTACCCATAGTGCTTTACAAGAATTTCAGGAAAACTGCACTCATCCAGCACTTTATATATCTTTGCACAGAACTTTCACAAGCACAGCGCACTTTCTCTGTCATCATGGATAATCCACATAGTGATGGTATTACTTTTGTGGAACTACAACAGCACCTCAATGAGACCTTCTCCTACACACAAGAACATGTGCAATCTGTCCTCTTCAAAGAAGATCAGAACCCTTTGCAATCATCCCAAACACCAGAAGACATCTACAATATGTTGCATAAATTGACGAAAAAGGAAATAGATTTCCAGCTCCATGGATCCACACTGTCGGATTATTACAGAGCCCATAGAATCCCACGTGGATTCCGTATAAATAATACCCCCACTATAGGCAGAAACAACCCACAATTCTGCCTCAAATGGATCTCGATATTAAATAAATGTAGCCAGGATCTCATGATCCTGGTGATTGAAGAATCCAGTAACATCCTGAAAACCACCAGAGCAAAAATTGGCTAAGTGAGGGAAGACAACAAAAACGCTATATCTGATAAAAAGAACCGACCATTGAGGGACAAATTGGAGACATCACTTGCACAATACAAAAAAGACCTTGAAAAAGAAAAAAAAAGAAAATGGGAGACCGTACAGGGTGACTATGAGGACAGCAGAGTATATAGGTGGCTCAACGGCTCTGAACCTACCTGCCAAAAGGGACGCTCCAATCCAAGGCAGTCATGGAGAGAACGTCAACATTGTGAAAATCCTAGATATACTAGCGACAGCAATTTTGCTCTAGAGGACTCTGACGAACATACTCCAAATGCAGCAATCCCTTTAGGCAGACTAACCCGGGCCAAAACCGGAGGCAAACTACCAGATTTACCCGACGAGGGGGCCAGACGCATAGGATCCGGAAAGCCACCCACCAACAGAAAGAAACCGTGATCTTTAACCTATCTGCACATTCTCTCACAGCTACAGAAGAAACCATCCTCAACAAGGGACTTACATTTGTTCCATCCAATGTACATCATGAGTTTGATTGGCAAGTAGACCTGCACAAATTTGGGAGACCCTTAAGGATTAAAGAATTTTTTCAGCATTCTCCAAAAACACAACCAGACAGGTAAGAAACCTTCCTCACAAAACATGCCCATTCCTCATTCGACCCACCCTCAAACAACCCATCTATAAAAACCTTTGTGAATATTATAGATGCATCTGTTCAAAAATTCAATCAAACAGCACCAAGAAAATGGAAGAACCTGAATAAAGAGGAAAGCATGGCACTAAAGAATTTAGCACAGAATCCCAACATCACTATCCGCCCCGCCGACAAAGGCGGTGGCATAGTGCTACAAGACACTGTGGAGTATGTCCGAAATTTGGACACATTACTAGCAGACATTGATACGTATAGAAAATTACCGGGTGACCCCACAAAGACTTTAAAAAAAGAGCTGGATACAGTCTTAACACAAGCATTTAATCAAGGACATTTCAGCAAAAAGGTCTACAAAACATTAACTCAAGACTTTCCGGTGAGCCCAGTAATCTATACTATCCCAAAAATCCATAAGGATCCCAAGAATCCACCGGGCAGACCCATCATCTCTGCCTGGGGATCTCTGCTACAGCCTGTCTCACAGTTTTTGGACTCTCTTATAGCGCCTTATATAATGCAACAAAAAACATTCTTAAAGGATACTACCCAATTTCTCACTAAACTGGCTGAATTACCGACTCTACCAGAAAATACAACATTATGCACAATGGATGTAAAAAATCTATATACGGTAATACCGCATGCACAAGCACTTTCAGCCATGCAAGTCTTTTTACATCGTGTGAAGTTTACTGCCCTGAACATTGAGTTGTTTTTAACACTGCTAGAAATGACCCTAACTAAAAATTATTTTATGCATAATGGAAAGTTCTTTTTACAACTAACGGGCTGCTCAGTGGGCTCTAACTTGTCGCCAGCACTGGGGAATGTGTACATGTTCGAGCAAGAAAATGAGTTATTTTTTGCAGATACCGCCATCAGCCAATATATCGTCATGTACACACCCTACATAGACGACCTGTTTCTCATTTGGTCGGGAAACACAGAAGATCTATCCAAACATATTGACAACATCAACTCTTGGGACAGCCCGATAAAGTTCACATACAACATTGAAAAAGAAAGGGTCCATTATCTAGACGTTACCATCAGTGTACAGAACAACAACATATCACCTCTGTATACCGTAAGGAAACTGACAGGAACACTCTCCTACAATACAGCAGCAATCACCCTCCAACCCTTAAAAGAAGTCTCCCCAAATCACAACTGATGCGGGTAGCAAGAATTGACAGTGAGACAACACAACGGGACCAAGATCTGGACATCATGGTTAACAAATTTGCTGCCAGAGGATACAACCTGTCAGACCTTAACAAACAAAAGGAACAAGTAAGAAAAATCCCTAGACAGCAATTACTAACAAATACTCAAAAAAAATTGTTTGAAAAAATCCCGTTTGTGACTACGTATACACCAGCAACCAGAGTATTACCCCGAGCATTAAAAGGAGTGTGGCCGATAGTAACCTGTGACAAGCAGCTACCAACATTCAGCCACAAAGCAATAATGCCAAGCTTCCGTAGGGGGAAAAATTTGCGGGACTTTTTGGTAAAAACAAATGTTCAAACCAGAACAAAATCTACTATCTTCAACATTCAAGAGAAAAAAACAGGCTGTTACCGGTGTCCCTCAAGCACGGCATGCAGTTACTTAGAAACAGGGGCCAAGTTCAAACACCCCCTGACAGATCAAGTGTACAACATCAGACATGTTCTCAATTGCAAGACGCCATACATTATTTACATCATCATGTGTCCGTGCAACAAGTACTATGTGGGACAGACCATTGTACATCTGAGATCCCGAATGGCCCTATATCGATCGGCCATAACAGCAAGCTTACAAGGAAAAGACATTAATCAACCGGTTGCCCGACATTTTAAAACAAGCGGACACACACTGGCAGACTTCAAATGCGAAATAATCGACCATGTCCCCCCCCCCCCTGAGCCGAGGAGGCAACAGACAGAGGCTATTATCTCAAAAAGAATCCCAATGAATATACCGGTTAAATTCATTAGCCCCAGCGGGACTAAACGAGATGATTGTTTGGAATGCATTCATCTAGAACTACAGCATAAAGCTACATAGTTTTGTTAGCGATACTAATAATAACTGCTTTGAAATATGTATTCTGTACAGTGAATTATATGCTACTAGAACTGTATGTAAAACATTTTTTGTACTTGGGTGTATCTAAAGGTGCATGAGGTGCAGTGTAATAACTAACAATAACCCTATCAATATTTAAATTAAGATAGTAATATTCCATGTAACACAACAAGAGCGCTTTTAAAATAACACTAGTATTTTCTTTCACATAGTCCACACTAAGTAAGACATAGCACGCATTTGTTTAAAGTTTATTTTGTCACTAACAGCACTTTATATCCAACAGATTTACGTTGGTCTTATTGGCTTAGTTCAGAGACTCCAGAGCGTGACGCAGCAGGAGCATCCAGGGTTGCCGGGCAACAACCGCAAGACAGGGGGAGTAGCCGCAGCACCCGGAAGCTCGGCTCCGTCAGACACCGGAGAAATGAACGACACACAGACACGCTTAAGCCTTATATACAGGTAAGAGAGCAGTAGCTCTGTTCTTTTTGCACAGCACTTCAGCACTTTTGGAGCACATCCTGACGAAAAGGCCACAGAGCCTTGAAACGTTGATGGTTTCCATTTGAATTATGCCGATATAAACCATTTTGATTTCACCAAAATCCGTGGAGTGCCGCCTTATTCCCCTCCAGCCTGAGTGTTGGTAAGGGGTACCCGTGTGTATTTATCAATTGCTTGGGAAGGCACCACGGTGCTATTTCATTCGTCCGGAGTGCCGAACAATACAAGGACCTATATATATATATATATATATATATATATATATATATATGAAAAGACCGCACTCTCACCCAACTAAGCAACACTTGGGGTGCCCGGCAGAGGTGCATGCAAAAGCATGTACCCAAAAATAGTCCAAAATCCACACTGAGTGTGGAAGCAGAGCCCTCTCCAAAATCACAAATCAGCCTTGTGATTTATATAAAAAAGGTATTTTAATCCAATAGATGCAACAAGGCAATATACATAAGAGTATGTATGCTCCGACGTTTCGGTCCCAACATGGACCTTTATCAAGGAGCCTATGGCATACAAAGGTTACAATCAGTAAATGCATGTGTCTGCTGAAAAAGAAAACACACATTTAAACAGGGAAAAAAAGGACATAGTTACGTTTTGCATCAAAGCAGCAATCAGTCAACGGCGCAGGAATCAGCCTGGTTAAGGATAGGGTCAGCAAGCCAATACAGCTGCCCTCCTGTCCGGCTATTTATACCTGTCTGAGGAGTTAAGTGCTGGATAGCGCCACAGACACGAGTCTGTGTAGCGCTATTGGACTTCCGGTAAAACCGGAAGTTCGGCGGCCGAGAGCCGGCCGCTGGAACGCACATTTGGAACGCACAGCTTCCGGGTTAGCCGGAGCTGTGCGCAATCCCTGCAATTAGGGTTACATGAGCATGGTTGGAATACTGAAGTTTACGGGGTACTACTAATCTGGGACAAGTCCAGTGGAGTAAATGGGATATGGAGGATATATTAGAAACCATGCAGCGCTGATATAGCGCATGGTATAAAGCCGGACCGCAGTGGGCTGTATTTACCAGGGGGACGTGTAGACAGGGGGTTAACGTGGTGAGGTTAATGAGTGATTATTCAATTAATGGCATTTGATGAGATATTTAGGGTCTCATCAATGTCAGAAAACTCGTGGTTTAAGGGAGTGATACTGGTGACAGTGTTAGTGCAGTTTATGTTTGTGCACACTAGGTACATGAATACATATATAAGCATACACACATGCACATGCAAATGCATGTGCTCATGAAAAGATGCAAATATATATACACCCATGCACTCGTGGGCCCGGATAGTGCAGTGATCTATTATGAA
This sequence comes from Crinia signifera, assembly GCF_055691185.1. Classification (NCBI taxonomy): domain Eukaryota; kingdom Metazoa; phylum Chordata; class Amphibia; order Anura; family Myobatrachidae; genus Crinia; species Crinia signifera. The sequence goes on along the minus strand of NC_139219.1, from coordinate 52,210,232 downwards.
TTTTATTAAACTACTGAGTGATGGTTAGTGATGGGGATCCTAATATCTGGTGCTTGGGGTGGATTTCGGGGTGTCTGAATTACATTCAGATTTGGATGGGTTAGGTGATTTATATTTTTAAGGTGTTAAGTTCTTTATTTTATTTTTATATTTATGTTAGTGGTTATTTTATTTAAGTGGGTTTGACGGACAGGCTATCGGTTCTGATAAGGTATCGTTTGGTTGTACAGAAGAACAGTTTATATAGAGACCGGAGAAAAGACAAAAGCAAAAACAAAAACAAAAAAATGGAAAAAACATGATCATAGACTGTTTAACAAAACTTATTGAGTATAAACGGGGGACCAGGAGGAATAGTCCATGGTGATTTGGTCATACATCGTTCATCTCAAAAATATGGAAAGGGGATTATTTTCGTTGAGTCCCTTGGGGGCTAGGGTGTCCAACCTATGGATCCACCTGCTTTCTAGCTTTCTCAGAATTAGGCCACGGTCCCCTCCACGGGGGGGGTACCCAGTCAATGATGCGGCAGCGTAAGCTTGAGTTTTGGTGTCCTGCAGACAGAAAGTGGCGTGGTATCGGTAATTCTGCTTTCTTTAGTTCAAGTGCGGCCCTGATGGAGTTGCGATGATTCGCCATCCTCTCCCGGAACTTTCTGGTCGTCATGCCTACGTAGGCTAGACCACAGGGACAGTTTAGGAGGTAAATTACATGGTCCATGGTGCAATGTAGGCGATATTTGATTTTGATGGGTCGACCAGTCTGGGGATGTGGGAAGGTTGGACCTGGTGTAAGACTGTTGCAGGTCGTGCAGCCAGCACATCGGAAGCAGCCCGGTCTTTTTGAGTGTAGCCAGGTGGTATTGGTGTCAATCTGAGGGCTCATTGTTGGACGCATAAGGAGCTCCTTCAAGTTGGGTCCTTTCTTAAAGGCCACCATGGGGGGGCCATAGTTGTGCATCTTGAGGGTGTGGTCTGAAGCTACAATGGGCCAATGCTTCCTGAGGCTTTGTTGAATTGTGGACGAGGCATGGTCATATTTATTTACGAAGACCATCCTTTTCGGTTTTGGTGTCTGTGTGGCCGTTCGGGAGGAGCTCATGTTCTTTCTAGCCTTGATCAGGCATCGGTTGAGTGTGGTTTCTGAGTATCCTCGTTGTTTGAATCGTTCAGTCATTTCGTTCAGTTGGGGTTCCATGCTGGTGATGTCCGTATTGTTCCGCATGACCCGCATGTACTGAGAAATAGGGAGGTGCTCTTTTAAGGCTGGTGGGTGCTGGCTTGATGTAAGAAGAAGTGTATTTCGGTCAGTATCCTTGCGGTAGAGGCTTGTTTGTAGCTTCCCATCAACTATTTGGACCTTGATGTCAAGAAAATTTATCGATTCACCATCGATTAGGTGTGTGAATTTTATGGGGTGATCTTTGTTGTTGAGAGAATTGACCATGTCGGTGAATGCATCTGGTGTGCCTGCCCAGAGCAGGAAGACGTCATCAATAAATCTCCTGTAGAATCTGATCTGCTCCTGGTAGTGAGGTAAGATGTGTCTGTTCTCGTAATCGAGCATATACAGGCCTGCATATGAGGGTGCCAGGTTCAACCCCATTGCGGTGCCGGACACCTGGATGTAGTATTTCTTCTGGTAGGTGAAGTGGTTGCAGTGCAGGATGGTTTCAGCCAGTTCTACAAGGAAGTCAGTTGGTGGTGTGAGTATTGGTCGTTTGTCCAGTTTGGACCGTAAGGCTCGGAGGCCATCCGAGTGAGGTATCACCGTGTATAGCGAGTTCACGTCCATGGTGGCCAGATAAACTTGGTTGGTGGAGATGTCAATCATCTTTAATTGATCGATGAAATCGGAGGTATCTCTGATGTAGGTGTTGCTGGAGATGACCAGTGGCTGTAGGTAGTTTTGCAACCACTAGCCATCTTCGTTGACAACTACCTACAGCCACTGGTCATCTCCAGCAACACCTTTTCATACCCCCACTATCCTCGTCGGCGTGGAGTTGATTTTAAAAAGTGTGGCGAGCACAGTGAGCCACTGAGCCCGAAGCGTGGCGAGCGGAGACGGATACCTTCATAGGTAAACGTATCCCCTCGCGGGCTTCACAGGTATCCGCGTCCCCTCGCTGGGCTGGCTGCGCTCGCCATGCTTCGGGCTCGGTGGCTCGCTGCGCTCGCCACACTTTATAAAATCAACTCAGCGCCGACGTGGATAGAGGGGGTATGAAAAGGTCGTAGGACATGTACCGCCGCCCCTCGTGGGCTCGCTGCACTCACCACACTTCGGGTTAACGTTTATAGTGGGGGGGGGGGTGGCGTGGGGGTGCATTTAACATTGTAAGCACCCATTAGGGTGCATTTAAGATTGTAAGCATCCATTAGGGTGCTTATACAATTTTTAATCGCATCGCATTGTATGGCATTGTATGCCATATACAATGTCATACAATTTTAAAATTGTATGACATTGTACAACATCGCGCGATATAGCGTCGCATCGCATACCATCGTATGCCTTTTGGTATGCGATGGGCGCCGTGATAATACACAAGTACCACCTGCTCCTCTCCTCTGATTCCACCCCCATTATACACACAATAATGCAATGGTTGCCTCTCCCTCAAATGGACATTACATACATTCCTCCACAAATAACAAACATCATTCCACTTTCAGTATATTTCTAACTTTAATGGGGCGTAGCCCCTTACGATGGTGTGAAGAGCGCCCGTAGGGCGCAATGAATCACCTAGTATAACCTTTAAAGAAAGCAGTACAACACCGGATTCTCGTTCAAACCCCAATGTGATAGAGAATCTAATCAGTGGATACATCTGCTTTCCATTTGAAGCAGCATTCTCCCCTGATTCCCCCCTCTTTTTGGGGGTGGGACATGATCAGTAATTTTCGATCGGAGATTAGCTGCTGTTTGTCCTGCTGCTAACTAATGTTTAGCAACAGGTTGCTCTGCCACCCCTCTAGTAAGAGCCTATGGAATGGCCAGGCGATGATTCGCCATTCCATCCCTACGATGTTTTTGGTTTCTCGACATAAACCATTGCACAGGGGCAAATTAATATATAAATAATACATTTTGAAGTACATGTAAGAACATGCCGAATCTTATAACGTTTGCCAGAATGTGGATGGGAAAAATAATCCCCACCACTAATGAGCTGCATGTCGTACAACCCGTGCAATGGTAGCAACCAAATTAGCATCTTAAAAAATGTCCTGTACTGCCTGTATCTCCTAAGCATGTAACATCAATCTTATCTAACTTTTGTTTGAGATTGCGACCCCTGGAGTAGGCTGGCATAATCCGTGTCCCCAATAACGCGGGCAATTCCTTATCTGTATTAATGATAGGCCCCAATTTTTTGAAGTCACGATTGGTGTTATTACTAATTATTGATTTACCCATGGTATTACCTTCTTGGCATCAATACTTGTCTGCTTATTGGGTAGAAAAAAAGCTTTGTCTAGGCAAATTGAAAACTCTCTTCTTGTTCTGAACCGTTAACTGCGCCCATACCCTCTCTGTTCAAATTTTGGAACCATAGAGTCCATGGTCTCCTCAATTTGTGTGGGATCACTCACAATGCGACGTGCCCATAGCATCTGTGAAAAAGGTAATCCTTTTCTTGGTGCCACCGGGTGGAAACTATCATGAAGCAATTTCTGTTGGTTTCTTTGACAAATAAAGATGTTATTAATTCCCCATTAAACAGTTTAATGTGCACATCAAGGAAGTTGACCTCACATTTATCTATTTTATTGGTTAATTTTACCACACTAGATGACTCATAATGGCGATCAAAAGTATATTTTACGAAAATGTCATCACCCACCCACAACAACTCTCTTTGTTGTTGGAATAAATAGGTAATCAGTTAACTGTCTGTATAATTCGTGTGATGATGATTATTATACTTGCAACCCTAAAGTGTAAATAAAAGCAATGTGCATGTGTTCAGACCATGTACAATGAATATTGTTATCACTAAGCCTTTTATACATATGCAGATGTCATTGTTTTATATGTTCTCCAGGTTTACTGGACATAGAAAAAACCGGATGTAGAAAACAAATATTGATTTACGTCCAATATGCTTCTGTTTAGTTTGCATTGACTTACTTATTATTTATAGCTGTTAGGCAAATATAATGCTGAACTTCCTCGCGGGTGTTTAAAGTGCATTTAAATCTCAGACTAGTAAGCAAACACATACGTAAAGGTCTCAGTCAATTAATCAGAAGACTTTCTCAGCTGTGACTGTGTGAAAATATGCAAATATTGTACCCGCCAGGTATATCGGTGGCTGTGTATTTAGATGCTATGTCAGCCGTAGAGTCCATTATACAGTAGATCATCTGAGTAGTGCTCTGGTCGCACAGCTTGGCTGGACATTGCAAGGAGCAAGATTCTGGAGACATTGTAGTTGCATATAGGATAGCAGTCACAGGCCCTGAAATTAGTGGTGGACTCATTTATTTATTTACAGTTTCTTATATAGCGCAGCAAATTCCATTACACTTTACAATAGGAAACAGTGATACAATAAACTGGGTAGTAACAAATATAGAAGTAGGACAGTCCTGCTCGTAAGCTTACAATCTATAGGACTAATAATAATCTCCTGTTATAACTCCAACTGATATAAATTGAGCTGAGAGAGAACTTTCTCAGAAAACACCTCTGTAGATGTATCAGCAGTCTCCTGTCATACACATAGCACACAGTTAGTGATAACCAAGATAGAGGCTGACCTTCTGAACCCAGGATCATGGCTGGCCACATGTAATGTGGAAACATCCAACTTTATTCAGGTATACAGGCCACTATGCTCCCAGTATTTCTGGGAGGCTTAAAAAAATTGGTCTCCCTCACGCCCCCCCCCCCTCCCCAGGAAGGTAGGCAAGTTTATTGGATGCCCCCTAAAGCTCTTGCACACACCCCCCCCCCTCAGAGCCTCTGAAAGAAATTCCGGAGCAGGACTAAAATTACACGAATGGCGTCATTTTGCATTGTTTTAGTCCCACCCGTGAATAGCGGAGTTTGTGTGGATTTGAGGTGGGATTTTGAGACGTCAGGCTTGTCCCCGCCCCCTGATGTGCAGATTTGGGTTGCCTCTTCAGGTTATCCCAGAGAGGAAACTTCAAAAGTCGACAAGTATAAAATATACAAGGAGTTTAACCCAGTTTTGTACCCTTTTACTGGTTTTATTATAAAATAACTTTTTAATTGTCTTCCTCCAAATGAGAGGAACAGCCATGGGAACAACTTATGCACCAACCTGTGCAAATCTATACATTATGGTTAATAGAAAAGAGAACTGGAACCGTTAGACGACTAGTGCGGAATGCCGGACAAACTTTTTTTTATTAAAGGGGCAATCATTTACAAGGCAAAACCATGCTTTGTAAATGACAGCTCCTTAGAGTTCGTCTAGCTATATACAACAATATAGCAATTCAAAATCTCAAAAATAAACATAAAAGTAACCCTATATACAGAGTATAAATATATACTAAAATAAACATTGTGATTTAGTCTTCCCTGAGGTAATGAGGTCACAATGTTTTGGGAGATTACTTATAGAATTTCTTTCTTTCTGAAGGAGCCTATGGGCTAGGTCACACGTACGCACTGGGACAAAGGGCAAAACACATTGAAGCTAGTGTGCACTGTAGATGCAAATTGAATGCATTTCCCATTGTGTTTAGTTAAATAGGACTTATACCTATACAAGTGGTATAATGCATTAATGAATATGAACTAGATAAAAGGTGTCAACCACTAAAGGGTTACACCATAATGCAGGCTCCTCCTCAGTGACAGGAGCCAGGTGCTGCACGGTAACATTATGGGCGGGATGTATTAATATACATCGCCGCCCTTCGCCTGACAGCCGCAGCGATGCTACCGCATATGTACTAACATATGTGGTTAGCATCGGGTTGCGGTGACGGAGACCCCCGTGATACCTTTGATGTGGTCTGCGGGGGTCTCCCTCACATCCCGGCGGCTGCCAGTGTCCCCCTGCGTCTCCTCCTCCCCCCTGCAGCCGAATGTCCTCCCAGCTGTGACACTTGCTGGGGGAGGAGGAGATCAGGAGGACGGGGGGGGGGGGGGGGGGTCTCGGATGGCTGGCGGCTATAGAAGCCCAGAGGCTTGGATACCCTGCCAAGTGAAAACGGGGCGGACGGGTAATGGTAAATAGGAAAATGCGGTAAAACCCCCGTTTTACCACATTTTCCCTTTAGTACATCCCGCCCTTTAAGAGATATACAATATACAGCTTTAACAACTGCATTACAATTCAGACACCTCAAACAAGCAAAACTCCATTCTTTTGTGTATTAAAAACGAAGCGGAGTCTAAGCAAACTCCAAAGGTAATTATGTGATAGCAGTGGTGGAACTTGTAAGTGGCAGGCCAAGGTGCAAAAATATAATATGGGCCGCCTCCTCTCCCCGACCCAAGAAGTCGTTGCTGGTCTGGGCAGCATTGAGCCCATCATCTGCTACACCAGGGGTGGGGAACCTTTTTTTCTAGCAAGTGCCATTTTGATATGGTTAAAATCCTTCGGGGGCCATGTAAAAACAAGCACCTTTAAAAGTCCCCTGCTTCTCCCGTCCCACACTCTGGCTGCTGCTGAATAACAGAGTGAAGAGAGACGGCTACTGCTGCAGGGCGGCTCTCGCGATAATTCGCTCCCACCCGCATCACCACCTCAAGGGAGAACTCCCCCTTCCTAGTCTCCCGAGCAAGCGGCCGGGCTGGCCACTCAAACTGGCTACAGGGGGCGTTTTAGGCCCACGTGCCAGACGTTCCCCAACCCTGTGCTACACCAATGGTAGTTTCGGCTCTGTGTGATAGGCAGATTAGGTGTGCCCCCATCCTAGCTATCACACTGATCCCCCCCTCTCCCCTGTATCTGTGTAGGTAAGTGCTGCTTTGTGGTGCGTTAGCATACTTTCCAACATTACAATCATTCTGCACATGGGACCTCTGCGCAGTGACGCTGCTCCGGAGCTGAAGAGATGGTAATCTCTCTAAGGCTGTGGAGACACAGATGACATAAAACATAGATATAAGTTATAAGTCTCTTAATAATATTGGCTATGGCATGTGGTTGGAGTGTGAATCACAGCTGCTTACCTGGAAGTGGCAGCGATGATCAGATATGGTAATACAGCAGGAGGTGTCCGGTATATGTAGATGCCTTCTGCGTGTGTGTGAGATTAACTAAAGGTGCCCAGGTCTGATTTAACCTGTTTTCAGCCGACAACAAATCAGGCCAACGGATCTGGTGAAAAGTGGCCAAATCGAATCCATGTTGACATCCAATCCGATGTGCATGGGATCGAAGCCAGAGTCATTCATGCTGCATGTATGATCTTCGACTTGCTCCCCTTGCAGCAGGAAGTGGGGATCGCATGCGATACGTCACATGCAGAAGTACAGCATACAATGTATCGCATGCGATCCTGCCACTCGGGCAGGGGCTTCTTAAGCGAGGAGGAGGCCTGTCTGCAGCCTCATCAGCCGGGCCCCCTTCTCTCTGCCGGGAGCAGAACCGGGAGCAGTAGAGTCATAGTGCTCTAGTGCTCAGACCCTACTGCGCATGTACGAACCTAGAGCGCTCACACATCACTAAACATACATAGATCGCAGGAAAAATGGCCGCCGTGCCATTTTCCCAGTGATTAATGCAGCGCTCCTACCTTTGGTCTCCGGATGGTAAGTATTACCAAAATGGACACCACCTATTATAGATACGCCACTAAACCCAGGAAGGTCCCGGGCGGCTCATGGGGATCAGATGCCAATACACTGCTCCGAGAAGTCAGAGCAGTGTATAGGCACCTTAAGGCCATAGCATCAGATCACCTGCAACACCATTGGCCAGCTGAGTGACTAATAGGGTTACACAGACAGTTTGCCACAGGGACGTCATTAAGGCTACATATGAGACCCTGGATTCGGTACTCCCATTTTGGGATACTTAGCACTTTGCCATCCCCTCCCCACCCCAAAATGCTGCAGACTATCAAACAATTTACTTCTGTAGCCGTACTGTGTCCAACAATGCTGGACCTGTATTGAACATGCACAGAACGGGCCCAACGCATGCGCAATGGCCCTTATTCAGATCTGATCTTATTCAGATCTGATCACAGATCAGTTTCAACACACACCACCCAAATTTTGCCCATTTTGAGAACAAATTTGTACTGCGATCAGATCTGAGAAAGGGCCAATGTACAGAGCATTGACACATTGACCTTCTAACAATACTCTGACCTGACTTCAATCACCTCCATTGTTTTCTTAGCGTAATGTAACATGATTCATTGTGACTAAACCAGATTTATACTGGACCATATTGTTCAGCCCTAAGGATTCTAACATTTGGTAAACAGAATTCTTGCCTGTAAGTGGCTATCTTCCTACCCGTATGCTCTTTGCTCTGCTCCTAATAATAACATAATTATTGTGTTTGCTGTTGTGGGTGTTTTGCTTTTTGACTTGACATACCTTTAACATTACTTTGAGTCCTCTGGGGTTCTGTGGATTGTTGCTCTGTTGGGAAATTACCATGTTGTCAGGTTACGAGCAGATCCTTTCATAACACAACACTGCCGCTTTTTACTAATTATCATCACGAGCAACGGAGTGTACCAAGCTTTGGGGTAACAGCAAAAGAATATATAATACCCCTTTCACACCAGGAAATGCAGGGACTTACCTGGGAATACAGTCCAGGGCTCAAGCAGGGACATTCCCGAGTTGACCCCTTTCACACCGGCTTAGTTCCTGCATTTTCTGCTGTGAGGTGGGCAGCGGGGTCCGGGCAGTGGGTGGAGGGGTTCAGACTGTGGGGAGCCGGGCAGCGGTGGCTGGGTGCTTGTAGCGCTATTTGCCAGGCAGCAGGGTGGGAAGGGCTGCTTGATTTGAAAACCTTTTGAAAAGACTGACCGGACGTTGATTGGCTGAGAGCGTCTGGCCAGTATTTTCAATATGTTTTCAAATCCAGCAGTGCTTCCTGCCCCGCTGCCTGGCAAATAGCGCTACAAGCACCCAGCCACCGCTGCCTGGCTCCCCACAGTCTGGACCCCGCCACTCACTGCCCGGACCACGCCACCCACTGGCTGGTGTGAAAGGGGTATGAGAAATGGAAATGCATTGCTGTACAAATTGCTTTCTTATAATTTCCTTAATATTAAAGCTGTTTAATATCAAGTATATAGCAATTTTATGTAAAGATGGTTGAAAGCATAATAACTGCAGTAATAGGAAAGACATATCAGTATAGATAAGTAGTCTAGTTACAACACCCCTCCCCCCAGCATTCTGAGCAGCGCTACCATCTGGCTGTCAGCTCGGCTTCCCCCTCTTGTGTTGGCAGTGCTTGTTTCATAGTGCCGGATCATCACCGGATTTCAGCTGCCCGCACTCTTCCCGTAAAGGGAGCAGGCAAAGCTAAGACACCAGAGAGTATGTTGGTTTTGCGTACTCCTTCCAAATGATTCGAATGATTTTGCCCCCACACCCAAGGCTGAGAAATTATGTTTATGTACGTGTGGGGAACTCAGCGAGTGAGGGGCAGACGGCTGTGTGAGCGGCGGGTGGTGTTTAATCCACATGCAACACTGCGATATTCGCAGCGTTGCGTGTGGACCAGAATAAGGTCCTGTGTGTCTGTGCTATGACTCGATCCCCAGTTATAAAAGCTCACTATTTAGAGGTGATATATTGTGCTGACTTTCATCATGCCAACATAAGAATAGCAACATGGGCCATAATGTCGACATCCATCATGACGACATTGACCACATCAACATTTACCATGAGTGATATAGTGGCGATTTACCTTGTCCAGCAGATTTGATGCTCTCAAGTGCCTATCCAACCCTCCTCTAGCCTAAACCTAATAATGCCCCAGTGCCTATCCAACCCTCCTCTAGCCTAAACCTAATAATGCCCCAGTGCCTATCCAACCCTCCTCTAGCCTAAACCTAATAATGCCCCAGTGCCTATCCAACCCTCCTCTAGCCTAAACCTAATAATGCCCCAGTGCCTATCCAACCCTCCTCTAGCCTAAAGCTAATAATGCCCCAGTGCCTATCCAACCCTCCTCTAGCCTAAACCTAATAATGCCCCAGTGCCTATCCAACCCTCCTCTAGCCTAAACCTAATAATGCCCCAGTGCCTATCCAACCCTCCTCTAGCCTAAAGCTAATAATGCCCCAGTGCCTATCCAACCCTTCTCTAGCCTAAACCTAATAATGCCCCAGTGCCTATCCAACCCTCCTCTAGCCTAAACAGAATAGTCCCCCAGGGCCTAACCAACCCTCCTGTAGCCTAAACCTAATATTCCCCATAGTCATTATACCTAACCAGGAGCCTAATGCAGGCTACACACCAGAACGACAATGGCCCAATCCCATCAATCTAGATCCCTTCCCGACCGATTGGATGTAGATTGTAGGTAGATCGGGCCCTTTTTTGCCTGTTCTGATCCGATCCCGATCCGATGCGTGGCCCCATGGGTTGGTCGGTCGTTATTCAGATCCTGTTCAGAAACACTGGAGGTTTCCAAGGTGCAAGGACAGAGGAGCAGCTCGATATAACCTAAAACTTGTTCAACCAAAACAAGAAAAAACAATGATATACAGAAATGAATAAGGATATATTACAAGCGCTTTCTGTGTATGAATTTTCACCTTCTCCCGTTCTCACAGGTGGTATATATGTGAAACAAAGAGAAGGATTACATGTGTAGGACTGTAAATGTCGTTTTTAAAACATGAATATGAAACAAGGGTAGAACATACCACACTCACAAAAAGAGTGTGTATCTGAAGCTCATAAAGGTTTCTTTATGGTGATTTTTAATGACCTTCACTAGAATCCACCCAGGCGTCTGAGTAATTCAATTAAGCGTACATTTTCACTCACTCAAATTCAATGGTGTAACACATATAATGGTTTCTTTTTAAGTTAGCGTACCGATAACGCACAATTCACGGGAGATTTTAAAGCACATCTGGGTTTCTTTCACTTGAAAAATACTTTTATTGCCAAAAAATATTTTAAAATTTAAATTAGGACCACAAGTACACTGAAGAATAGATCCAAGGGTGGGTGAATGATAGTATAGGACTCACATTAACAACAAACCAAAAACTTTCCGGATAAGTCAAGGATGGTTGGTGAGTGCACACCCAGTACCTTAGTTCAATGTTCAATAGTGACAACAAGATGGTCCAGAATGAAAGGAAGATGTTGTGCAGGTCCAGAAAGCCATACAACGCGTTTCGATTAAAAATCTTTGTCAAGGCCTGCAGCAGGTAGGATCTGAAAACGACCATACACCCGGGTGCGGGTCGCGATCGGATCGGAACCCGCTCACAATGCACATAGTGAGCGGGTCGTGCGCTCCGCGTGATTGTGAGCGGCCCTGGTGTGTACCGGGCATAACCCTAAATTTCCCTTTCCATAATTTAACCATAACCCTCCGCTGATGGGCTATGCAGAATGTTCACATTTCATATGCTGATATTGCAAACATGTCGACGCTAAAGGTGCATACACACTAGATGATTTTTTTGACCAATACTGTTCATATTGGTCAATATACTGGCCAGTGCGTATGGTAGGAACGATGAATGACCATGTGTAGTCCCACCGCGCGTTCATCAAGGTTGTTCGTGGACTGTGCAAGCAGGTCAAATTCAGATATCTTTCCGAAAAAGCTTGAGAGTAGCTATATCATTGGTCATTCGTCACATCGTTCAGTGAGTATGCACAATATCGTTCATCTAGGACAGTGGTTCCCAACCCTGGTCCTCAAGTACCCCCAACAGTGCACGTTTTCCAGGTCTCTACACAGAATCACAAGTGAAATAATTAGCTCCATTACTCTACTACTGTACTGTTGGGGGTACTTGAGGACCAGGGTTGGGAACCACTGTCCTAGATGAACAATATTGTAAATGGAACAATAAGAAATGGAAGAGTGGGGAGAAACAGTCTTTGGGCAGTAAAGCTGATGGTTTTGACAGTTGTGTTATAAAAGCTCACTGTCACCAGAGGGAACAGACAACAAACTATCTTACAGTAGTACTTTACATGCTTGTTTTAGCTCAACAATTTGTAGATTCTTGGACACATCGCCCCTAAATCTGTCAGATGAAACATTACGTAATACAAAGGCCCATTATTCTGGTTTAACTTCAAAGTGAGATCTATATTGCAGTGTAAAAATAAAGAAGCCAGTATTTTCCCTGCACAGAAACAACATAACTCACCCAAATCTAACTCTCTCTGCACAAGTTATATCTGCCCCCCCCCCCCCTTCAGTGCATATGGGGCCTCATTCAGATCTCATCGGTACTGCACGCATTCGCACGCAGTACCAATGTTGCGCGTCTGCGCATGCGCAGGTGGGTATCTGCGCATGTGCAGGCGTATGGTGCGTGCACCACGGTGACCTTTCGGTTCGCCGGGTGCACGCACCCATGGCGGCGAGGGGGGCGAAATGGGCGGGGGGTGCCGGGCTGCCCCATTACCATATGGGAATGCCCAGCGTTCCATGGGCGTTCCCATGAGAACGCTGGGCGTTCCCATGGTAATGAGGCAGTGACGCGGGTGTGGGAGGCGGGTAGATGACATCACCGGATGTCAATTGCCCACCTATATCCACGCCAGCGTGCACGCAAATGTAAGTAACTGAAAAGTCACTTATATATGCATGCACGCTAAACATCATTCGATGGTCGGTGACCATCGAAAGATGTGGGCGGTTACCCGAGCCATGCGAATGGATGTTTATGCAAAACATCCATTCGCAGCTGTTCAGACGAAGCCGCACTTTGAGGGGGCGGCAGGGGGGCGGTTGTTCGCCGGACGGGGTTTGGTCGACTCGCAAGGCTGCGAATTCGCAGCCTTGCGAATCAACCAGAATAACCCCCATGGTTTTGTCCATTTGAGAAGGAATTTGCCTTTGTGAGTGAACCAGAATAAGGGCCAAAATGTATTATGTTAGCGATAGATTTAGGTTTTTTTTAAGGGTAATTGTTTTTTTTTTTTTGCGCTTGTCTCAATCATTTCCAAACATGATGATGACGACTACACTATAATCAATAAGTCATAAGTATTACAATTGTACTTCTATTTTTCACACAAAATAATACAATTTATAAAATGTTAGTATTTAGGGAGACATTGTTGCTGATGGTGAAGAGATGTACATGCCCAGATAGCCAAGGCCACACCGACACTGGTCATATCACCTCTGCTTCTCACAGTAGGACCATGATCATTTCAGCTCCCGCCCTTTTGGCCCTTTATCCATCCCTATTGGCTGTAGTGATATAACTATGGGGGTGCATGATGGGCCATAGAGAGTTATGCTGGGGACCGGGTACTTTTGGGGTGTGGTGTAATCATGGGAGGCATGGTCATGCCCCCTCAGCCGAATCCGGTAGACAGAATCTCTCCCTTTTATGGGGTATGGAGTAATGTTGTCACATGACCAACATTACTCTGGTCCTCGCGTCACATGACCAAGTTTCTCATTTAGGTAATGCAAAGCTAGGAGTGTGTGTGTGTGTGTGTGTGTGTGCGGGGGGGGGCACCTGGGCATGCCAGTGAGACCCAGGCTGGATCTCAAAACAGCTATTTTAGTCCCTCCCACTTCAATGTATACACCAGCTTTTTACAGCTGTTTTCAATACATTTAATATTTTTTCCAGCTTTTATAGCACACTTTACATGGTTTCCAGCTTTTTCAATTCATTTTACATGGTTTCCAGTTTTTTATACACACACTTTATATGGTTTCCAGCTTTTACAATGCCTCTACTATGTTTCCGGCTTTTTCAATACAGCTTACATGGTTTCTGTTTTTTTAAATATGCTTTTCATGGTTTTCGGCTTTTTCAATACATTTAACATTTTTTGCAGCTTTTCAATATATTTTAGATGGTTTCCGGGTTTTTCAATACACCTTACACGGTTTTTGGCTTTACATTGTATTTGCTATGTCCCAAACACCCCCCCCCCCCCCCCCCCCACCTGATTGCATGCTCCCGCAGATCTTTTGCTAAATCTTCTGATTTTACATGCTGAATGAAAGAACAGAAGATATAGCAAAAGATCAATAGGAATGCACATCGAATCTTAAGATAAAACTTTGGTGAACAAAATGTTCGTTTGCCTGAAATCTTTTGTCTATGACGTGCAAAAGTTTAAAGATAAAAGGCAAAATTGATCCGCACATCTTAAGATCGCTGATCTTTCTAGTGTGTGGGCACCTTAACTCTGTATACAAGATGTGTATACATCTGTAATAATCAGAATTGTGTGAAACACTAATAAGCCCACAGTATTTTGTAGGGTGGTTATTCAGCAGGACTACCACAATTCTGTTCTGTTAACAGCTTCTAAACTGTGTATTTATCTTGTGAGAAATTTCTCATGGTGACAGTTTCTGTAACGTCTGACCACATCCTTCTTTTACATCTGTATTCTTCTTGGAAAGAAGCGGAGCGGTTACGATCTGGAGCACACCTGTGGAAGTTGTGACTGGCTATATCACACAGTGACTCTGAGCGCCGCAGTGATAATGATGGCACGCCTTTGTTTGACTGTCCATAAAAAATAATTGGCTTGTTGGCAAATTCAACATGTTGTGAGTTCCCATCGTGCCACCCACATTGTATTGTACCCTGTGTATTGGTTGTGAAATGAGCTGGATTTCATGGTTTATAGTATCATTAGTATGGCTGCATGATATCACTGATTCATTCTTATTCTAGTTCACTCTTTCTGACAAATTCCTTCTTAGATGGACAAAACCATGTGCACTGCAGGTGGGGCAGATGTTACTTGTGCAGAGAGAATTAGATTTGGGTGGGGTTTTATATCAAAGTGAGATCTATATTGCAGTGTAAAAATAAAGCAGACAGTATTTACCCTGCACAGAAACAAAATAACTCACCCAAATCTAATTCTCTCTGCACATTTTACATCTGCCCCACTTGCAGTGCACATGGTTTTGTCCATCTAAGAAGGATTTTGTCAGAAAGAGTGAACTAGAATAAGGCCCAATGTTTCAGCCTGCTTGAAGTTAAACAGTCTCTATGGAATCAGACAATACTATAAATCAGGGATGGGGAACCTTTGATCCTCCAATTGCTATTGAACTACACATCCCAGCATGCCTTGCAACAGTTTTAGCATGGTGAAATATCAAAACTGTAGCAGGGCTATGTAGTTCAACAGCTGGAGGGCCAAAGGTTCCCCATGTCTGCTATAAATGGTAACCCTTCTAGGATAGCTACAATCCATTTGTATTTTTCACCTTCTGGGCCTCAAGAACCTTGTGGAGCTTTCCTTGAAAAAGCTGAACATTCAGCGAAACGCGTCGGTGGGTCACTGTACTCCCCCTTCTTCCTGGCACACTTCTAAGGACAGCACCATCCTTCACCTCCATTGGCGGCTTCCAGAGATTGCCCTAATACCTTTGGCCAATTGTCATCCTTTGAGAGGAAATCTTGCTTTGGATACCACAAACTGGGAAAGCTCCACAAGGTTCTTGATCATCATCCAGCGGCTATAAGATTCATCTATCTACAAATTCCGCAATACTAGTGAGGACCACGGACCCAAGCCCGGAAAATATCCCAAATTCCAAGTGGTGAGATCCCAATTGCTTACTCTCATAAAATTGACATTGCCATTTGTTCCAACCCTTTTTTTCCAGGGAGGACTGTCAAAAAACCCACATGCCAGATATAGGGGAGAGTACACTGCATTTATTTTAAAGTATTTTACTGTGTATATTGTGTGTAATTACTCTTTTGTTACAATTAAAAAATATGAAAATACAGGAAATCCCATATGTATCATTTCATTTAGCGCTGCCACTTGCGTTTTGTTGTTCGAAAGGTCATTAGTTCGAAAGGTCGTTAGTTCGACAGGTCATTAGTTCGATGTCTATGTCGACAGTCAAAAGGTCGACATGTTTTTTTTACCTGAATGTCAACACAGTCGACATGGACACAGTTTCAAGTGCACCGCATCCCCTCACATCGCTCGCTGCGCTCGCAATGCATCGGGCACACTGTTTTATTCTCCCACCGCGCCCTAGTGGATGGTAGGGCATGAAATACCACCTGTCGGCACATGTCGGCTCAAAAAGCCGTGAAAAACCCCATGTCGACCTTTTGACCGTCGACCTGGACATTGTCGAACTAATGACCTGTTGAACTAATGACCTGTTGAACTAATGACCTGTAGAACTAATGACCTTTCGACCTAGAACCATGTCAACCTTTTACTATGTCGACATAGACCCATGTCGACCTTTTCCATGTCAAACTAACGGCTGCCAACCATCATGCTGTAGACCAGGGGTGTCCAACCTTTCACCTTCCCTGGGCCACATTAGAAGATGAAAATTTGGTTTGGGCCGCACATAAAATAAAATAACAGTAACGATACCTGATCATCCAAAAAAACATAGAAAACATAGTTAACATATTAAACTTAATTGGAAATGAAGTTAGTGAGATGTTTGACATTGTTTCTCACATTCTGACACAGAGAATAGGCCGAAATTCACATTCTGACACAGAGAATAAGCCAAAATTCACTTTCTGACACAGAGAATAAGCCGAAATTCACATTCTGACACAGAGAATAAGCCAAAATTCACTTTCTGACACAGAGAATAAGCCAAAATTCACTTTCTGACACAGAGAATAAGCCAAAATTCACATTCTGACACAGAGAATAAGCCAAAATTCACATTCTGACACAGAGAATAAGCCAAAATTCACTTTCTGACACAAAGAATAAGCCAAAATTCACTTTCTGACACAGAGAATAAGCCAAAATTCACAATGTGACACAGGGAATGAGTAAAAATTCACATTTTGACACAGAGAATAAGCCATAATTCACATTGTGACACAGAAAATAAGCCAAAATTCACATTGTGACACAGAAAATAAGCTGAAATACATATTCTGACACAGGGAATGAGTAAAAAATTCACATTCTGACACAGGGGGGGAAATTTACTAAGATGGAAGTTGTATTTCACATGGGATGTTGCTATGGGAAACCAATCAGATCCTGTCTATTATCTTGTATAGGGTGCTAAATAAATAAGAAGTAGATTCTGATTGGTTTCCCATTGCAACATCCCATGTGAAATACAATTTCCATCTTAGTAAATTTCCCCCACAGTGCCATATGACACACATGCCCCCACAGTGCCATATGACACACATGCCCCCACAGTGCCAGGTGACACACATGCCCCACAGTGCCAGGTGACACACATGCCCCCACAGTGCCAGGAGACACACATGCCCCCACAGTGCCAGGAGACACACATGCCCCCACAGTGCCAGGTGACACACATGCCCCCACAGTGCCAGGTGCACATATGCCCCCACAGTGCCATATGCCCCCACAGTGCCATATGCCCCCACAGTGCCAGGTGACACACATGCTCCCACAGTGCCAGATGACACACATGCCCCCACAGTGCCAGGTGACACACATGCCCCCACAGTACCAGGTGACACATATGCCCCCACAGTGCCATATGCCCCCACAGTGCCATATGCCCCAACAGTGCCAGGTGACACACATGCCCCCACAGTGCCAGATGACACACATGCCCCCACAGTGCCAGATGACACACATGCCCCCACAGTGACAGGTGACACACATGCCCCCACAGTGCCAGATGACACACATGCCCCCACAGTGCCAGGTGACACACATGCCCCCACAGTGCCAGGTGACACACATGCCCCCACAGTGCCAAGTGACACAAATGCCCCCACAGTGCCAGGTGACACATATGCCCCCACAGTGCCATATGCCCCCACAGTGCCATATGCCCCCACAGTGCCATATGCCCCCACAGTGCCAGGTGACACACATGCCCCCACAGTGCCAGATGACACACATGCCCCCACAGTGCCAGGTGACACACATGCCCCCACAGTGCCAGGTGACACACATGCCCCCACAGTGCCAGGTGACACACATGCCCCCACAGTGCCAGGTGACACATATGACCCCACAGTGCCAGGTGACACACATGCCCCACAGTTCCTCTTCTTCACCCCCCCCAAACCACCCCACCCCACCCCACCCGACCTGTAAAAAGTCTTACTATTCTTGCTGCGCCGTCCGCCCCTCCACCTTCAGCACTGCAGCAGGACCCAGCGCTGTCTTTATGCCGGCAGATATGCTTTGTTTCCCTTCCCTATGGCGGCCGACTGCACGTTGAGTGCCAGCCTCCACCAACTCCTTTTGGCGCCTGACATCTAGTAAGCGCCGTACGTCAGTGCGCGGGTGTGTGATGATGTCACCCGCGCACCTCCGCAAAGGACTGCTGGGACCGGGCTTCAGAAGAAACATCATGCCCCACAACAGCCATTGAAGCCCGTTCCCAGCAGGTTTTTTTTTTTACTCTTTAAAAAATTGCACTGGGCCGCATTGCTAGCCGACCTGGGCCGCATGCGGCCCGCGGGCCGCGGGTTGGACAAGCCTGCTGTAGACCAAATGACCGTATCCCGCTCTAACACATATAATATCCACCTGTTACAACTTGTTTATACTGTAACTCACGGCTTTTTCTCCATTAGACCTTTTATGACCTATATCCTCTTTATAATTACCCGACCACTTCTGCGAATGCCCGGATTAATTATAAATGTATAGTCTATGTACTGTATGATGTTTTGAGCAAACATAATGTCAACAGTGTTCATACTGTCTAATAATGTCCTTCCAGAAATGTTAGCAGAGGCTAAGCACCACCACAGAGAGTGTTAGATTACACGGCGTGCAGTGCGCTCATTTATCTATTGCTGGAAGCAGAATTTACAGCATACGATATGCTCAATGGCCTATATCCTCAAATGTGAAATAAAACCAAAATAGATAAGACAAAAATGGAAAAGGTCCATGGCTACAACTGTGCTGCTGTCGTGTAATTATACAGATTAGCGTCCATGAAATAGGGGCAGGAACAGTGCGTGTACCCAGAATGTTCAGGACAATGAGAGAAAGTCAATGTAAATGATTACCGGGAGACGTGCTTTCTTCCCATGGACATAGTTGCCTACTCTCCTGCATTCTGCAGGAGACTCCCTGAAATAACAGCAATCTCCCTCTCTCCCTTATTAGTCTAGCAATCTCCCTCATATCACCTCGCCCACATTACACTGTTACATTTTTGGGAAAAAAAGGAATGAGAGATAGATACATTTACATTAAATCATCAGCGCCGTTTCCCAGCACTTTACCAAGTATAGTAGCTCTTACTAACTGCTTTGGGGCTCATTTACATTTGGATAGGAGTCATTTTTAAAGATTCCTCTCAGATGTAGCAGTACAGAGCCACGCGTCTAGGTGCCAGGTTCACAATCTCTTTTCACAATCTCTCCATACTGTATATGGAACTAGACATGCCCTTTAGGTGGAGCATGACACGCCCCCTCAATGGGACACTGTGCAAAATTCTGCTACCAACTATAATCTCCCATAAACTAGTTTACAAAAGTAGGCAAGTATGGGACAGTGTGAAATCCGCACCGGATTATCAAATAGGCAGAGTAGGCACCGGCCTAAGGGCCCGTGATTTTCTTTTGTTCTGTTCGCTACCCAGTTCTGATGCCCTGGATCAGTACACACCTCACCTCTCCCCTTCAGCAGCCCGCGGGTGGATATTCTGACCGACACAAAAACACTTTGGTGGACAGGTGGCAGAAGACAAGGTAGAGCCTCATCTGTAACACTTCTCTCCTGATAGTCTGTGTGTGTTGTATGAAGTATTCAGTAAAATTACTACATTTCAGTTAAAACCCCACTATCTCTGTACCTTAAATAACTGGAGAGAGAAAAGAAGGTAATATAGGTTCATCTACAACGTCATCCCTGAGAAAGTTGGACAAAAAGCATTCTGCGGCGCTAGCCCTGGCACAGTATCCCATACCACAGGGTCAAAAATGGTGGGTGCGCCCATGGAAATGCTGGGTGGACACCTGCGAACGCAGAAATGCCCCTGCCTGCTTGGGACGGAAAGATGACGTCAGCACCCGCCCCTAATTCTGTCACGGTCCATCAGATGTCAGCACCCGCCCCTAATTCTGTCACGGTCCATCAGACGTCAGCACCCGCCCCTAATTCTGTCACGGTCCATCAGACGTCAGCACCCGCCCCTAATTCTGTCACGGTCCATCAGACGTCAGCACCCGCCCCTAATTCTGTCACGGTCCATCAGAAAAGTAAGTATAGGCTTACCTTTCTTAACAAACAAAGGAGAAATCATTGGATGGTGTGTAAGCGTACACATCGGCTCGCATCGGGATTCGGGTGGCGGGGTGGACGTGCGTTTGGCAGGGCAGAAGTTACCTGCTTGCTGGGCATGGCTGTCAGTAATGCTGTCTGTATTGTAAGGCAGTCACTGGTGTTACTTATAAATAGGGTTATGGTCTGACGACCCTGCATACATTTCAGCCTTTACAGTGTTAAGGACTGTATTTAATCTATCCAGGGGTAAATAGTATCTGTGGGTGTGGGGGAGCAAGTGGGTGCTAAGTTAAGACTTTTTCCCACCAAAAAAAGCCTAGCTTCACCTCTGTTGTCCCGTCAGCCTTTGCAGAGATTTTGGGCATAAAATTGAGTACTCTTTTCCACTGTAAAGCCCCGTACACATGGGGGGGATGTATCGCTCAGTGTCCCGTTTGCATCAGCGACCAGAGATGGTCGCTGATGAAAAAGAAACTGCCGGGGGAGCAGTGGTAATCAGCTGGTCGCAGGAGCATGTTCCTGCGACCAGCAATCACTACGGGGGAGAAAACGGGAGCGCGCACCCGGCGATATATATATATATATATATCGCCGGTGCACACTCCCATCTCGGGCAATATGGTCGCTCAGCAACCACATTGCCCGCGATATTAGACATAATCGCCCCCGTGTGTAGACAGCCTTAGTGCCTGTGCATGCTGTAATACCAATTGCTGCATTTCTCCTTCTGAACACAGTCTAATATGCTTGCAAAGTGTCTGTGAATGCAGCCGCTTATATTGACACACCCATGTGTCCATCACTTGACACCGCCTTTAGCCTACCGTCTATCCCGATTGCAGGAGCACCTGCATGTGTACGCTCTGTATAACACGTGCATTGTGCCGCTTATCAGATATTTTTGCACCTACGCACTTGCAAATAATCACTCAACTACATTGTTCAGCGGCATTGTGTGTGGATTGCATACGACTCTACCAGGTGGAAAGTGCAGCTCATGAGTGGGGAATAGGCTATATTAGGGGCAGATTATAGAATGATTTCATTCCTGCTTTCCTGCAACATTCTATTTTTTTTCCCAGCAATGCTGATAGGATGAAGTGACCCTCGTAACAATACAAGAATGGATTGTCACTATGATACTTCGTCAATGTTTGTGTGGTAATTATATGTGTCTATGTGTACTTACTTGTGTTTAGGGCTAGGTAGGGTTACCACCTAGTCCCTTTAATTCCGGACACATGTTATTTACACAGGTTCTGTGGCAGTTTAAAATCAGGTGAAGTGGAGTCTTGAAGTCAGCCAGCCACAGAACCTGTGTAATTATTATGTGTCCGGAATTAAAGGGACTAGGTGGTAACCCTAGGGCTAGGGCTGTTTCTAGACAATCCGGCTCCTAGAGCGAACAGTTAAAAATGCGACCCCGCCCTTTTTACATAAGGTCCCCCAGCTGAAACATGAGCACCGTGGCTAGTCAGCCTTGGACGGGGTACCTGGAGGAGTGGTGACCCCCCCCAATAAAGGGGTCCCCCCCCCAGGCTTCACTCGTCCACGGCGGAAGCCCGGGAGCTCTCACCGGCATCCGCGGCCAGTGGACACCGGCCTGATAGGGTTAAATCAAACATTCCTAACATTGCTTTATGCAGGTGAACTATAAGTGCCAGCAGACCTCCCTTGCATGCTGGGACTTGGAGAACCACAAGTCCTAACATGCGGGACATAAATGGGCCCGCTGGGACTTGTAGTCCACCTGTAAAAAAAGAATGTTAAAATAAAACACACAAACACAGGAAAGTATAACTTTATTACACACACAACCACACACCTCACTTTTACACCAACATACTTACCAATCCAGGGTCCAGCGCTGGTGTCTGTGCTGCAGAGCCAGCTCACCCCGCACTGACAGCGGGGTGAGTCGGCTTTCTACTGCGCAGCTAACACCTTCTGGAATGCTGTTCCAGAAGGTGTTACCTCTGACCGGACAGGAACCGTGAGGGAGTGGGGACCTCCCCAATAAAGGGGTCCCCCCCTCCAGGATTAACCCTGTCCGGGCTGAAACCCCAGGCTGTCCCTGGTGCCCCAAGATGTTGAGCATCGGTCTGATACCCAAAGTGTAAAACTAGATGGGTTCTGCTGTGGAACTATGAGTGCCAGCAAGCCTGGCCCACAAACTGGGCCTTAGAGACCCACAAGTCCCAGCATGAAGATAATTAATGGGCATGCTGGGACTCTTAGTTCCACAGAACCAATAGCCAAATAAAAACACTTAGTAAATTAGGAATCTCCTGCCTGCTTTGGCCTTCCTATCCTTTGTTATTTTCAGCATCTGGAATCTTCTATTAAACTATTTGAATAAGTGAAAAGTATCAGTCTCTCCATTTATTAAGGGTGGACTTTCCTGTACTATTAGCAAAATCTTGAAATACCTGTTGAGCAGAAAGAGACAGCGTGACACGTCCTGCTTTGAATACAGGTATGTCACTTTGGAACAGAACACTATGCAGCCCACAGGTATGTGTACTGTATCAGCATTTGATTAGTCTATAAAAATCTGTTCAACAAAGTAGAATACAAAGAAAACATATTTTATCACTAGCAAGTATATATGGGTGTTTCCGGGTGGCAACTGAAACACTCATCATTCAGTGTGTCTTTACAAATATGTACGGCTGCAGTCTTAGTTCATTTCTGCAGTTCCAAAAAAAACCACTGGCCCAAATGTAATAGGGTGAGAGTTTCAGAAAGTGCAATTTTAAAGCAGCAATCAATTACACTGCAAAACCAGGTTGATTTTGCCAGGTAATTGATTGCTGCTTTTAAAAAAAAATGGGAAAACTCTCCCAAAATCTCTCACTTTCTGAAACTCTCACCCTATTACATTTGGCCCACAGTTTCCTACCCTCCTGCATTCTGCAGGAGACTCCCTGAAATAGTAGCAATCTCCCTCTCTTCCTGAAGAGTCTAGCAATCTCCCCGTTTGCACATAATCGAATTGGGGGTGACTCTAGTTAAATCACTCCCCTGCACGTTCGCACAGGGGAGCGATTTTTAGAGTGCGCATGTGCATAATCATTTATGCACTGGTGCAACCTCTGTGTGCGAACGGGCGCACACACAGCAATGCCCAGCGTTTCATGGACGTTCCCATGATAACGCTGGGCGTTCCCATGGAAATTCACCCGTGAAGCAGGTGCGGGAGGTTGGCAGCTGACGTCAGCGGATGTCAGCTGCCCACCCGCTTCCTGCACAGGGTGCTCGCAGATGTAAGACACCAGAGAGGTGTCTAATCTACGAGCGCTTGCAAAATCATTTGATGGTCGCCGGGGGGTTTCGCAGGGTGGCGTTTAGAGGATCTGTAAACTGCAAATTGTGCGACTTTGCGGGTCAACCAGAATCACCTCCCATTATGCAGCTATTACATTTGTGGGGAAAAGATAAATCAGAGCTATATATATATATATATATATACATTTTAATGGAATCATCAGTTGTATTCCCCTGCATTGAGTTAGAAAGCACAATGATCCCTATGGCGAGTGATTTAAACCCTAGGTTCCCTGTGAGGCCACACCCCCAGAATAATCTAAACGCTGTGTCCACCATGATCATGCCCCCTTCCAGCTAGGCCATTAACCCTTTCCAAATGCGGTTTACTGCATGGGTGTCACCACAAAAAATATATAAACTTGAATATAAGATAATAGACCATAAATCATTGTTATATTCTTTGTATAAATGTTCATGCATTTACAGCTTCGTTGGATCTCAGTTTATGTTCATTGCATACTTATTAACACAGAAATATCCCCAGATTACTGCATGACTGTGTTTAATTGGAATTCTAACAATGCACAGTTGTTGGGAGCCAATTAACCTACCAGTATATTTTTGGATTGTGGGAGGAAACTGCAGTACCCGGAGGAAACCCACGCAAGCACGGGGAGAATATACAAACTCCGCACAGTTAGGGCCATGCTGGGAATAGAACCCATGACCTCAGCGTTGTGAGGCAGTAATGCTAACCATTACACCATCCGTGCTTGTTTTCCCTAGTACAAGGTACTATATTAAGGCTCCCATACATTAAGCTGAGGTATTGCTGCATGCAGCCTCACATGTGATACCTTGACACCTCTGCGAGATTAGCCCAGCAGCTAGATCACATCCGATGCAACATATGCAGTCACATTGCATACACTGTATTGCATGCTATTCCACTCACTTCAATGTATCATTATTGCAGCAGTGCCAATGTCTGGATGTAAACGGGACCGCGCATCGGATCGGAAGTAAAAGACATACGATTTGACACTATTTATTGTGCAGATTCATCTAAATCATGTGAACAGGGACCATATCGCACTAGTGTATGGGGGACTTTAGAGAGAAACAGCACATGCAGCCCATTGTATGGGACATGAGACATAGGTGAGTAGAGTCATGTATCTGCCACCAAAAGGTTTGTCTGTAACCACCTGTGCTGGGGAGGTGACACCTAGGGATACCAATGTTTGCACGGGTTGCAGTGGCGTAACTACTTATTGCATGCCCCCCCCCCCCCTGACGTTTTTCAGAAGAGTCCCCACACAACCCTGCCTTAACCCTCCATAGTATGTGGCGCCCCCTCCATAGTATGCTGCGTCCCCCCGGCGCTCCTCAAACTCCTCTCCTCCTGCTGCTATTAAAAACGAACCCTCACAAAATGGCTGACCTAATAGCAGACCATCTTTAAGGATGCTAGAGGAGGCCACCACCGCCTCTAGCATCCTCAAAAACGGTCTGTTATATGGGGGCGGCCATTTTTTTAAGGTCAGTTTTTAATAGCAGCAGAAGCCAGGAGGAGAGCCGGGACCGCAGACAAATAAATCTGCGAGTCCCGGCCAGAGACTCGGCAGGGACGTAACAATAGCCCCACAGACCCCCGGCGCCTACACTTTCTTAGCGCCTCCCAGCTACCGCGAGGTCTGTGGCGCTATAGTTACGCCACTGACGGGTTGTCTCGTCTGTATTTTGCTACAACATCCAATCTGAATGAAATGTAAAGTCAAAACCAACATAGTGAATAAAAATGGTACTATGCATATATATTCCTTATTATATGTAAAACTCAATAAAAACTATTGAAACTAAAAAAAAATGGTACTATGCCAGTACATCCATAGAGTATGGAAAGTGACAGATAATATACAGAAAGAATGTATAGGTGCTGTGCAGACAGATATTCATTCATACAGGATGCAATAAGATACTGGGTATGACATTGAGCCCAGGGTTTGGTACGATTCATTCATGCATACAGAGGAACACATACTGAAGTAACATTACATTTACAACACTGCATGACAGTGAAAGTGATGCTCTTTTACATGCAAATAGAATTACATCATGTTCTAAGAATGAAATGCCTCATGCAACACATTACAAGAAGAGAACTGGTATTATGTATTTATGAATACTTATATACTGAATGAAGTGTCCCAGATCCAAAATTCCGATTAGATTTTTTGAGCGCAACTGAGATAGTGGCAGGTATTCAATGTGGTCGGCGAGGGGGTTAAACAGCGAGGATTGCAGAAAACCAGCGACCCACGCGCTCTATTCAACGTTCCGGGGAAACAAAAACAGCGAAAACTCGCTGTATTTAGCCGCGAGTCTCGCTGCTTCTGTAGCCGCATACGTCAATTCCCCCTCGCTCAAAAAATGGAGCGAGGGGGAATTGGCGTATGAGGGGGCTGCGTTGAATACTGACAGGGTGAGTGGTGACAGCGAGCAGGAAGTCCTGCTCGCTGTCGCCGCTCGCCCACAGCATTGAATACCTGCCAGTGACACCTTTGACTTCTGATGGTTCAAAGTACAACAACTTTGTTTAACGCACACAATTATTAAAAATGTTGAATAAAATGACCTGTGTGTACAATTTGTATATGACACATAACTGCCTTTCGTGTTTAGACTTCATTCATTCCATCGCCAAAATACCTCATTACAGTATGCAAAAATATGGAGAAATCTGAAATCCAAAATAGTTCTGGTCCCAAGTATTTCGTCCTTGGGGTGGAGGGAGGGGGGTGGGGGGATGTGCCAGGTTCCCAGAGCAAGTCCCGCTGACATTTCCTAAAGTTAAGAATTGTAGGAAAAATCCGACTTAAGCCCCATGCACACCTGGGCTTTCTGAATGATATTGTTCACCAAATTGTCTACTGTGCACACTCAAAATTGTTAAAGATGCATGTTCCAGCGCATCGTTAATGACCCCTACGTCGTCCTGTATGCATACCTCCCAACTGTCAGATTTTGGGGACATTCTCGCGGCACGCCTGGGGTCAGTAGTGTTCCGCGACGGGGGGGGGGGGGTGTGTGTAGTTGGGAGTCCCCCGATAAATAGACACAGCGTCTATTCCCACAAACAGAGGGGCTGGGGTCTGGCCAGCAGCTTCCAGAACTGCTAGCTATGCCCCCACAGCAGCGAAATGTGGTGGCGTGACCTCATGGAATGCTGCAATTTGGAGGCCACGCCCCTTGCCCCCCCCCCCCCAATCTTCGGATGCTCATGTCAATCCATAGTGTATTCAAAGATGGGAGGTATGTGTATGTTCAGATGAGGGAGGCCCTTGTAAATAGCAGCCATGCTGCAGCGTGACAGTCACTCCCCGCCATTGCTCCCTTTGAGTGTATGAACTTGCCAATGCTGTCACCCTGCCATCGCCAATATCGGTGTCAGCAAGGAGTCGTCTAATGTGTAGAGGCCTTTACTGTGGAGGTGTGAGAAAAAAGACGTGGTGTGTAGATATCACCACATCCCATTTTCACTTTTCAGTCCACTAACTGAATACCAAAACTCTGGCTTTTACTTTAGTTTTTAATACATTTCCTAACTGCAATTGAAGCAGCGCCTTAAGGTGTCCACACACTAGAACGATTTTTGAGCAGATTGGCCGATTTCCGATACTTAAAAATCGGCCGATATTGGTCGGATGCGCGCTCCCATGGATCTCTTGCTAAATCTTCTGATCTTACATGCTGCATGAAAGATCAGAAGATTTAATAAAAGATCCATAGGAACGTACATGGGATCTTAAATGAAATCTTTGGATGGACAAAAGGACGGACAAAAGATTTCAAGGCTAATTTATGCGCACATCTTAAGATCGCAGATCTTTCTAATGTGTGGGCACCTTAATTGTCAGCATAGAGGTGATACCAACCTAAGGGGCATACACACGTTAGATGTGTGCTAAGCATTTTTGCTAAGCTATTTAGGGTAGGCGATTTCTCGGTGTCTAGATCGCCATTAGGTGCTAACCAGTTGTGTACGCCTGCATATGACAGACGTAACAAAGCACAGATTACAAAGGAGCAATTATGTTATTACACATATGTAGTGAAATCAGTCGTTTAGGTGTAAACAATGGACACGTTCAATATCAAGGGGTCTATTTATCAAGATGCAAACAAAACAGAAATACACACTATTGTTGCTAGTTACAATGAGATGCTAATGTAGCCGACACATAATGAACGTTGGAACTACAGTACCTAGTAGACCATTGTGTATTGTCCAGTACACAATTCCTGTATGCAAGCTTAAGGCGAGGAGATGGGAGGTGCCGAAATGTTTGGCTAGTGTAATAAAGCCATCAGACCTGTTCCAGATTAGGGCATAGCTCACACCATTTAGAATAGAGAAAAAAGTACATTTATCTATCTTTCTGTGATACTGTGATATATAAATAGAATGAATAGAAAATTCAGTATCATTTTGCAAATGGACTGTATGCAAGATAAAGGACGTGATGTACTAAGCCTCGAAAAGTGATTAATTAGAAAGTGATAAATCACCAGCCAATCAGCTCACACACTAGAAAAAAAATGTTGCCGACTGGCCAATTTCCAACCGATCGGCCGAAAAATTGGCCGATTTTTCCAGATAATCGGGCACAAATCGGCTATCGATTGGATGCGTGCTTCCATTTATTATTTATTTACAGTTTCTTATATAGCGCAGCATATTTCGTTTCACTTTACAATTGGAAACAACAGCGATTAAACAAACTGGGTAGATACAAACGGACATGGAGGTAGGAGGGCCCTGCTCGCAAGCTTACAATCTATAGGATCTTTTGCTAAATTTTCTGATCTTAAGGTGCTCCCACACTAGAAAGATCTGTGATCATAAGATGTGCTCATTACTTCTGGCCCAGAATGTTTACTATAACTGGTATTTATAAAAGATCCCATGTGCGTTCTGATCATGCAGCATGTAAGATCAGAAGATTTAGCAAAAGATACGCGGGTAGAGCGCATCCGACCGAAATCAACCGATATTTGACCGTAAATATCGGAAAGCGGACAATCTGCAAAAAAAACGTTCTAGTGTGTGGGCACCTTTAGGTTCAATGAAAATTGAAAGATCCAGCTTTTACACTTGGATATTTCTACTAGAAGGAAGAGTTATGTTAAGGCCCTCATAAATTACGGCGACTTTTCACCTTGGAGAAGTGGCACGCAATGCTCCCTGGAGCCGCACGGGACCTGGATCTCATGCGATATATTGCATTCAATCCCATCCAAACCTGCCCAGCTCAGAAGCAAACCTAGAGATTGATTCTGCAGCAGGGGCGATTTGGAGGGTCTGGTGAGATGTGCAAGGGACTACGCAATGCATCGGACCGGCTGTCATTCACCTGCAATTTGGGTTAGGGATGGCCATCGGCCATCGATGATTAGAAATCATTGATGGATTATGGCCGATGTCGAATAGTTTTGCCATCGATGGGGAGAACCATATGGTATCCCACCATAGATGTCAAGCTTAAACGAATAGTTTCGTTTTTGCTTTTTCCCTAAAGTGCCGGGACATGGAGCATAGCTCCGCCCCCGACACTCGCGAAGCCCCACCCCACATTTTGATTGACCCACAGGCCACTCAATCAGAGATAATGAATGATCATCGATATGCAAAAACATCGATGTTATTCCATTGAATAGTGATACACTATCGATGGCCAGTTGCACTTTTGCCATCGATGGCAACCATCAATGGCAAAGGCAACGATGCCCATCCCTAATTTGGGTTCTTTTCCTGTGATTGATTGCTGCAATTACCAGAACAGAGCCCAAATTGCAGGTAAATTGCCCAGTGTATGGGGGCCATAAGTGACAGGTAGTGACAAAAGAATTTATTAAGGGACTAGTTTATTTAATTTTTATGCTACCCAGATACTGTCCACTAATGCGAATAAAGAATTAAAAGTGCTTGCAATTTGATAAAATATATAAAAAGCAGGACCATGCTATGAATTGTGATTATGACATCATAGAGAGCATGGTTACATCTTCCCCGTATTCTCAGCTCCCTACTGAGAAACAAGTGTTGAGTAACCTGTACCCACTCCCCTATCCTCTCTGCAACCCTACTCATTTCTGTATATGTAACATTTCATAAACATTAAAGTTATACAAAATACCAAGTTAGCCACCTTCTTTAAAACATATCATGCAACATTTTCTCCTACACATGAGTGTGCAGTATTTATTGCAGGGTGTGTGACTGTCTAGGGTTCCGATAAGGTGACAAGTAGCCGTACTATTATCACTATAACCCATCTGTCCTCTTACACATGTATGGAATTCAGATTGGCCAATTTGTCTGCTGAAAGTGCTATCCACCCAATATCAAAGTGCAGAATCATGTGCTAGAATATATATTGTACCTGGAATACATTAAATATAAGATTAAAATAAGATATAAAATGCGTTCATCTACTTTAGAGTTAAATATATATTGAACATTACATAATTAAACACATATCTCTCTTGTGGGTAGTATATAATGAGATCAAATATTTTATGTACAGCATATAAAGACACTAATTCAACTTCATATTTATAAAATAATATGAGCTGAATAATATACAAATATATATATATATATATATATATAGATAGATAGATAGATAGATAGATAGATATAGATATTGTAGCCTGCTAAAATGCCATGTTATCCCTAAATTGAATGCGGAGAATTTATTACATGCCTTTTACACTTTGAGTGCCAACATCATCTCTGTTTGCAAAATATCCACTAAAGATGCCAGCTTCACTCACATTTGTTATATAAATTCAAATAAAAAATGTTATGTAAAAAAAGATGATATATTTCCTATATAAGGTAAACATTACAGGTCATTATGATGAATGAAGTACTTGCTTGGCAATTTTTACACCTATTTTGCAAACTTCACTTGGCACTCAAAGGGTTAAACTGCGCATGCTCCAAAATTAAGTGCACACAAGTATCCGCATACTTGTGTGCACTTAATTTTGGAGCATGCGCACTTGAAATGCATATGACTCCGCAGTCATACAGTATGCATTTCAAGTTAGGCCTGATATTTCCTGGCACCAGATAATAAACCCTATATTCTATGGGGCAGGCTTACTAAGATTTTTGTAAATAAAATTATGTAAAAAGGGGTGATTTTTTAGTGTCACCTAAATGTATTGAAGGGGTTTTTGAGCATTTTTTTTTTTTAAAGTAACTTGTCATGACGGCGGTGGGTTTGCTCGACATTGCTGGGTGATGTAGGCGGCAGCAGATACTCAGTAGACAGATCACAAAATATACCCTGATAATGCTGTTTAATTTGATATATTTTTGTTCTGTAGTGCCAGATAATGTTATTGTATGTTATAGCATGCATAGTCGGAGGATAATTGTTCACCTGTAAATACATTGGTATAGCGTACATCTGTGCATTAGGCCCTAAATCATGTTTCTGATCAATAACACTGGGGAAGGTTGGATGAATGGCAGGGGGTACTCAGTAGCCTTGATCTCTGTTAATAGCCGATTCTGCGCGCACACACACATCTGGATTATACTATGAAACACAAGATCATTGATTAAATGATGCTGATCCTTTAAACAAGTAAAAAATAGATAATACACATTTCCCTCCTCTGAATGAAGCATACACATAGGTGTGCACACATTGAGTGTTGGGGGTGCACAGGCACCTCCTAACGCTGTGCCCACCCTTATGAACACCTCTGCCACTTGCAATACTAGCAATACCTTTAACCAAAGACTTTTGCTTTTTAGAACTGTATTCCATTTAAAGAAGCACCCATCAATACATTATATGTGTGTAGGGATGGCCATCGACTATCGATGTTCCCAAAACATCGATGGTCGGGACCTAGCGCTCGATGTTTTGGGCATCAATAGGCGAGGGTCGAATAGTTTGATGCCATCGATGGATGGCATCCGATGTCGATATATATATATATTTTTTTTTACCCTGCTGGCCAGCTGCCCGGGTACTCCGAGTCCTAGACTGGAGTGTGACTCACTTTCTGAATTTGAATTATGTCATCATGTGGCGCAGCGGCACTGGTCTGGGAGTCGGGACTGTCTCTAGTGGACGGACTCCGGAGCAGGACACAGAGCCAGGAGGAGGAGTCAGCCGAGCCGGCCGGTCTCGATGGTCATCGTCTACTACTTGCGCATGCGCAGAGGAATCCCGGCCCGGGTGGCCACCGCCGTCGGGAGGTGCGCGCATGTGCGATGGAACTAAATAACCTGACGTGCTGATAATAATGTCTTTTCTGCGCATGCGCTCGCTGCACATGCACCCGCCGCGAGCATGCGCAGAAGAAACATTATTATCCAGTGCGTCAGGTATAGTTCTATCGCGCATGCGTGCAGTTCCCGGCGGCAGCCGCCCCGTTCTTCCTCTGCGCATGTGCAAGTACACGATGGTGGGAACCATCGATTGCTGCCGATAGAATGGTTTATAGCCATCGATGGTTCCTGCATAAACTGCCATCGATGGGAACCATCGATGGAAGATGCGTCGATGGCCCTCCCTATATGTGTGTTTGCATTGTTATTTGTACTAGACCATTGTCATATCACTACATACCTGCGTCATCCATATATGTTTATGACTGTATTTGCATATACTGTTACACAGAGTAATTAGATGATTACAACTGAAATAGGCAGGAGATTAGGGTGTGGCTGAGAGACTTTTTATATTGTAGCGAGTGCCAATAAATGATGGAAGACACGCCTGATTGGCGGTGTTAGACACGCCCAATAGGTGGAGCTATGCCCACTCCTTTGACGGTGCACCCCCTCAACACATTCTTACAGGCCTATTAGGATACTTAACACAAACATTAAAATTAACACAGGTTTGTGGCCGCATTTATTTGCTGTACTCCACACACAACAATTTGACGCTACTTTTATTAGTTTTGTAAAATACTAATCCCTCTACCTCTCTAGTAATAAATGGATGCTGTAGCAAGTTCAACCCTATCACTATTCATAGGGGAACGAGACAGGGTTGCCCCCCTCTCTCCTATTATATTTAAACTAACCATTGACCCTTTGCTCCGTATCTTACAAAACAGAACCTTTTTTCAGGGAATAAAAATTGGTAATAAGGAAATCAAATTGACCGCTTTCGCAGCCGGTGATTTATTATATGTTTTGGACCCTTTAGAATCTTTGGACAAAATATTCAATGTTTTACCTGAATCTGGTATACGATCTGGCTTTGAGATTAAGGGGGGTATTCAATCCCCCGCTGCTATTCCCGACGGGGGAAATAGTGGCTGGGCCCTATTCAATCCTGTCTTTCCCGACAGCATTGAACAGGGATCTCGGCAGAATGGCCCAACTTTACAAGCAGTTGGGCCCATTCTGCCAAGAATGGCTGGGAATTCCCTGGTCCCGGCCGCAGCTTGACAATTTCAAGTTCTTACTTGTGGCCATGCCCCCCTTTCGGCGACCGGCAGGCGGAACATTGAATCCCGCCTGCCGAGCTGACGTGATGTTTTTCATACAAGTCCTCCCCTTCTTAATTATCATATCTTGGTAGAATTAGGGGGGTATTCATTTATATATATATTTTATATATATATATATATATATATATATATATATATATATATTTGTATTTATCTATCTATCTATCTATATATAAATAAAGAACACTTACTTCCAACACACAAACGCTAAATGTAATTAAACTAAAAAACGAAGTATAATTTAAAATTGCTTCATATTTTTTAATTTAAGTTACAGCATGTCATTAATAATGTCTTTTACCAAGTACCTTTGATTTGGAATGTTTCTTTTAATTAATAACATGCTGGAATTAAATTGAAAAATAATGAAGCTACGGCAGTATGTAAATTAATTAGGACAAAATTTTTTTTTACCTTTTGAGATTTGTCTCAGTACCTAGGGCCTAATTCATGTTTGTAGACACGCCTACGCAGCTGTGATTTTCCGGACTACGAACTGGCAAGTGAAGCTGTCACTAAGAAGTGCTATACACCAACTGGAACAATCACAAAGTCCTCAGCAACTGCACACACAAGAACAGTATATGCAGTAGCATCAGTATAATGAGGAACATCCATCGCAGCTGAAGGTAGATACACAGCAAAAAACAGTCTGTGACGCACCTGCGTTTTTTCTGCCACTCCCCATTACCTCCCTCAAATTTTGCCTACCTGTCAATCACCCCTCGATGACATGCTCACTGCAGACAGAGTTGCAAAGGCATCTTGGCACATGACCAGTGCAATTTCGGTACAGGTGCAGTCTGACACTATGTTTTCAAATAAGACCAATATTTTTGTATAGAGGAGTCAAGTTGATCACAAATGAAAAATCTTTCTCAAATGGACAAAACCATGTACACTGCATGTGGGGCAAATGTAACACGTGCAGACAGAATTAAGGGAATTTTGCAGTTGATTTTGACTAGATAGTCAAAATCCCCTAGAAGGTTAACCAAAATGGCACCGTTTTCAAACACACAGCAAATTCCGATGCCTGGCCCTAGGTCGGAATCGCCTAGCAAAATAGAATTTGCATGCAAGGCAATTTTTACTAGATCACAGACTAATATAGTGAACATAGACAAAATCTCCAGTGCAGGTAGTCAAAATCTCCAGTGCATGTAGTCAAAATCTCCAGTGCATCTAGTCAATATCTCCAGTACGGGATGCAGTTTAAATCCCGGCGGTTGGGATCCTGGCGTTCAAAATCCCGAAGCCGGAATCCCGAACGCCGAAATCCCGCCACTTTCTCCCCCCCGTGGGTGTCCACGACACCCTTGGAGGGAGAATAAATTAGTGTGCCGAGCGTAGCGAGGCACCGGGCCCGCTGCGTGGCGAGCGCAGCGAGCCCGCAAGGGGAGCCGATCCACGTCCCCCCCTTGTTGGGATTTCGGCGTTCGGGATTCCGGCGTCGGGATTTTGAATGCCGGGATCCCGACCGCTGGCTTTTCATGCCGAATCCCTCCAGTACATCTAGTCAAAATTGCTTAGTCAAAATCGTCCACTAGCAAAAATCTCACCATACGTCTACACATTTGGATTTGGGTGAGTTATTTTGTTTCTGTGCAGGGTAAATACTGGTTGCTTTATTTTTACACTGCAATTTAGATTTCAGTTCGAACACACCCCATCCAAATCTAACTTTCTCTGAACATGTTACATTCACCTGCAGTGCAACATGGTTTGGTCCATTTGAAAAAACTCTCCATTGACAACATACTGTAGGGGTATATTCAATGCGGGCGGGTACCCCTGACGGCGCGATATACGGTGTGCAGTGCTGACGGCGTTTCCACCTCACATGTTCCCTGAGGCGAGGTGGAAACTACGAGTGCGGCCATCAAAACGGCAGGGCTCCTCACAAAATGCAGCAGGCATGCTGCACTTGCGACGAACCTCACTCTTTAAGGGAATCCTCGCCATCCTCTGATGATGAGGATTGTTGCAAAACATTGAATACGGTGAGGGGAGGTTGGAAGGCGAGAATGGCTTTTCCTTGCCAAAAAAAATGCCACCCTCACCATACAACCCCCCCCCCCCTTCCCAACCCCAGGCCGGCATTAAAAATACATCATAGAGGGCGAGATGCACTAAGCTTCATATGTGATCAAATGGAGAGTGATGACCAACCAATCAGCATCTGCTTGACTTTTTTCAAACACACTCTGTGACATGGCAGGTAGGAGCTGATTGGCTGGCTGTTTATCATTCTCCATTTGAATACTTTTAAAGCTTAGTGCATCTGTCCCTCTGTGTATAGAATAACATTATGGTTTTTCTCCAACGTGTCGGCACACAGGAGCTGTCTGCCCCACCCAATGCAGTGTGCACACCCCTGTGCATGTAACTTCCACAGCAGCAGGCAGCATGTTCGCACAGATGTACTAAGCCTTAAAAAAGTGATAAAATACCAGCCAATCATCATCTGTCATTTTCCAAACACACATCCTGTAATATGGCAGCTTGGAGCTTATTGGCTGCTACTTCATCATTCTCCACGTTATTACTTTTCAAGGTGTAGTAAATCTGGCCCAGGGAAGCTGTCTGTCCCTCCCCATTAAATGCATGCATGTGACGAATCTATATATACAGTAGTATATATGTACGTATGTCACCTCAGCAGAGGTGGCTGAGTTTCCTTCCTGTCATTTAGCAGAGGCCCCGCCCCTCTCCCCTCCCAATAGGCTGGGCAGGCAGCAGCAGGGAGGGGCGACCCCCGCTGGTGGTAGGCGAGCAGTGCTGCTGCTGCTGCCGCTAGTGGAGACAGAAGGCGCCTGTGACACCGCTGCTGATTACACACATATGCTGCTGGGAACTTGCTTCAGGACGGGCTGGGCTCCCAGGCAGGGCTAGTGCTGACCAGCCCGGACCTTCTTCTTCTGCTGCTGCGCCCGAGGGTGTGGAGCGAGAGAGAGGGATCGTGAGTAGGGGACTTCCCACCCCGGCCAGTGCACACCAGCTGCGGGGCGATGAGGCAGCGGAAACGATGAGAACACCTTGGCCGCATTCACTCCAGGAGAACCGTCCAGCCCGATCCAGTGGGAAAGGTGACTAGTAACCACGACGTGTATGTACATTGCGCATATGCCCTTCTCCAGCCAGGTGCCCGGTCCCTGCCCTGTGTACCCCACCCCCTGCACTGTGCATCCCCACTCCTGTTCTCTGGACCCCCAGCCCAATCCCTGTGCACCCTCACCCCTGCACCCCCTGATGCCATTGGTACCACCACCACCACCACCTACTACTACTACTACTACTACTGTACCTCTGCATTTGCAGCACTAGAAATGCTGGGAGACAGGGCAATTGTTCTGTGTGTATTGTCTGCATATTATTATTATCTCTGGCCAGCATACTATCCTCCTAAATACCTAAATGTGCAGGCTGGGGAGACCTGCGCCTTATTTTCCATTCTCCCCTGCGCTGGTTCCTGGGATCCAGGGACTTGTGTAAAAGCTGGAGAAAGCCGGATGTTTTGTTAAGGATCATGTGCAAATCCTTCTGCCTAGACGTCTCCCATTGGGTAATATGTGATACAATGTAACCCCTACATGGCTGGGAGGGAGCCTGTGTGTTCCTAGTTTGGCCTGCCCTGCGTGCAGTGCACTGTATTTGGCAGCTGAACGCGCCCAGGAGCTGTGCTGGGATATAGCCATGGGAAAGCACTGGGATGTATGTAATCTGTGATGCAAGGGGTTAACTGTGGCTTCATACTTTGCTGCTGAGATGACTAGAATGTGTTTTGGTTGAGGAACCCAATGACATAATGTATCTGCAGTGCTGAGAAATGAATTCTGCTCCATTTTTTTTTTCTTGACCCACTTATGCAGAAATCTAGACCTCTTCCTGTAAGACATTGTGGAAGCGGCTGCATGACCCATCCAGCCCTGCTCAGCGCTTGCATGTCAGTGCAATCCTGCTTTCCCACGTGGAGCTGTTATGTGCTGAGGCTAAACTAGAAATAGAACTGTGGCCGGGTACATTTGCAACTTGGAAGCCAGTGCGTCTCTTCAGTTTCTCCTCTATGGAAAGCAATAGATGGATATCTGTGCCTTGATGCCACAGTGTAGTTAGGTGGTGGTGGTGGTGGATCTCAGATTGCTTACATCCTAATATTATATTTTTGTGTTAGGTTAAGCAGTGACCGTGTTATCTCTGGCTGTTGTGTAGGAGCAGCTGGTGTGTGTTGTGTCTGTGTGAGAAGTGGGTATAGCAAGCAGTGCCACTGGCCTGTACGGAGAGAGGCATCTGCTCAATGTCTGGGTGGCATCTTTTTACCTGCTTACCAGGCTGTCCCTTTAAACAGGTAAGCTAAGCTCATGCATTACACAGGTTGTGTGGCTGGCTGATCTTAAAACCAGGTGTAACGCGGGCTTGATAAGTCACAGCACCTGTGTAGTGTCCTGGTTTAAAGGGATTGTATGGTACACCTAAACCTAGCTATCGGCCCGAAAAAAAATGAGCTGACGACAACACATGATGGGTAGCAATTGCTTATTCCCCATGCATTCTGTATTAGTGACATGTCCTCTGGTAGTACTTTAGATTTAGATGACACTGTCACTATCTGTTTGTACCATACACCCACTTAATGTGTTTGTTTTTACTTTTTCTTGTAGATGATATGTAGTTTAAACTGTACCAGACTCCAGAAAGGCCTAGAATCCTACTCTAGAAAGAACTGCTTATTCTGGAAAAAGGTTCATTAGCAGTGTGTTTGATAATAATTGATGATGTCTCTTTGGAATACCTCGCTGGGAAATGAGCTCGTTATCTCAGGCGCACAATTAATGTCAGTGTTGCGTTGGCACTTACATTTTACCTGAGGTAAATGGGGCACTGACCACCCAAAGCACACAAAAAGGAACATTTGTTTTTTTGTTTAATGTTACGCCTTTTGGTATTACTCGCTGTATACTTCCTTTCCAATTACGTGTCAGGCCTGTCGGGGGCCCCTAGGGAGATGAGTAATAGTTGTGGGGCCCCTCCTTAGAAACAGGGTGTTTTTGCAGATTCACCTGTTGTAAAGCACTCCTCCTGGTTTCTACTAGTAAGAGATTGGATCTATTTCATGTAGCTGCACTAGATTGGCATGCAATCAATAATAAGAGATGCAGATATAAGGAGATGCATGTCTCCCTGTGTGTGTGTATAGATTTTTTTTATTTATTTTTTTTACGTTGCTTTTCCTTCATAAATAAAACACATTCTGCATTAGTCCATATTATTTAAAGGTCACTTAATAAAGACAGTGGTTTCATGTGACATTCTTACATGTTAAGGTGCGTACACACGGGGCGATATATCACTCAATGTCCCCTTTCCACCGGCGACCAGAGATGGTCACTGATGAAAAGAAACCTCTGCCGGTGGTGCC
This sequence comes from Crinia signifera, assembly GCF_055691185.1. Classification (NCBI taxonomy): domain Eukaryota; kingdom Metazoa; phylum Chordata; class Amphibia; order Anura; family Myobatrachidae; genus Crinia; species Crinia signifera. Next base: position 52,171,630 of record NC_139219.1, on the reverse strand, counting down.
GCAGAGGTAATCAGCTGGAGCAAGCTCCTGCGACCAGTGATTAGAACGGGGCTGAAAACGGGAGCGGGCACCATCACTGGCAATATGGTCGCCAGAAACCATATTCCCAGCGATATCAGCCCCTATCGCAGCCGTGTATACACGGCTTTACATATTTTCCTGTAACCTATCAGGAAAATTCCCTGCTCCTTTTATTTTTTTTTTTTGTGCACTGACATTAAAAGCTATTGTGCTCACTCCTGTCCTACTGTCTAAGGGGATATTTGTTAAAGCTTGGAGAGGGATAAAATTGTGAGAGATAAAGTACCACCCAATAGAATCCTGTCATTTTTCAAACCCAGCCTGTAAAATGTAAGACAGAAGCTGATTGGCTGGTACATTATCTTATTATTTTATTCTCTCCAAGCTTCGATAAATACCTTGTAACCCTTAATCTAATCTAGACAAACATAGCAAGTGAAATGAGATTTGACTACTTTCTAGAAGAATTATAGGATTAAGCTTTAGGTGCCTATACACTAAACCAAGGTATTGCATGCAACCATGTATGCGATACCTTGGCTGTGCCAGGAATCAGTGGCGTAACTACAGTGGGTGCAGGGGATGCAGCTGCTATGGGGCCCGAAGGACCAGCAGGCTACCCCCTGCACCCTTTTGTTCCCCCCCCCCTTTTTTTAATATACTGTATGCGGGCAGTGGATGCGATGTCCCGTGTCCCCCTTTTAGCATTGCAGACCTGTGGCACAGGAGCGCGGCACATCGCTGAGCTGCTATCAATATCCCCTGCACACAGCAGATCGGCGCACACAAAAGCCGAAGCTGCGTGTGTCTGTGCTTCAACAGGAGACGCTGCACAAGGAAGAGCCGGGGCTGCATGTGCCTCTGACAGGAAGCGCACAAGCGCTGCGTACGATACGGAGAGCTGGAGGCAGCACACACAGTTTAGCAATGCACGGGAGAGTCCGTGCCTCTAGCTGGGGACTCTGCGCATGGGAAAGAAGGGCTGGCGCTGTTCTGAAGAAGTACAGCTGAAAGGGTAGCTCCGCTGGTGAGTGGGGAGCATCGGGGAAATATGCCTGTCACATCCCTTTCAAGCCCCTCATCTCCATCCTCTCCACATTCCCGCGGCCTCGCCTCCCCTCTACTCACCCCCCCTTCTACCCCCAACATTCACTCCCCCCCCCCCCCCCACCCTGTTCCCCACCTCCTCTATCTCCATCCTCTCCACATTCCCGCGGCCTCGCCTCCCCTCTACTCACCCCCCCCCTTCTACCCCCAACATTCACCCCCCCCGGTTCCCCACCTCCTCTATCTCCCCTGTTCTTTCCACCACTCCCTCCCTCTCTCTCCTGCTTTCTCTCCCCTACCTCTTCTTTGTCTCTTGTTCTCTTTCCTCCACCCCTTTTCTCTCCCCCTGCTCTTATCTTTCTCTCCCCACACCCCCTCTTTCCTTTCTTTCTTACTCCCCTGACCCTCTTTTTCTCTCACTTTCTAACACCCCCTCCATCTCACCTCTATCCTTATCTTTCTCTGCCCTAGTCTCTCTCTTTCTCCACCCTTCCCCTATCTCTCTTCTTAACACCCTCTCAATTCGGCTCTCCTTCCTCTCCATTACATAATGAGGAGAGACAGGGAGTCTCTCCTCATTTCTCTCTCTTACACCCTCATTCACTCCCTGTCTGTCCATGACACCCGCTCTCTTGTGACAATGGTGGGGGTGGGGGCCCTTTCCAAAATCTTGCTATAGGGCCCTCAGAGTTTTAGTTACGCCCCTGCCAGGAATGCATATGAAACATCTTATGCAGTCTTTTGCATACGATATATATCTTATGCGATCCCTGCAAGGGTCGCAGGATCTGACAAATCCTACATGCAGCCCTAGCCCTTCGGCTCCAATCCAATGGGACAGCAGGTTGAATCGGAGGTTAAACCCATATAATTTGGGCACTTTCCACCCAATTCATCAGCCTGATCCGTCAGAATCATGTGGAAAGTGCCGAAATCCTATAATTGTATGGGCACCTTAAAGGCCAATACACACTGGGCGATTTTGAGCTGAAACCAGCTCCCTTTTTTGTGGTTTTGAGCTGCTTTCAGCTCAAAGCCCCCCAGGGTGTATGGCAAGGTGGTGAGCGCTGATGTATTACCAGCAGATGAGCGATGGTGTGGATGGCTTTCCATAGCATCCTTCCCTGGGATAATCGATTGGACGGGCGAACATCGCTCAGCATGTATGCTCAGCATGAGCAATTTTCAGCTAGGCGATTTTCACCATCATCGCTGTGCGTACATGCTGGCCCAAAAACATCCAGTTAAGAGAGGTTTTTAAATTGGCCCTTTCAGTTTATTATTGTATGAAGTTTTCATTTGGAGCGTGCCTGTAACTTGTTGGGTACATTCAGAGTTGTTTCTTTCTAAAGTGGCACTTGGATCATTGCACCTGAAAGATTGCACACAGCTGGGTCTTGCATACTGTTCTGTAGGCTGTTTCCACTTAACCTCAAGTTACACAGTCAATAATTAACCTAATGTTTATCCGGAATCATGTGCGCTCAGCACTGAAAATGTGAAGCGCTTTCTGAGTGCGATAAGAATTCTCTCCTTTTTTTTTGTAGATAGAAGATATCCAACTTCAGATCGCTTAGAAAAGGGGCTTAAATCACCCCCTGTGTATGCGCCATTAGTTGTCCTTTCATTGCTGGTGGGAGAGGAAAATTCTATATGTAAATGATCTCAATGTTAAATTTCCCCAATTCAGAGATTCAGGAGCGGCTGTAATGCCATATAAAGATTTCTTCAAATCTGACACCTCAGGATTAAATCTGATTCAGAGTTGCTAGAAATTGCAAAATCTTTGTTTAATGGGCAAAACTATGCTTCACTGCAGGTGGGGCAGATGCAATGTGCAGAGTTAGATTCTAAAAGGGGTATAACTCTCTGCACATCGTACATTTGCCCCACCTGCAGTGCACAAGGTTTTGCCCATTTGAGAGATTTTGCAATCTGCTCTAAATCAGGCCCTATATGCTGGAGGTGCCCCTTAACAAGAGGTTTGGCCTCGCACATATATGCCTTACACAGTGGGCATCCTGACCCTACACGGGAATCCCATGAGCTAGCTTGGCAAGCGGACTTGGGTATTACCCTTCATCATGTAGAGTAGTCAGCAATTTGGGACAATGCCCGTACAAATGATTGTATGGTTAGTATTCTGTACCTTCTCGGCCAAAAGGAATGTTTCCTGATAACTGCTGATAGGCAGGTGTTCTGCACCTTTTTTACATGTTTTCTACTATGAGGTCACAATTCCTTTGGAATATTCCTTATAGATTTATTATTGTTTTATTTATAAGGCGCCTCAAGTGTTTTGCAGCGCCGTACAAGGGAACAGTACAGGGAGACAAAACTTAGCATGACATTGAATAAATAAAAAAGAAAAATAGAGCACAGGTAAAGAGCGCCACGGTTCAATACACATTACAGCTTATATATAAGTAGTGAAGACTTGATCAACGTACTACTAGAGACTTGTGGCCAATGATGGAGATGAGTATGTGGACAAAGATGGATACTGAGTGTTTGAGTATGGGAGAGCTGTGAGTGAAATGTAAAGAGAAGTGGGCTTTCACAACAGGAGGAAAGAGAGCCCTGCTCGGAGGAGTTTACAATCTAGTAGGAAGACAGACAGATTACATGAAGTGCAATCAAGTGGGAGGTGGCGTGATAGCAGGATGTAAGCAGGCAGGGGTCGGAGAACCAGCCTCAGGACTAGTTTATGCAGCAGAAGGGTACGCTTGATGAATAGGTAAGTTTTCAGTGCCTGTTTGAAGCTTCACGAGGTCGGGGAGAGTCTAATGGAGCGAGGGAGTGTGTTCCACTGAAGGGGTGCAGCACGGGTAAAGTCCTAACCTCTAGCATGGGAAACAGCGATCAGGGTGGGGGAGAGACGACAGTCGTCAGCCGACCGTAGAGAGCAGGAGGGAGTATGAATGGAGATGAGGTCAGAGCTATATGGAGCAATGGAATTAGAGATGGCCCTGTATGTAAGTGTGAGGTGTTTAAAGAGGATTCTGTAGGGGAATGGGAACCAGTGCAGATTTTGTTGAAGAGGAGTGGCAGAAGTAGAGCTGGCTTATAATATAGATAAATCTCTATCACTATCTTATGACCTGCCAAATAGCTACAGACTGGAAAAAGCCTATTCAGTCACCTATGCTGAATTTGGTACGTTTGTATAATGGAATACATGACTAGTGTTATAAATTTATAGGGGTGGGTGGGGGGGGGGGTAAATTCGATCCCGGATGCTATTTCTGCGGGTAGAAATAGCGGCCCTTGCTTATTCAATGCTGCGGTTTCCGACCAAACAGATCCAACTTTAAAAAGTCGGATCTGTTTTGTCGGAAACGGCCGCAGATTGTTGAATTCACTGCTTTTTTCGCCAATCCTTGGACTTGCCGACACTCGACAGCCGGAACATTGAATTCCGTCTGTCGAGTTGCCGTTGCGAGAAACAAACGGCCTGAGATTCCGACTCGGGACATTCCGACAATTGGAATCCGAGATTGAATACCCCCTATATCTTTTGACAAAATGTGGGGCCCTTGGCTAGCCTTGCAAATGTTTCCTCCCGTTTGACAGCGAAGTTCTTATGTTTGGCTAGCTGAGAGTTTTTCTAGTTTGAGAAGAATGAGAGAGGGGTATATAGGGGTGGACCTCAATCTCTTTGCCCTTTATTCTTGTCACCTATTTCCTTCTCCTGACGGCTTCCACTCTCCCTTCCAAGATCACTTTCTTGTTCTGTCCTATCTTTAAAATGTAATCGCTTTTGGGGTATTGAAAATGGGGATGTACTAAAAGGATGATCACAAAAAGGGATGATCGGGATGATTGCCTGAAGTTCCTATTCGCACCTCTAGATGTCACAATTTTTTTTACTTCAACTAAGAATTTACAAAATTCAGCAAGCACATTAAGCTTTTAAATTATATATTTATATTAAAGAAAAAAGATACAGCATTTATTTAGCATATGCATTGGTTTATAACAACAAGGCCATATAATTAAATAAGGAAACCAGCATTTGAATATCAATATTGAGTCCTGGTCCAGTTTTCTATACGTTTCCAGTGAGGCGATGGCGATATCTTTTGTTATTTAGGTGGGATGATCAGCTTTTTATCACAGATATGTATACCTGGGACTGTTTTCTATACGTTTCCAGTGGGGCGATGGCGATATCTTTGTTATTTAGGTGGGATGATCAGCTTTTTATCGCAGATATGTATACCTGGGACTGTATTCATTATGTTTTCAGTGGGATGATAGCGATATCTTCCGTATTAACGTGGAATGATCAGGTTTTTATCCCAGATATGTATACCTGGGACTGTTTTCTATACGTTTCCAGTGGGATTATTGCTATATCTTATTTATTTACGTGGGATGATCAGGTTTTTATCGCAGATATGTATACCTGGGACTGTTTTCTATGCGTTTCCAGCGGGATTATTGCTATATTTTTTTTATTTACGTGGGATGATCAGGTTTTTATCGCAGATATATATACCTGGGACTGTTTTCGTTATGTTTTCAGTGGGATGATGGCGATATCTTTCGTGTTCACATGGGATGATCAGGTTTTTATCGCAGATATATATACCTGGGACTGTTTTCGCTATGTTTACAGTGGGATGATGGCGATATCTTTTGTGTTTAGATGGGATAATCAGGTTTTTATCGCAGATATGTTAACCTGGGACTGTTTTCTATGCGTTTCCATTGGGGCGATGGCGATACCTTTTTAATTTACGTGGGATGATCAGGTTTTTATCGCAGATATGTATATCTGGGACTGTTTTCTATGCATTTCCAGTGGGACGATGGCGATACCTTTTTAATTTACGTGGGATGATCAGGTTTTTATCGCAGATATGTATACCTGGGACTGTTTTCTATGCATTTCCAGTGGGACGATGGCGATACCTTTTTAATTTACGTGGGATGATCAGGTTTTTATCACAGATAAGTATACCTGGGACTGTTTTCTATGCGTTTCCAGTGGGACGATGGCGATACCTTTTTTATTTACGTGGGATGATCAGGTTTTTATCGCAGATATGTATATCTGGGACTGTTTTCTATGCGTTCCATTGGGACGATGGCGATACCTTTTTAATTTACGTGGGATGATCAGGTTTTTATCGCAGATATGTATATCTGGGACTGTTTTCTATGCATTTCCAGTGGGACGATGGCGATACCTTTTTAATTTACGTGGGATGATCAGGTTTTTATCGCAGATATGTATACCTGGGACTGTTTTCTATGCGTTTCCAGGGGGATGATGGCTATATCTTTTCTATTTACGTGGGATGATCACGTTTTCATCGCAGATAATTATACCTGGGACTGTTTTCTATGCGTTTCCAGGGGGATGATGGCTATAACTATTTAATTTACGTGGGATGATCACGTTTTTATTGCAGATAATTATACTTGGGACAGTTATCTATGCGTTTCCATGGGGATGATGGCTATATCTTTTCTATTTACGTGGGATGATCACGTTTTCATCGCAGATAATTATACCTGGGACCATTTTCTATGCGTTTCCAGGGGGTTGATGGCTATATCTTTTTTATTTACGTGGGATGATCACGTTTTTATCTCAGATAATTACACCTGGGACTGTTTTCTATGCGTTTCCAGGGGGATGATGGCTATAACTATTTAATTTACGTGGGATGATCACGTTTTTATTGCAGATCATTATGCCTGGGACCATTTTCTATGCGTTTCCAGGGGGATGATGGCTATATCTTTTTTATTTACGTGGGATGATCACGTTTTTATCGCAGATAATTATACTTGGGACAGTTATCTATGCGTTTCCATGGGGATGATGGCTATATCTTTTCTATTTACGTGGGTTGATCACGTTTTCATCGCAGATAATTATACCTGGGACCATTTTCTATGCGTTTCCAGGGGGATGATGGCTATAACTATTTAATTTACGTGGGATGATCACGTTTTTATTGCAGATAATTATACTTGGGACAGTTATCTATGCGTTTCCATGGGGATGATGGCTATATCTTTTCTATTTACGTGGGATGATCACGTTTTCATCGCAGATAATTATACCTGGGACCATTTTCTATGCGTTTCCAGGGGGATGATGGCTATAACTATTTAATTTACGTGGGATGATCACGTTTTTATTGCAGATAATTATACTTGGGACAGTTATCTATGCGTTTTCATGGGGATGATGGCTATATCTTTTCTATTTACGTGGGATGATCACGTTTTCATCGCAGATAATTATACCTGGGACCATTTTCTATGCGTTTCCATGGGGATGATGGCTATATCTTTTTTATTTACATGGGATGATCACGTTTTTATCGCAGATAATTACACCTGGGACAGTTTTCTATGCGTTTCCAGGGGGATGATTACTATATCTTTTCTATTTAAATGGGATGATCACGTTTTTATCGGAGATAATTATACCTGGGATAAGTATCTATGCGTTTCCATGGGGATGATGGCTATATCTTTTCTATTTACGTGGGATGATCACGATTTTATCGCAGATAATACGACCTGGGACTGTTTTCTATGCGTTTCCAGGGGGATGATGGCTATTTCTTTTCTATTTTTGTAGGATGATCACGTTTTTATAGCAGATAATTATACCAGGGACCGTTTTCTATGCGTTTCCAGGAGGATGATGGGTCTATCTTTTCTATTTTTGTGGGATGATCACGTTTTTATCGCAGATAATTACACCTGGGACAGTTTTATATGCGTTTCAAGGGGGATGATGGCTCTATCTTTTCTATTTAAATGGGATGATCACGTTTTTATCAGAGATAATTTTACCTGGGACAGTTATCTATGCGTTTCCATGGGGATGATGGCTATATCTTTTCTATTTACGTGGGATGATCACATTTTCATCACAGATAATTACACCTGGGACAGTTTTCTATGCGTTTCCAGGAGGATGGCTCTATCTTTTCTATTTAAATGGGATGATCACGTTTTTATCGGAGATAATTATACCTGGGACTGTTTTCTATGCGTTTCCATGGGGAATATGGCTATATCTTTTTTATATACGTGGGATGATCATGTTTTTAATGCAGATATATATACCTGGGCCTGTTTTCTATGCGTTTCCAGGGGATGATTAGTGTACCTTCAAGGAATTTGGGTGGGCAGTGCAAGGCAAACGGACCAGGCCCGCCAACATCACAGTTGTGGGCATTGCGGGGCATTGCTAGAGGGGCAGGGTGCATTTTGTCCTTTAAAAATCGGGCAATAAAACAGCCTAGCGGGAACACTAGAGGATGGCTTTATCTCTTTATTTACATCCCTACACTACATTTCCCTATGTGCTTCACTATATTCCCCAATATGCTGTGTGCATCACTACAATACATTCTGCACTACCTCACCCAAAATAAGCTGCACTACATCAATATACTAAATCGCCCTAAACACTGCACTACATCACTAACACCCTCCTCCCAAATATGCAGCACTACATCACTAAACTACATCCCTTTATACCCTGCACTACATCACTACGCTACATCCCCCAATACACTGCACTACATCTGTACACTAAATGCCCTGGAATACACTGCACTAAATTCCCCAATACGCTGCACTACATCATTCCACTACATCCAATATGCTGCACTGCTGCACTACATCACTACACTACATGTCCCCAAATACACTGCACTACATCACTACACTACACCCCCAGAATACACTTCACTAGATCACTACACTACATCACTACACTGTTCAGCAATATGCTACATACATCATTACACTACAGTGCGATGTGGACACCATCGCTAGGACAAAGGGTAGAGAGGAAGGATGGGGCTGGTATAAGGGAAGATAGGGATGGGTCTAGTGCAGTGATCTCCAACCTGTTTTGGCTCGTGAGCTACTCGAGAAAAAAATAAACCACCTGAAGAGCTACTAAATAAAAAAAAAAAGAAATGTGCATAATAACCGAAAAATTCCCGTTACACATTATGCCACATACAACAATGCCCCAGACACAATATGCCACACACTGCAATGTCCAATATGCCACATGCACAGCTCCCAAGGTTGGAGGCAGAGGAGAAGGGACACCTCCTCTGCCTCCAGTGTTGGGAGGTATGTATGCGGCATATTGGCATTGTAGTGTTGCCCAAAATTAGGGGGCATGACAAACTATCGTGGTACTCCAGCGAGGTCACGTCCCCCATTTTTTTCTGCTATGGGGCATGGCCAGCGCTCTGAGAGCTGCTGGCCATGCCCCCAGCCTCTCTGAATAGACGCTGTGTGCATGTGACACTGTCTATTCACTGTCTATTCACCGCAGGACACTGCCCGCCTGAGGTGGGCAGCCCCCCCAAACATGGGACTCGCCAGTGAAAATCAGGACAGTTGGTAGGTATTGCACACACTGTGTCCCATAAGACTTCTATTTAATCTTAAAGTACCTGCTTGTTGTTGGGGTTAATGCTTATTGCTGGGGGTTAATGATCTCCACCCGCCTTGCTGCCCGCTGCTGCAGACCCACAGTGGCCTGCACTGTGGCAGAGGGAATGCAGGCGGCAGGCCTGGTGCTGCAAAAACTTTACCATAAGGGACAGCCTGAATTGCCCCTCCTTAGTACGGGGCTGCGATGATGGGCAGGCTGCTGTACTCCAAGGAGTCATTCAGACTCATTATTTGTCCTCTCAGGGGCATAACCAGAACTTTGTGGGACCAGCAGCAACATGGTCCCCTCTTCTGCAAAGAGGGGATGTATAGTGTGACACAGACAGTAGTGTGGGGATAAATATTATATAATATGGGATGGGATCCCATATTATTGAATGGTCCTTACAAGAATGTATTAAAAACTGTAAATAAATTATATGAAAACACATTGGGACATAGAGCACACTTTAGTTATTATTACTAATTTAGTGCAGCAGTGCATCAAAGCAGACACTGATGCTGTGTGCTGCTGCAGTGCTGCTTAATGCCAAACTATAGGGCCATACTGACCCCAGGTACAGTCACAGCACCAATTTAAGCCTAGTACCGGGCATAAGGAGACCACATCTGTCCCCTCCTGAGGGCACCATATTCCCCTCGCCCCATATCTGACCTAGGTAGCCCCCCTGCACCCCCCCCCCCCCCCACTAATATCGACCATACTCACGGCCACACTCTTGCTGAGACCAGTGCCGGCCCTAGGCATAGGCAAACTAGGCAATTGCCTAGGGCATTTGCAATGCCTAGGGGCACCAGCAGCTTCTGCTGATTAAAATGATATGCAGCATGCCTATATTCTGTGTGTGAGTGAGGCTGTATCTGCATATGAAATAGTGTATTCATGGAAATCACTGTAACATAGCATTCCGTATGCAGGTACAGCCACAGTCACACACAGAATATAGGCATGCCACATATCATTTTAATCATCATCATCCTTGTTTGTCCTGGTCACATAACAGTGCAAATAAGATGAATTTTCAGCAAAAAAAGGTACCCAACGTTAGCAGAACTGGCCAGGAGCTGCATGGCCTATTGAGGCAAGATGTATGAGGAAACATTTGTATCCAAGCAGAGGCAGAGGTCACAGTGTTAGCGGCTGTGCGAGTGCTGTCTGCGGGTGGGTTGGTTGTGCAATAGTGTTCGGCTTATGTGTAAGGGGCATTATGTGTTTCATGTATAAATGCATTATTAATGTGCGACATGTGTAACTGGCATTATGTGTGTCAGGTGTATAAGGGTATTAATAATGTGCAACATGTGTAAGGGGCATTATGTGTGTCATGTGTATAAGGGTATTAATAATGTGCAACATATGTGTAAGGGGCATTGTGTGTGTCATTATGTGTATGAAGGGCATTAATAAAGGTTGGCATATGTGAGGGGCATTATGTTTATAAGGACATTATTAATGTGTGTCATGTGTAAGGGGCATTACTGTGTGGTATCAGGAGTGCCGAGAGAAAGGGGTAGGGGGTACAAATTACCCAGGCCAAAGTCTGATGGAAGGGCCAAGTGGGGGCCCCGGGCCCCATCCCCTTAAGTGACAGCAGCAGCTGCAGCTCTTCTCCTCTGCCCAGCACACGCTGCTTTGTGCTGGGTTGCAGCGTGGCCATGGAGGTGCTTAAAATACAATATTTTCTCAGGATTTTTTTCTAAGGGTATAATGTGAATAATGTGAGGAGTAATGCATATAAGGTAAAGTGGTACTACTGTCTGTTGTAACGTGAATAATGGACACCATCGCATGATATAATGTAAATAAAGTTGCACTACTGTGTGGCATAATTTAAATTGTGGGTACTATTGTGTGGCCATGCCCCTTCCCAGCAAGAACACACGCCTGTTTGGGCTGCGCACCGAATGTGTGCACTGTTTCTGTTTAAAATATTGCGGGTAGGAGCACCAAAATGTTGACTGCTATTATGAGGGTTGATGGTGCTGGGAAAGGGGAGAAGGGTCAGAGGCGGAACTAATGGCGGTGCTAGGGGGCACCAGCCAAAATCTTGCCTAGGGTGTCAATTAGGCTAGGGCTGGCTCTGGCTGAGACTCACGGGAATCACCAGCAGATATCTCCGGGTGGCCAGAGCTCAGTCCATTGCATCAGGGTGCTGGACCGGCGGGTGACCATCAAGCTCCACTAAGCCCATGTAAGCAAGGAAAGATCATTTGCAGCTGTAGGTGGACTGACAGAGCTAGTCTGCGATAACTGAGGCAGACCCGCATGACGCAGCTGCACTGAGCATCGCGCCCCCTCTAATCTGATCTGGAGACTTTTAGTCCCCCAGCAGAGGGGCTCCTGGGCAGGGCCGGTGCAAGCCCTGTTAGCGCCCAAGGCGACACCCCCCCCCCCCCACGCCCGCACCTCATCCGTGGGCAGCGGATTGCTCCGGGGGGTGTGTGTACGGCCGCTACAGGGGAGAGGGGACTGCAAGGGGGGGGGGGGGGGGCAGGCAGGCTGAGTGCTGACTACTGACTAGGTGGTGGGGGCTGGGGGCCTGGGCGTCCGCCGCCCACCGCCAAAGACTGCCGCTGGCCTGGCTGCTGACGACCAGGCAGAGGCAGCAAGTTTTACACGGGGTGCTCCGGTGTGTGGGAGGGGTGGAAGCACTCGCCTGCTTGGCAGATTGATGCTGCAGCTTCTCCTTCCTCCGGCGGCTCTCCAGTCTCGTCTGCGGTAGCTTTCCTGCTGCTGGCCTGCAGCTCACTACTGCCCTCCAGTGGCCGGCACCCTAGGCAAATGCCTAAACCTGCCTAGTGGTGGCGCCGGCCCTGCTCCTGGGGACTCTGCAATGGTGGTCCTGGTGCCTGCTCTCTGTGCCCCCCTGAAGAGGTGAGCGGTCTGTCAGCATGACGGGAGGTTGCTGGAAGAGCTTACACACTGCTCCAAGTTTGGCAGCGTGTCAGCTCTTTCAGCCGCGTCCCGTCCCCCCTCTCAACGCTGACCTCCTCTAATGAGAGTGGCTGTCAGCACAGATCTGACAGCCACATCCCGCCCATCCGCCACTTACACTCAGCGATGGCACAAGGGCACAGAGTAATGCATCTAAAAGGGGAAGAGCATGAGAATGATTAAAAAAATGGGCAGGGTGCAGCACCCTGCAAAATATACCTAGCAGGAACACTGACACTTATACCCCTTTTCCATCTGCAAGCCGGCTCGCACCCTGGATTGCAAACCCGTTCACACTAGAGTCCACACCCGGCATAATGCTGGGCGAGTGACGTCACCGTGAGGCAGGGTCGGGGAGGCGCTGGGAGATGAAAGCATCTCCCAGCGCTGGCTTTTCCACTGTAGTGTACGGGACCCAGGTCGCATCGACCCCGGTTACCAGGTTACACTACACAGTGACCCAGGTTGAATCAGTTTTCAACCCTGGTCGATACCTGGGTAGAAATGCCGGGTCTCACGACCCGGGTTGTTTCTACAGGGAGCGTTTCCACCTGCCTAAAACCCCTGGTTTTGCGCGCTGCCGTGCAAAAAGCTTGGTTATTTAGGCTAGTGGAAAAGGGGTATTAGATAAAAGATATAGCAATAATCCCATTGGAAACGCATAGAAAACAGTCCCAGGTATACATATCTGCGATAAAAACCTTATCATCCCACGTAAATAAGAAGGATATCGCCATCCTCCCACTGGAAACGCATACAAAACAGTCCCAGGTTAACATATCTGCGATACAAACCTGATCATCCCACATAAATAAAAAAGGTATCGCCATCGTCCCACTGGAAACGCATAGAAAACAGTCCCAGGTATACTTATCTGTGATAAAAACCTGATCATCCCATGTAAATAAAAAAGGTATCGCCATCGTCCCACTGGAAACGCATAGAAAACAGTCCCAGGTATACATATCTGCGATAAAAACCTGATCATCCCACGTAAATTAAAAAGGTATCGCCATCGTCCCACTGGAAATGCATAGAAAACAGTCCCAGATATACATATCTGCGATAAAAACCTGATCATCCCACGTAAATTAAAAAGGTATCGCCATCGTCCCAATGGAAACGCATAGAAAACAGTCCCAGATATACATATCTGCGATAAAAACCTGATCATCCCACGTAAATAAAAAAGGTATCGCCATCGTCCCACTGGAAACGCATAGAAAACAGTCCCAGGTATACTTATCTGTGATAAAAACCTGATCATCCCACGTAAATAAAAAAGGTATCGCCATCGTCCCACTGGAAACGCATAGAAAACAGTCCCAGGTATACATATCTGCGATAAAAACCTGATCATCCCACTTAAATTATAAAGGTATCGCCATCGTCCCACTGGAAATGCATAGAAAACAGTCCCAGATATACATATCTGCGATAAAAACCTGATCATCCCACGTAAATTAAAAAGGTATCGCCATCGCCCCAATGGAAACGCATAGAAAACAGTCCCAGGTTAACATATCTGCGATAAAAACCTGATTATCCCATCTAAACACAAAAGATATCGCCATCATCCCACTGTAAACATAGCGAAAACAGTCCCAGGTATATATATCTGCGATAAAAACCTGATCATCCCATGTGAACACGAAAGATATCGCCATCATCCCACTGAAAACATAACGAAAACAGTCCCAGGTATATATATCTGCGATAAAAACCTGATCATCCCACGTAAATAAATAAAATATAGCAATAATCCCACTGGAAACGCATAGAAAACAGTCCCAGGTACACATATCTGCGATAAAAACCTGATCATCCCACGTAAATAAAAAAGGTATCGCCATCGTCCCACTGGAAACGCATAGAGAACAGTCCCAGGTATACTTATCTGTGATAAAAACCTGATCATCCCACGTAAATAAAAAAGGTATCGCCATCGTCCCACTGGAAACGCATAGAAAACAGTCCCAGGTATACATATCTGCGATAAAAACCTGATCATCCCACGTAAATTAAAAAGGTATCGCCATCGTCCCACTGGAAATGCATAGAAAACAGTCCCAGATATACATATCTGCGATAAAAACCTGATCATCCCACGTAAATTAAAAAGGTATCGCCATCGTCCCACTGGAAATGCATAGAAAACAGTCCCAGGTATACATATCTGCGATAAAAACCTGATCATCCCACGTAAATTAAAAAGGTATCGCCATCGTCCCACTGGAAATGCATAGAAAACAGTCCCAGATATACATATCTGCGATAAAAACCTGATCATCCCATGTAAATTAAAAAGGTATCGCCATCGCCCCAATGGAAACGCATAGAAAACAGTCCCAGGTTAACATATCTGCGATAAAAACCTGATTATCCCATCTAAACACAAAAGATATCGCCATCATCCCACTGTAAACATAGCGAAAACAGTCCCAGGTATATATATCTGCGATAAAAACCTGATCATCCCATGTGAACACGAAAGATATCGCCATCATCCCACTGAAAACATAACGAAAACAGTCCCAGGTATATATATCTGCGATAAAAACCTGATCATCCCACGTAAATAAATAAAATATAGCAATAATCCCACTGGAAACGCATAGAAAACAGTCCCAGGTACACATATCTGCGATAAAAACCTGATCATCCCACGTAAATAAATAAGATATAGCAATAATCCCACTGGAAACGTATAGAAAACAGTCCCAGGTATACATATCTGGGATAAAAACCTGATCATTCCACGTTAATACGGAAGATATCGCTATCATCCCACTGAAAACATAATGAATACAGTCCCAGGTATACATATCTGCGATAAAAAGCTGATCATCCCACCTAAATAACAAAGATATCGCCATCGCCACACTGGAAACGCATAGAAAACAGTCCCAGGTATACATATCTGCGATAAAAACCTGATCATCCCACGTAAATAAAAAAGATATCGCCATCGTCCCACTGGAAACGTATAGAAAATGGTCCCAGGTATAATTATCTGCGATGAAAACGTGATCATCCCACGTAAATAGAAAAGATATAGCCATCATCCCCATGGAAACGCATAGATAACTGTCCCAAGTATAATTATCTGCGATAAAAACGTGATCATCCCACGTAAATAAAAAAGATATAGCCATCATCCCCCTGGTAACGCATAGAAAATGGTCCCAGGTATAATTATCTGCGATGAAAACGTGATCATCCCACGTAAATAGAAAAGATATAGCCATCATCCCCATGGAAACGCATAGATAACTGTCCCAAGTATAATTATCTGCAATAAAAACGTGATCATCCCACGTAAATTAAATAGTTATAGCCATCATCCCCCTGGAAACGCATAGAAAACAGTCCCAGGTATAATTATCTGAGATGAAAACGTTATCATCCCACGTAAATAGAAAAGATATAGCCATCATCCCCCTGGAAACGCATAGAAAATGGTCCCAGGTATAATTATCTGCGATGAAAACGTGATCATCCCACATAAATAGAAAAGATATAGCCATCATCCCCATGGAAACGCATAGATAACTGTCCCAAGTATAATTATCTGCAATAAAAATGTGATCATCCCACGTAAATTAAATAGTTATAGCCATCATCCCCCTGGAAACGCATAGAAAACAGTCCCAGGTGTAATTATCTGAGATAAAAACGTGATCATCCCACGTAAATAAAAAAGATATAGCCATCATCCTCCTGGAAACGCATAGAAAATGGTCCCAGGCATAATTATCTGCGATAAAAACGTGATCATCCCACGTAAATTAAATAGTTATAGCCATCATCCCCCTGGAAACGCATAGAAAACAGTCCCAGGTGTAATTATCTGAGATAAAAACGTGATCATCCCACGTAAATAAAAAAGATATAGCCATCATCCCCCTGGAAACGCATAGAAAATGGTCCCAGGTATAATTATCTGCGATGAAAACGTGATCATCCCACGTAAATAGAAAAGATATAGCCATCATCCCCATGGAAACGCATAGATAACTGTCCCAAGTATAATTATCTGCGATAAAAACGTGATCATCCCACGTAAGTAAAAAAGATATAGCCATCATCCCCCTGGAAACGCATAGAAAATGGTCCCAGGCATAATTATCTGCAATAAAAACGTGATCATCCCACGTAAATTAAATAGTTATAGCCATCATCCCCCTGGAAACGCATAGAAAACAGTCCCAGGTGTAATTATCTGAGATAAAAACGTGATCATCCCACGTAAATAAAAAAGATATAGCCATCATCCTCCTGGAAACGCATAGAAAATGGTCCCAGGCATAATTATCTGCGATAAAAACGTGATCATCCCACGTAAATTAAATAGTTATAGCCATCATCCCCCTGGAAACGCATAGAAAACAGTCCCAGGTGTAATTATCTGAGATAAAAACGTGATCATCCCACGTAAATACAAAAGATATAGCCATCATCCCACTGCAAACACATAGAAACTGTACCAGGTGTAATTATCTGCGAAAAAAACTTGATCATCCCATTTAAATAGAAAAGATATAGCCGTAATCCCACTGGAAATAAACAATATAGGTAAATATACAATAAAAATGGGATAATGCACTTTTTACTGCAATTATAAGGATAAAAGACACTTAGGTGGTCTGACTGACATATAATTTGATGTTTAGACTTTTTTTTAGTTCGTAAAGGTTGAAAATCAGTAAAAATTGTGACATCTAGTGTATTGGAGGTGAACTGCACTCAATCATCCCGATCATCCCTTTCTGCAATCATCCTTTTAGTACATCCCTTGAAAATGATCGCAGATTCTCTTTTGTATATAAACTTTGTAGCTCAATGTTCTGCTTGTTTTATGTTCCGTTAAGATCCGTTAAATAAAATCTTTTCTAAAAGAAAATTCATTGACCAATATGAATGAGGGATTCGCAATTCTTGTGAAATCATTGATTGCTGGTCATATATTGCACAGGAATCTGAAACACTTGATTTATTGCATCTTCCCTTCCCCAAATTGCTGCCATATATTACATAAGTAGTTAAGACCCTGTCAAAATAATGAAACAGAAGAGTGATGTCAGAGAAGTGCAAGCCTGAATGGGAGCAACACTTGCATTGCGCCATCTAGTGGCCACTGGCATGCAAACACTTTAATTCCCCTCTGTAGAGCTGGGGGGCAGTTTTAGCTTATTACATATAGGATAACCTCTTTGCCTGTTCCTGCAAGTATTTTTATTTTAGTATTCACCATGCACGAATAATGGAAAGCCGCAGATTTGAGTTTTTTCTTTTAATTTTGCATGAGCTTTTCCAAATCATCATCATGTGAACTCCAAAAACTTAAGTTGATAAAAGCCTTTACTTGTTTTCTCTTTGGTACCAAAGACAGAACATGGTGAACGCCTTCTGTGCATGCTAATGCATGTGACTGTAAGCACATGAGAAATCTGGATTCAGACATCGCAGTATGTGCAGAGAGAGTTACATTTCAGTGGGGTGTGTTCAAATTGAAATCTAAACCGTGTGTACACACGGTAGGATATGTCGTGCTACGTGAGTCCCGTTGTGATCAGATCGCATCGGGACTCGCATCGCACGGCATGCATGCAATGGCACAATTTTGACTATATAGTGCAGATCTGCACTATACAGTCAATGCAGCCAAGACTATCTGCCTTGCGATACGTGAACGTGCATCGGGATCGCCAGGGTTAAAACCCTTGCGATCTGCATGGGATGCCGACAAGATATTGACTATATCGTCAACATCGGGAGGCATATTGTACCGTGTGTACACACTATAAGAATAAAGCAGCCAGTATTTGCTCTGCACAGACACAAAATAACTCCCCCCAAATCTCTCTGCACACGTTGCTTCTGCCCCACCTGCAGTGCAGCATGTTTTTTTTTTTCCATTTGAGAAAAATTCTGCTTTGCGATCAGATCTGAATTGGGCCCTGTGTTTTCATATACAGACTGAGATGTGGCAATCAGTTGGGGGAATGTTTCTAGATAAACATTGGCCTCTGAAGCAAGGTTTATGTTGTGAGACAAACGGTTGATAGTGACTGCTATTGGTTGACATGGTCTAGGTTGACATTGTCAGGTGGTCGACAGGTCATTGGTCAACACAGAAAAAGTTGACATGAGTGGTTTTTTTTTTTTTTTTTAAACTTGTTCGTTCTTTATTATCCAAGTGGGCATGGAGGGGGGATATAACTGTGCTGAGCACAGCGAGGCACCGTGCCTGAAGCATGGCGAGCGTAGTGAATCCGAGGAACGCAGTTTCCATGCAGACATAGACACCAAAAAAATGAAAAACATTTGTTGACCTTTTTCTATGTCAACCATTTAGTTTGTGGACCTTTTGCTTGTGTTGACCGTATGTCGACCTAAACATGCCGGCCTATTTTAATGTGTCGTCCTATTGCCTGTCATCCTAGTCACTACTTATCCACACCCATGAGACAACCCCTACCGCAAATATTGGTTATCCTGATACTGTGAAGTGGTATTGTTCTAAAAATAATCGAACCCACCAGCCCTCCCCGTGTCTTTGTGACCCTTATCTTAGTCCCTATATATTCTCTGTCTCACTCTTTACTGTAGCAGTATAGTGGGGGTTATTCTGGTTCACTCCTGGCAAAACCATGTGCACTGCAGGTGGGGTAGATGTTACTTGTGCAGAGAGAGTTCGATTTGGGTGGGGTTTTACTTCAAAGTGAGATCTATATTGCACTGTAAAAATAAAGCAGTTAGTATTTTCCCTGCACAGAAACAAAATAACTCGCCCAAATCTAATTCTCTCTGCACATTTTGTCCATCTAAGAAGGAATTTTGCCAGGAGTGAACCAGAATAAGCCCCATTGTTTGGCTTTAAAGTATCCGTTATAGAGACAGATAAATGTTGCTTAAACAGAAGAGACCCCTGCTGTGATGTATTGATTGGCCTGGTATGACCCCGCAGAATCTTATAATGTGACATTGGGGTTCCAGAGCAACATAGTTATTGCACCTTCAATCTTGTAATGCTATTTCTAGTCTCATTTTATTTGCCTGCCTGTGACTATGGTGTAACTTTAAGAACATGGATATTTCCTTTTTCTGACATCCTTCCCGCAATCCTATTGATGATTACAGACCATCAGCTTGCACAACATTGGCAATAGAACCAAATTCAGGAAACCGGTTTTATGTTGTATGTGTATAAACCAGGTGTGAGCAAAGATGTGTTTGCACAAGTGCATTGCTACATCAGTATTTTAAAAGGTGCGTAACTTAAATGGAGTAAAAAATGTATCCTGGGCAGGGATGGTGGTGCGTATTGCCTATAACAGTGATGGCTAACCTTGACACGCCAGCTGTTGTTGAACTACACATCCCAGCATGTTCAGCTACAGTTATACTATTTGGCCGTGCTAAAACTGATGCTGGGATGTGTAGTTCAACAGCTGGAGTGCCAAGTTAGCCATCACTAGCCTATAATAAGACCACCTAAATTGGGTCTGTATACAGCAGTTATCACTTATGATCTGCTTCTCTGAGGAGAGGCAAGATGCATACAACTGTAAGTACAGATTGTAAGCTTGAGAGCAAGGCCCTCATACCTTTGACTGTCTTTAAGTACCCAGTTTGTTGTATCACTGTCTCCTTTGTAAAGGGCAAGAGAATATGCTGCGCTATATAAGAAACTGGTAATAAATAAATAAATCAACAAATAATGAAGTACAGATGCAAGTGTACATAGTGACCATTTTCACCAACGTGCATATTTAAAGTTGCGATCTTAAATTTGTTCCTCTGAGAATGATTTAAAGGTTTGTTTGTTTTTTTGGTTGAGAAGGGTTCAAAATGTACAGTACAGCCACTCACAATCGGTAGAAGTACCAAGATCGTTTTCTACTTGGAGAGGATATTGGGGCAGATGTATTAAGCCTTAACTTTAGATAAAAGCAAGGGTGATAAGGAGAGATAAACGTTCAGCCAATCAGCTCCCTACTGACTTTTTTTCAAACACAGCCTGTAAGGCCCCCATACACTATGCGATATTGGGATGATTTCATCCGATTTCGGCACTTTGGGTCATTTGACAGGTATTTTGAAAATGTAATAGCCGCCACTGCACTGCCCGACCCGTCCCGCAGCGGCAGCACTGCTATTTGTGATCACAGTATGCCCGGCCAGGTCAGCATCACTCGCTGCACCCGGCACCTGCCGGGAACTCATTTGAGAGCCGCCACCCGCCCCCACTACTGCCGCTGCCCGCCCCACTGCTCCTCACCGCCCTGCAGCTCCCCATTTGTTTTACATGTGATAAATCGCAAGCGATTTATCACATGTAAAAACTGGCTCATCAAGTGCCAAATTGTATGTGAGCCTCCCGGGGAGCTGCCGGGCGGCTCACAGGAGAATTGGGTCCGACTTGTCCTAAGGACAAGTCGGCCTAATGTATGGGGGCCTTTACATGGCAGTTAGCAGGTGATTGGCTGGATGTTTACCTCTCCTTATCACCCTTGCAGTTATCTCTTGTTAAGGCTTAATACATCTGCCCCAATGTGTGCTCTTGCACAGATGTGACCTCCAGCGTTGTTGCCACTATTCGTACGCATTGCGGGATACATGTCGTGGAATAGCTTGTACCCGCTATCCATTCACATGTGGGATTCCGTGCGACATGCGCATCGGAGAAATGCTGCATTCCGCTACAACAAGCTGGGAGGACACATCAGCAACGTTACTCAAGTACACTTGTTCCAATGTATTACAAATTAGTTAAAAACCGGTAAAAATGATGGCTTCTGCAAAGCACTTTCACTTTGAGCTGTGACTGTTTTTAGACTTACTTTGTGCTGTGACACATTCTTTACGGTTACTTAAAGCTGTGAGCGTTTCTTTACGGTAACTTTGAGCTGTGACTATTTTTTACGGTTACTTTGAGCTGTGGCCGGCATTTACGTTTACTTTGAGCTGTGGCCGGCATTTACGTTTACTTTGAGCTGTGGCCGGCTTTTACGTTTACTTTGAGCTGTGGCCGGCTTTTACGTTTACTTTGAGCTGTGGCCGGCATC
This sequence comes from Crinia signifera, assembly GCF_055691185.1. Lineage (NCBI taxonomy): Eukaryota > Metazoa > Chordata > Amphibia > Anura > Myobatrachidae > Crinia > Crinia signifera. Next base: position 52,150,099 of record NC_139219.1, on the reverse strand, counting down.
TACGTTTACTTTGAGCTGTGGCCGGCATTTACGTTTACTTTGAGCTGTGGCCGGCTTTTACGTTTACTTTGAGCTTTACACAGGAGTAATTTGGTCTTTAGAGTGACCTCGTGGGGGTACATCACCTAACAGAGGTGGGGAGAAGTTAGCCTTTACTATATATACATAATCTTAGTCTCCTTTTTACACACTCCTAGCAAATATAACCCAGTGGCGTTTGTCCCCCACCCCTTTCTCCGCAACACAGAATGGTGCTCAATTTAAAAAAAATTTTTTTTATGAAGTGGTTTAATTAGCTGGGGGGGATCTATATATTAAGGCTGAAGCAATGTGGAAATGGCAGTTTCTACTTGGTTGAAGTCTAAAGCTGTTGGCTAACACGTTATGGTCAAACTCTTCCAGGCTCATATCGCTTCAATGGGTTTTTAGTAAATAGCGCTGAAATAACTTTCTTTTATTGCTGCAATTTGCCAACAGAGCTGGACCAGTCATCTGTCTCGAAACCATGGTCAAGCTCTGCTCAGCCGTCATGCAGAGAGACACGGCATGCCACCAACACCCTTGTCACTTAGATCATGCCTCATGCAATGTGGCCACTAGCGTGGATCATGTGCCCATACAAATGCTGGGGCCGCATTGCAGCCCCAGTCGGCCCCTGAATGCCACCAATGACAAGTATATCCTGTACCGCTTCTTGTATAGCATCAGTTTTACTGTACATGTACATTTTTAACTCTTCAAAATACTGGTCTAATTATATTTTAGGCTTTAATGGACTATTATGTTGCAGATCTTATATGCAGGCGATTATTTACGTGACTTTACAATTTGTTTTTGGTTCTGTATTAATTATTGATAAGCTGCAAGTATTATCATTTCTCTTATCGGAAGCTTGTACATATTTCATTATGCTGATGGGAATTAAGAAGCCGCAAGACTTAGGGGGTTATTCAAACCTGATCGCGTGGCTACATACTTGCAGGCCAGGCGATAATCGAATGGACTGCGCATGCGTACATCCGGCGATAAAACCTTGCCGTACGCAAGTTGATTGACGGTCATCATTTGTGGTCGGTGACCAATTTGTTTTCTGGGAGTGTCGGAGAATACGCAAGCGTGTCTAGGCGTTTGACGGGGAAGGCATGTGATGTCGGCTTTGGCCCCGATCAGCCTGTTTCTATTGCAGCTGCCAAGTAAGTCCTGGGTGGGATATGGTCACTAGGTCAACAATAGGAAGGTCGACATGCATCAAGGTTGAAAGGTAGACATGGGGTTTTTCTCTTTTTTTTTTTTTTTTTTTTTTCTTGTGCCGACAGGCCGTATCATCCACTAGGGCAGGCATTCCCAACCACGGTCCTCAAGGCACACCAACAGTGCAGGTTTTAGTGATATCCAGGCTTCAGCACAGATGGTTTAATCAGAATCCCTCAGATACTATTTAAGTCACCTGTGCTCAAGCCTGGATAGCTACAAAACCTGCACTGTTGGTGTGCCTTGAGGACCGTGGTTGGGAATGCCTGCGCTAGGGCATGGTGGGAGAATAAAATAGTATGCCGATCGTATCTAGCTGTCCGAGGGGACGCTGCACGCTTTTTTTGTGTGTCCTTTATTTAAAAAAGGGAAAACCCCTATGTTGACCTTTTGATTGTCGACCTAGCCCATGTCGTTCTAAGGCATGTGTCAACCTAATGACCCTGTTGACCTAACCCTATGTCAACCTTGATGCAGGTCGACCTTCCTCTTATCAACCCTAAGACCCATACCTGTCCTGGCCTAAGCACAGACTGCGCACACTGGAAAATCATTAGATGCTGAGGGGTTTGCGAATGGATTTTCACTCTGGCTGAGCGCGTCTACCTGATAGCAGGGCTCTGTAATGTAGCAGCAGTGTGGTCGGGTCTGAATAACCCCTTAGTAAGTGCAGGCCAGGCTGTGTGTCTCTCCCGGGCTTGTTATGTATATTTGATTTGTTATGCATGTTAAATCACGGTAGTTGAACTAGAAACTGTATATCTCACTAGAAAAACAGATGATGCTAGGATCGACTGGCTAAGGGCCCAGAAAGAATGGGTAGAATACCTCCAGAATGTGACCTGCCGTAGGATGTTAATAGGGGCTCATAAATGGTACTCGGAGGCAGATCAGGCAGGGAAATGTATGTCCTATCTAATAAAGCAGGACAAGCCATCCAACATAATTCCCATGATTAAGCTTGAGTCCGGGGAAATGGTCACAGAAATCCCCAAAATTGTGGCAGAATTTGTCACACACTTTGATGAAATCTACCAATCCAAGCTAAGGTGTAGAGATGAGGAGATAGTGGAATATTTGGGCAAGATAGATATGCCTAGTACAGTGGTAGCCAACCCTAGCCCTCGAGAGCTACCAACAGTTCACATTTTCCAGACAACCTAGCTGCTGCACAGCTGCACTCATTAATCACTGACACATTTTAAAAGATACACAGATGGAGCTAATTAGCTCACTTGTGATTCTGTGAGGAGACCTGCAAAACATGCACTGTTGGTAGCTCTCGAGGACTAGGGTTGGCTACCCCAGGCCTAGTATGTCCTCTGAAGCAAGGGAATATCTAGACTCTCCTATAGTTTTGGAGGAAGTAATCTTTGCTATAAAATCACTTAGGGGGGGAAAGCGCCAGGATTGGACGGGATCTCTAAAGAAGTTTATCAGAAATACATGAATTTATTGGGATCTTTCAGGATATGGTAGCAGAAGGGAATATGCCCCCATCAATGTCTGAGGCCTTGATAATCATGATCCCAGAAAGTGGTAAAGATCAAACCCGGGTGGTCTCATTTAGGCCCATCTCACTTATAACGACAGACGCAAAGATCCTAGCAAATAGACTAAATAAGGTTATAAGCCAAATTATACATCCCAACCAATTACCAATTACCTTTCTCAGTCCATCATTTACTTAGGGGTGAAGCGCAAAAAGTTGTATCCTATATAAATTATACATCCCGACCAGACGGGATTCATGGCGGGTAAATCCACCATGATTAATTTGCGAAGGGTCTTTTCATTTATTCAATGTACGGAGTGGAGGAAAACGGATGCAGTAATTGCATCGTTCGATGCAAATAAAGCATTTGATTCTGTGGATTGGAAATTCCTCTGGGAATCATTAAAAGCATTTGGAGTAGGGGAAGGGTTTATTAATGTAATATCTCTGTTATATCAGAACCCGAAAGTCAGGATGTCCATTAATGGGTTTACATCTCCCTCCTTCCCCCTGACCAGAGGTACACGGCAGGGGTGTCCTCTTTCTCCTCTGCTGTTTGCGGCGGTGGTGGAGGAACCCCTGGCGTGTTTGTTAAGATCAGTCCTAGGAAGAGGGAAGCAGGGAAAGGGCACCGGGCACAATTTAGTTTCTTTGTATGCAGATGATCTCTTAGTTGATAGGCTACAGTTGCAGCAAGTAGATAAGTTTTTAAATATTTAGGAATTTGCGTTGCCAGATCATCACTGGACTTTATCCAGGGTAATGTTATCCCATTTATAGAAGAATTGAGGGTTAAGTGCCGTTGTTGGTCCTGGTTGCCGATTTTATATATACGCTTTGGGCTCACTGCGCTCACCACACTATATGATATCAACTCCAAGCCGACGTGGAAAGTGGGGGTATGAAAAGTTTGGAGGACGCGTACCGCTGCCGCGCTTCGCGTTGGCGTTCATCGTTGGGTGGCGTTAACAATGGGGGACCATTTCACCCATGAGGGGGACTATGCAATTAAAATTGGGGTTTCGGGGGCTGTTAACATTGGGCCCAATGGTAAAATGGTCTCCGGGACCATTTTACATTGATTCCAATGTAAAAATCGCGTCCATCGCATGCGATTTGGTTGCATGCGATGCGATCAACGCAATTTTTTTGGTCCCGATGCTTAAGCTAAAAATCGCTGCTAGGAAACAAGTACCGATCTTTCCATTCGATTTGGCATTAGATCTGTACTTTTGCATTAGATATCGAATTCGATATAAATTCATTGTACATTGTACACATTTGATTTACTAGATTGAATTTGATATTTCCTTGGCTGCACAGTAGATTTTTCTGTTTGATTTTGTGAAAACAGGAGTGCGCATCGAATCGAATGTGACACAAAAACCATTCGATTTTGTTTTGGATTCGATTTGATTTTGCTTCTATAAGAAAAATCGAATCAAAAATCGGGAAAAATCAATGCATGTGTACAGGGCTATAGACAGAACAAACTCATCAGGGCTTAGCATAGGGAAGATCATATAAAATATATGGACGTATACCATAGTTATAGGGTGTAGGACTCGGTTATGGAAGCGAGAGAGGTTAGGTATGGTAGGCGTATGTTTGTTATGTCATGTGCAAAGTCATGTGAATAAAATTATATGATTTTTTTTTTTTTTTTTTATATTCGCTGTATAACGATTTATATGATGATGCTGTGTATGTTATTAAATATAAATAAAGACTCAATTAAAAAAAAAAATCACGGTATTTATTAGTTGGTCAGTTGGCAATGAAATAACACGGGGCATAGGGGTGAACAGATTTGAAGGGTAAAGAAAAAAGTCTAAATGTTTTCTATTTTTATTTCCTATGTCCTCTTTAGAGAATGCTGAGGATTAGCCTCCAGACTGTTCTAATTATTTTCTTGATTCTATAATAAGTGGATAAGAAAGAGAGAATGTAACGGGAAGGGGTGAGATGTTGAGAGAGTATTCGGGCCTTCTGACATTCTTACTCATCAGAACTGTCTAAGTGTTTTATTCATAGGGATGCTGAGACATCAGACTGGGTGTGGCCACGTGTCACTTGGCATACTGTGCACTGCTAGAACACTGCGTGCCAACTAGGGTTACTCCACCTACACTGCAAACCCAGGTCCCCCAGACCTGGCTCATACTCACTGGTGTATGTGTTGTACGGTGAGATTGCTTTTTGTAACACTGCGGTGCTTTGAAGACTGCTCTCTGGAAGATTTTGACAAGACAGTTTCCCTACTTTTCTTTATGCCTAGAAGGTTTGTTTCTTTATCGTTTCTTTACCTCTTTATCACTTTTATTCAATACAAATTGATATTTCTAGTAGATTTTTATTAATCTATTTGGTATGTGATGTGTTCAGATGTTGCTCAGAATGAGTAAATTAACTGTAAACCGCCTGTCAGCAGTGCTCTCATCTCTCTCCGGGCCTGATGTACTAAGCTTGAAAAGGGATAAAATGGAGAGGGATAAACCACCAGCCAATGAGCTCCTACCTGCCATGTCACCAGCTGTTTAAAAAATGACAGGTAAGAGCAGATTGGCTGGTGCGTTACCACTCTCCGTTTTATCACTTTTGAAGCTTAGTACATCTGGCCCTTCATATCCAGGGGGAGATTCTCTAAACTAAAAATGCAGTAAAAACCCTGTTAGGGTTTTTACCGCATTTTGGGATGCTCTAAACATCCCCCGCCGGGTTACCGCGACGGGGGGCATAGATCAGAAAAATCTGGCAATGCCCCATAGAAGCCTATGGGCTTTTACCATGACCCACCGCCGTCCCACACCAACACCCCCCCACCTGTGTCCAGGCAGCCCAGACCTGTGACCTCCTCCTCCCTGCACTATGATCCTCTTCCGGGTGCAGGGAGGAGGAGAGCCCGGCGCAGCAGCCGGGTAAGGGAGGGAGGAGGGACCTGCCGGGAACCGCTGACTCTCACCACAAAGGACTGCTCTTAACGCAAGAGCTGTCCTTTGCCATAATGATCTCATATGTTAGAGCATATGCGATAATTATGTAGGCGAAGGGTTATGGAAAGTGATTGTAAACCTCCAATTTTTTTTTTTTTTTTTTAAATAAGAATATCAATTTATTACACTTATCCAAGTAAAATACTTGGCTAAAATACAATACATTATCATAAAGTTCCATTATTTTACGGTTACATCTTCATCCCTTTTTTTTTTTTTTATAAGGCAATATGCAAAGATTCACAGTTGTACCTGTTTAGGGATTCAAAGTGACCCTTTGTGTTTCATCCTATGTGGACTTCATCAGAGGTATATCATTCTTGTGCGGTGATATAAAAGATGTTCAGTTTTGTTGGACTTGTAAATCTGGGGATAGATTAAACCTGCAGGAGAAAGGAAGAACTGTTTGAGTCCACCTTATAAAGAAGTGATCCCTGCTGCTTGTAATATGTTGTTTGTTAAGAGTTAATTGTAAAAGTCCCATCATTGAAAATCTGGAGTACGTCCAAACTGTGGCCCTCCAGCTGTTGTGAAACTACAAGTCCCATCATGCCTTGCCATAGTATTAGCATTCCCTAATAGCAAAATTGTAGCAAGGCATGATGGGACTTGTAGTTTCACAACAGCTGGAGGGCCATAGGTTGGACATGCCTGCCTTATGGAATAAGCACGCTTTCTATAGTAGTAATGACCTCCCGTATGAGTAATGATACCAGCATTTTAAGTATAGGGCATGCAACAAAACTCTAGTGCAGGGTCCCCTAATTATTTTGCCCTATCCGACCAATAAAAATGATTACAGGACCCCAGCAAGTTACCACAGAATGGTTGCCACATACGAAACCATGACCCCATGCTGAGATGGTCATGACCCACAGTTTGAGAACCGCAACTGAAATTTGCAAGTCTTTAGTAGTGTCCTTCACAGGTTTCAATGGAAACCTCCCATATCCTAAGTGGTGAGTAATCCTGCTGGGATTGCTGCTATGGAAAGCGTTCATACAGAGATATATTACATACCCCATAGGTTAGGGAGCAGCAGCCATGTGACGGAGGCTATTCCGGCTGCTGTTGCGAGAGTTTAAGCTCAATGGCAATAAGCCCCTTCGTCCGGAATAGGGTCGACTGTATGACGGTCAATAGGGCTTAGGTCGACAAATGAAATATGCCGCCTTTGCTAAGGTTGACAAGGTTGGGAGGTCAACACGAGCATTAAGTCGACAGGTATGACTCAAATGGCGACGTAAGTTGGCATGGACGACGTATCTGTGTACCGTGTCCCCTTGCTTGATACGCTGCGCATGGCAATCTTCAGGCACACTGATTCTCCCTGTAGGCTAAAAAAAACCATGAGAAATTCATGTTGACCTTTTGACTGTCGACCTAATGCTTGTGTTGACATCCTGACAATGTTGACCTAAGCCATTTAGTGGCTAATCATGTTGATCATGATGACCTTCATCATGTTGATCTAGCGTTCAGACTGTACAACACAACCCCCCTACACACTCTCTCTCGATCTCTCTCTCTCGATACACATTATGCTTATGGAAAGTCACTGTATTCAGTTACTGTGAGGCACACATGATAGCCTGTGAGTTGAGGTAACATTTGATCGCCAATCTTAAAGTGGCACTGATTTATGTTGTAGCTTGGTTGCTGTGGGTAGCAACATTCTTTCAAAGGTTTGATTTCATTTGTCCTTTGTGCTTAATTATTATTATTGACCTTTTACTTCTATAGCACCAGCATATTCCTTTCCCTTTTCAATTGGGAACAAAACGGTAATATAACATGACTGGTAATAAACTAGGTTCCTGCGCTCAAGGTTGCAATCTATATTAATTGAATCTCCCTCAATGTGAATACAATTTGTGCTGTATTTTATCCTTCCTACTTCAAGTCAGCCTTAACAATGGGTTAACCCCTTATCTCCCAGTCTGTAGACAGGTAGTTTTTTTTTCTGTTATGCCACTAGGATCCTCCCCTTGCTCCTCCTCCTTATGGCAGGGCTTGACAAATTCTGGGAGCCAGGTCGCCATGGTGACCAAACTCTGCTTTCTGATTTTTTTGCAGGGAGGGAGGAAGCAGAATCTGGTCGTGGGTGGTGCCTGACCCCCCTTCTCCCCCACTGTCCTCACTGACCAGTGTGGCAGCGCTGCCCTCTCCCCCTCTGTCCTTACTGACCAGCAGCAGTGCTGCCCTCTGCCCCTTCTCACTGACCAGCGGCAGCGGTGTGAGTTGATGATGTACTTCCGCTCTCGGAAGTACGCATAACAACTCATGCGTTCCATAGGAGCATTGGCGTGCGTTCCACAGCATTGCCGCTTCTTCTCAGAGGCGGAAGCGGCTGTTTTTAGCACTTGTTACTTCGCTTAAAAAAGCGGGCAGCTATCTGGGATATGGTGTGTGCTGTGCAACTATGGAGGAAGCCTCTTAAGCCCAGGGGTGGCCAAACCTGTCCTCAAGATCTTCCAACAGTACACGGTTTTCAGGTTTGAAAATGTGACCGTTAGTAATGACTACAGCTGTGCACTGCTAGGTGATCTGGAAAACATGGAGCGTTGGTAGATCTCGAGGACCGGTTTGGCCACCCCTTCTCTAAGCCTATTATTGCGCTGCGCAGGTAAGTCCTCATTGAGGACTGGTTATATTTTATTCTTTGTTTATGCCAAATAGTTACTCTCTTCTAATTTTAGTGTGCCTTCTGCACCAAAAAAGACTTGCAAGAAGAAATATATACCTCTAAACCATGTCCTTCTTGTGATAAAGCTTTCATTGGAAACGTGGATGAGATATTATGCGGAGATTGTACTAAAGCTAAATCTCCTTCACCAGCTTCACCTGCTCAATTCACTGAGATTATGGAGTGGATGAAAAAGACATTTGTGTCTAAAGCGGATTTCTTGTCAAGCAGTAAAAGGAGTAGATCTCAGGACCATGATTTGGAGCTGGGGTAGTCAACCCTAGTCCTCGAGAGCTACCAACAGTGCATGTTTTGCAGGTCTCCTCACAGAATCACAAGTGAGCTAATTAGCTCCATCTGTGGATCTTTTAAAATGTGTCAGTGATTGAGTGCAGCTGTGCAGCAGCTAGGTTGTCTGGAAGATGTGCACTGTTGGTAGCTCTCGAGGGCTAGGGTTGGCTACCACTGATTTGGAGTATGTGACTCCTTTATTGTCTGATGATGGTTCTTTTGGATCCTCGGTTGAGAGTGGCTGCACCTTTTAATTGGAGAGTAGTAAATTTTTGGTTTTAAAAAAAAATTGTAAAAAAACTTAAATTATAAATAGTCTACCACAGAGGAAAGTGACACTCTTTGGAGATGGAGATAAGAAGGGGAGACCTTTCCCAATACACAAGGTTGTTAAAGACCTATTGCTTAAAGAATGGCAGAATGCGGATAAACTTATTGGTAGTCTGAAAAGAGTGGATAAAATGTATCCAATAAATGGTGAATACAACTGCTCGTGTTAAAAGGTCTATGACGGGTTTGGGGTATTTGTCTGTATGTGCTCGGAGTGTTTACATGTCATGTGTCAGCATTGGAAAATAATAACCTTATTGCAATTAACTATTTTACTGCAGCTGCAGAGAAAAGGTAGCATGTTAATTAATGAGCACTGGAGCAATT